>NC_137786.1:149039859-150239859 GCF_963383645.1 Muscardinus avellanarius
AAAAAAAGCTATCTATTCAGAGTAAACTAAACATAACAGAAAGATCTTTTAGAAACACAATAGTTAGAAAAACATTCCCTCAGGTATCCTCTTTTATGTCTCTCCTTTATGTACTGTCTGTATTGGTTTACCTTAGTTCTTCTTTTAAGCTCCTGGAGGACAAGAACTTCTGTGATTTAAAAAGTATTGAGCGTGCTGAGCTTGGGGATATATGTCTATAATCCCAGAATCTGGGAAGCTAAAACAGGAGGATTGCAGTTCTGAGGCCAGCTTCAGCTGTGTTTTTATTGGTACATTACAGTCTCACATCATCATATAAATCTTGTTGTCAGTGACATTGTTGCCCCCTGCCTCCCCATTCTGCCTCCCCATTTTTTCCCCTTCCCAATACAAAGAACTGAGATTGACTTTGGTATAGTCACATACGTACACATTTGATGGTAGTATTTTCATTAATGAGCCTCATTCTATTTTCTCCATTTACCTTAGGCCACCGCCCTGACTCTAATGAGATTTCTCCTCCATTATCTGAAGTCCCTTTGGTATCTCAATTATTCCCTAGCTTGTGCATATTAGAAAAAATATATGACCCTTCACATTCTATGACTGCCTAATCTTGAAGCTGAGGTAAATATCTTGCCAAGATTTATCAGAACTAAAATCCAGGTCGTCGGGCATTAAATCCTACTGCCTTTATATAATATGTAACCTTGTGAAATTTAGCCTGTTTTTTTTTTTCATAAAGATCCAAAAGTCTCATTTCAGGTCTGAAAGTACATGATCTTAGTATGCCTTGTAAGCATAAAGAATAATCTACTTCTCTTTATTCATTTGCATAAGACAGATCTATGACTCGAGAAAACACAAGCTCAAGAATTAGTATGATGTTCAGGATCACCAAATCCTCATAGTAACAAAATTATTATTTAAAAGAATTGGTGTCAGGTGAGCATGGTTGCAGAAGCTTATAATCCCAGTAATTGGGAGGCTGAGACAGGAGGATTACAAGTTTGCAGTCAGGCTCAACAATTTATTAAGGCCCTCAGAGACTTAGACCCCCATCACAAAAACAAAACAAAAGTAAAACAGAGCTGATGTTCTATCTCAGAGGTAGAATGTCCCTGGATTCAATCTCTAGTATCACACACACACACACACAAAATAGGTAGAGGATTAAAATGGTTTGAGGTCAATTGTCATATATTTTAATATTTGCTAATATTTTAGTACAGATAAAAGCCTCTTCCTGGGGATATACTTTTATTAGTAAGTAACATTACATTTCTTTTATCAATTCCATTATAATGAATCTTCAAGAGTTTCCAGACTCATCAAAAGTGATCTGAGTAGAACATAATAAGTCCTTGTTTTTTGGGGGGGCTGGGGATGGAACTCAGGGGCATTTGACCTCCAAGCCACATCCCCTGCCCTATTTTTATTCTTTGTTTTGAAACAGGGTCTCACTAAGTTGCGGAGGGCCTCACTAAGTAGCTGAGGCTGTCCGGGAACCACAATCCTCCGGTCTCAGCCTCCCCAATGCTGGAATTACAAGCATGCGCCACCACGCCTGGCTTACTATGTGCTTTTAATTATTTTTGTTCTTAACTTTTAAAAATTGTATCATATGCATACAATTTAGCAGCACTATCACTTGAGTATCTTATGTATATTAAATCATTCCACAGCAGCCTTTTGGTATTCATATAAGTAATAACTATCTTCTTTTTGGCCTTAGTGTTTTATAGTTAACTCATAAATACAAATCAACTGATAAGAGCCAGTTTAAAATAACTTAACTGAATAAAAGAGAGGAAGTGTATTCGATGAGCCAACAGCCCTGAGCTTACACAGTAAACTTTTGTAAACCATAAAGGTTTCCAAAATTTTCTTCATTCAAAAGAACATTTTTCTCTGTTGTTATTTTATTTTCTTCACCTACCTCCCATGATGTACTTACCTAAGTTATTTAACAATTCTTTATTGAATTACCAGTGAAGTTTAGCGTTAGTCTGCTGGTAGAGATAAATCTCTCACTATGGTTCCAAGTCCTCACATAGCAACAAGAGGAAGACTTCTAATGTAACTTGGGGATAGTGATCTGTGGGATTTGCTTGTATGTTTGGGGTATATGAATGAACCTCCTCTGTGTTTGTGAGATGGATGGCTCCGGGTAGTCCAAGTAGGAGTAGATGAAGATCAGTTAAAGGTAGAGCTGTAAGCCCGGCATGGTGGTGCACACTTGTAATTCCAGTACTTGGGACACAGACAGGAGAATCAAAGGTTTGTAACCAGCTTAAACAATTTTGTGAGGCTCTCTACAATATAGTGAGGCTCTATTTCAAAATTTAAAAAAAAAATAGTTCTGGGGATGTAGCTCAGAAGTAGAATGGCCTAGGATTCAATCTCTAATAACACACACACACACACACACACACACACACACACACACACACACACACAGAGTTGTGAAGGTTTAGAAGAAGCAAGCAGGTGTCATGACTCAGCCCATTTTTTCAATGAGGATAAAGATACTGATGGAGAGACAATGAACAAGATAAGGTGTTTCCAAGCTGAAGATGTTTTCTAAGATGAGAATAATAAAACACAAACTTATGTCTGCTGTGAAATACCCAGGGGTTTGAATTCATTTATTTAAAAACTTAGGAGCTAGACATGGTGGTGCATGCTTGTAATCCCAGTACTTGGGAGTCTGTTATAGGAGGTTCAAAGTCAGCCTCAGCTACTTATGAGGCTCTCAGCATCTTAGTGAGACCCTGTTTCCAAATAAAATATAAAATAGATCTGAAAGTGTAGGCCCTGGGTTCCATCCCCAGTACTACACACACACACACAAAAAAAAAAAAAAAAAATCAGAATGTTTTATTTCAATTCTTACCAACATATTTTTGTTTTATTCCTGAAAAAAAGAAACATAAAAATGTAGGATTGTAAATAATAATAATAAAATAATTTTAAAAGAGAAAAAATCTGAGCTAGAAAATAAATAAAGCATCACATTTTAGGAAACACAGTTAAATTTAATAAACACATCACTTTTTCACTCACCACTGATGTGAAATTGATATCTTCCCATTTTCCACATGACATACTATTAAATTTTATAACACAAAGAGGTTTTACTAACTAAATATTCTCCTGGCCTGTTGCCAAAATTACAGCCAGCTATTTGATCAACTTGCTCAGAAACAAACAAAAATAGCTTTGAGAAATAGCTAATTAATATTCTTTATATAAAAAGTCTTTGCACTTTTGTATGATACTTGTAATTGGTACATTTAATTTAATATGGTTAATCTGACATATTTTTTAGTTTTTTCTTTTTCTTTTTTTTTTTTTTTTTTTTTGGTGGTACTGGGGTTCCTGGAAGCCCTTCTACCTCCGGGCTACACTCCCAGACCTATTTTATATTTTTGAAACAGGGTCTCTTACGCCAGCACGGCTGGCTTCGAACCAGTGCGATCCTCCTGTCTCCGCCTCCCAAGCGCGGGGATTACAAGCTTGCGCCACCACGCCCGGCATATTTTAGTCTTTTTATATTGACATTTATAAAAGTCAAGACAGTGAATTCAGCATGATATCAATATTTTTTATTGTCTAGTTTTCTCTTTATTTTCTAAAATCTCAGAAACCTCATGAGTTATACATTTATTCATTTAAATTTGCTTACTGCAGCCTCTGCTTCTCAGTAAACGTTTGTCTCTTTCAGTCTTGGTGCTAGGGGAAAGGAAACACAGAGGAAGGTGATGAAGACTGGTTACCTGTGGGCATTGGGCTGCAGTTGTACACTTATCTGATTTCTAATTGCTCTATCTTCACTAATCATTGATACACAGAAATGAGCATGAACTATAAGTAAAAAATAAAAGTAGGATATTCATTTCTGTTGGCTTATTGCAGCATTGAATAAAGAATCAAACTATGAAAATTTAAGAAAAATATGACATATAAACTGGATGGTAATATACAATAATCTAATCTATAAGATCGATTCTTAGTATTTCAGAGTGATTGTGTTGGACAGAATAACTGTCCTGCAAAGGTAATTACATCTTAAATCCAAAAACCAGTAAATATGCTATATTACCTGAAAAATGTAACTAAGATTGCAGTTGGAATTAAGGTCGATAATCAAACGACTTTTATATAGACAATGCTCAATTATACAGATAGGTTCAATATATTCACAATAAAATTTCATCAAACATTAGATTTTCAAAAATTTTCTTAATTAAGGGGAGTTTTTTTTTTCTTGTTTTCCACACCCACTTCACATAATATAAATATTTCTAAGCTATTTAACAACTATTTATCGAATTTCAACACAGGTTTAGGTTTGGAGGAAAACATTCGCTACAATGCTAAGTGAGAAAATAGCAAAAGTGCAAAACTTCTAATGTAGCTTAGGGATACTGATGTGTGGGGTGTGCTTTTATGCTTGGGGTTCATAACTATGTGTTCAAAATGCTATCCTTAGTTTGGCAATTGAATTGTGCAGCTATGAACATAGATACCCATGCATTATTCGGATAGTTTGGTTTTCATTCTTTGGGGTAGATACCTAGAAGTGGTAGTGCTGGGTCATATGGTAAGTTCATTCTCATTCTTCTGAGGATCCTCCATATCGCTTTCCAAAGTGGTTGCACTAATTTGCAATCCCACCAACAATGTAGTAGCGTTACCACTTCTCCAAATCCCCACCAGCATTTGTTGTTTGTGTTTTTTAATTATTGCCATTCTAGTTGGAGTTAGGTGAAATCTCAGGATAGTTTTGATTTCCATCTGTGATTGCTAATGATGTTGAGCATTTTTTCATGCATTTATTGGCCATTTGAATTTTTTCTTTTCTGAAGTGTCTGTTTAGTTCACTTGCCCATTTTTTGATTAAGTTATTTGTTTTCTTAGTGCTGAGTTTCTTGAGTTCTTTGTATAGTCTAGATATTAGTCCCCTATTGGAGACTCGAGTAAGTGACAAAAATCTTCTCCCATTCTGTTGGCTCTCAGTTGAGGTTCTTGATAGTTTCCTTTGCTGTACAGAAGCTCTTCAGCTTAATGTAATTCCATGTATTGGTCTGCCTTCTAGATTTTGTGCCTCGAGGTCTTTTTGAGAAGGTTTTTACCTGTGCTTATGTGCTACAGTGTTGGACCTATGACTTCTTCAAGAAGCCACAAGATCAACAGATGAATGGATTGCAAAACTCTGGGATTGTACACATTAAAATTTTACTCAGCCATAAATAAAAACATAATTATGTCATTTACAGGGAAATGAATGGAACTGTATAACATTATACTAAGTGAGGTTAGTCAGTCAAAAAATAAGAAATTGGATGTTCTCCCTAATATGTGAAAACTAGGGAGGAAATGGGTCATAGGAGGAAGTCTAGATAAAAAAGGAGATATGATGGATGAGCAAATAAGGAGACCTGACTGAGGGGATGGGAGGGGAAGAGGGAAACTCTGTAATGCTCATGAAGTACATAAACAAACATATCAAAGTCAATCATTAAGCCAAATATGAGAAGGAGGGAGAGGGAGGTAATGGGGCAGGAATTGGGTAAGGGCTAATTGGGCGATGCTTCCACCATCTTGTGCTCCATTAAGATGTATGACTACAGCCGGGCGTCGTGGCACACTCTTGTAATCTCCGTGCTTGGGAGGCAGAGACAGGAGGATCGCACTGCTTCCAAAAAAAAATATATATATATATAAAATAGTTCTGGGAGTGTAGCCCAGAGGTAGAAGGGCTTCCAGGAACCCCAGTACCACCAAAAAAATAAAAAAGATGTATGACCACTAATAAAAATTTTAAAAAGAAACAAAATGCAATCCTTAGGAAAGGATTTGAGTATATTATCTGAGTCCAGGAGAAAAGAGGATATATAAAATATAAAAGGTGATAAGCAAAAATTATTATTGAGGTGAAAATATACATGCATTATACAGGATAAATGGGGAAAGTGCCATGTGCAAAGAATCAGGAAGTAGCATTCTGAGAATGTCAATTAAGTCAGCTTGACTAGAATTACCCAGATAATGGAAAGAAGCAGCAGATGGGTCATGAAAAGAACAATGTTAAGAGATGAACAGGCCAAATTAGAGAGTTTGGGGTTTTTTTCTAAAGGTTTATATCTGTCAGCACTCTCACAGCCATGATCTAAAGACCTGATCACTTAACTTTGAGAAAGGAAGATGCATTTGCTTGGATTTAGTCCATGTGAGTCTGGGAACAGCAGATCTTACAGCATATGGCAGGAAGCAGAGATAAAGTAAATGGGCTGTGCTCCTCACGTCATTGACACAGAAGGATGAAGAGTGATCAGGGGGAGGAGTAACCCCATATAATCCTCAAGACCATACCCACAGGTATCCACCTGCTTCAGCCACTCCCTGCCCACTCAGGCTACTAGTAAGGTGTGATTAGGGCAGCTGGATTTATCCACTGCTGAGATTGTAACCCTCATGAATCAATTATATCAACTCCAAAAACCAATGTATGAGTTTTTTAAGGGGTCATTCTATATCTAAGCATAATAGAGGCAATCAGAAGCTATTGTAATTTTTCCATCTAGATTCTCTATTAGTTAAAGTTCAGTGCAAAAACAGCCACACTAGGTATTTTAACATACAGAATATCATATAAGGCATTTATTTTGTAAGTGTTGGAGGGGTTTCACAGATAATTGGGAACACAAAATGAATTCAAAAGTAATAAGCAATTCAGTCAAGACATGAAACTTCAGGAAGAAATTATAATTTGTATGACTTTGGGGATACATAGAAGTTATTATTATAGAAATTAAAAGTAGAAAAGGAAATTTGAATTTGGGGCTGTGAAATCTGAAGAGAATCACCATCTGTCTGCTTCTGTACCCAGGTATGAACACAGCAAGCCTGGTATTAATATACAGAAAGAAGCTAGATGAAGCTAGCTTTCTGCTATCAGGAAATAATGCTCTTCTTAGAACAACACTGGCAAGACTTGGAGCAAATTTCTATCTTGCAGCTCACCTCTTTCACTCCAGATGATAGAATTTACTAATGGGTATCCAGCCAGCCAGCAAAGGAAACAGGCAGTATATAGAGTCCCAGTCAACACCTTAGAGCTGAATATAGGAGGGTGGATTCTGTACAGATTAAAGATAACTTAATAACTGGTATAATACATATCTTTGGACACTCATCTTCTTAATGGTATGCAATATGTGTCTTAGAGTCCCAGGATTTATGGTGTCCATCACTGAGTTTTGCTAACTTCTTCATTAATTATGCCATAATTCCACCTTTATAGTTTAATTGTTAATATACATTTCATATAAAATGATAAGAAAGATGATTTAAATAAATTCATATTAATATATTTCTAACAATAAAACTGTACAATTTCTACTACTACAATGGTAACAGGCTACAGTCTTTTAAAGTTCTCATTACCTATCTTACAATCCTTTGGGTTCAAATAGGATTCTCAGTTTTTCTGCACTCTTACTCAAATTTGTAGGAAAGAAACCTAAAATTTGTATTACCATTACCATATCAGGGTTTCTCTGAGAAACCAACAGCTACAAACACACACACACACACACACACACACACACACACACACACATCTTATATATATACACACATATATATTCACATACTAAACACACATAATACACATATACATATATGCAAATGCTTATTTTTATTTATTTATTTATTTATTTATTTATTTACTTACTTATTGGAGTTACAATGGACTTATGGAGGCCAAAGAGTCTGCAATATACTGCCTATAAAGTTAAAAACCAGACAATTTGATAGAATAATTCAGCAGTGATTCTCATGGGTTGAGAACTCAAGGTCAAGGTCGTGAAAAAGGGGTTGAAAGAGGTATTATTATTATTGTAAGTCCAGAGTCTAAAGACTTAAGATCCTGTAGCTCTGATGTTCCAAGGTGGATGAGTATAAATGTGAGCTCCAGACAAGAATGTGAATTCTCCCTTCATCTACACTTTTGTTCTATATGAGCCTACTACCGATTGGATTATGCCAACCCATATTGATGGATAAAACTTCTTTACTTGTTCTATTGATTTAAATGCTAATCTCTTTTGACACCTTCACAGACACACCCAGAAGTAATATTTTTCTGCTATCTGGGCATCCCTTAGCTCAGTCATCAAATCTAAGTAAAATTAACCATATGGTGGCTCTGTTTGGTTTTTGATTATTGTGGTTTTCCATTTATTTTTACAACTGGACATGTGTTCCTCAGTCAGAATCTATATTGTGAATAATAGCATGACAGCAATTAAGGCACCGTGTAAGTGAACAGATGTCAGTTTTGGCAGAAGTATTTAGGTAGCAAAGGGCAATCCAATTTCAGAACATTCATACATTCCAATGAAGGAAGACTTCATTAAGAAATATACTATCGACCTATTACCAGGTATCTGTCTGATTAAAGAATGGTATCCTAAAGTGACTCAACTCATTGCTTTCAATGAGGCACTTGGCAATAACAGAACCTGGGTTAGCCTTAGTGAGATAAATTCAATAGCATTAAAAAACATGTACAACTCCCATGTTCTACCATAGGAATGTCTAAACAAGAAACATTTTTATGCTTACTTTTCATCGTGTTCACCTATCAAGAGTCTCTTCTGCATACAATTAGTTCTCTTTGTGGATGCTTCTCATGGGTCAAAAGATGCTCGGTTTTGTGTGAATTCCAAGAATTCATCTGTATGTCTCTTTGGGCCTATATTTTTGACAACCTTCCAATGCCATCTTTTATAAATTCCTGCCACCTAACCAGGCCATTAGCTACTCCCTTAAACTATAACACATGCCTATGTTTAAACATGTTTCTGTCCAGGCAAAAGGAGATGAGAAAATATATTGTTGGGAGGCCTTTTCCTAGGAGATTTTCCCTTCAAAACACTCCTCATTGAGGCTATCATGCTGCAGTCATTCACTTACAGTTGCTGCCAAGAACCTGGCTAGTCAAATTTATAGTTTATAAAGATCACTCTGGCACAGTGAAGAATGATGGAGATGATCATGTCCTGAACCAAGGAAGTAGCCATAAGGACTGAGAGAAGAATAATCAGCTGAAGATTTCAAGAATGAAGAATTCTATACTTAGATATTTAATACCACCCATCTGATTATTAATTATTATAAAGTAATATGTATTTTAACTTATGTTATAGCCATCTTCCAATACAATAGAAGTACTTTCTATAATGATCGGTGAGGATAATTCTAACTTTGTACACATTCTCTTAATTCTTTGAGCACATGTAGTCATTAAAATGTTAACTGCTGAACAAGGATAATTCTAACTTTGTACACATTCTCCTAATTCTTTGAGCACATGTAGCCATTAAAATGTTAACTGCTGAACAACACAGTTTTCAATTTTTACCTTTTGTCAGCTAAGTCAAAAAGGTAAGCCCTGGTCTTTACGTCACATAATAAAGCCCAACTTTAACTAATTTGTACATTCCATTACTGTAAAAGCTTTAGCATATAGGTCTAATGAATTATTCCTGGTTGGTGTGAAGCCTGGATGAAAAAAATATAAGCATATGAGCTATCTTTTGCTGCCATAATTTAAAATATCACAAAACCTCAATGAAGCATATAGCAATAGCACTTATGACACACATATAAGGCTGATTGTCTAGGCAACTCTGCTGATACTGAAAGAGCCCTCTCAAGAAAGTAGAAGTCATTCAGGGCAAACAGGGTAACTGGGATTGGTTCCATATATTCCTCTCCTTAAGAAGGTCAGTCCAGGCAGATTCTCAGAGTCCAAAGCGGTGAAAAGAAAGAGCAAACTCAATTTCTTACATATTTTTTGTTTGTATTATGTATTCTAAATCCCAGTGGCCAAAATAAATCTTGGAGCTAAGCCAAGAATAGAACTAGAAGTAGAGATTACAAAGATAGGCAAGATTGGAAGAATATGGATAAAAGGAGAAACCAAAAATTAGATTTACTTCTGCTATCTGCCACTAGGAATATGTGCTAAGGCCATCCAATGTAATTTTCTTTTCCACTCAGAAGACCCTAAATACAGGTAGAATGACAGGACTGGAGAAGATGAAAGGTAGCACATTTCATAATTCAGGAGACAATGACCTGGGAGTCTACACATTCATGGAAATCTAGAAAATGGGATAGGGATATTAAGACTATAATTGATACCAAGAGAAACGACGATGCCCCATCTTTTCTTAAGAATGTGAAACTAGAATTCAAAGTAGATAAGACATTGCAGAGTAAAAGGGTCTCTGAACTCAGGAGCTTCTTTATTTAATTTGGGTAAATATTCTAAGTTCTATATGTAATTCAGTTTTAGTCTTTAATTTGTTAATACAGTTTTTAATTATCTGATTTTTGTGCTAGTTAATCTAAAGAAAACATATTTGTTCACATGTAAATGCATTAAGTATAGTAGTGGCAAAATTCACTCAGCAATCTGAGAAAATCTACTAAAACTGGAACCATTAGGATGAATTTTGGGGAAAATTTTAAATGAAACTTATTTGCAAGCTTGAGTGTTTAACCTCTATCATTCCTGAATTGCATTAAAAATAAGTTTCAACTTTACTTATATGTTTTTGGAGGTTGTAGCCATGAAAATAACTAAATGCAATTTTCCATTGAAAAGGTACCAGAAGATATGACTAAACTGAGCAATGTATGATTCCATTTTGCCATGTAGTTTATATGCTTAAACTTTACATTATAGGGAATGAGTTCTTATTTTTTGATGATGGTAATATTTTTTGTATAACCAACCTGGTATCTCCAGAAAAGATATACTCTTCAGATAGAACACTGTCAGGAAGACAAAGTATTTCCCAAAAATGCAGGAAGAAAATAGATAACTGAACCAATGTAGTTGCAGATAAACAGGGAAGAATGGAAAGGTACAGAAGACACTGCAAAAACATAATCAATCAATAACAGTTGTTAAACTAACAGTTGACACTCAAATTTGAATCTGCAAATTATAATGTACAATGGTTGAGAGACTTCCTCAGAGACTTTCAAAAATAATCATATAATAAAGGGATTTTTGTTTGTGTGTGTGTGTGTAGAACTGGGGATTGAAGTCAGGAACATGTTACCTCTGAGCTACATTCTTTTTCAACTTAATATTAAATGAAAAATGCATGAATGTAATGACTGTTCAATATGTGTTGAAGACATGAATTCTAATCAGAGGCTTGATATGCTAAATACAAATAGTATTTTTACTTCTCTGGTGAGAATATAGCACATACTTCATTTCCCCCCTGATTTTAAGCTTTGACTTCTTTATAGTAAACATTGCAGAAAGAATTAAAGATTTTAATGAAATGTAAGTAGCATCTGTAGCCAATTTCGTAAAAAGAATTAATGCTATAACTTCTTTAAGCCTAGCCTTTGTTTCTTTGTTCTTTGCCAGAAACCGTCATACTCACAATGAAACATAATGGATAATTATGTTTTCAGATTTATAAAACCTTCATTCATTTGTCTCAAAGATCAATGTGGTCTGTAAAATATAAACTCCAAGTCATCATTTTAAATGCCAAGCTTTTATTTTTCTCAAGTGAGCTAAGTGATTAGTTATATTTGATGTCAGATAGAAGGTTTTACACTTTAGAATCCACCTCAAGAGCTTACTTTATTGGATGCAAGCATGGTCTCTGTGGGAAGCATATCACAGAACTAAAGGTGAAGAGATAAGATATTTTTCCCAAGGATATGTTTGAAAGCCAATTGCTTTTTCTTTTCCCAAGGCTTTCCAAATCTGAAGATACAGAAAAAACAGGGAAGAAAAACTTATGCTTATCTTGTTTATATTAGTCTGTACAGTTTTTGTTATTTTCCTTGTGTGATTAGTATATCAAAAATTCTTCAATGGAAAATAATATTTTAAGATGAAACTCTTTAGATAAACTTGTAATGTGGATGGCAAGAGCAATACAGTATCCCACCAGAGTATTCCAAGTATGTTCTCTGATCATTATATAAAGCTAGAATGCCCTGACAGATCTGTTAAGACAAAAATGTACAAAATCTCACCTTGTAACATTGTACACAAGAATTATTGGGAAAATGCATAGAATTACTCAGTATGAATACTATGGTTTGTTGGCCTGCTCCATGTAGGTGACTTTCCCAGGCATTTAACAGCTCTAAGACTAAATTCCAAAGCAAATAGATGCAACACTGCATGATCATAACAATATTCATTGCTTCCAAAAGTATTTTGTTAGCATATTCTTATGAAGTGATCACACTAAATCCATTATGACAAAAACATTTTATTTAATAGCTTTGACCTAAAATTCCTCATAAAGTCCATCTTTAAATACAAATACATACTTATCATTATATGATTCTTGATTATCAGTGTCATGGAAATAATTGTAATTTCTTAAAATGGGGCTTTCATTCAAATAAATAAGATCCTGGGTTTTCGTACTATAAATGGTTTACATTCTTCTAGTGGTTATATAATCCACCACTTCTGCCATTTTTCACCATCCTGTTAGAGCTTCCAACACTAATTTGATCTTTTGCTGACATAGTTTCTCTGCTCACATTCTCCCCGCCAGGGGATTAAGTACTAGTAGCCATTTTAGGCAAATTGTCTTCAGTCCTTTACAGTGCAACACTGTGCTGATGAAACTCCAATTTGGGGCTCTCAAATAGTCTATTCTTCTCTTTGGGGCATTTGCAGTAAGCAAATTTGCTAAGAGGCTGACATTTTACTTTCATCTGAAAAGGCAATAGCTGTTCTGAGTTTGCTGAGGAGGTTCCAAATCAGCAGTGCAACTGGGAAGTCTGGACCCTAGAGTGCATTTGTAGGGGAAATAAAAAATGTCTGCTTGGAGGCTTTTTCTGTTTCAATGATATTGACATGTTGGTTAGTGGGGAACTATCAGAATCTTCACTACTGGGTGTTCTGTTCTGGTGTTGAGACTGTGCCCTCCCCCATCATTTGGACCACTGGACTATGGGCTCCTCAGGGGTTTGGAGGTCCTGTTCCCTTTAGTCAGCAAACAAACCAGCCTGACTGGGGAGGGGCCTGACGGCTCCACCCAGGGTCCTTTACCTGTTGGTTTCTGGTTTGGTTTTTCATGGAGCATTACACTCCATGCTGTTGCAATGAGGTTGAGTTTCTGTTTCTTTTATATTATGATTGGTGAAAACCTGGTTTCTTACCTAAAAGAGCTGGGAAGCATTTACTTTGGCAGATTATTTTAGCTTTTGTAGTTTGAAGCAGATGTCACTAGCACTCTGGCTGGTAGAGGCAGTGTTAATCATTCAGTAGTTTGAGATGTTTCAGGGTTAAATGAATAAAGGTGCAACATGATCCACAGAACCACTCACGAAAGGCACTAGGGTTCTCATCAGGCTTTTGAAGGACTTATCTAATCTTGACAATACTGTGGCCTTGGTGGAAGAGATCTCTGTAGGAGTTTCTCGGTGTGACTCTAGTTTTACCATGTCTCTGGAAGTATTTGGATTTCACTGGGGATCTGTTGCTAACAGGGATTTTGGAATATAAGCCTGGAGGTTTATGAATTCTTTTGGGGCATTATTTTTTCTTTCCAGTTGGCTGCCGTCTATTAAACACAGTGTCTTTTTGGTTGTTGAAAAGAGGCAGAAGCTGGTGGCAATCAGGCCAAATAGGATATGTGTTTGTAAAATAGACTGGAGAACGTCATCCAGGTTCTGTGGCTAAAAAGTGTTTTCTTTGTTTTCTTGTTTGTTTGTTTCTTGTTGTTGTTGTTGAACAGGACTCATCTGTAGCTCTATCAGATGTTGCCAATGGGGTTGTCACAGGAGGACAGAAGAGGTGGAATAATGTGCCAGAATGGATAGCTGGTTGGATGGCGATGGGTGTTGATAGGACTGGGATTAGACTGGAATTAGCTGTCATGTAGCAGAAATGGTTTTCTGGGAGATTTTACAAAATGGATGATAGTTGGACTTCATCTAGTTACTATCTCCACTTTTTTGATTGACCACTAGAATCTTGCCTATTGGTAACTAAGATCTGGGAGACAAGATCTCATACCCATGGAGAATTCTGAACCAATTAGAGACAACTGTCAATGTGAGGAAAATGGTCTGGGCTTTTTGGGCTACCTTGATTGGGTCTCAAATGTGCTGGGTGATACCTAGATCTAATGAGCCTTTGACAGCCAATCATCTAACAAATTTACCATTTTACCATAGCCAGGGTGTATAACCTTTCTGGGGTTAGTGTGGGTCCAAAGTAACCTGTATATACTCTTTTTAAAGAATTTTATTTTTCATTATGAGGCCTAATGGAATGAGCATACTCTGTTTTCCTCCCATTCTGGTCTAGAGAGTCTGGATTAGTGCCTGGATGCCTAAAACAGATAACAGACAACATTCACTTTGAGTAGAGCCATCCTCCCTACACTAGTCTAGTGTTTAGCCTACTCTTGGCATCAGCAGAGTGATATACATCCTCACTACAGCAAGATCAAGGACTTTTTAAGGCTATTGCTGGATTGCCATTTAGCTGTTCTGGATGGCCGTAAATTTATATTTATCTCTGTGTATCTATTGAGTTTTTGTTCTTAAAAATTTTTATAATAATATTTTAATTTGGATGAATTATCTTTGAAGATAAGGTAAAATAATTTGTTTTTAATAATTTTAACAAAATTTTTAGCCTTTTATATAGAGAATCACATTTTAATTAGAATTGTAATTTAATAATTTATGTTTACTAATTTATCTTTAACATTTAAAAATGCAATCTTAAACATATTTGATATACTTAGATATACTGTCTTTTTATGGTATTATAAAGCTAAGAATATTTTATATTTAGAAACTGATATAAATATTTTAACTTATCTATACATCTTTTAAAATATATATATATATAAATTTATGTCATTTATATTTAATTAATTCACCCATTTTAATAGTTGTTTTAGATCATCTATAAATCAAGATATAAAACAACCATAGTTATCATTTTAAGCCTTCTTTCCTGTCAAAAATCTTAAGCAAAAAAAATAGTTATTGTACTTTAAACATATAAAAATAAAAGATATAATCCTGACTGGCAAGCATCCTGGAAAAAATCATGTTAATAATTTTTAATATATCTTTTACTCTTATTTTTAACAATAACTTTGTATTAACTTATTTTTAAAGATTTAAATCTTTCAAAAGGCTGTTGGACCAATTATATTGCTATTATTATTCTTTTTAGTTTATGAATACTCATTTATTTGAAAGCCAATTTTCATACCATGTGTATAACAGACAGATAATATACTTACACATACAGACATATAAAAATAGAAAACAAATATCCTGTAACTTTAATTTGTTAGGCATTTTATTTTAATAGATAATTTACTAAATGTAGTGCCAAATTTAATGTTTTAAATAATAAGACACAATCTATTAAAGACATTTGTTTTGTGCCAGTGAGCAACAGACTATAAAACACAGTAAACAAAGATGGAAGCTTATACAGCAGAGGATGCTTGGAATAGGATCCACCAGTCAAGGCTAATACTAAATCAAATGATTTAGGTAGCTGTATGTCAAGGCTTGATAAAGACTCCATACCAAAATCCATTATTATTTGTTTATCACCCTTCTCAAGGTAGTAAACAGAAAAGTAACCCTTGAATAGCTGTTAAGTAGCAGGAGATAAAAATAAAAAAGAGTAGAGACCTAGAAAGACATTAGTTAGGCAAACAAAAATAAATCAGAAAAAAATATGCAATCCCTGGGTTAATTTATAAAAATCTATTAGCTCAAAAATGAAAGGCTGTGGTTTTTGTAGTTAAAAAGGTATGTTTTGTTGTATATTTATCTTGTTCTGCTTGTCAGTAAGGGTGTGTGTGTGTGGGAGGGATAAGATGCAGATATTTCAAATCCTAGAATTAATTTTTAGAATATAAGAGAACAAACAGCATTAGAAAATGAAATTATTAATTTTTTTAGAGTATGAGATATTCATCCCTCACTATATATTTGTAAAAGCCAACTATTATTTTAAGCAAGGGTCAATAAAGAATGAGTGAAGATTTTTTTTAATAATTTAGTCAAAAGTAATATGTTTTATTAAAAATTTGAGGTAATTATTTGGACTAGGACCTAGAATAATTGGATATGACAGACATTTTTGGTTGAAAGATAGGATATCCATCACTTTAACCTTTATCTAGATCCTTTTGAATAGCCACATATAATGTAATACTAATGAGGTAGAAAAGAAGAAATAAAATTTTAGGTAGAAAGAAAATACATTGGGGAGAAAAAATATGGTTTTAAGACCTTAATGTTCAGATTCAGAATACCAGAGCTTGGTTATTCTTAAAAAGACCACGCCCATACTTTTAAATCATAATAGGTTGGTCAGAAAATTTCTGAGGCAAGCTGAGTGTGGTCGCACACACTTGTAATCCCTGTGCCCTGCGCTTGGGAGTAGGAGACAGGAGGATCATGCTGGCTTAAAGAAACCCTGTTTCCAAATAAGAATACTAAAAAAAAAATAGGTCTGGGAGTGTAGCCTGGAGGTAGAAAGGTTGCCAGGAACCCCAGTACCACAAAAAAATAAAATAAAATCTGAGGCAATTAAGCCTGAGAGATATTCTTTTTTTTTTTTTTTTTTTTTGTTGTTGTTGTTGTTAAAGCTCTACTTTCGCCTCCAGGAAGATTCACAGAAAAGTCACATATTTTGTTAAAGAGTCCAGCACCCTGGCAACCCTGACTTCCTGTTTCTTCTCCCAAGGAGTCTTATCCCAAAAGGAATTTTCATCTTTTTTGAACCAAAAAGCTTCAATGAAGAACTCCACTCTCCCCTGTGCTTCAGGCCACTCCCTTTCTAGTGGGATCTATAAGAAAATATAGATCTGAGGAGCTCTTGGCCATTTTGAAGGAAGCTTGTGGACACTCTTGACAGCATTGTATTAGCTCTTGATCTCTCTCCCTGTGGCTTTTTTCATGAATAGGGAGTAATTGGGATACAAGAGGGACTCCAGATAATAGAGGAAAAATTCTCAGTGGAGCCAGGGAGGAGACCTAAGGGTAGAAGAGCAGGAAGAATGAGGTTAATTAATAGAAATACTACCATAGACTATATGTGTACGGGTGAATATACCAATGTCAATCTTCATACTCTGTATTTGGAGGAAGGGAAATGAGGAGGAGGGAGGGCACTAAGTGCTATGTTCCTGTATGTGCAGGCAATGTGATTTATGTCATGATGTGAGATTATAATGCTTCAATAAAAGCACATAAAATGAAAAGTAGAGAATGGGTAGCCAGGTGTGGTGGTACACACATGTAATCCCTGTACATGGAAGTCTGGGACAGAAAAAAACACAGGTTTGAAGACAGATGCAGAAATTTAGGGAGACCTTAGCAACTCAGTGAGACCATGATTTAAAACAAAAAAATAAAAAAGGATGGTGGGTGTTGGCACAGGCTTGTAATTCCCTCACTTGGGAGGCAGAGATAAGAGGATCACACAGGTTCCAAGCCAGCCTCTCTGGCTTAAGAGACCCTGTTTCCAAATAAAAATATAAAATAGGTATGGGAGTATAGCCTGGAGGTAGAAGGTTTCCATTCCCAGTACCACCAAAAAAAAAAAAAAAAAAAGGATGGTGGGTATAACTCAGAGATAGAATGACTATAAATTCAATCTCCATTATCACACACACACACACACACACACACACACACACACACACACACACAAAGTAATAAAGATTTAGAAAGACAAAGACTGTTACCTTCATGATTCTGAGTGTTTAAAATATTTAGATATGTTTTGATTTATTATGAATACTAAAAAGTGTTCTTGGTAATATGCAAATTTTTTCAAAATATTTATGGAAGTGTCTGGTAGTTAACAGTTTTTCTCAAACTCATTTCACCACATATCTGCGTATAAAGGGAAAATGAATATTTGGTTAATTAAATATTAACTCTATCCAATACTTATATTCATTCATATGAGCATATATTTAACTTATACATTTGATTTCATAAAAATATTCAAATAAGAAAGTTGCCTAAAGTTTTTGTTTTTTATAGCCAATATTCTATTATCTCAAATACATTTATATTCATCAGTTTATATCCGTGTTTATAATTATATATGCATTCATGTTTGTACATCAGGATAAATTGTCAATTTAGTTTTAGTTTTTAAGTATGTAAAAACTATTATATATATACAGAGAGAGAGAGAGAGAGAGAGAGAGAGAGAGAGAGAGAGAGAGAGGAAAGTGAGAGAGAGAGACAGAGAGAGAGAGAGGAAGAGAGTGGTGCAAAATACTGTACTCCCTTCTGTAGATTAATGATTTTATTATTATTTTGATTTTTTGGTGCTGGGGATTAAACCTAGAGACATTATATCTATGAGCTACAGTCCCAGTCCTTTTTATCTTTTGCTTTTCAAAAGGATGCCCTCAGTTGTGGAGAGTATCAATACATTGCTGAGGCTGCCCTAGTAACCATAATCCTCTCATCTCAGTCTTCCAAGTACTGGGGTTACAGGCTTGTGGCACCATACCCAGCTAGAGGAATGTTAATAAGGGTTTTTCTAAAAATAAAAATACTATCTAGATAGAAAGACAAAATACAAGCATTATTATAATTAACCAGTTTAATGAGTATATTATATTATTATTATCTCACTATTACAACTACTGTTAAAGAGGTAGGTATACACAATTAAAAGGCCATTAATCTATTAACAGAGTTATCATAAACAGAAAACTATAGTTGGAATTCATTTTTTGACAC
Organism: Muscardinus avellanarius; assembly: GCF_963383645.1. Lineage (NCBI taxonomy): Eukaryota > Metazoa > Chordata > Mammalia > Rodentia > Gliridae > Muscardinus > Muscardinus avellanarius. The sequence continues at coordinate 149,058,691 of NC_137786.1, forward strand.
ATTTTTTGATATATTTTCCTTCCCTTGTTATTAGGACCCTTCTGTTTTCTAAGTTGTATTTATGGTTTGGTTCTAATATTTTTAACTACTATCTTGATAATTTATATATTATATCAATGACCTTTCACAACTCTTAGCATCTGTGATCACACTAAATATCCATGTGTTGTAACCCCGAAATCTACTTCCACAAATTTCTATTTTAAATTTGTTTCAGTGTTCCATACAACACACCCTCAATAGCCACCCCTTACATAACCTTTGTGTGTGTGTGACGGGGGTGTACTGGGAGTGCAACCAGGAACTTTGTACCTCTGGGCTACACTCCCAAACCTATTTTATATTTTATTTGGAAACAGGGTCTCACTAAGTCACTGAGAGCCTAAGTAGCTGAGGCTGGCTTTGAACCTGTATGATCCTCCTGTCTCAGCCTCCCAAGCGCAGGGATAACAAGCATCCACCACCACGCCCTCTTACATAACCCTTTTTGCACTCAACTACTCAACTCTTACACACTCATAACTCTTCTGCAGATTCCCTCAGATTTGTTTCTATTTTCTAGCTTCACACTGGATATTTTCACTTAGATAGCCTGTTGTCTTTTCATATAACCAAAAATGGACTCAATCTTTCCACCCCACCACAAAGTTGCTTTCTATAAAAATGAACTATTTAAGTGGTTTAACCTCTGCTTCAGTCACTAGACTATTTCAAGAGTTCTTGAGCTCCAAAATAAATGCAACCTCGTCATTTCCTTCACAATAACTTTTGCATCTTTACCATCCTCATACTTTAGACACCATCATGTGAGTTTTATATCATTGTCTGACTTATTGCATTAGCATATTAATATACTAATTGGTCTCTGGTCTCTCCCTTTGTGATCTACTCAGCACTCAGTTGCCAGTTCAATCTTCTTAATATATTTTTCTCCTGCAGAATACCTTCAATGACCTTCTACCCTAGCCAGACTGATTTATTCACTGTATCTTCATTACCATGCACTTTGTTTAGAGATGTGTCGTTGGTGACATAATTTTACTCTCCTGAAATCCCCTTTCTTTTTTTTTTCTTCATCTATTTGCATTTTACTTATCTTTTGGTTCTGGAAGCTAAGAACCATTTCCTTCAAAAAGTTTCTACAGTTGTGCCAGACTTCACTGAACTTTCTCATCTTTAAAAATGTATGCTTCCTGGTGTTATCACACAAGTTTTCTGTGCATCTTACACACCATAGAACAGCCAGGTTAAAGGAGTTTCAATTCTGTTGAGTATCTATAAATAAATATGGGAGCTGTGATTTAAATTAAGAACATCTCAATTCTTCTTATTCTACAGAACTCACTTATGATTTAAATCTAAAACATCCATTGTTGTTATTCTATAGAATTCATTTTTATACTCAGTGACTCAATGCGATGTTTAAGAATGCATAACTGCCTCCTATAGTGTGAATTATATCTCCTCGAATTTCATACATTTCAGGGCTAAGTCCAGTGCCTCAGAATTTGATACACTTTTTAAAGGTAACAAGTAAAATGAGATGATATGGCATTTCTCTAATCTAATGTGACTGGTGTCATTATACAAAGAGGGGATTAGAATACAGATAACAACTGGACAAGGAGTGACCATGTAAGAATACAGTAAAAAATGCCCAGTCATCAGATAGTCAGAGAGAGGCCTCAGGGGAAAACAAACACATAAACAAACAAAACATATCTTAATCTAGAGTTTCAAACCTCCAAAATTGTGAAAATATTAATTTTTCTTGCATAAGCCACCCAGCATGTGATATATCGCAACCAAAATAAATAAATACATTTTGCATAAATATTCAGATTTGATATTTATTTCTTCGGGATTCTATGAAAAAATTATCACTTGTCAGACTTATTACATTAATATTTTAATTCTGCTCTGGTCTCTGCCTGTACAATCTATTCAACACTTTGCTGCCAATTTAACTGAATTATATTAATCTTCTAAGAATACATTGAATAAAAACATTTGTAGAAGAAATGTCTAACAGAACCTCAAAGAAATAAGTATTAATATGACAACATGCCAATCATTTCCCAAAACATTGAAGAAAAGTAAAAATTATATAATTTGAAGACACATCAAGCTTTTTATAGAATATTTAAATGACTCAAAAGGCTAAGATTTATGCAAAAAATAACCCTTGAAAATTAGTATCAAATCTCAAATATAAATGCATGCACTACTTTCATGTACAGCATTAAATTTTTGTTTGGTATTGTTTCCTTTAGAAGCAACAATTACATTACAAAAATCTTTCATCTTCTTTTGAATTTAAATTCTACTATATTGCATAAATGCTTAGTGACATGTTTATAGCCCTTTCATGGGGTTATGCAAAATTTAGATTAGTCAGAGTAGAAATGGTGCGACTGATGGTCCACTTTTTTCCTATGATAATGATTTTCTAGTCATTGTGTTGATTAGAAACCTGCACAGGTAGTTTTTATTTCCCAGATTATAACTAATGCTCTGGGGATTTATATAAATACTCAAAGTGCCAAGACTAAGATGAAGAAAAATATACCAACTATTGTAGTTGACCCTTTCTCAGTAAAAGCACCACCTGCAGACACTAATAGCAGGGATTTTAAACATAAAGTCTTAGAACACATTGAACCTTAGTTTGTCAGAATTCTACAAATGTTATTATTTTAACACTGTAAGTACTACAATTGTAAATATAAATTTAAAATTCTGATCCTAAAGTGGGCCTTTACTTTGATAGAAGTATAAAAATATTAACTACAAACTTGTCTCTACTTTGGTCTTTTATGTTCTGCCTTCTTGCCTTCAATCTTACAGAGACTTATAAGTAATTGGAATCGTTTCCAGTTAGATTTATTGAGGGAGAATCTCTGAGATGGAAATATGTGGGCATGAACTCCAGATGGACCATAATCAAGAGTCTACCTGAGATGTAGAAGTAACAATGGTCTTAGTGAACTCAGGTAAAGTTCTGGAGCCTAGCAGCTCTCAGACTCTTCCCTAACTAAGAAAAGAGGGCTTTGCCTTTTTGCTCTATAACTCAACCCTACTTTACCCAATTATTTCATGTGCACTGCCCTTTGAAGAGGGCAGGACTTTGGGTGAGATGAGTCTATTTAGCAGATAGACTCAGCTGAGACCTGTCATCTGCCAACATTCCTGTAAACTGGGGAAATGCACACTTACAAACCACAACGGGCAGGGTGGATTGATACCAGTGAAACTTCATATATATTAGCTAACTGTTTTAAAGTAAATAGCTGTATCCTGTATTCATTTATTTGAAGTCATTTTTTTAAATTGGTGCCTTGTAATTACACATCTTAATAGGGTACACGATGGTAGAGGCACACATGCACACATCACTCATTTAGCTCTTTCCCCAATTCCCACCCCATTCCCTCCCTACTCCCTCCTTCTCATGTTTGGCTTACTGACTGACTTTAATATGTTTGTGAACATAGATCTTTCCCCCTCTCATCCCCCTCAGGTTGCCTTATTTGCTCATCTGGTTTCTTCTTTGTCTCGAGTTTGTCCTACACAAATTTTAAATTTCTTCTTTGTTACTGAGACTATTAATATATTTTAGGTTTTTTATAATCATTTTGCTAGGGTCACTGAATGTAATGCAACTTAAAGTGTATAAGGTCATTGAAATAGGACTGAAATCATTTAAGTCTATTGCATTTTCACATAGCAAAGGAAATTGTACCTGACACAGTTCTAACACTTTATATTCATTGCCTATAAATTATTGCCATGGACTATGATGAAACAGATGGAGGAAGAATCATGAGACTTGAGTGAAATCACATATTTTGGGGCAGAAGACAACAATGGTGTCTGGCCCCAATGACTGTTCTTTGACTGATTTATTATATTGTCTATGCTGAGACAAAATTAGTGGCAGCCTTGTAGTCAGGTGTTAACTTTATGGTATGTATTATTTTTAACTGTATTTGAAGGTCATGTAGAATGTGTTTAAATGAACCAATGCTTCTATACAACATGACTCTTTGGTAGGAGCAGAAAGTTGTTGTACTAATATAAATAAACAGGTATGCAGCCAATGAGGCAGAAAAAAAAGAAGAGCTGAAGAAAAATTGTAGAATATTTTTTCTTAACCAGGAAAACATTGTTTATGAAAATCAGAGATATCTTTTTTTCAATTAGCAGCTAAAAGGATTTTTAAAAATTATTATTGGTTAATACTAGATTAGGCAATAAATCACAATTCATTGTATCAAACCAGATAAGCCATAAATTCTCATGAATTCTCATGAGGTCAGTGCATCCTATTTTTTTCTTTTTTATTGATACCTTGTATTTAGACATCATGATAAAGTTTAAGGTGATAAAGGCATACAAGCACACAGAACTTGGTGAGCACCCCTCCCAGTATCCACCCTACATTCGCTCCTTCCCCACTTTCCTGTGCTGGATGCAGTAAATGGCATTGATAAGTCTGTGTCTGTACATCATTTCCATTGAGGTTTGCTTTCTTTGGGCTTTTCTCTCTCCTTCTGTCCCCCTCAGTTAGTTCTTTTTTACTCCAGTGTTTCTCCCCTGTTAGAAGTCCCTACTATGTCCCAATTTCTGCTTAGCCTTCCACATATGAGGGAAAACATACAAACTTTCACCTTTTATAAATGACTAATCTCACTTAGCATAATATTTTCTAGTTCCATCCATTTTCCTGGAAATGACATAATTTTGCCCTTCTTTATGGCTGAGTAGAATTTCGTAGTATGTATAGTCTATATTTTTGTAATCCATTCAACATCTCAACTGGTTCTATAGTTTGGCAATTATGAATTATGCAGTTATAAACATATATATGTATGAATTACTATGTAGTGTGGTTCCAATTATTTTGGGTAGAACATATAACGAGGATGGGACCCGGGGCATTCATCCAGAGTTATGCTCCCAGCTCTATTTTTTATTCTTTATTTTGAAACAGAGTCTCACTGAGTTGTAAAGGACCTCAATAAGTAGCTAAGGCTGTCTGAGAACCATTATCCTCCTGTCTGAGCCTCCCAAATGCTGGGATTACTAGTGTGAACCACCATACCCTATATAGATATATATTTTTAATAGTTACTTTTAACAGGAAGAGATTTTTCATTAAGAACTGAAACATTTGAAAAATTTGTCTCTTGGTCATCTACTTTCTGATAGGCATCATATTTCATGGTGATGATACAGTAATAAAAGCTAGACATTGTCAGTCATATAATAAATGCTAGAAGGAATGGAACAGATGCTGTTCTTACTACATAATTAAGAGGTACCAGTATCAAGTGATCAGAGAAAGCTCCCTGAATGAGGTAAAATCTGAAATAAATTTTGGATAAATAATATTTGAGCATTCAAAGAGCAAAAAAGACTCAGGAACAATATATAGAGCCAAAAATGATAATGAATGACATAAATAGTATGTACAGATATAAGTACATCTTAGATTAATAACAGGATGTGCCTAATGGCTTGGAACTGCCAGGAGCCATGATGCCCAGAGAGAATCCATAGTAATGAGGCCCTCATAAAGGAGAACAGAGCTGAGAGTTACAGAACAGTTCTTTGGCCAGCTGTGCCGGAATGTGGCATTCATTATTTTTGAGACTCTTCATTTCCAAGATCTAAAAATTCCCTATTTATTATTATTACTATTATTATTATTATTATTGCTTAAACTAGTGAAAGCAGGTTGCATTTGCAATAAAAAACCTTTCCTCATATAACTTATTTTTTTTCTTGAATATGTGGCAAAGGACCTTTAGACTTCTATGTCTTATTCTTATTTGCAGCTTTGTGTCACCTAGAATAGTACCTTTTATACCTGGAGCATACAACCTATAATGAAGATACACACACACACACACACACACACACACACACACACACTGCTCTTATTACAGAAAATGGCTAAAACACTTATAACTGAGGCTGAAGAAAGAAAAGGACACAAAAGAAGAAAGACAAATTTAAGAAAATTTGACAACTGAAAAATTTCATGGACAGTAATCTGTACACATGGTTAATGCCCCCTGCTCTATGATCAAAAGGTTTATTAAAAATTCTGCAAAATTGTGAGCATTTATATTAGCAAAGTCTGCTTTTCTCAAGCTAATTAAATAATTGTAGATCTTTTGTCCTCTCATACATCTTAGAAAAAAATTGTCTGATGACACAGAATTGTAATGCTCTGTGGGCTCAGAAAAAATGTGACAATTTCAATCATCTGTTTCTCTGTCCAGTGAAATATATGATGAGGTATTTATGTGAATTTAAAATAGGGAATTAAGCTCTTAATCTTAATGGATTGATGAGATACATGATTCTCAGTTGATTCAAATTTGGATCAATTAGGGCACTCTAATGTATTCACGTTACTTTTTGTTTTGTAATTTTGTATTGGTGCATTATAGCCATACATCCTAATGGGGTACAAGATGGTAGAGGCATACATGCACACATCACTCATTTAGCCCTTCCCCAATTCCCACCACATTGCCTCCCCCTCCCTCCTTCTCATGTTTGGTTTAGTGATAGACTGTGATAAGTTTGTGAATGTACATCACGTACATTAGGGAATTTCCCTCTTCCTTCCTCCCATTCCCCTCAGTCAGGTCACTTTATTTGCTCATCTATAGTTTTTCCTTCTTCATCTAGAGTTCCTCCTATGGCCATTTTCTCTAGATTCCTCATATTAGGTAGAACATCCTATTTCTTATTTTAATCTCACTTATTCAGTTTCATCCATTTCTCATTATATAGTACTGGATGAAACCCAGGGGCCTTCTACCTCCGGGCTATACTCCCAGACCTTTTTTATATTTTATTTGGAAACAGGGTCTCGCTAAATTGCTGAGAGACTCACTAAGTAGCTGAGGCTGGCGTTAAACCTGCCGGATCCTCCTGTCTCAGCCTCCCAAGTGCAGGGATTATAAGAGTGCACCACCACTCCCACCTAAAAGATTAATATAACAGGAAGATTTCAGTTAACCTAGCCCCATTTTTTACTGGACATATTCTGTTCTTTTATCAAATAACTAATTGTATACTGGAAATAAAATCTTAATACAGGTTTGAATCCTCTTTCAGTGTGCTGGGTTAGCATAACAAGTCACCTGAATAAACTCTTCATTTGACATTTCCTCCTTCAGGGGGTAGTAATTGGAGCACTAAAAGGGCATCAGATAATGATGGAGAAACTCCAGTGGAGCGAGGGAAGGAGCTTAGGGAAGGGAAGATAGATGAAAGAATCTCTTCCATTGATGTTATGGGCATATGTGAGAACACCAGTCTCTATCTCATTACCCTGTGAGGGGAAGAGGTGGGGATGAATAGGGAGTCAGGGCAAAGCCCACCAAGTGCTGTGTGCATGTGTGTCACTATCACTATGAATTACATTATGATGTGAGATTATAATGCACCAATGAAAGTATAAATGTAAAGCCCGGCATGATGGTGCACACTCTAATCCCAGTATTTGGGAAGCTAAGACAGGAGAATTGCAGGTTCATGGCCAGCCTCAGCTACTTAGTGAGGGCCTTCACAACTTAGTGAGAACTTGTTTCAAAATAAAGAGTAAAAAATAGGGCTGGGGGTGTATCTCAGAGGTAGAATTTCCCTGGGTTCCATCCCCAGTACCACAAAAAATGTATAAAAGTAAATAAATAACACTAAAAAATGAAAAAAAAATCAACTAACACAAAAATTTTAATTTGGGGGCAGAATAACAAGATAATGCATATTTTCTTTCCTGTCTTTCTATTTTTGTGGATATATCCAAGAGAACATCTTGTCACCAGTGTTGTCATCACTGGATTTTCTCTTCACATTATATATTAATCTAAATACACCCGTATACATTAGCTTAAAACAACCAGATGTAATATCATCATCCTTATTTTTATATAAGAAAATTCAGGCTTAAATGTGTTAATAATTTGCGTAAGACACCATGCCTTATAAGTAGTAGCATGTTATGTGGGGTTGCAGGTGTTTACCACCACACCTGACACTTCTCTAGTTTCTTAATCACCATATTCTTTGCTTGTTTCTTATTGTTGGTCTTGTTAGTCTCCTGTCTGTAATCTCTTTAACCTCTATTCTCTCTTGATGGATTTATGTTCCTTTTCTTGAAGATCACACTTGAATGCCATTTTATCTGCAAAGCTTTTCCTAATCTACCTTGTTTGTGTAAACAGACATTTATATGTATTACTATTAAAGGAGACACACATACATTTTTAGGTATTTAATCCAGATCCCCCCCGTTTATAGCTTCTCTCTTTGCTTTCTTTTCTTTTCCCCTTATACTTTTTTCTTTCTCTTTTTATTTTTCTTCCCTAACAATTTTGTGCTAGAATGGATACTTCTTGCTAATATTTCTGTGCAATAGCTTTCTGGAGTCATTCTAGAACTACAATTAATTCTGCCCCTCAAAGTTATGCATAGTCATGTGATTTGTTTGGCACAAAATATGTGTGTAGTAAGTCAGTGCATGTCTTTAAAGATCCCTTTATACAATGGGGCATGACCTTTCCTGTTCTAACGTATCAGTGATCACTGATGAATCTGCTGATTGGCTTTTCTTGCTTGAGGTCCCCAATTAAGGACAACATGGAACAACTTGCCCAGTGACATCGAGCATAGCATGTGTGAAATATAGACCTCTATTATAAGGCACATGGCTATTGGATAATTGGACAGTATAACCTAGGCTATTCTGATGGGTACAGTTCCTTCCTCAAAGCCATGTTCTTAGCAAAAGTCCTCAGGGCATTATATTAAGGAGTCTATTTCCATAGGGACACTGATAAGGACATCAATAAGCTCTGATGTTCCTATAGTGTTGTGATTATAAGTAGAGTCAGAAATGCATAGTGTAAAAGGCAAGCACTTAAAGAAAAAATCTTTATTTATTAAATTCATGTAATTATTAGTATGTAAAAGTGTTCATAAATATTAACCTATTCAAAATTAGGTTAAATGTTAAATGAGTTTAAAATTAGAAAAATTATGTGAACATTAAAAATGTTTTAGATGTCCAATTTTAGATAAATTGCTTTTCTTAATCAGTTCAGTATATGTAAAGTGCCCTGTAACTCTCATTTCTTGTTAATGTCCTTAAATTCTGTATGGGAGCAGATAGCCTGTTTAAAAATGTGTTAATTGACTTTATTTTAGCAGTGCATCTCTCCAAAGATAGTGGATAAATCCAGAATGAGATCTCTTTTTAAATGGTTTAGAGCTGGCAGTCCCCAGACTCATTATAAAAAATGTTGAATATTTCAAATAGTACAACTTCCTGTCTGATAAATAGTTAAACATATATTAGCATCCAGAATATTCAGCTTCCACTGTTTAAAATAGATTTACTGTAGATTTTAAGCTTTCACGTGTGCATATGATTCCTTCTTGCAGAGTATGAGAAAAAAAAATAAAATTTGCGTTATCCTAAATGTATGAACACGTGAGGGAAAAATAAAACAATCTTAGGGATGCAATCCAATATCTGAAAAATGGATGCAGTGTCAAAGAAACTGCAAAAGTTTCAAATGCCATTAGGATAGATTTTTTTCTGAAAAATAAATAAATAAATTTAAGATAGTTTCACCTAAAAAAAAAAAAGGAAAAATATTCTCTGGTAAGAAAGAAAGCAAAAAGAAATATTGAAATGTTATCTTTAAGACATCAAAAGCTTGGTATCAGACAAATGAAACTGTTCTGTGAGATTATCATTGTTAATTTTGGATAAATTGCTATAAAACTAGATGTCAACCACTAAGCCAAGCATGGGGAGGAGGGATGGGGAGGGAACGGGGTAGGGATCGGGTAGGGGCTAATTGGGCGATGTGTGCATGTATGTCTACAAAAGTTTATTTTTTTATCCCATTATGATGTATGAATACAGTCCACCAATAAAAAACATAGTTCTATTAAAAAAAAGTTTCAAATGCCAAAATGCTAAAATGTATCTGCAAGGTTACAGGAGGTTAATGTGCAGAGCTGGGCACACTTCCCTGCTTTACAGTCATTTCAGTAACTTTCCCTTAAAAGACACCTGCAGAAACTTGTCTGGAAAAAAATTATATGACCTTGGAGGCCAATTCTCTTTTGTGTTCTTAACTTAGTAGTAGTAGGGAAATAGGTGTCTCTTTTCCCTGAATGGAAAGACTATTTTGCATTGGTGGTGAGAAGATAGCAAACCAAGGACCAGTGTGAAATTAGGGAAGGAGACTCTGACTAAGGTCACTCTCTCTAGAGGAACTATTTGAGACAATAAGTGAAACTGTGCGGTACTGTTCCTGGCATATACGTTTTCATTTGTTTGTGAGAGTCTTAAGCGCTATTTTTATGTTCTTGTTTGTTTACTTTTCTCACTAGGTTGAAAACTTTTGCAGTGAAAAAAGCACACCTGATCCCCTTCCATCTCCAGGAGGTAACATAAAAACTAGTAAATGTTCTCGGTCAAATGAATGAAGATAAACAGGTGAATAAGTGATCCCCCGAGTTCATGGTATGAATCAAATACTACTTATCAGATAGGTAAAGGAAAATCAGGAAGAAACAGACAAATAATCTTGCAAGTGATTAAAGTTCTCCAGAAACATTTGTTAAAATCTGATTTATAAGTACTTAAAAGCTCATACAGCAAATGAGGATCATTACTGCCTTGCTAGGATTTCCTGACTGAAGGATAGTCATAACGGTCTGTTTTAAATATAACAGTATCTGAAGAAATATTTGATCTAAATGCAAATATATGGATGTATGGAAACTGCAAGATTAAGATATTGATCTAGATGTGTTTTTGATAAAAATTTTCATTCCTTAGTATATTTTATATCTGTGATTATTTCCGTCTTTTGCATCTTCTCTGAGCGCATGCTAAACATTTTAGACAACATACGCAACCCAACACAATTGTCAACATTTCCCCCCTCTTCTGCCTACCCTGCCAAGTTTATTATTCACTCCTCTTCCCTTCCCATCCCAGGCTCAGCCTCTCTTGCCTCTCCAAAACTCACCAGACCAGCTCCCACCACTTCTAGGGACTGTCCCTGCCCTTCTCCATGACATGAGTTATCTACCCCAAAATATCCACCCACTACTTTATGTCCATACTCAGATGCCATATTCTCTTTACTTTCTAAAAGCCTATTTACAATTGCCAATACCAGCCAGGAGTAGTGGGACAGGCCTGTAATCTCAGTATTTGGTAGGATGAAACAGTAGAATCACAGGCTTGAGCTCAGTCTCAGCACCTTAATGAGATTCTCAGCAACTTATCAAGACCCATTAAAAAAAAAATAGGGCTGAGGATCTAGCTCAGAAGTAGAACACTTCTGGGTTCAATTCCTAGTATAAAAAAAGAGATATAATGCTATTATATCTCTTTCCTGTATTTCTAAATAAAGCTATAATAATCTAATATGTTTTAAATATATTATATTTTTTTTAGTCCTCAATACAGTATAAGATCTTAAAAGCATAACTTTTTATCTGTTTGGAACACTGTTGTATCCTCATGACAGAGAAAAGTGTCTGCATATATGCATGGATAAAAGGCAAAACTGGGGACTTAATCAAGGGGGGGATTCTACCTCTCAGCAACATCCCCAGCCCTATTTTTTTAATTCTTGTTTATTTTGAATAAAATCTCCCTAAGTTGAAGAAGGCCTCACTAAATAGCTACTGGTGACCACAAATCTGCAATCCTCCTGTTTCAGCCTCCCAAGTACTGTGATTACAAACTTAGGCCACCATGCCCAGGTACCTGTGTATACTTTAAATATTTAGTAATGATTTCAATAAGTGTTCTGTGCATATTTTGTCCTTAAGTGCTTTTTTAAATCATATTATAATCAACCCTTTAATATGATATAGCTAAAACTAATAATTTTACAATCAAAAATGACTAACATCAAAGAAAAACTCCAAATACTATTTTATTTTTATCAATTTCTAAAAGAATAATGTTCAATAAAATTTTGAAGAGACCAATGATTTGGTCTGAGCTCTGCACTAGGCTAAACAGACCATACCAATGTAGAGTCACCCACACTGTTCCACACCAGCAAGCAAAGTGAAGTTGATTACCTAACGTTCTAAGAAATCAAGAGCAAAAGAGAATAGCCAAATCCTCATACAGAACAAATTTAAATGTCCCCTTCTGCTCTAACCTTTCCAGAAAAGTAACTCTGAAACAACCAATTTGCTTTTGTACTGTTTCTGCTTTTCTTGGCCATTGTCTGCCTATAAGGTCAACCACTTCTGTTCAGCTTATTGGGACATTCATTCTATATTTACACTTAGATTTTCTACATTTTTTTATTCTAGAATCACAAATAAAAGCCCATTTAGGCCTGTAATCTATATTTGTTTTAATTTTATATCTTGACAGTAGAAACATCATGATTAAATAGAAAATGATACTGGGATTTAAGGCAGCCTTAGCAACTTAACAAAGCTCTCAGAAACCTACTGAGACCCTATTTCCAAATAGGAATAAAGTCAGGCTGGGAATATAACTTGGAGCTACCTCTGGGTTCAATTCCTAGTACTAAAATAACAAAATGTCTTATTTGAATTAATGTGTTATCTATGCATTGCTGCAGAGGACAATGCACAGGTCTGCTAATGACCTGGTTTTGAAACTAGGCTCTTCTGATATCTATAATTTTACTACAGTATAGATTTTTCTGAAATAATAAAGATGTCCTTTCTCTGTACTATCCAACTGGCTATATATGGTATAACCAAGCTTCTGAATTTTTACTTAAATGTTTTTGCAGTACTGGGGATTAAACCCAATAACATTCTACTTCTGAGCTGTTTCTCCAGCCCTATTTTTTATTCTTTATTTGGAAACAGGGTCTCAATAAGTTGTAAAATGCCTCACTAAGTAGCTGAGACTGGCTGCGAACCCGCAATCCTCTTGCCTCAGCCTCCATGGTACTGGGATTAAAGAAAACATCTTTTTATCTGGGTCTAAATGTTAATTTTAATTAACTAATATTTATATTTAAATTGTTACATGTGGAAAAACTTCAATTGGTACAAATTTTACTAATGCAATTTGAGTCAGTTTAGAGATATGTAACATCAAATAATTTCAATAGTCAAAATACCATGTTATGTACTTAAAATTTTTCAAGAGGGTAGATTCCATGTAAAGAATTCATACTATAAAAAGTAAGTACCAAAGCCTGGCATGGTAGCGCATGTTTGTAACCCCCACGCTTGGGAGGCTGAGACAGGAGAATCATACAGGTTCGAAGCCAGCCTCAGCTACTTAGTGAGGCTCTCAGCAACTTAGTGAAACCCTGTTTCCAAATAAAGTATAAAATAGGTTTGGGAGTATAGCCTGGAGGTAGAAAGCCTCGGGATTCCATCCCCAGTATCACCAATAAATAAATAAATAAATAAATAAATAAATAATAAAAAGTACCATCATCCCCTTAAAAAATTAGTCACATGCAGTTAATGACTAGCATATTAAACAACTTAGGCTTAGATACATGACTTTATGCCTTTCATTTTTTTTTACTATTTAGTTTTACTAAGTGCATAGTGAGATTTAAATACATATTTTAGTATTAACATAGGAATTAAGTACAATAAAAATCTTCATTGTCCCCACTGTTCTGTCTGACACACAGTGAGCATTCATATAAATTCTGCTGTTATTATTGATATTTTCTAATTATTATCAAAATTTTATTGAATTATAGAAACTCTTTCCCTGACTTTTATGTCATTGTGACTGACTCAGTAAGTTTGTGAGATCATGGGAGAGAACATGGCCCATCTTACAGCTAAAATAATCCTGTGTTCTCATAACTCAGCTCACTGAACTTTCATACATCTATTTGAAGGGAATGCTTCAATAAAAAAGGGAAATGATTGTTTCATGTAGAGTGTTTGCTTACTACAAGCATTTCAGATCCCTGCTGCACACAACGGTTTTGTTTACAGTCTGTGTTCCTGGGAATGTCTTATTCCTTGATCTATCAATCATGTGCCTACTTGAGACAAGAAGATACATTCAGTTCTATTTTCCATAGTATTAAAAACAATAAATATATATGGTTTATAAAGTGATTAATGTTCTCTCCAGAAATACTAATTTTCTTATGCAGAAGGGCATTCCCACTTCTACCCAAATATATTATGACTATGAATTTAAATTTTTGTGTAATTTTAATGCACTTATAATAAAATAAATATTTTCAAATTATTCCATAATTCTCTATATACTTATACATTATATTTATAATCTATATTCATACACAAATATATGTACATATCACACATAAATGTTTTCACTTCATATGTCACAGATTTTTATTAAGAATAGCTGGATACTATGTCTTGAAACAAGTTCCATATTCATAGCAAAGTCAAAACAGCAATTCCTACAAATGAGTTAATGAACAGAAATATAAAAAAATGTTTGCCTAATTTAACAAGCCTTTATCCTTAAGCATCCCCTATTTCTACTTGCACATTTTATACCTGGAGATGCAGGAAAATAATTTTGTAAAATATTAGAATTTTAAAAGTTTTATATCTAACTATGTAATATTTAAAAGTGAAAGAATAGTTCCATGAGCTATTTCTTTGTTCCTCCAATCCACTTCAATTTCTTTGTTCCTCCAATCCACTTCACTTTGCTTTGTTCTAGCTCATAGGAGACATGGTAATTGTTGACAAAAGATGAAGACTGCCTCTGCAATTTGGCAACCAGAGGCATTTCTCCTAAGGGGCCATCCCCACATGGTTCTTTAAAGAATGGAGCCAACTGTCTGCCAATCCTCTTAGTGCTCTTCTCCCTCTAATTCTTCCAGGTGCCTTCTTTCTGTGCTACGGAGGGATTCATGCTTTCTTTCTCCTCTACATTCTAGCATAACTTGAAGAAGCAATACATTCTGGACTCTTTATAATCATTAGTCAGGCACAGTAAAAGCTACACTAAGATAACCAAAAGATGAATCTACTAAAATATTCTCTTATAATGCAACTTTCACAAAATAGAGATTGGTTAACTGTTCATGAGTCATGTGTCTTCTTACACTGGAAACACTGGTGATTTGACTTGATTTATTTACCACTCTCTTTGAGGTGCAGGTAGAGTTAGGTGACTGAATTCTCATGGATGGAATGGGAGTTGAATTGATGTGTCTCACTTGTAAGATGCCTATGTAATCATACAATGTGTGCTTCCTGGTACTCTTTCCATCTTGGCTGACTGAGATGCAGACAACTGCAGCATCTTTGGACATCACATACTGAGATTGAGAGTCATAGGATAAAAGAACTTGGGTTTCTAGATCACTGCTTACATAGAGCCTCTGCCAATTAGAATTTCCCACTTCTTCGTGTGGATGAGAAACAAATGCCTATTGTGTTAAAGCAGTTTTTTGTTACCTCACTAACACTGCCCTAAAATTTCCACATGGAATCTGTCAAAATTCTTTTAGTCGTGATATGGGAGAGGGAGAAAAAAAGGACAATTCAGGAGAAAATCAGAGATATAAACCTACCAGAAAAAATCCAGGTGCCTTTTTGCATCAGTCTTTGGAATACAGATGTTTCAGCATAAATATTAAGATCAGAAGATTGAGATAATGAACACACATAAAAGGAAAACAGGAAAGCTGTGAGGATGCACCTGACACTGAATGGTAGGAGAGATGTTCATTGCAGCTGTCATTGAACTGATTATCTGAAGGAAAAGCAATGCTATTTTGTGCAAACAATATATAATACTTAGAGAACAGCAATTAGAATCATGAGTCCTTGCCTAAGTGAATGGGGCCTGATGGTGTTTACTTGATTTTAAATTGCTGGGGTAGTAGTGATAGAAAATAAGCCCTGCAAAGTTCTTTAGAAATTTCATTCTCAGAACATTAGTGACAGACTAATCCCAAGAAGCTGGGAAAAGTGAGAGAGAGAGAGAGAGAGAGAGAGAGAGAGAGAGAGAGGGAGAGGGAGAGGGAGAGGGAGAGGGAGAGGGAGAGGGAGAGGGAGAGGGAGAGGGAGAGGGAGAGGGAGAGGGAGAGGGAGAGGGAGAGAGAGAGAGAGAGAGAGAGAGAGAGATCGCGCATGCGCGCTAAGGAAGACAATCTCACAGCTAGTATGCATGGGGGTTCCCCCCTGAGGTCTCCCCCATCCTAGAAACTTCAGGTTTTTATGAGTTTTACAGAGAAAGGTTCATTTAATGACAAAACACTTAAGAAAATAACATATTAGGCACAGAACGTATACTACTTATCTGAGAATTTCATGCCAATTCAGCATTTATGGGCGCATTTTAAAAGCACTAATTCACAGCAATAATTTACTGAGCATTTCTTGCCACAAAAGAGAACCATTTAAGAGATATGTCTTAGCAGCTCATTCTGCCACTTGATCAGTTTCCAAAGTACTTTAACATGAAAACTGACACATTACAAGCTAGTTCTATGCAATACATAGACCTTTTTTTTCTTTGAATTTTCTCCTGTGTTTAAATTGAGAGTATAATCATGTGATGATACCAATAAATATATCTTATTTGACTGGATTCATTTTCCCCCTAATCCAATCTTAGATACATATAGTTTAGCTGTAAAAAAGTAATTAATAAGTAACCTGAAATATATTTATTCTATTTACACAATTATCATGGAGCACAATCTCAGTAGTGCATTTTATTAACCATGCCTGGCTTATTCTAGCCTATTTTTATTAATTTATAGCACTAAATTTGTGTTGTTACAATACCAGGTTTCATTATTTCTTCTCTTCTCCTCTTCTCTTCTTCTTCTTCTTCTTCTTCTTCTTCTTCTTCCTCTCTCTCTCTCTCTCTCTCTCTCTCTCTCTCTCTCTCTCTCTCTCCCTCCCTCCCTCTCTCTCTCTCTCTCTCTCTCTCTCTCTCTCTCTCTCTCTCTCTCTCTCTCTGTCTCCCCTCCCTAAAATCTAACTCTGAAAACAGTGGGAATTATTCACTATGCAGCCTGGCATATTTAAATAAGACGACTGTAGTAGGTATAATTAATTTAAATCTCATCAACATGTGAACAGAATTTACTCAAATATGTAAATCTTCCCATAAGACAGAGACAGCAGGTAGAAATATTACACCTCAGGCTTCCAAAAATGATCAGTCCCACAGAAATACAAATCACTGCCTTGGATAATCAGGCGTCAAGCAGTGTAATTAAGTGGCTGGTTTTAATTCAAACTGTTGCACTTCAGACTCTAGACATCAATAATGTATATGGAGTGTGTTCTTAGAATCATATTAAGTTGAAAATGTCAGGGAGTGTTCTTAAAGAGAAAAATCAGACTGATCAACTAAAGGAAGCCTGTTGGGACCTATCTTTTTTTTCCCCTCATGGTTTGATGTTTTTCTATTTTTAAAAATTTTTATTGGTACATTGTAGTCATACATCTTTGTGTGTGTGTGTGTGTGTGTGTGTGTGTGTGTGTGTGTGTTACTGGGGGTGGAACCCAGGCACTTTTCTATCTCAAGGCTATACTCCCAGACCTATTTGGAAACAGGATCTCACTAAGTTGCTGAGAGCCTCACTAAGGAGCTGAAGCTGGCTTCAAACCTGGGCGATCCTCCAGCCTCAGCCTCCCAAATGCTGGGATTACAAGCATGCACCACCATGCCCTGCATAGTCATACATCTTAATGGGGTACAAGATGGTGGAGGCATACTTGCACCCATCGCTCAATTAGCCCTTACCCAATTTCTGCTTCATTCCCTCTGCTTTCCTCCTTCTCAAGTTTTTGCTTAGTGATTGACATTGATATGTTTGTTAAAGTACATCATGTGCATTAGAGAATTTCCTTCTTCCTCCCTCCCATCCCCTAAGTTAGGTCACCTTATTTATTCATCTATAGTATCAACTTCATCATCTAGAGCTCCTCCTATGACCCATTTCTTTTCTAGCTTCCACATATTAGGGAGAGAATATGATTTCTTATATTTTGTTACTGACTAATCTCACTTAGCATAATGTCCTCCAAATTCATCCATTTCCCTGTAAATGATATAATTGTGTTTTTATTTATGGCTGAGTAAAATTCCATTGTGTACATATCCCATAGTTTTGTAATCCATTCATCTGTTGATGAACAACTTGGCTGGTTCCATAGTACGGCAGTGGTGATTTGTTCAGCTATAAACATAGATACTCATGCTTTAGCTTGGCAGTTTGGTTTCCATTCTTTTGGGTAGATATCCACATGTGGTATTGATTGGAGCATATGGTAAGTTTGTTACCATTCTTGTGAGGATCTTTCATACTGTTTTCCAAAGTGGTTATACTAGTTTACAGTCCCACCAACGATGTATTAGAGCTTTCATTTCTCTACATCCTACCTCAGAATAACCAAAGTAGTTCTCAGCAACAAAAATATTCAGGAGGAATTACAATATCTGACTGTAAACTCTACTACAAAATCATATTAATAAAAACAGCATGATCCTGACACAAAGACAGATACATAGACCAATGGAGCAGAATAGAAGATGTAGCAATAAATCTACATACTTATAGCCAACTGATTTTTGACAGAGGGGCCAAAAACATACACTGGAAAAAAAGACAGCCTCTTCCACAAGTGGTGTTTGCAGAACTTATTAATCATATGTAGAAAAATGGGAATAAACCCCACTTTCTCACCCTTTACAAGAGTCAATTCAAGATGGATCAAATACTTGGAAATTAGACCAGACACCTTGAGGCTCCTTGAAGAGGGCATAAGTCCAACACTGCCATACACAGGCACAGATAAAAATTTTCTCAACAAGACCCCAAAGGCACAAGAAACAAAAGCCGAATCAATAAATGATGCATGAAACTGAAGAGCTTCTGTACAGCAAAGAAAATTATCAAGAACATCAACTGAGAACCAACAGAATGGGAAAAGATTTTTGCCACCTACTTCTCCAATAGAGGACTAATATCTAGAATATACAGAGAACTCAAGAAACTCAGCAGAGAAAACAAATAACCCAATCAAAAAATGGACAAGTAAACTAAATAGACACTTCACAAAAGAAGAAATTAAAATGGACAATGCATGCATGAAAAAATGTCCAACATCATTAGCAATCAAAGAGATGCAAATTAAAAATACCCTAAGATTTCACCTAACTCCAACTAGAATGGCAATTATTCAAAACAAACAACAACAAATATTAGCGAGGATGTAGAGAAGAACTCAAATACATTTTTGGTGAGATCTATTTTTTGTTTCTAGGATATTTTCTGAGTTAACATCACAAGATCTTATAAGAATTAGAAAGAAGTCAGGTAAGGAAAAAGAATAGCAGTGCAGAAATAGAATGATGGGAAGACCTGGGTGGATTTTTTTTTCCACAATAAGTTGAAGAAACATAGGATACAATTTACAATAAATGTACTGAATTCATTTCACTTTATCAACATTTCCTGAGAACTAACTCCAAGGCTGATATAGTCACATATGCTACATGAATGGATATTATGAAACAACAGATCTTCCCCAAAAGACTTAACAAGGTAGTACTATATTGCCATAGATACAACATATTAAAAATAATTTTTAGCAAAATATGTCCATATTCCAGAGATTCATTGGAAATGGGATCATAATAACTAAAGACAATCAATGAATGTTTCAAGGAGGAAAATGTCTCTGAAATTGCTCTATAACTGTATAAATATCTAACAAACATTGATAAATGGAAAAGAGATTCCACTGAAAGAACTGGAATTAATAAAACCTTTAATTATTGCTTCTTTAAGAACTTCCCCACAGGACATGGTGGGCACATCTATGCATGTTGATTCTCTGTCCTTCTGCCAAGAGTGGAGGGAATCTAATGTTTGCTGAACAAACCAGACTCCTCAGATTTTGTAATTTAGACTAAGAGATATTGATAAATTGGTTGCTACTGGTAAGCTACTCTATAACTAGTGATCCAGAGGAAAACATCATGGATTCTTTCTATGAAGAATATGAAGAGCTGAAATGTTTCCAAAATTTTATGAGTTTTTCTTGCCTTTTTTGTTTTTAAACTTCTCTAGATTTCTCAGATAGCCATTCATACTCAAAATCGGCTCTATTTTTATATCAAATCACAGACTGACTATAATGGCAATATTTAAAAAAGAAGTTGTTTGTAAAAGGGCAAATATACATCCTGATGGCTCAAATGCCAGTTGGCAACAGTTTGATAAAGACTTTTATTATACTATTAAGAAGCTTATTCAATCAGTAAAACATGAAAAGCCATTGCAGCTTTTCAAGTAAGACAATGAATGGCTGAAATTAAACTTAGAAAAGATAACTAGCTGTATGATCTAGTTAAAACACTATAAATTAGAAAACTACTGCTGGGCCTGGTGGCACACGCTTGTAATCCCCACGCTTGGGAGGTGGAGACAGGAGGATCGTGCAGGTTTGAAGCCAGCCATACTGGCTTAAGAGGCCCTGTTTTCAAATAAAAGTTATACAAATAGGTCTGGGAGTGTAGCCCGGAGGTAGAAGCATTTCCAGGAACCCCAGTACCACTAAAAAAAAAAAAAAAGACTACTTATGTGGTTCAGGTAATAAGGGTTTATAGGTAAATTGCATGTATGCATTTCAGTACAATTTCAATAGTAAAAATATATCATATTCTATGTGTTTAGCACATTAAAAATTACATAACTTACAACCTCTTTACCTGTATTTAACAATTCAAAGAGTATAAAATCTGGTGGTAGCTGAGATATTTATAGAAAAGAAACAATAGGAAGGATTTTAATAAGATTGAAAAGTGCTAGAAATATGTTGGAAATGGACATTGAAGCACTGGAAGTAAAGCATATCTAAAATTTTAATCCAAGTGATTTGGAGAATGGTGGAAAAACTACTGTGAAAAAAAGAAGTCAGAAAGAAGAACTCAGTCATGAACTGGGAAAGAAAAGAAAATTTTTAAGATGATGTTGGGATTTATTCAGGCTAAGTTTGAGGTCCATGTATGATATCTAGATAGAGATATTCATAGAGATTCTAGTTTGAAAGCTGCCTGAGTGGAGGCAATAATTCCAACCACATAAAGGAGGTAAAATTATAGGAGAGAAAATTATTTAAAGAGAACAAGCAAAAGATAGAGGCGAACCACATACTCAATCTTTAATCAACTACAAGAATAAATAAAATATAGTAAAGAGATATAAAAACACATGGTAGATGGGACCAAAAATGTCAAATGAGATTTAAAAATTAAGAATGGAGAATATATGAGAAGAGGAAAAAGAAGCAAAAGAGAGAAACAAAAATGGAAGAAAGCAGGAAAAACTGATAGATGAAGATGCTTTGGAGAATATGGAAGGGAGGTACTCAAGGCCAAGCAAAGAGAACTGGATTTAGTTTAGAAATGATTTTCACTCTGACCAAGGAAAGGATAGAGAGAATCCATAAAAATCTAGACATATTGTAATAGGCAGCATAAATTTGAGCAAGTGCATATAAAATTCAGACACATTTGATCTTCTTGGTAAAATATGAAAAGACATCTGCTGGAATTGAAGGACTTATAATAAAGAAGACAAACTCAGAACTGCACAGGCATGAACTTGTGTTATCACATAGGAAGCCAAGGATAGATAATTCTATTTAAAACTTTCTCATTTGCTTCCAAGACTTCAGTACGCAGAGACTTGAACAATGGATTTCTGAATTCTATCTTTGCCTCTGCTTCTGAAAATGAGCCATCTCTTCATTTCTTAGCAAGGTGGACCTAGGCCTTTAATTCATGTATCTATTCCTCCAACTCTGGGATCCAGATTCAACAGCAGATTATTTCCTGTTCATGTTTATCTTATCCTTTAGGCAGATACTTTTAATACATGAAAATAATATTTTCTTTCTTCTACTGCTTTTAAAAATAATGATGCCAGCAATAAAACTGAACAGAGCGCTTACTGTGTTCCAGGAATTATTAAACAAGTTACTTCTTTTTTTCTCCTTCCTTTATTACTTCCTTCCTTCCATCCTCCCTTCCTTTATTTCTTCCTCTGTGTGTGTGTGTGTGTGTGTGTGTGTGTGTGTGTGTGTGTGATACTAGGAATTAAACCTAGGGACATTCTACTTTCTACCTTTAAGTTATACTTTCAGCCTATTTTATTATTTTATTTCAAAGCAGATTCTTGCTAAATTACGATATATTGACTCCAAGCCTGTAATCCTCCTGTCTCTGTTTCCCAAGTATTGAGATTACAGTTGTGTGCCAACACACCCAACTCAGATCAGGTACTTCTAATAATCATATATACTTCATAAAATTCTATAAACTATGCTATGATCCCTGCTATTTACACATAGACTGAAGTACAGAATCCTAATATCCCACAGAAATGAGATGTAAAGCCAAAATGTAAACTGTAAGATTCTCTCTAGAGCCCATATTCTTAATTATTTTTTCTCACATCCTCAACCTCTTCTTCTAAAAAATATCCATTTTCATTGGCTCTACTTGCATTCTACAAAGTCTCTTAATCGAAAGTATGGTTCTTAAAGGTAGCACTAAAAGAAACACTTGGAGTACTATTTTATTAAAAGTGCACATCTTGCCCCCCACTACATATAGTGACAGAGCCCAGCAGCTTTGCTTTAATGGGATTACTAAGTAACATTTAGGTGTTCTGAAATATGGAAGCTTCTCACATAAATACTTTTAGTTCGATTTCTGCTATCTTTCTATAACGTACATACATTTGATCATGGAAACTTCCTTTCATCGCATCTGAAAAACATTCTTAGTTTGCTCCAAAACTGATATAATTTCATCCCATTGCTTCTGGAGCCTGTCCCCCACCTCCCTTCCCAGCACCATTATTTCTTACTGCCACTCTCCTCCCCTCCCCCAGTGATATTGTTCTAATGTCTAAACATACTAAACTCCTTATTCCCCTGCATCTCAGTTTGTGCTGTTTCTTGTTTAGAAACTTCTACTAGAACAGTTTTTCCCAACACATCTCTGATTCCTCAAGGTCCAGCTCAAATTACACCCATGAAATCCAGACATCCCTACAGTCTCCTTAAAGTCAAATGAGTTTTCCTCCATGACAATGATGTACTTTTTTTTTACTAAGTAACTAACGCACCAGTTATAATCTATGGCATTTAGTTTAATTTTTCTCTTACATAGCTAGATTGTGAGCTGCTCAAGGAGAGAAAGAAGACAAGGGGAAATGAGTTTGGGGTAGTCATAGGATCAATTCAGAATCATATGCAGAAAAAAAAAATGAAAAAAACATCTGGTGGCTCAAAAAAAAAAAAAAAACCCTGGAATTTACAAAAAAAAAAAAAAAGAAATGTGCCCTTATCTCAAAGTCACCAACCCGGGTCTTTCAATGGATGTCCACAAATTATTATGAAGAAAAATCATTACAACTAAGGAGATAAAATAAAGAGAAATTACATAAAATATCTGCCTACCAGATGGCAAAAAATGTTAAATGTACTTGACATTTTCCAACTTGGTGTGAATTTCTGTGTGACTTTCTGAACTACTTCAAAATGTGCATAGAAGGGTGAAGCTATATGTGTGCAATGAACTGAAGAAAGATTTTTAAGAAAAAATTATGCCGTCATTTTCCATTATGGTCAGGCATTTTAGAATGATGAACACTTTCAATAAACCAGAAACATAAGGATTGAAGTTACAATGTTCCTAATAATTTCACTTTAGCTTGGGCTAGCATGAAGAAAATCCTTAGAATGAATTACAAAGAAGCAGATTGTGTTATGTGTGTAAATGTGTGTGAATGTGTATACACAGACACCTTGTTAATGCAGTAACTTGTCTTTATCCTCCCACATCTTGGGAAAAAAATTTAATACATTTTTCTGATCAAAGATCTCATTGAATATTTGTAAGTGGACAGACCATGTTAAATACCCAGACTCTGAATATGGAATAAATATGTATCTGTATTTATGTATAATTTATTTATTTAGTTGTGTGTGGTACTGGGGGTTGAACCCAGGGGCATTCTACCTCCAAACTATACCCTCATCCCTATTTTATTCTTTATTTTTAAATAAGGTTTCGTTAAGTTGCCAAAGGCCTCTTCACTAAATAGCTGAGGCTGGCTCTGAAACTGCAGTCTTCCTGTTTCGGCCTCCCAAGTACTGGGATTACAAGCATGTACCACCACGCTCAGCTTATGAATTATTTATTTTAAGCTCCATGTTAAAAAGGTGACTTGAAGGTATGGTTATCTTCAAAAATCTAATCAAAAGTATCTTTTGTTTGCCTTAGGAAAACCTCTTCTATTAACTATTCTTGTATCTCTCTATCCTTGTAACCAGGAAAGATGTTTTCCTTTCTGTTACTGTACCAACTTTTGCACTTTAATCATACAATATATGAAATCCGATCCAATGTTTTATCTTATCTAGAAAAATAAGCATATGTATAAAAATCAAAACAAATGTGCTAGGTAGCTTTCAATGATTGTAAGAAAACCTGAGATAATCAACTTGTGAAGAGAAAATACTCCATCTCATGGTTGCAGAGGTCTCAGTCCCTGTTTGACTGGCCCTCTTGCTTTGGGCCTCTGGTGGCACATCATAGAGGGGGCACTCTTACTCCATACTGCCTTTTGGTCTTCCATCCTTCCTCCAGCTTCCCATCTCAACAATAGCAACACTCAGCTTTTCCTCTTTCCTTAGTCTCCTGTGTCCAGTCACCAAAACCTGTCCTCTGTAAGTTCTATATAGCTCCACCTTATATCCAAACAATTCTCTCCATCCCCACTGTTGCCACACTAGTTCAGGATACTGAATCTTTCATCTCAAACACTACAACAGCTTCCCTTTCCTGATTCTGGCTTTATTCCCTTAAATTAATTCCAATCCCATAGATAGCAATCTTCTCAAAATGCAAATCTGATTGTGTCGCTCCTCTCTTTCCAGCACTGCAGGCAAACCCCACACATCTTCTTGATAAGTATTTTAAATATTTCCTTGATTTAGGTTTTGCCTGTATCTGCAGCCTTCCAGCTTTCCAAGCTGCCTCTCACATTCTCTCTCTTCTTCCTGGAGAATGAATGAATGAATGAATGAATGAATGAATGGAATTGTAAAGGTATAATCGCAAGGGTTGTAGGAACCTTGTTTTTCTGTTCTATTCCCCAAAATAAGTACCTATCCATAATATGAGATTTAATTCACTTAAAATCATTTTACCTATCACATCACCAAAATTATGACATTTTATATCATTAATCCAAAAGCTAACTAAATGAGTATTTAGAAAGAGAAATCGTTTTGGAAATGAATAAAGATACACTTATTCTATATTTCATCTATAAAAGTGCATTGCACATGCTTTAATCTGGAGCACTTTAGCTCCCAAAGCTGCACTGCCATGCCACTAAAGACTGCATTTCCCCAGAAGCCTGGAACCCTCCCACTAGCCACTTCAACTACTTGTTTCAAGCTCTAATATTATGTTCTCTCTGGCTATAGTAGGATATAACTTTTTTTTTTTTTTTTTTTGGTATACTGGGGGTGGAACCCAGAGGCTTTCTACCTCCGGGCTATACTCCCAGACCTATCTTTTTATATTTTATTTGGAAACAAGGTCTCACTAAGTTGCTGAGGCTGGCTTCATACCTATGCGATTCTCCTGTCTCAGCCTCCCAAGCATGGGGATTACAAGCATGTGCCACCACACCTGGTATAACTTTATTTATTCATAGATACTAACCAGGCTGGAAAATATGCCAGCAACTTTCATTATCAGTCAATGGAAAAAAAAAATATCTGCAAAGGAGCAATTTTAAATGGAGCCAGCTAAGAAAAGATTCTAATTGTCTTCTTGTCCTCAAAGAAAGGAGCCAGCTTTGAACCAGATTTAGCTGACACTGAGTAAAGGGGTAGAAGAGAATTTACTTCCCTGTGTATTAGTAGATGATGGTGGGGTTCCACTTTCACCCAGAGGCTGTGTGGGCTTATTTACACTCATGTGTGAAAAATGGAAAACATTTTTGAAAAAGAGTGTGTAATCCTTGCTCCAAAACATTTGGCTGTGGAGTCCTCATCTCATATTCTCATTGTTTCATGAAAATAATCATATTCCTGGCTTTCTGGAAGTTCGAAGCCTGGCTCCTAATTAGTAGAAGTAGTTAGAAAAATGACACAAAAATCCCAAACAGTATCAACCATTAAAATCTATCTCTTAACAGCTCAGTTAGCATAATTATTTGGAGCTGAGAAATGGTGACAATTTGCTTTTTCATTAGATTAAATGAGTGATAGGAGCAGATATAAAACAAAAAACACTTTTATAATACAAATCTGAGAATGTGATTATATTACTAGAAAGAAAAGTGGGATTTTTCTGAAAAGTTCTTCATTATAAAAATTATAATGCTGGGTGTTGCCCTGGGTTGCTGTTTGTTTAAGCAATGAAGCTTCCATCTGTTTCATCTTGATTTAAAGATTCAGTGTTAAAAATAAAACCACAAGGCAATGTTTATCGAAAGCTCAAGATCTCGCTACTTATCACCCAAGTGAAATATAGATTAAAACAACAAACCTAGAAAGATAGGTTTTTACACCATCCCAGTATCACTCCATTTGCAAAAATTTTATTTTAAGTGTGCCTAACACCTTCAAAATAATTGTATGGCCCAGAAACTATTCACAGAGCTGGATCATATCTCAGATAAGAGTATCTAGGAAAACATGAAAAGGAAATTAACTTGCACAGACATGTCAGCAGTCGGATATTCCCTCTCAAATGACAGGGTAAACAAGAGAGATTTTGCTGTGGCAAGTCACATTTTCTTCAAGAATATGTATGGCATTTGGTAGGATTCAATTTTGGAAGAATATGAAAGAAATAAATCTAGAGGAATTGTCGGAACCCTTCAGTTATATAAAATTATGCCTTTAAAATTATTCTTTTTGAGAATAGCTGCACTATTTCTTCAGACTGACGTGGGGCCATTTGTAGAACCTGATTGGCTTTTACATATTTCTAATTTTTCATGAATACTGAGTTGCCTCCAAAGCCATGTTTTCTAACTCTGGCTTCAATTTGTTTAAAATTGAATAAAAATCAATTTACAGGATTGGCCAAGCATAGGACAAATTCTCCCAGGTTTGTGTGCATGTAGTGGTGTTAGGAAAAGTAAATTATTATTAAAATTTAAGAAAGTATATGTTATTTAAGAAATTTAAAAATTGCAAAATGTTAGGCTTTGTTCAGTTAGTCATTCTTGATTCACTGTGGGCTCCAATTATATTCTTTGTGCAATTTGGAGTGATAGACCCATTTGTGAATCTTATTAATGCTATAGAACGTCCTCATAAATTCACATAAGCAGACACAGACAATTTTATAGGTAATTGTATATGTTTTATGGAACCCCCTAAAACCAACTTTGGATTGTAGTATGAAAATTTTCTCAATATTTTTTCCTTTGTAAAGAAGTTCCTCTGAAATTAATGTCTTGAATAATAAACATTTTCTCTGGAAAGGACTTTAGAGATTATCTAAACCAGTTTCCTTGGGGCCCAGAGAGGTGAAGTGATTTCCCCAAAGATACACAGCTAATTAGTACTTGAGTTGAGAGTAGAATGCAAGTATCCTGGCTATTTGTATAATGTTCTTTCAATTAAAGTAGGCATTTGATTTCTAAGAATGTGTTGCTAACGATGAGTAAATGACTAATAAAGCAAAAATAAAAACTAAAGCAAACAAAATTATAAATATCACCATCACTATTAGAACCATCCTGCTGAGTAATAGCTATTTATTCAGAGATTACATAAATACCAATGTAATTAAAAACCCCACGTCTTGTTTTGCTAGACAAATCCTGTAGTTCAAATCTCCTATTAACTTCAATGGAACTTTAGATTTTGGAATACCTCTCAGAGATGCTAAGGAAGACATGATACAAACCAATATCTCTGAGATAAAAAAAAATCGAGAAACAACAAATACTTTGCTCCTCATCTCTGCACACTAATACATTTTTCTGACAATTACCCTGGATTTTCAGACACTTGGGTCCCATTCTTTCACAATACTGTTTCTACCACAACAATAACATCTGGGTTAGGAAGCCTGGATAGAATTGTTAAGCAGTATTGATTTGGGCACTCAGCCCATGAGGCTTGGCTAGTGGTACGGTTCGCTTAAGCTGCTTTGCTTGACATTACATTGTAGACATATTACAGTAAGAGACTTTCTTTCAAAGAAAGGTAAACAGCAGTTCTTCCTTACCATAACAATATACCCGAGGCAGGCTAACTTTTGCAAAGAAAAGGGTATGTTTAACTCACAGTTTTGGAGGCTGAAAGTTCAAACAGGAATTGTAAAAGCTTTGATGATGATTCTCCTGGGCTGCATCACTGCATGGCTGATCTCACTGACGGAAGCATATATGGGAACCAGAAGCACACTGGGAACCAGAAGGCAGTTCAGAGGCAGGTTTGCTCTCATAACAACTGAATCCTATATGAGGGCACTGATTCCAATGACCTAAGGACCTCTTACTAGGCCACACCTTTTCAAGGTCTCATCACTACACATTACCACATTGGGAACAGCCTTCCAATATGTGACCTTTTGGGGGTCACAGTCACACCATATCTAAACCACTGCAAAGAAGCTACTTATGGGCTAGTGAGCTACCTGGATATTGAACTAAAGATCAATTTCAAAAGTAGGTACTTTGTAATATAGATAAAACTAACAATGGGACTCCTTTCTTTCTTTTAATCAAATTAGATCAGATGAGAATTTGTTTTTAACATGGTATTGGTGATTGAGCCTAGGGACATTCTACCTCTGAGCTTCACCCCCAACCCTATTCTTTATTCTTTATTTTGAAACAAGGTCTAACTAAGTTGTAAAGGGTTCACTAAGTAGCTAAGGTTGTCCTCAAACTGTAATTCTCCTGTCTCAGCCTCCCGAATGCTGGGATTACAAGCATGCACCACCACACATGGCCAAATGAGAATTTTTAAAACCCTTAGGTATAATCTAAAATTCTGCAACAGCCAAAGTCTAGACAGGATGTTTTTCACGTTTTAATGGAGATATTGTGAAGGATTCTTGCTTAGAATCAGATTTGAGTTCAGTGGTTCTGAAGTGGGCCTTGAAAGTCTGTTTCAATTATGTATGTAGGAATCACAGGCCACAACTTCAGAAGTAAAATGTGGAACACCTGTTAGCTAAGATAACCAAGGATAAAAATTTGTTATGATAAACACAAAGGTTCCATTTTTCTGAATAATAACTTCCATATATTTGGGCACATAGTTTCAAAATCTTTATAATCATTCAGTTCATTTATTTTCATTTTAAAATAAATCTTTTAAATCAAGTAAATAATACATACATTAAGTGAACAAATTGAAAGAGTGTGATAATTTTTCTTAAAGTAAATAAGTATATGTGAGTCCAATGTTATGACACATACCTGTAATCCCATTGTTTGGGGAGGTCGAAACAAGAGGATAAAATTTTGAAGTCAGCCTTGGCAACTTAGTGAGACCTAGTTTTAAGATAAGATTTTTTTTAGCCAGGCATGGTGGCGCACGCTCGTAATCTCAGTACTTGGAAGGCTGAGACAGGAGGATCGCACAGGTTCAAAGCCAGCCTCAGCTACTTAGTGAGGCCCTCTGCAACTTAGTGAGACCCTGTTTCAAAATAAAGAATTAAAAATAGGGCAGGAGGTGTAGCTCGGAAGTCAAATGCCCCTGGGTTCCATCCCCAGACCTGCCAAAAATAAATAAATAAAAATAAAAAAATAAAGATAAAAATAATTTTTAATCAGATAAGAGTGATTTAATCAGATCACAGTGGTAGAGTACCCCTGGGTTCAGTCCTTAGTAATGTGTGCACACGCGTGCGCACACGTGCACACACACACAACTAGAATAGCAAACATTCAAAACAAAACAACAAATTCTGGTGAGTATGTGGAGAAGTGGGAACTCTAATAAATTGTTGGCAGAATTGCAAATAAGTGCAACCAGTTTGGAAAACAATATGGAGGATGCTCAGAAGGATGGGAACAAACCTACCATGTGATCTAGCAATACCACTTGTGGATATCTATCTAAAATAATGGAAACCAAAAGTACCAAATTATTGCATTCAAATCTATGTTAAGAGCTGCTCAATTCACAATTGCCAAATTATGGAACCAGCCAAGATGTTCATCAACAGAGGAATGGATTACAAAACTATGGGATATGCACACAATGGAATTTTACTCAGCCATAAAGAAGAACAAAATTATGTGATTTACAGGGAAATAGATGGAACTGTAGAACATTATGATAAGTGAGATTAGTCAGTCACAAAAAGTAAAAAACTAAATGCTCTTCTCCTCTCAGAGGAGGAACTCTGGATGAAGGAGAGAATATAGATGAGCAAATACGGCGAAATGATGCTGATGTGGGGGGAGAGAAAATTCCCTAATATACATGATGTACATTCACAGATATATTAAAGTCAATTATTAGACCAAACATGAGAAGGAGGGAGTGAGGAAGGAATGGAGTGGGAAGTGGGGAAGGACTAAATGAGCGTGCATGTATACCTCTACCATCTTGTACTGCATTAAGATTGAGTATGATTACCATGCACTAATAAAAAATAGAAAGTAAATATTTATTAAAAGAAAAGAAGGCATTTTTTACTCCCACAAGTTTTCTGGTTAATCAAATGTATGCTTATAAAAATATTCATGAAATATTATATCTCTTTATTTTATAAAATAATTTAAAGAGCTCGGGATTAGTTCTGTTTTAAAGGTCTTGTAGAATTCAGTTGAAAAATCACAAATGATTCAGTGATTAAACCTAAAATGTTTAAGCCCAAAGTAAACATATTATAAGGATCTAATTAAAAAATGTGCGTACCCTTCACATACATTCTTTGTGTTGTTCTATTTGCCCAGGTTTTACTATTTACCAACGAGCTTTTAATAATCATTAACTTACCTAAGAGATTATTTTATTCTAAAAGTGACTGAAATTGCTCTTAATGCTAAACCATCAGCTTCTTTTCTAACCAACAACCCTACCCTTTGAGAGAGAGAGATCTTGGTATTCTTCTTTTGGTAATTCTTTTTATAATGTTGTGGAGCTACAAAGGACTTGAGAGAATATGTTTTTTGATGATCCCACTTTAATAGCTGAGCAATTTTCTATTTAATATTATACATGTTACCAGTATCTTGGTTTGTACCAGAATAATGGGGTTATGCTTAAATTTATTTGTCAATCTAGCCGTATAGTAGTCCCCAGTAGTTAAATCAAACACTAAATTAAATATTTTTGTAATTTTATTTTAGCTTTGACCAAAGTTCATGACAATTTTGCAGGGGAGATTATCAATAGATTGAGTCTAAATCAATCTATTGAAAGAACTGAGGCTTGTTTGAAGAAAAAAATTCAACCCAGAGACAAAAGCTTTGCCTTTTGCCTTGCTTGTATTCTTTTTGGAAAAGCATACCCAGCCCCAGTCAGTGATCATGTAAGCCAATTATTTACAATAAATCTTTATAGATACATAAAGAATCATACCCCAGTGATTCTGTTTCTCTGACTGAATCCCGACTGATTGAACTAATAACATGAAATACAAACTTGTCACAGGTTTACAGTTGGAAAATGTGCCCAGAAATAACCACAACCCTTTCATTCCTTAAGATCATTTTAAAGTTACCCAAAGGACTAACTATATGTAAAGTATCAGAGTAAACACTGTAGTAAAATTCACAAGATTCAAAGTTTTTAAGTATAAGTAACATGAACAAAACACTGACTGTCATAAAAAGAAAACCCTGCAGCACTGTAAGTATAAAATTAACTATACAAATATAAAGATATTGAATAGTCTAGAACATTTCAGGCTTATGACTTGAGGTGAGTTATTTGATTTTTTTAAATTAAAATACTTAATATATTCTTTAGTACTTTCATATAAACATTAAGTTTTTATTTGGGGGTGGATGGTGGTTGCCATAGTTTATGTCTCAATTCAAGACTAAATTTTAATGTTTTAATTAACTGACAATTTTAAGTATATAGTGAAATAACAAATACCTGCAATTAGACATATGCTTACAACATTGGACCAAAATGTATGAAATTAATTTCTCTTGTCCTTTTTTACTCCCATAAATCAAAGATAAATACCTGGAAGATAATTTTTATTTTCTTTTATTCATTAAGTTGATAAAAAATTAAAAGGCAGATAGGTAGTCCAATTCAACCCACTACTTATAAAATATTTCCTTTGATAAAGCACAAAATGATTAAATCATTTAAAGAAAATTAAAACTTGATATCATGGCTTATAGAATATAGCAAGTATCTAAAGATTATGACCTATTTTTCCATTGTAAGATTTATGTTTAACAAAATTCCAAATTGCTTGAGGAAAAATTTAGTTGAATATTTATTATCACCAACAGTATCCTACCTGATGGATTTTGCAAGTTATTTTTTACTCCATCCTAGAAAGGAAAAAATTATCCCTAAGAACCCAAAGGGAAAAAGAAATAGTTCTTGAATTCTTTTGCACTCTTGTTTAGAAAGTGAATCAGTTTATAACACATAAAATTGGTGATAAACCCATGACCTCTTGATCCCTGAGTCAGATCTTTTTGCCCCGTAACATCTGAATGTGGAGAATATTCTCTATGTTCTACTTAAACATTTTCCTAAACTGCCATGTGGATGTCATGCAACGTCTAACCTGTTCACCTTACTGTTCTCTCATCTCCTGAGAGGTACTATCCATTTTCTTCTACCAACCTCTTCTATTTTATACACATCATTTTCCTGAAATTTAAGTATTTTATAGAAAATAAATCCTGAAAAAGAATTGCAGCCAGCACATGTTTCTCAAAGTATAGTTCCAGACCAGCAGCTCGTGCATTGTCTGGAAACTTGTTGGAGATGCAGATTTCTGGTCCCACCCAGAGTGAGTCAGAAAGTCTAAAGGCAAAGCCTAAAAAAATCTGTGTTTTCACCAGCTCTTCTTCTAGATGATTCTAATGCAGCCAAAGTTTGAGAATTACCTGCTGGTGGCATTCATGGTACAAACTGCAATGTAAATTCCTATATTGAAAGCATCTGCTTTAAAGTCAAAACACTCCACAGCTGTGTGAGAAGAACACTTTAAATAGTCTGGACCTCATTTTTAAATGGAAATTATATGCATAATATTTAAATAAAAATTCATGGGACAATAAAAACAGTATCTGGTATACAGATAGATTCGTTATATACAGTAGAGATTAAAACTGTGATAATGATGGTGACAACAATGAATCTAATTATGTCCCAGAATGTTCTAATTTTTAATATAAAACTTCTTGTCTGATTAGAGTGACAAAGGTAATATGAAAAAGTACTGGCTCTGGTCCAGACACAGCAGATACAAATCACCATTCCACAAATGTTTTCAAGTGTAGAAGAAACAAAACAAAACAGGATATACAGGTAAATTTATATTTATGTATGTATTTATTTATTTATTTATTTTTGGTGGTACTAGGGGTGGAACCCAGAGGCTTTCTACCTCTGGGCTATACTCCCAGACCTTTTTTTATATTTTATTTGGAAACAGGGTCTCACTAAGTTGCTCAGGCTAGTTTCGAACCCGTGCAATCCTCCTGTCTCAGCCTCCCAAGCGCGGGGATTACAAGCGTGTGCCACCACGCCCAGCCAGGCAAATTTAAATTAGACAAAATATGTGAATACTTTTAGGTTTAACTATATACAATTAAAAAGTTAGAATGTACTTAAGTAAAAAAAAAATACCAAGCAATTTCATTGCCACCACTTATAGCTGTGAGGTACTAGCAAGAAACTTAACCTATTTGTGTTCAGTTCCTCAGGTAAATAATAATAGGGTAACTGTGAAGAAAATAAAGTATATATGGATTATCCATAAATACAAAATGTATTTTTCTAAAAATAATGGTTAGAAATTTTGTAGCACTGGGAACTTGGTTCATAAAGGAACTATTTACACTTTAGCAATACAACTGGATATTTTTAAAATGTGGATTTCTACCGGAGGATAATTCATTAACATATAAATGTTTTCTTCAACAAGAAAAACAAGAACATAGACTTTATAACTGTTGCACATAAAAAACTTTTTCACATTTATTTCTAAAGCTTGGCATTCATTATGCAAAATCACAAAAGTTTTTACTAAATACTTTCAGAATTTCTTTGAATCTTAATGAGTTTCCAAATCAGCCCTATAGGATAACTAGTGACAGATAAATCCCAGTTTTCATCTGAAAAAAAAAAAAAAAGCTCAAGATTTCAGGTTTGCAAATTACCTTCCTTTGGGTATGTGAGGATTGAAAATCAATAGCTGAGTTGTTAGGCCAGGTAATTATTTGCATCACAGGGATTAAAATTAAGAATTAAATCTGTGGTTTCATTTTTTTTCCAGGTTGAAAAATTTTTCACAAAGATTTTTTACCTTTTAACTTCAAGTTTGAGAGCAGTTTTAGTTTACAGCAAAATTAAAAGGAAAATAAAAACACTTCCATGAGCCTTCGGCCCCTACACATGCATGGCCTTTTCCACTATCAACATGGCCCTGTCACAGTGGTACACTTTATTTTACAACTGATGAAACTCCATAGACATATCACAATAATACACAGTCCATAGTTTACATCAAGGCTCGCTTTGGTGTTATATATTTTATGTGTTTGAACAAATATGAAATTAAATATATCTACCATTATGTATCATACAGAGTATTTTCACTGCCCTAAAATTAATCTGCATTCTGCCTCTTCATCCTTCCCTTCCTCTTTCACATAACTTCTGGCACCACTTTATCTTTTTTCTGTCTCTACAGTTTCAGCTTTTCAAACTTCAGATAGTTGGAAATACACAGTGTGTGGCTCAGATTGACTTCTCTCATGCTGAAACATGCATCTTCCTCCATGTTTTTTTTTTTTTTTCATAGCTGGGTAGTTCATTTCTTTTACATGGTGAACAATATTACATTATCTTGTTGTACCCTAGTTTATTTGTCCCTTCTTCTACTAAAAGACACCTTGGCTTCTTTAAAATTTTGACAATTATGAATAAAGCTGTTTTAAATATTTGTGTGTCCCTCTTTACCTGGCTATAAGCTTTCAAAACTTTTCAGTAAATACCAAGGAGTATGATGGCTGTTTCATATGGAAATATGGAAATGTTGTATTTCCAGTACTTGGGAAACTGAGACAGAAGGATTAAAGACAACCTCAACAACATAGTGAGACCCTGTTTCAAATTAAAAAAAAAAAAAAAAAAAAAGCCAGGCATAGTGGCCACACTTGTAATCTGAGTACTTGGGAGGCTGAGGCAGCAGCATCAGTAGTTCACAGCCATCCTCAGCTACTTAGTGAGGCCCTCCAAAATTTCGTGAGACTCTGTTTCAAAATAAAGAATAAAAATATAGGACTGGGAGTATAGATCAGTGGGAGAATGCTCCTGGGTTCAATCCCCAGTGCCAAATAAAATACACATTTAAAAGGGCTATGAGGATGGTTTGAAAGGAGACTGCCTCTGGGTTCAATTCCCAGTATAAAACACACACACACACACACACACACACACACACACACACACACACACATAAAATAAAATAAAAACAAGGAATTAAATAGTTCCCTCCCAAAGGAGATGTATAGATGGGGAATAAGCTCAAGAAATTATGTTCCACATCATATGTCAAATGAAAAATGCAAATTGAAATCATGATAAGGTAGCATTATACACCTATCAGAATGACCATCACAGAACACTAACCACAACAAATTCAGAAAAGGATGTGAAACCATAAGACTCTTTCATTGCTGATGGAAGGTAAACTAGCACAGCCACTTCCAAAGGCACATTGATTATTTCTCACAAAAGAAAGAGTTTTGTATATCGATAAGCTCTGGCATGAATAGAAAAAAATAAATGTGAAATGTCATGCAATAGAAAGAGATACCTATTATTCAAAAATTATATTGAATTTTAATATGTTTACTATTCTTTAGGTTTTTAATAGACTTTGATCTGGTTGAAGTGAAATGTTATGTTTATTTAAGAAATAATTGCACAGGAGAATGAACATGTTAGATATTGGTAGAAATCTTAGTAGGACATGATCCATAAAGATATATTTTCATCTCTCCCACAACTATAGAAATACAATAGAAATAATAAAAATAGAAATGATCTTTTGAGGTTTGTGTTTTATTGGTGTAGTATATATTTTTGAAGCTATAAATTTCTACATAAAAAGTGTATTGGCAAACAACAACTTATACTTTCATGTTTTATTAAAATAGTAAACCAATATTCCCTGTAAATATTCCCCCCATTTTCCAATGTCAAGCTGTCTGGAAGAGAATGTTCAGGAGAATCTCTAAGTTCAGTGTTTGAACTGTTGTGTTTAAAATCTTGGGTTAGAGTTTTATAACAAAGTGTGCTATGAGAGTGCAGTGCGGTGTAGTTGCTATGAAATTGCTTAAACTAATAATGTTGATCAATAATATTGTGTGTAATAATTATAAGTCACAGGCAGGCATCTACACGGGAAAAGGCTTACAGGAGAATTCCTAGAAAAGCTAAGGGCATCCGCCCTACCTGAGAGCATCTGCCCGACTGGTCGCATACCGTAGGTAAGAGACCCTCTCTCAAGTGACCTTCTCTCTTGTGACCCTGTTATCTTCCAGAACATCTGTGTGCTTTGTGTAACTGCTTTAAGGTATAGAGTGGTAAATGTTAAAAGTCAAGGCTGATGTAATAAGAATGACTTTGCAAAAAACAGTAGATACCCCCTAACCCTACCCTATTATCCCAAAAACGTCTGTCCAAGTTACCTTATTGGATGGAAGCTGTAAATTCAAAAAGTGTCATCAATGATGTAACAGACTTGCAAAAATCCCACCCGAAGGGTGATCTTGGCCCTTGCCGCTGATGTGGAGACACATGCACTTGTGTCCAGGTTCAAACCTCTAATAAAGTGTGGCTTGACGGACTAATAATTGGCTATGGACAGTTATTCTCACTCGCTAGGTTACAACAGAACCAATCTCTTTCCTCTTAGTCTTGTACCATTAATGATATCAAAGTAGTACTTTACATTTCCAGAGCAATTTCAAAATATCTAATGAGGGAAAGTGGATCCAGTGTTATTTCATAGTATCCTTTATGCTATTATAATCATTTAATATATTTTATACTTTAATGGGCCTTTAATAATTATCTTATTTTAGCTAGGTACACACATGTGATTCCAGAATTTAGGAGGCTGTGACAGGAGGGCGGCAAGTTTGAGGACAGCCTCAGCAATGTAATGAGACCCTCAGCAACCAAACAAAACTCTGTTTAAAAAAAAAAAAAAAACGAGAGAAAACATAACAAATAATAAAAAGAGTTGAGTTGGGCATGGTGGCACAAGCATCTAATCCCAGTACTTGGGAGGCTGAAACAGAAGTATTATGGTTGTCAACCAGAGCAACTTAGTTCCTTTTTAACTTAGTGAGACCCTGTGTCAAAAAATAAATAAAATAAAATAGGGTTTTGGGGTATAGCTGAGAGGTAGAATGCCCCTGAGTACAATCTCCAGTACCACAAAAACTAAAACTGATGATGATGATGATGATGATGATGATGATGATGATATTATTTCTGCCTTCTTTATTGACTCTCCTCCTTCTTTCTTTCTTCTATCACAGAAGCCCAGCTCCCCATCTCAGCCATCATAGTGCTTCAACACAGAAGCTCATACACACATAAACACACACAATTTTCCATTCTATTTCATTTTTTTTCTCTTGGTCGCTTCTCAGCCTGTGTCCCAGCCAGTGAACTCACCCAATACCCACTTCTCCCTCGAGGTCATTTTATAAACTACTTCTACCTCCATGAATATTTACCTTCTCCATGCTCACTTGTCCAAAAGACGTCTTTCCTCTGATTAATATCCACAAATTCTTTCAGGTTTAGTTTGTTCATATCAGATAAGTTCCATCCCCAGACCCACAAAATAAAACAAAACAAACAAAACACCACACACACACAGACACACACAAATAAATAAATAAACAAACAAACAAACAAACAAACGTAGTAGCTATGAGAGAAGCATTTCCAAACTGTGCAGTCTGTGCTTCCAGTGTAGCTGGGAAATAAAGTGGTGGGTGGATGGAGAAAGTCAGAGGCAAAAAGGGAAACAGGCATGAAAAAACACGGTTAGTATATTTTCAATACATGTTTTTATTGACTCCTGTATTCTGAGGTTGAAGGGAAGATATGACAGCAAAAAGACTTGAACTGGCCCTCAATGTATTTAAGACAGAGCTGGGTGTGGTGTAAAAAAAAAAAAAAAAAAAAAAAAAAAGATTTAGAACATCTTTAGCAAAGGAGACATGGCTGTTTCTTGTACAAGATAACATCGTCCTGTTTCTGACTGTATTAGCACACTGCTCACATCATTTGTTTCCTTGCTTATTTCTCTTACTACTCTATCTCTTTGGAAACTGAGGCTACCTTCCTTACTGCTGTACCCCTGTAGCAATAGCATGGCCCGGGACAAAACAGACTCTTAAATACTGGATTAACAAGGAAAATTTTCCTCCATTTATGCATTGGCAAGTTAAGAATAAGGAACCTATTTAATGAATCTAAAAACTACAAAATAAAGCTCCTTCCTGATGTCTATGGTGTCAAAGCGTCAGGTGCTTTAGATGTTTCTTTTGTTCAAGATTCATTAGTTATATTTCTCGTCAGTCACCAAACTTCTTCAAAAAGGGCTGGGAGAATGGCTCAAAAAGAACCATAATCTCAACTACAACATATTCTCTAGTTTGCTAAAATCTGGCATCTAAACTTTCACTTCATTGAAACTGACTTGTAAAAGTTCAAAATACAGTTGGGTGTGGTGACATACACCAATAATCCCAGTACAGGGGAGGCTGAGACAGGTAGATCTGAGCGTTAAGATCAGCTCAGCAAGTTAGTGAGACCACATTTCAAAATAGTTTAGGGCTAGGAGTATTGCTCATAGGTAGATCATCCCTGGGTTCAATCCCCAGTACCACAAACAAGCAAACAAAGTCAGAACAAATTGCTTGGCTGCTAGGTCACATTTAATTTCTATTTACTTAGCCATACAGGCCAAATACATTCCTAGGATCCTCCATGTCATTGGCTTCTTGTTCTTCTCCTTTCCTGATCTCCTCTCTGCCCAGGCTCTAATGTGACAGACATTTCTCAGGATGTTAGCCTGACCCCTCCCTTCTATCAGTACAAAGACTCACACACTCACATATCCAACTAATTACATTTCCACTTGGCTTTGCCTCAGACTTCTCAATTAAAAAGGCTTTCACGTGCCTGATTTGTAGATTAGCTTAAGTATCTTAGTAATTTTAGAAAATTAGAATCTGTCTTTAGTTTTTCCTTTCTGCCTACACCATTTGTATAATCATTCAGTAAATTCCGTGGGTCCTATCTTTTAAAAATATCCTTGAATACAATCTTTATTTATTTATTTTTTACATTTTGCATAGCTACCAGCCTGGCCCAAGGTACCATGTTTTCCCCCTGTACTATTTTAATAGCTTCTTTAGTGATCTCTTCATGTGTACTGGTGCCATCCTTTAATTCATGATAGAGAAAACAGCTAGTCTATAGTGGTCTTTTCAAATGTAAATCAAAAGAAAAAATTATGTCATTGCAGCAAAATGGATGGAACTAGAGATTATTATGCTAAGTGAGATTAGCCAGTCTCAGAGTCAAGGGTCACGTGTTTTCTCTGATATCCAGAAGTTTGAGAAATAATAAACAAAATGGACTACAGATCATTAAGGAGAGAGACCAGTTAGAAGAGATAAGGGAAGAGACATAGGAAGGTAAAAAGAACTGATGAAAGAAACATCAAATTATGCTATGTCCAAGTATAAAAATATCACTACCAATCTTACTTTTATATACAGGGACGGGTAGGTATTGAGGTGCAAACTGTAGTAAACATCAAGACCTGTGTGCATGCTTGTTTGTATGACTTTGAACCTCACTATGATGTAAAATTATAATGCACCAATAAAAGTATAAAAATGTAAATCAGAATATTCCCTCTTCTGCTTGAAACCTCTAATATTTTTTGGTTGCACATAAAGTAAAACACTCAAAAAGGCTTTTTGAGCTCTGTTGCTAGCTTACATTCCAGGAATTCATTTAGATATTCTGCAACTGACTATGTTCTTTAGTTACACTGACTTTTGTGATTTCTTGAAACAGACCAAGGTTCTCTGCCTCTGGATGTTTGGTCTTCTTGCCCTTTTCAAGAATGCTCTCTTTCATTCCCTTCTGGTGACATTTCTCATCTTGGAGGCCTGCAAGACCACCTGACAGTATATCTTCTTTGTTTCCCTTATCTGTTTTGCTTGGTAAGTTAATTTTTTTGCTTTTAGTTTGTTGTCTGTCTTTCCTCTCCGCCCACCAGGAAGCACAAATAATAATTGCCATCTTCACAGTGAAAATCCAATGCTTGTCTTGGAGGCACTTGCCAAATATTGTTTGGCTAAATATAGGACTGTATATTACTAAGTGCTTGTGTGGTACTTGTACTGCAGTTTATCGCCTGCCATATGAAAGGATTCAAAAAGTTGATCATCTATAAACAACTTTTCAGCTCTCATATAATTTGAATTTCTGAACAAATTCATCATGGTCAATGACTTATGTGTGTGATATAATATGCAAAACACTGAGAAAAATGGGTAGTTTTAAAAGAAAGTCAGAATCTTTAAACAAACAATATTGGACATGATTTGCTCTGAAAAATACATTAAATACAACACAAACAATAAGAAGTAAAAAGGGCCTCAGGGCCTCAGGGATTTGTGTTCATTTATTTGAATTGCATTGATGTTCTTATTTTGTCAATAAATGGCCTTATAAAATTTTATAATATTTAAGTGGTTGAGTTAAATCTTACTAAAATATGTCCCATACAACTAATTTTAGCAAAAGCAAAGCTATAAGGGACCTTAAAAGTTAAGCCTTATTAAAAAAAAAAACAGGAATTTTCTATTTCAGGAACCAAAATTTTGAAATTAATTTATTTTGAGGATAACATTTAGTATTTATAACTTAAAAAATGTGTGTTTATCAGAAAAAAGTTTCAGTTACACTTTGAGCAGTCACTTGTGGTTTATAAACCCAGATTCCATCTCCACCCACCTCTGTCTGCCTCCTTCTTCCTCATTCTCAGAACTAAGATTTGCTCAGTTATCTTCCTCCTCCATAAAGCCATGTGCTTCTGAGTGTGTGGACTGCATTCCTTGACAGTGTGTCCTGGGATTTCTAAGATGTCTATGGTTATGCTCTGACCCAGAGCAATAAATGTTTTACTCTTGAGCATTTAACATAATTTTCACCAGTGAAATGGCAGAAAGTTTATTGTAGAGTTTCTACTGAATGTCTACTTGCTTTTGAAAGGAAATATAAAATAGAATCTATTCCTTTTCTTCGATGTCCTCTTTCCTTTATTGAGTATAAATTATTTCTGTATAAATTGCAGGTACCCTATAACAAAAGAAACCAGCCAAACGTAAAAGCTTACACTCCAGAGATGACATAACAGATTGAAAAAGTCTTATATTTTGAGGATAGTCCTTGCCAATACATTTTAATATACATTTTTTTAGAAATTTCAATGCCTGAAATTATATTCTAGAACTTTTTAAGATTGTAAAAATCCTAAATATATACATATATATTTAGGATTTTATATGTATAGGATTATATACAGGATATTGTATTAGTAGTTATATATTTTATATTTATAAATCGCATATTTATATAGGATTATTTATATATTTATATAGGATTTCTATGTTTTTAATGTATTTAATGTATTTTATGTTTTTTATTTCTATGTATTTATATATTTATATAGGATTTCTATGTATATTTTATAATACATATAAAATATATAAAAACATACATAGTGTTTCAGACCTCTGTGTAAGCATAGAGTTAATCACATAAAAGTAAGATTCAAGACCTTTGCTGAAATGTCTGCATCTTCTTTTGTACAAAGAGCAAACTTTCCATGTATTATGAGGCAATTTTTTGAGTTTTTTCTTTCATTGAAAAAAAGCTATACTGATCCATACCACCTTGAACCATTCTACTTACTACTCAAAATAATCATACAGGAAGACTAGGAAAATAAAAAGCAGTGTTATGTAAGAGAAAAAAATAATATGAACCACAATATATGAGTCATGTGTATAATTCTAAATTCTCCCTTGTTGTTGTGGCATGCGTGTAACTTAGGAGGCTGAGAAAGGAGGACTGCAGGTTCGAGGCCAGTTTTAGTAACTTAGCAAGACCCTTGTTTCAAAAGAAAACTTAAAATAGGACTCTGATGAGGCTCAGAATGTCCCTGAGTTCTCCAGTACCACACACACAAAGTAAAAGAAACAGAAAAATAATCTGAGTAATATATAATCTAACATATCAAATATTATTATATAAACATGTAATCAATATAAAATCGAGAAAGTTACACTTTTATTTTTATACTGTCTTGAATACCTACTGTGTATTTTACAATTTCAGAATTCTCAAATGTGAAAGTTGATTGTAAAGTGTTAAATAGCCACATTGGCATTTATGTCTACCAAATTTAAACTCTAGCTTTACAATACCAAAACAGAATGATAATAACTTGATCATAAAATAGAATTTGTTGTCAAGCACGGTGGCGGACGCTTGTAATCCCCACACTTGGGAGGCAGAGACAGGAGGATCGTGCAGTTTGAAGCCAAACTCGCTTGCTTAAGAGACCCTGTTTGCAAATAAAAATATAAAATAGGTCTGGGAGTGTAGCCCGGAGGTAGAAGGGCTTCCAGGAACCCCAGTACCACCACAAAAAAAAAAATAGAATTTGTTATCATATTGATATCCATATTAATTTTAAGCTAGATAGCTATAAGAAACAAATTTACTTGCCCATGTTATGACTTAATTAAACATGGTTTTGCTGATCTATTCGCAACATTCAAGTAAACTCTCAGTATATTCTTTATAATACAAGGTTTTTCAGCATTTTATTCTTGGTCCTCACATTTTCCTTCATTTTCTACAGATTGGGCAAGAATTT
Organism: Muscardinus avellanarius; assembly: GCF_963383645.1. Lineage (NCBI taxonomy): Eukaryota > Metazoa > Chordata > Mammalia > Rodentia > Gliridae > Muscardinus > Muscardinus avellanarius. Next base: position 149,101,946 of record NC_137786.1, read on the forward strand.
ATTCTCTTACACAAAGACAGTAAAATAAAGACCCGGATTTGCATTAGTTATAAATTAAAGAAATGGATCTCATTAAAGTGTTTCTCCCTAGCATATAATGAGCTAACCACAGAGATTCCTTAATGGATCAAAAAATGTTCATTGTTTGTGCCTAAGGACTTCTACGAGCTACAAGATAAATGTTACAGAGCAAGTGTATAAAATGTTTTAAGTTGGAGAAACACTATGAGTCATTGTGCTCTTCTTTTTTTAAACTTTTCTTCCTGTGGCCATCCTCCTGATAATCTGTCTCCCGTGTTCATGAGTTAAAGCCTCAGCTGTTAATTATAGTAATAAAATATAAAGCTCAAGACTATTTTTGTAATATTAATATCTAAAATGGCACTTTTTTGCCTAAGGAGAATATGCAATAGAGCTAACAGGATCCATTACCCAAGGCAGAGCAGGGAGTCAAGCGTTTCCTGTGTGTTTCAATTTTTTTTGTGTGTGTCTACAAACTAGACTTCACAGCATTTACTAAAAATGTAGAAGATATTCAAGATAAAGTATATCAAGTGTCTGATATGGGTCAGGCATACTAAAATGTTTATTTTCACATATTTCATATTTCTAAATATATCCCAATGTCTAAAGAAATAAAACAATAAGTTTGTTTTTAAAGCTAATAAAATAAAGGAAGCTAGAAAAGAAAGAAGGAAAAGAAAAAGCAGTGGGAAAGAAGAGTGGGGAAAGGAGGGAGGGAGGCTAAAAAAGAACAAGAAAGGAGAAAGAAGAAATAAGGAAGATATTAATGGTTTACCATTTATCTTATGCATTTCCTAACAGGAAGAAATACAGTTTGGTAAGAACTTGGGTTTTGATATTAGACCTGCCTAATTTTGCATTCCTTATCCTTAAATCTCTTATTTTTTACTACATACTAGATTCCTCTTGCCTCTGCTTCTCTATCTGTGAAATTGGGATAATAGCAGCACTTTAATCACAGTATTGTAAAGATTTTTTTTTAAATATGTTCTGTTAAAAGTATTCATAACTAAGCCCAGCAGGAAACAAAGGTTTTATTATCACCAGTCATTACAATTACTCAAAGGGATTGTTTTTAAAATAGTCTGCAGTACTCTAGGACTCTGGACACTAAGTAGGAGCCTATATTTTGTATAATGGTTAATGCTGGCACTCTGTTTTCTTTTGCAGAGGGATATAGCTGCAAGCAGTCACAGCAGAAAATAAGACATCTGGATGGAGATAATAAATTGGTATCATGAAAAAAGCCATCGCTGATAAGAAAGCCTACTTTAGACTCTTTTTCATCTACCATACATGTAGACTCCTCTTTTTTGGTTGAAGGGAATTCAGGGTGCATAAAACCTTAGATATGACTTGAATGTATTTTGCTGGGGAACTTATAAGAACAACCTGCAGGGAGAAGCACCCCAAAGAAGCTCTCCCAGAGGTATTTCCCATATGAGCACACAATTATAACGAGATCCAATATTGAGAATAGTTCTGTTTAGCATATTGCTATCCAATATCATGCTACACTTTAATTCAACATAAACTACTTCAAAATAAAACTATTTCAGAATTCTCTCCCTTCTCTCTCTCTCTCTCTCTCTCTCTCTCTCTCTCTCTCTCTCTCTCTCTCTCTCTCTGATACACACACAGCTGCTACAATTTTCTAATGATGTTTTGCATAGCTTTTATTTCACCTCCTTTCAGTCCACATTTGTTGATCTTGCTCTGGAAATAGTGTATTCATATGCTGGTGCTTTAGATATTTGTTAAATGATGAGAATGAGACCTTTGCTTTGGAACAAGAGCCAACATTTGGAAAGGGGCCAGATGACTGCACACCAGCCTCACCTCACAGGGATTGATTGTCAGGCTTGACAGTAGAGTCTTGGACTGCCTGTTCAGTTTACAAAATAGATATCTTACCTTCACATTACTTGCAACTAAGAGAAAATTAAAAAAATATATTCCATTGTGTTTTTTATCATTTGTGTTTTAACCAACCAAGAAAATGTATGTAGGAGCTTTGCTTTCCACATGCCAGCCTTCATAGAGGCTCTATAAAACAGCCTCTTATATAAAGGGAATATAAAAGCAGAGATAGTCTTCTATTTTAATCTGCATTCTGTTGCTATAATAGGATGCCACAAACTAAGTAATATATGAAGAGAAGAAATTTATTTGCACTCATGGCTCTGGAGACTGGGAAGCCTGAGGAAGTTATACACATATGCTAAACGCTTTCATATGGTACTATAATGTAGTAGGAGGAAAAAGAACAATTGAGCATATGAGAAAGAGACAAAGCAGAGCAGGGAACACTTGCCTTATATCAACTTGTGTTTACTAATCCACATCTACATAGTGGCATCGATCTAACCATGAAGGCTCTACCTCTTTGACTCAAAGACCTTCCACCTCCCAATACCACACGACTCAAAGTCAAGCTTCCAATACAAAAACCTGGGGACACATCCAACCCATAATGCCTCTCTAGTAGTTCAGAGGGCCAGAGATGACATCATCAGGTAACTTAATACACTGTAATAAATCTAGTGACAATAAAGGTTCATAGAAAATAGTAATATGCTACCAAAATACATATCTGAGATAGTACAAAAGGATAAATATTCTACTAGCCTAAAAAGTTCACTCTTTTTCTTGTCAGTGCTGGAAATTATGGAAGAGATTTTTTTTTTACTATAAGAAGAATATTTTACCAACATAGTGCAGCTGAGAAAAATTTTTAGTGCAGAACCAACTCAACTCTTTGAAAGTTTCAAAAACAAATATGTAAAACTTACATTTACATATATACAATATGCACACATACATAAGCCCTAAACACATGTGTCTATAATGAAAATATAAGGCCAGGGATGTTGGTGCATGCTTGTCATCCCAGAATTTGGGAGGAGGAGACAGGAGGATCGTGGTTCAGGGACACTCACAGCTACTTATCGAGGCCCTACACAACTCAGTGAGACCCTGTTTCAAAAAATTAAAAAAAAAACACTAAAAAATACGATTGGGTGTATAGCTCAGAGGTACAATGTCCCTGGGTTCAATCCCCTGTACCACACAAAAATATGTAATCATTAGCCAAGCGAATGATTTGTAATTGTATATTTTATAAATCTGATAATGGGCCTAGAGCCTTGTGAGAATTCAAATGCTGTCAGAAAAGAATGAAGCCATGAAGTGGAGGGATTGGACAGCTATTGTGGAAATCTGGATATTAAAATTTTCTGTACAATAAGCCGGGTGTGGTGGCACATACTTGTAATTCCAGCATTCGGGAGGCTGAGACCAGAGGATTGCGGTTTGTGGACAGCCTCAGCTACTTAGTGAGGCCCTCTGCAACTTAGTGAGACCCTGTTTCAAAATAAAGAATAAAAAATAGGGCAGGGGGTATAACTCGGAGGTCAAATATCCCTGGGTTCCATCCCCAGACCCGCAAAAAAAAAAAAAAAAAAAATTCTGTACAGAAAAGTAGTGAAGAGAGGTGCTTCAAAGAAGTGCTCAGAACTTGCTTTATCCTAGAAAAATAAATAAACTACTTCCTTAGGCTAAGAAAACTGACAAGCCAAGAAAATCCTTTGTTACAAAGCCTAGGTAATATGAGTGTGGAATGGATGGTTTATTCTTTCTTCATCTAAGACGTTAACATATTCTGAACAACTCATTTTGCAGGATACAATCAAAGAAACGCCCTATCTTCTGACTACACAGGTCATGGCTGACAGATCAACACACACACACACACACACACACACACACACACACACACCACATGGCGGGGGTGAAGATGGAATGCATCTTGTTTCTATTCTAGTGCGATGCTCTGGGTCTCAATTACCAAACACAGCTGGGCAAGATGAGTCAGCTCAGCCACTTGAGCTGATTCTTCTCCAGAAACTCCTACAGAAGTTCTTATCCCCTTTGCAGACAAATCCTGGGTATGGACATGCTTAAAGGACAAAATTAAGCGCTGAGGCAAGCGAGACTTACCCAGTATAGCACTGCAAAATTAACTTTGACCCAGAAATCTGTTTCCCACTTCTCATTTGCCGTGGTTTTGTGATTTATATCTATGTGAATTCTCTTTTATAATGAATAGCGTGTGTATGTGGGCACTTTAAAGAACTTTAAACATATGTTGCAAATCCTTTAAAACACATTGTCCACAAAAAGAGTAAAATAAAGGAGCACTAGCTAACACATATGCCTCTCATCCCTTTACTTCCATCCTGCTCATAGAACTCAACTTAGTATAAAATAAACTCTCAGTGCTCTTTAGATCACATTTCCATGTCAAATTTCAGAGAAGCCACATTTCAAAGTGTTCTCTCTGAAGACGCAGGCAACCTTTTGACATATTGGAATGGCAGCTTCCATCAAGGTACTTGCAACTCAAAATATAATCAGTATCAAAGTGATGAGGCTGTTGGGGTCCTCAGAGTTGAGGTATGAGGCTGCTCTCTGTACACTCCCAAAGCTTCCTGGGAGGCGGGAAGAATGAAGGTTGCAATCTGCTGATATAATGGTTAATAGCAGAAAATCATCAAGAGACAAGAAAGAGCAGAAATTGCATAAGGCCAACAGCCCTTATGGTGTGTTCTCCTCCTCAAAGTTGTTTTAAAATAATAAAAAATTACCCCTTGTCATACATAAATTTATTTTTAAAGTACTTTGAATTAAAGGGAGAATGAGGACTTCTGAAGAAAAGGCTAAGTGATTTTGTATAATAAACTATTAGATAATATAAATCTATTTGAGAAGTGTCATCATCTTTTCAGACTTTTTCTGAATTCAGCCCAGATGTCCAGACACAATATCTTCTTGAGGAGTCCTTGATTATTGCTATCTCTAGTTAGAAGTCATCCATGAGGTCATCAGAGATGCAAGTTGTATTCCATCTTGATACAAGACTTTCCCAAGCTCATTTGTGCTTTAACCATTTACAAGGCTGACTTTATATGTATGATGAAATATCAAGTAGAAGATAATTCCAAAAGTGAAGGGCCTCTCAGTAAGATGGAAGACATCAGAATATAAATACAGAGTCTATTGTGGTAGCACATGCTTGTTAATCCCAGTACTTGAGAGGCTGAGACAGGAGTATCACAGTTTCTCCTCCAGCCTCAGCTACTTAGTGAGGCCCTCTGCACCTTAGTAAGACCCTGCTCCAAAATAAAGAATAAAAAATGTGGCTGGGGGGATAGCTTGGAGGTAGAATGCCCCTGGGTTAGATCCCCAGTAACAAAAAATCAGAAAGTAAATGCATAACTATAGCCAGAGAGTAATTAATGAGATAGAGAGTATGAAAAGACAAGAGTATGGCTCAAGAAGCAGCCACCTGCTATATTTTGAAGTGAGAAAAGGTTGAAAAGAAACCAGAGAGGTGTCAGCTTGGCATCTCACACGACGAGTTCACCAGATCAAAGCCCCATGGTGAAGGGCATCCCAGGCAAAAAACTTTATGTAAAGTTTGTGTTCTTGAGAAGCTACACACACCTCTGGCACTAAAGTGTTGTGTGTGGAGCAGCAGGTAATACTATACAAGCTGGGAAGACAACACCTGCAACATGAAATGATGGCAGATGAGCAGGATATTGGAGGTGATGAGAGTTGGCTTCGGGGGCTTTCAGATCATTTTTTTCATATACATCTTCATATGCCCCAATCCTGTTCAAAGATGCTAGGTCAGAACAAATGAGAGCAAGCAACTTCACATGGTACTTCAGGACATCAGTCATGACAGGCTATAACATTTGACAGCCTCCCTTCCTTCCTACCATCACTCCCTACTCCCCAGGCATCACGATCTAAGCCATCTGTTTTTGTTGTGTTTTGCTTTTCAGGTCACATTGTATTTATGATCAATTCAGTTATTAACACAATTACTCATAATGTCACCACAAAATGTTTTATTGATGAATTTTGGCATTTGAACTTTGAGTTAAATTGGTATAAGAAAATTAACTTTTTTTTTTTTTTGGTGGTACTGGGGTTCCTGGAAGCCCTTCTACCTCCGGGCTACACTCCCAGACCTATTTTTACATTTTTAAAATTGGAAACAGGGTCTCCTAAACCAGCGCGCGCGGCTGGCTTCAAACCTGCGCGATCCTCCTGTCTCTGCCTCCCAAGCGCGGGGATTACAAGCGTGCGCCACCACGCCCGGCGAAAATTAACTTTTTATTTAATGAAACTTCTAATCACAAGCAGAGGTATAAGAATCCCGGCTGATAAAATTTTGTCATAACCCCCATCTTGCACACTGGGTGATTCTGGTATGCATCACAACTCCACAGAATAAAAAAGTGGCTAAGCTAGTCTGCAGAGCTTTTGTGCTGAGTACTGATGCTAGGTGCCTTTTAGCTGATACATGGCATTTTAAAAGATATCTGAGAAAATCCAGGTATATTCCAGTTGGTCATAGGACACTTCTGTGCAGTTTAATATAGAACAGCTTCCTGCTACCTCCTAGTATACGGACCTTCCTGATTTGCCATCACATATCACTTGTATGTGTAGGTCCTTAATAAATAGAACTCTGAGCAATCCTGGATTTTTCCCTCTCTTTCTTCAGTCTCTCAGTACTTTCTGCCATTGTCAGCCAGGCTTTGCACACTGGGGTTTCACAAAATACCTATAACTGCTGGTATCCATTTTAGTATGTATTCAGTTTACAAGTTAGTATTTGCAGAAGGTCTGCTGTGGGTATTGTCACTAGTGTAGGTCTTTACAATACAAAAAAAAAAAAAAAGTAAGGCTACTGACCTCAAGGAACTAATGGCCTGGTGAAGAGTGGCAGGCCCCCAAACAGAAACTGTGATAGCTGAGATTTACCATACCCTGTGAAATAAATTCAAAGGAAGCTTCCTTTAGAAGGAAATTAATAAGCTTTTTTATCATTATGGTATCTAATTTGGTATCTAGTGGATAAAATTTGTCTAAATATTATATGATTCTTACCGAACCATAACATTTGTGAATTAAAGGACTTGCAAATTTCTATTTAATAAAATATGATATATAGAATTGATACATAGAAGTGTTTTGTTTTTTATCTGCTCATAGATTTTGATTGAATACCTCCTTGCCTACCAAATCCAACTGAAGTAAACTTACATATTAATTTATTTAAATGCCTATGAACAATAATTACTTTTTAAAGAAAGATCCAGTGAGACAGACTCCAAACATTCTCCATGGACTAAACTGAGCATAGACATTTCACGATGTGTTCCCACTTAAGTGGAGACTCACAATCTTGACAGTTCATCTTATATCAGAGCTGCTCCCTGCTCGTAACTGCAAAAAACCTGAGCCAAGAACAAATCTGACTTCAAATGAGCTCTTTCAAACTTTCTGCACTTATCCAAAGATTCGTTTCTGCAATGTTATAAATGCTCTAACTGGAAAATCCCCAAATTTCAGTATTAACCCTCGTGTGTTTATTTCCTTGCTCCCTAAAAAGATTTCTGTCTTTTAGGAAAATAAATAGCCCCTTTAGTCTTGCAGCTATGCCATTTTCTAACCCCACTAAGACAGCTGCAACAGGTGACCAATAAAAATCATGATATATCTTCATGGAAAGGGAGTGTGTAAAAAATGGCATGTAGGACTTCTGGACAACTTCTACCAGCTGGAACATATTCATATAGTCACATCTAATGACAAGGAAAACTGATCACAGGGAATTGGCTGTGGGACCAGTAACAAAAGGGAAACAGGTTTAGAATTAATTAGATTCAATTGCAAAAGATACCTACTCTAATAATAATTTCCAGTAATAATTTACATTTAGCAATTTAGCATCTTTTGCTCACTTCTCTTGTAAGATTTTATATATATATATATATATATATATATACACACACACACATATGTATATATATATATATATATATATATATATATAGAGAGAGAGAGAGAGAGAGATACCCTGTGATATTATATATCATATTTATATCTATCATATATGTGTATATTTAGTGCATTGTAATTAACGGTGAGGTTAATAGTGGTAGCAATATACATGTGTATGTACATCCCTGGTGTGTGTTTCACTCTGAATCCTTTCCTACTCACTTCTACCCTTTGATAATATTAAATTGATGTAGGTAACTACATATATAAAAAATGATTATTTGAATTTTTATTTCAGATCTCCTCCTTCTTCTCCTCACCTCACTGCCAAATCCTCTTTCTCTGTTTTACTAGTATCTCTCCTTACTAACCAAAAGTCCTCTTTGTTTTTCGGCGTCTGTCTCTCTTCTACATATGAGTGAAAACATCTGACCCTTCACTTTCTCTGACTGGCTACTCTACCGTAGCATAATAATTTTTACTTCTATTCATTTCCCTGAAAATGACATAATTGTGTTTTTTATGGATGTGTAAAAATGCATAGTATTTATATACCATAATTTTATAATCTATTCAATGAAACAAGGACAGTTCCATAGTTTGGCTGTTGTGATTTATGCTGCTCTAAATGTGGAAATGTATGTATCCCTATAGTAATCTGATTCAATTTATGGAGAAGATCCCAAATGTAATCTTTAAATCATACTTGTGAGCCAGGCGTGGTGGCACACACTTGTAATCCCTGCGCTTGGGAGGCAGAGACAGGAAGATTGCACAGGTTTGAGGCCAGCCTCACTGGCTTAAGAGACCCTGTTTCCAAATTAAAAAAATATATATATATAAAAATAGGTCTGGGAGTGTAGCCCTGGGGTAGAAGGGTTTCCAGGAACCCCAGTACCACCATATATATATATATATATATATATATATATATATATATATATATATATGACTTGTGCTCAATATATGAAAGAGAATTGTTTATATAATAAGAAAACAAAGTCTTTGAGATAAAAATTTTGCTTTGCATTGTTTTAATTTTAGTATTCAAAAACTTATTTTTAAGGCAGTACATTCTAAAGGAAAGATAGCAGATATATTATATCAAAATTTTGTTTGTGTGGTACTGGGGATTTTCTACCTACAAGCTATACTCCCAGACCTATTTTATACTTTATTTGGAAACAGGGTCTCACTAAGTTGCTGAAGAGTATCACAACATAACCAAAGCTGGCTTTGAACCTGTGCAATCAGTCTCCCAAGCTCTGGGATTGTAAGTGTGTGCCACCATGCCCGGCTTATTATATCAGAATTTAAGAATTAGTTTTGCTATTGTGGCAGTCCCTATAGATTTGTCTTTTGTCTACACTTTATCCCACTTTCCTTTAAAATACTTTCCTCTAAAGTAGTCACTGAAAAGGTAAAGCTAACCTTCCCAAAGCAAATCTGAGCATTGAGATTTCAATTAGACCAAATCATAGCCAATGTGGTATAAATAGAAGTATGCTAGAGAGTTCAGAAAAAGTCTTTTCCATCCTAAAATTGATATACCTTTTTCTTCTCTTTTTTCTTTCTTTTATCATTTTATTTTTTAATTGGTACATTGTAATCACACATCATGATGAAGTTTAGGGTGATCAAGACATACATGCACACAGCACTTGTTAAGCCTTTCCCTAGTTCCCACTCTACTCCCTCTCCTATCCCACCTTCCCATGCAGGACACAGTGATTGGCTTTGATAAGTTTGTGTATGTATATCATGTACATTGAGGTGTTTACCTCCTCAAATCTGCCTCCCTCTCCCATCTCCTTCAGTTAGACCCCTCCTTCACTCCACTAAAGTTTCTCATCCTTTGTCTAGAGTCTCTCCTGTGTCTTAATTTCTCCATAGTTTCCACAAATGAGGGAAAACTCTAACTTTTCAGATTTGTGGTTGACTAATATTTTTATTTCTTATTTTTTTTTCTGTCAGAAACACAAACCTAATGGCTGTGTCTGCACTGGCATTTTGTCACCAAGATGTTAAGGAGCAGAGGACTACAGAAAGCTCAGCCCTGTAAAGATTGATACTTTCATCTTCATGACCAAAATCCATCTCTTTCACAGTACTGCTGCCAAAGTTACATAAAATGCGCATGTATTTTAAAAGAATAAAATGATGCCTTGTCAGTGATTATTTTTAGCACTGAATATATAACATCAAATATAATTTCATGAAGAATATCTTCATAAAGAATCCTGATAATTAAACTTTTCATATAGTGAATTATAAGCAGGTCTTGGGATATAGCTAATTGGTATATCCTTGCCTACATATGAATGGCCCTGTGTTAGAGCAGATGGTTTCCCAAGTGGATTTTATAAAACCTGTATAGAAGAACTAATTCCGATATACTTCTCAATCTATTTCATGAGACATAAAATCAAGGCACTCTCCAAATACATTCTATGAAGCCAACATCACATTAATACCAAAACCAAATAAAGACAGTTCAAGAAAGGAAAACTACAAGTGTATATCTTGGATGAACTTGGATGTAAAACTGCTATAAAAAATACTAGCAACACTCATTCAAAACCACATCAAGAAAATCATACACTTTATACTACAAAGCCATTGTAATAAAATCAGCATGGTACTGGCACAAAAACAGATACACAGACCAATGGAACAGAAGAGAAGACCCAGAAACAAATCCACATATTTAGTCAATTGATTTTTTACAAAGGGGCCAAAAACATACTCTGCAAAGATAGTCTGTTTAACAAATGTTTTTGGCAAAATTGATTAACCATATACAGAAAAATGGAGATAAATCCCATTTTCTTACCCTGCACAAGAGTCAATTCAAGATGAATCAAAGACTTAGAAATTAGACTAGATACCTTGAGGCTCTTTGAAAAGGGCATAGGTCCAACACTACAACACATAGGCATAGATAAAAACTTTCTCAACAAGATCCCAAAGGCATAAAAAACTAAAAGCTCAATCAATATGTGGGATTGCATGAAACTGAAGAGCTTCTGTACAGCAAAGGAAACTATCAAGAACATCAACAGAGAGCCAACAGAATGGGAGGAGATTTTTGCCAACTACTCTTCCAATAGAGGACTAGATCTAGAATATACAGAGAACTCAAGAAACTCGGCACTAAGACAATAATAAAACTTAATAAAAAATGGGCAAGCGAACTAAATAGATACTTTATGATGGAAGAAATCCAAATGGTCAATACATGCATGAAAAAATGCTCAACATCATATGCAATCAGAGATTCAAATAAAAATTACCCTTAAATTTTACATAACTCCAACTAGAATGGCAATCATTCAAAACACAATGACAAACAACAACGAATGCTGGTGAGGATGTGGTGAAGTAAAACTCTAAAGGATAGAGTACATTTTTGTCTGATAAAGAAGATGGCATCCAGTAGCATTCTACCTCTGAGCTATACCCCCAGCCCTATTTTATTTGTTTTTTTTTTTTGAAACAAAGTTTTAGTAAGTTGCAGAGGGGGTCTTACTAAGTTGCTGAGGCTCACAGCAAACCTGTGAGCCTCCTGTCTCAGCCTCCCAAGTATTGGTAATATAACTATGTTACACTACACTCAGTTCAAAATTATAGTATCTTATCTTTTTTAAAATTGATTTTCCTCCAGAACTTGTGTTTGTTAAATTAAATCTGTAAACACAATTCTTATGTAATCAGGAGCCTAAGTGAGTTTGACATCACTAATGACTTGATAACTGAAGAAACACTGAGGAATTCATTCCCATGAGTTTTGGGGGTAACTATATTTTGGCTGAAATTTTCAAAGAACTAATTGCTCAGTAAAAAGTTTGTTAAAGGTAAAATGATATCTGAGATTTTAGGAATGCAAACAGACAAAATATTAGTATGTAGCAAAGGTGGCAGGGATTTGAGAAAAGAAAAAAGAAAAACACTCTTAAAATTAATTTTTCATACTGTCCTAGAGTGGTTTTATAGTATGTAGCAAAGGTGGCAGGGATTTGAGAAAAGAAAAAAGAAAAACACTAATAAAATTAATTTTTCATAATGTCCTAGAGTGGTTTTATACTCGGTAAAATCTGAATATGAAAGATATAACCTTCCTCAATTGTTTTTTTAAAGTTACTTTAAATATGATTTTATTGGTATATTACAGTGTCACATCATAATGCAAATAATGCTGAGAACATCATACATGCACACAGTATGTAGTATTTAGACTCCCCCATATCACAACTCATTACCCCTTCCCATACATAGTAATGAGATAGACACTGATAATTTTACAAATATAGCCAAAGCTCATAGTAATATTTCCTTCAATGATCATCACTCTTTCCCTTCCCCTTCCATTAGATCACCTCCTTAGCTCCACTGAAGTTTCTCCTCCATTACCTGAAGCACTTCTTGTATCCTGATTGCACCTTAGATTCTACATGTTAGAGAAAACATGGCCTTTCATTCTCTGTGACTGACTAATCTCAATATTCTCTAGGTCCTTCCATTTTTATGAAAATGAAATAATTCTGTTCTTCTTTAATGCTGAGTAGAAGTTCATTGTCTGGATATCCATTAATTTTGTAATCCATTAATCTGTTGATGGACACTTAGATTGATTTCATAATTGGCTATTGTGAATTGTGCTACTATAAACATGGATTTTTCCATATTACTGTAGTTTCCTGACTTTAGCCCCTTTGGAAAGATACCCAGGAGTAGCATAGCCAAATCATATGGTTTATCCAGTCCCCATTTTCTGAGGAATCTCCACACTGATCTTCATAGCAGCTGAAATAATTTGCAATCCTATTAGCAGTGTAGAAGAGTTTCATCTTCCCCACATTTTTGCCTATTTGTATTCTTTTTTTATGACTTCTTGATGATTGCTATTCTTATTGAAGTTAGATGGAATCTCAGAATGGTCTTTTTTAATACTTTCAAAGGTTCAGTTATACTGCTTATGTCTTAGGACATAATTCAGTGAAAAATCTATAGAGCATTTTATGACTGTTCCCATGACCAATTCTTTCCATAATTCTGCTTCTTCCAATAACCACTCAAGCAATTACAACTTCCATATTAATACTAATGTTTCATAAAATGTTATTTTAATTATCATCCAATAGCTCAGAAAAATATTCAGAGGTTGTTAATGGTTCCCATATACTGTCATGTGTGAAAGAAAGTCATCATGAAGTCTGAAATATTGATCATGTGTCAATGTTTCCTGTATCATCTCCTGTAACGTTCCCCTTTTCCTTTACTTATAACTATTGAAACTCTTCTGTATGGTGAACTACCCAATTTTCTAAACACACCCTGACTTTCTCACCACCTTCTTGTCAGCTACCTAGAAACAGAAGTCCCACCTTCCAAGAGAGATAAAGTAAATGGTCTTTTTAAAGGGTAAAACGGCTTTATAAAAGCTAGGAATTGACACACAGCCCACGACAGCAAAGGTGCACTGTTATCTCTATCGAGATAAAAAGGATGAAGTCATTCCCTCTCACATAACATTAATTCTTGAGAGTACAGACTTAGAAACCTTCTAATCTTGCTGTGAGCTTGAACAAATTATACCTCTGAACTACATGCTTAATCTTTTCAATATTTTGAAATGGGTTCTCACTAAGATGCTGAGCCTGGTCTTAAATCTGTGATTCTCTTATTCTAGCTTCCCAAGTACTGAGATTACAGGTGTGTTCCACCATGCTTAGCTATACCAAACTTTTTAAAACATCAACAAATATAAAGCAAATTATCACCAACCATTTAAAGATTAAATAATTCTTGGCTAAATTATCACAACATTTTCAGGAAAGTTTTTGGATATTTGTAATGTGATGATTTGAAACTGTAAAAACTACATATGTGTACACACACACATACACACAAGTATGTAGAAAGGTAATAGATAATTTTAGCAGTTATTGAAGAAGTAACTGATAGTTTTCAGTAATATAGACAGTGTCATTTATTTTGGGCTAAAAAAGCCATCATTACTTTATATATTTTTATTTATTTTATTATTAATCAGAAGCAGTATTAAAGATGATAAAAAGTAACAATCTGGAAAAAAAAAAGAATACTATAGACTTGAGAGTATAACAACAGAATAAATGTATCCCTTTAATCAGATTATAACGATTGACCGATAGGAAGCTCACCATAAAGAGAAGGGGAAATATAATATGGAAGTAAGGGGTGTAAATAAACTAAAAGAGTGAAGTGGTAGATTACATGGATGGCCTGGAATGTGGGAAGACAATAGATGAGCCTTGATGAAAAATGGCAGGAGACTGTTGAACCGACCAGAGAACATTCTCTGCTCCTTGTTCTTATTCTGACCAGCAGTGACCTTGAAGATAAAGAAAGTGATCATGTCAGGAACAATGGAAGTCAGCATTCTCATAAGTGCTTAAATGCATTACATTTCTTGGTGCTTTTTGTCACAGACACACTGGCCCATCTTCCCTCAAATTTGCATCCCATTGAAAATGATTTCTGTGATGGAAAGCAAGTCGCTCTGTCCTTATAAAGAAGGAAAAGAAGAAAGGTGATTTAGGAGAAACGACTTTTGGGACCGTTTTAAGCTCATCCCTGGACAGTTCTATAAAGTCCAAATATCATCCCTAACTTTGCAACAACAAAGTGTTTAAGGACTGTGCTCCCATGTGTTGAGTGGAGATTTTCTCTAATGGTGTGCAGTAAGACCTTTCTAATCCCAGTTTATAAAGAAATGTTGAACAGACATTTTAAACTTATATTTATGTGGTTTTGAAGTTCAAAGGAAAACTAACTTGGCAAACATAGTCATTCCCAAAACAACAGAATATAGCTAAAATGTTTAGGATTAAAGACAAAATGTTCACTGTGGAGACAAAAGGAAATGAAGTAAATTATGTATGAAGACACAAGAATATTGATAACTGGATTTAGTAAGAAAAAAAAAAAAACTGGCAAACATGATTTAGCGGTGTGTGATGGCTCACTCCTGTAATCCCAGTACTTGGAAGACTGAGATGAGAGAAACACAGACCGAGGATGGCTTTCGGAAGTAGAGCGACTCTCAACAACCTAGTAAAACTCTGTTTTAAAATAAAAAATAAGTGGGACGTGATAGCACACACTTGTAATCCCCGCGCTTGGGAGGCGGAGACAGGAGGATCGCGCTGGTTCGAAGCCAGCAGCGCTGGCTTCAGAGACCCTGTTTCCAAAGGTAAAAAAGTATAAAATAGGTTTGGGAGTGAGCCCAGAGGTAGAAGGGCTTCCAGGAACCCCAGTACCACCAAAAAAATAAATTAAAAAATAAGTAAAAAATAAAATAGAGCTGAGAGTGTAGCTCAGAAGTAGAATGCCCTTGGGGTCAATCCCCAGTACTACACACGCAAAAAGAGAAGTTTTGCATTTTGTTTAATTAATATCATGGCCATAAGATGTATATGTACAAAAGAAAAGGGACTAAGCAATTTTATACTATAATTTATGAGGCATCAGAAAAGTTCTTTTCAATAATACGTTTCTTACCTCAAATATCTGGAATATTACAAAATATACCTCACCATTGCTAGTCCTTTTCTTTTTTCTCCTACGATGTGTTTATTCCTTTTCAAATACACACTCAAAGGTAAATTTATAAGAAACTCTTGCATCTTAAATATAATAGAAATAAATTCAATTTGCAGCTTTCCATCTAAAAGCAAGTTGAGAGGGAAAGTAATTGAAGAACGAATCTAATGAATTTAGTGCAGGATACATCAATGTGTGACAGAAGAAATTTAAGCAAGAAAAGGGCCATTTTAAGCCTAAATTCTCAACCTGGGAAGACTTGGAGAAGAATAACAAAACAAGTTCAGAAAAGGATAATGAAATATGAAAGCCCATAGCATTGTGTATGTGTTATACCCGGCTACATATAGTGCCTACAGCACATTATAAGTGAGCTTTTCCATTATTTTGGAGGAATAGAGCAAAGAGAGATACAGTGGATCCACAATAGCTTTCATGGAAATGGACAGAGAAAATGTCCATTATGAATGTAATCAATCAAGAAAGTGATACTGCTGGACTAAATTCTCAGCCACATCCCATCAGCTATTAGTTCATTAGCAAGAAGGCAACAAGTCTAGAAACCAGTGGTTTTCCCAGGGCATGCAAATTTTCACAGAAACATTTTTTAAAACAACAATATTTTTTTTAACATTAGTCTCAATGGACATGATATACATACACAAACTTATCAAAGCCAATCACTGTATGGAGAGTGGGTTGGTGGGTAGGGAATAGGCAGGAACTGGAGGAAGCCTCAATGGTGCTATGTGCAGGCATGCCTCTATCACCCTGAGCTTCATCAAGATGCATGATTCCAATGCCCAAGTTTTAAAAATAATTAAGAAGAGCCAGGCCTGGTGGCACAGGCTTGTAATCCCTGCGCTTGGGTGGCAGAGACAGGAGGATTGTGCAGGTTCAAAGCCAGCCTCACTGGTTTAAGAGACCCTGTTTCCAAATAAAATATAAAATAGGTCTGGGAGTGTAGCCCAGAAGTAGAAGGCCCCTGAGTTCCGTCCCCAGTACCATGAAAGAAAGAAAGAAAGAAGGAAAGAAAGAAAGAAAGAAAGAAAGAAAGAAAGAAAGAAAGAAAGAAAGAAGGAAAGAAAGAAAGAAAGAAAGAAAGGAAAGAAGGAAAGAAAGGCTACATGTAAGCCAGGTATGGTGGCACAAGTGTGTAATCCCAGTAACTGATAAGATGAGCCAGGATGATCACAGTTTTGAGGCCAGCCTCAGCCACTTGGAGAGACCTTGTCCCAAAATAAAAAAAATACCAAATACAAACAAACATAAAAACAAAACAAAGAGAAATTCAAAACTTCTGAAACTACATTAAGCTTCTATCATTAACCTGATAGGATACCCGCATCCAAGAATGTGTCTGAAACCTAAATATGTTTTCTTTAAACTCAAATAAATAAATATGCTTTCTTTAGATTCAAATATATAATTTTCAAGCAAAAGTTAGCTCACAATTTTTCCTTATTAGTTATGATTATAAACCTAAAGTACACACATTAAACATTTACTCTATGCTGCCTATTGTGCCAGGTTCTTCTAAAACATGATCATATTTAATGCTTCATCAAACTCTAGAAACAGGTATTATTGTTATGGTTTTACAGATAAAGAAATTGAAACATAGGGACAGATAATCACTTATTTGAGATTATAAAGTTCATATTTAATAAAGCTAGCATTTTTCGCATATACTAAATATTGACCCTTAATTTTTAAAGATAATTTAAAATATTTAATTTTGACAAAACTGTCCCTTTATTCTTTCTTTTTTGATTGTGTTTTTTTTTAAAAAAAAAAAATATATATATATATGTGTGTGTGTGTGTGTGTGTGTTATACATATATATATTTATTTTCAAACTTTTTCTTTTTTGTGCTTTTATTAGTGCATTATAGGCTCACATCAAAATGTATTCATGTTGACAATGACACACATGTACACTTTATTTTCTTTATTTGTATTTGGTAGTGGGGATTGAACTCACTGACATTCTGCCTTTGAGCTACACCTCTAGCCCTATTTTTTGAGATAAGATCTCACTAAGTTGCTGAAACTGGCTTCCAATCTATGATCCTCCTGTCTCAGCCTCCCAGGTAATGGAATTGCAGGCATGTGCCATCCTCCTGGCAGGTTTTATAATATTAAGAATTACTAAATGAAGGTAAAATATAAAATCCTAAAATTTAATGATATGAAAATAAGAGTAAAATTTCCAATAAAATTTCTACACGTGAATTTTCAAAAAAATTAAATTAAAAATAAATAAAAAATAAAAAGAGCTGTGGATGTAACTGGGTTCAATCTCCAGAAACAACAACAAACATAAAGATATGAACCTGAGTATCTAGGCATACAGAAATACAAAGGAGCTCCTTTATTCTAGAACCTAATATTATCTCCCACCCAAGCTGAATACCCAGCTGAAATTTCACAAAAATACTTTAGGAAATAAGCCAAAAGTCATCCTTCTCTAAAACATCTCTGTACAGTTTAGTTCTATCTAGTATCAAGTAGAGGGAGATTAATATTCTTTTGATGTATTTCAAAAATTTAAATAATCCACTTACACTCAAGAGATATAAAATATTTTCCTTCCTGCAGATAACCAGAGTTGCTTGTGACCAGGCAAGGAATCCAGGGACACAACAAAAGCATGAAAAGTAAAATCATGGTGAAATTATGGAATCCAAGAGTTCACAGGCAATCTGAACCTTGTTTTATCTCAAGAAAACTATTTAACAGAAAGAAATAAGGATACTGAGACCAGAGAGAGATTCTTATAACAATTCAGATACAGCCAATGTAAAAGAGACTTCTCTTAACCTCTTTCTCATGAGGACTCTTTAGTTGACAATACCATAATAATAACCAACCAAATTTGTCTCTAAAAAAATGTCAAGTTGGAAGAAAGACTAAAGGCTGATAAAACCTGACGCCTGTGTTTGTCAGCTCACCAGCACTTGGGCAGACTTCCAAGAGACAGAGTAGAAGAAAACCAGAAAACAAGTCCCAGTCTGGCATCAGCCACACTTAACGAGGGCCAAGCATAAACACTGGAGGACCAAAAATGAATAAGTACTTAGTTCTCAGAACTAAGTCATGGTTTATAGTCAGACAAAGACTGAACAGAGAAAATGCAGGAGAAACATGCGAAAAGAATCCCAAGAAAGCACTTAATATCTTTTTATTTTTTTCCCAATTGGTGGCGGAGTTCTCCATTGTGAAGAGGCCTGGAAAAGAGAACAAAGAAAAGAATAAAGAACTCATAAAAGTTAGAAAAAAGACAAGCAAACTAGTGGAAGAGATGGTAAGGGAGAGGAGTGAAAAGGTAAGGATAGGGAAGGAAACAGGCCAAATAATGTTATATGCATATATGAATGTACCAGTATCACTCACTGCTATGTACATTTGTAATGCATCGATAAAAATAATTGATAAGTTGGTTATGGTGGTATACACCTATAAGTTCAGTATTTAGGAGGCTGGGAGTAGAGAATTTCAGGTTCAAGGCCAGCCTCAGGAACTTAGCAAGGCTCTCGGCAACTTAACAAATTCTATTTAAAAATGAAACATATAAGCCGGGCATGGTGGCTCACACTTGTAGTCACAGCATTTGGGAGTCTGAGACAGGAGGATCGGAGCCGGCCTCAGCTACCTAGTGAGGTCCTGTTTCAAAATAAAGAATAAAAAATAGGGCTGGGGGTGTAGCTTGGAGGTAGAATACCCCTGAGTTCCACCTCTAGTACTGTAAGAAAAAAAAAAAAAAGAAACATATAATAGGACTTGGAGTGTAGCTTTTAAGTAGAATTACCCTAGGTTCAATCCTTAGAACAACAACAACAAAAAAAAAAATAGGTAGAGTCACTCTCTACATATACATATATATATATATATATATATATATATATATAGAGAGAGAGAGAGAGAGAGAGAGAGAGATAGATATATAGATATATAATGTGTGTGTGTGTGTGTGTGTGTGTGTGTGTGTGTGTGTGTGTGTTTCCAAGCTGTTTTTCTGTTTCAGGGGGTGTAGATTAAGAGTTAAGAACATAGAATTTAGTTCCATTCAAAATTTTAATTTTCCCTCAAATCCCACTCAAAAATTACTGCTTTGCTTTCTGGGCTTCAGTGTCCTTATTGATAAAATAACAGCAATTAGCCTTCATTTTCCTTGTGAAGATTAACTGAGAAAATAATATGATATCCTGAGAATAATTCTTGACATGTAATAAACACTGCATATACAAAGTAATTGTGTCTTATTGTGTTACAATTTATTAGCACAGATGTTCAATATAGCTAATAAATTCCAATTGAACACCACCAAGTTGTTCATGATTACTAGATTATCAACATAGGCTTTCAAAAGAACAAGATAAAAAGGTAATTACTGATTGGTAAGCAGATATAAAAGAAAGAAAATACTGACATACAGGATCAACCTACCACAGAATGATTTCATTCCATTAAATTGTCTTCAGACTAAAGTTTATATAAGAACTAATTTTCAAAAAGATGCTAATCTCTATGTGGCATGATATTAGTTAGTAAAACTAATAACAAAAGACACTTAGGAAAAGGGTGAAAAAGATGTGTCATCTGTAGACTTCCAAACAGAGCATTTATCTGCGAAGACCATTGTGAATCACTGGTTCTTCCCCACCAATAAGGATAAAGTTGCCAGGATACAATAATGTAAAAGACAGATAAATTATCCTCTATGTACAATGAAAGTAGGAGACATAAATATCAATTGTTTTACTTTTCTTTGTGTGTGTGTGTGGTACTAAGGATTGAACCCAGAGGCCTTCTATATCCAAGCTATATCCTCAGACCTATTTTATATTTTATTTGTGAACAGGATCTCACCAAGTTGCCTAGGCTGGTCTTGAACCTGCAATCCTCTTTTCTCAGTCTCCCAAGTACTAGAATTCATGTGTACATCACCACACCTATATTTGTTTACCTTTTTTATCTTTTTGCAGTACTAAGGATGGAACTCAGAGGCATTCTACCGCCAAGCTATACCCCTAGCCCTATTTTTTATTCTTTATTTTGAAATGGTCTCACTGAGTTGCAAAAGACCTCACTAAGTAGCTGAGGCTGTCTGCAAACTATGATCCTCCTGTTTCAGCCTCCCAAATGCTGGGTATTAACAATGAAATTAATGATGAAAAATTTGTATTTGGACAAAAAACTTTGAAGTAAATTGAACTCTAATATTTCTTGGATATTTGGATATCTGTGCCATTTCAATGAGTATCCTATATATTTGAAATAACTATTTCCTTATTTAATAAATACATAGAGATCAACTCATAATGAGGGAATACCCTAAATACTATACTATCAATGTGAAACATATATTTTGCAATACGCCTTAAAATGACATTTAATTTAAAAGATAAAATAATCCTGAAATCTGCCAAAGTTATAAATTCGTGATTCAACATTTACATTAATATAACCTGCGACTTAGAAATGATTTTTGACTAAAAATAAATTAATCATAGTTTTAAGCTTATTTATATGGTTACTGAAATTATATTATCTTTAAAATATTTTAGGTAGTACTAAAATGCTAGTCATCTATAAAGTCAATCATTCATGTAATTTGATCAGCTAGAAGGATTTCCCAAAGATCCAAAAAATATACCCAATGGCTATAAAACAATGCTCCAGTAATCTTAACACACTTTTCTCATACATGTATATTTTTAATTAGGAAAATAATTAAATCTTCATGGTGAGTATCTCCCAACCTCATCTAACGCTTCGTGGATCATTGATTTAGATGCTTAAAGCATGTTAGTGACAAGCGACACTCCTATACATGTGAAATGCGGTTGAACAACTCCAGGACATTGTTTCTTGCTCCTTGGGGGTCTACAGGAGAAAAGGATTTTTGTGTTATTCTTGCAGATCTGCAATATATACTAATTAATCTACTCTTCTCTACTATTTTAGATAGTATCAATAGAATGCAAATACAGACCAATTACAGTGAACTATGTATAGACAATGACAAGAGAATTCAATTACCACAGTGTAATGTTAAATAACATATACTTAAAACTCTCACAGAGCCATTTGTTTTATGTTATGTATGGCAGAAAACGACTGGGCTAATTAGACTTTTCTGCAAAAGTGGACTAGTGGACTAGCCACAAATAGAAGTCAGCTGAGAGTCTCCAACCGTAGCATCTTCAGGATCCACCCTGATATTTCAGCTAGGGCTGTGTTGTCACCTGGCAGCTCCCAGAATATATCTGAATCTTATGATAGTACTGCAACTTTGGCCATTTCTGCTTAATGTCAATTCATCCAGGGGCAACATTGTGCCCAAGCTTCCTGATGCATTCACTGAGACATTCTCTGGGAATATATAGAATGAAGCTATTTCTGCTCAATCCTTTCCTCCCCTTCTACCATAGCACTAACAATTTTCCTTGCCTACTCTTGTTCTCTCTTCCTTTCATCTTTCATATGCACTGTCCTACAATGAATCTGCTATACCTCAAACTCCATCTTAGTGTCTGCTTCCTGGACATATTCTGGTGCTTTCAATATATCATGGTACATCCTGGTACCTAAACTACCACAGAGTACTACTATGACTTCCTGCAACCTAGAGCAGTATCATGTAAAGCTTTATTTATTATTTTATGCCATGTTAGCACAGACAGCTTTTCAAGTCTTTCTAGTGCATAATTCTGAATAATCAGGTTGATAAAAGCTTCAAAATCTTTATTAAATCTCTCCAATATATTTTAGTGTGCCAATCATGGTTTCATATTCTGTATTTACGATACATAACATTAAACCCTATACATAAAATATATATTTAAATATTATTTTTAAAGAAAAATATATTCAATAGTGCGTATATTTGAGATTCATTAGAATAGAAAGTATCTTAGACTCAAAAAATTTGACTTAAATCTTACATCCTTTTGGACAATTTTCTTATCTGAGTTTTATATTTAGATATAAAATGTCTCCTAAAATGTTCATTTACTAATGTTTGGGGTTGACAAAATGGAGTCATGAGGGTGGTAATTACAGAAGTGGATAAATCCATTTTAATGAATTTACCTGGGTGGTACTCAGTAGGCCAGTAGGGTGTGGCTGGAGGTGGTGGTCCCTGGGGTGCAGCCTTGGGGGTTAGATACCTGCTTTCTGCCCCCTAGGCTTGCTCTTGCTTCCAGCCTCCATCATGCTCCTTTTCTCTACTTCATGGGATCATGCCATGAGATCTGCAGTCCCTGACCTCACATGAACTAAACCTGAAACTGTTAAGAAAATAAACCTTCCTTCTTTAAACTACATGGCGAATTTTTAAATTATAGCTGAAAGAATGCTGACTGACATACTGAGTATTCTCATCTATAAAATTAAAATTGAATAAATGTTGCAATTGGCACATTATATGGTTCATTAAGTGATATGATTTTGGATAACTGTAGTTCTAGAGTCAGTAAAGAGACGACTTATTTTCCCTCATTTATCCAAATAATTAACATTTTATGTTTTTTAAAACAATTAATATAGAAAATTAAAAATTTTTCATGCAGAAGTGAAAATAAGACTATATGAAAAAAGAAATACATAGAATAAAATTCAAATTTCCACAATATTTTGCACCAATTTTCAGTGTTCTTATATTTATATACATGAAGAGAAATTAAAAAGTAGAGCAAATTTAGATGATTATAATTTTAATTTTATTATCAAAATTTCAATAAAACATTTATTGCATCAATAATTTATCTTCCTTTGTTGTAAAGCTATAAAGAACAGGGAGTACAAAGATATTCTATGGATGAAAAGAGGTTTTTTTTTTTTCTTTTAAACCAAGAGGTAGTAGGAGGAACAGTATAATCACAAATCAGTAAACACTGACTCTCCCACAACTGCTTATTAATTTTTCATTTATTTCCTTTGAGGTATCAGATAAGAAAAGGTCTGACTTCACATAAAATCCAGAAGTGATAGAGTCAAGTAAATGGCATATTGAAGTGAAGCTTAAATTACTAATACTCACGATCTAGTTCTGTTTTAATAGACATTTACTGAAATATCAATGAAGTACTAGACACTACGGGTGACACCATAAAATAAAAACCTAAAAGTATGCATACAAGGGAACATTATCAGATGATTCTAACATTACACTCCATGGTATATAGTTTTCGTCATAATACAAAGGCATAAGATGTTTACTAAGAACAGAGACTTGAAAATTATTCTGATTTATGTAATTCTTACAGGCTTTAAATAGTCATTCTTTCTGATTCCTCTGGAAAATACTATGGAAGCATTCGAAAGTACTAAAATGCTATTTGTAGGGTGAATTAAAAGGATTCCAATATTACTGAATTCCAGATCCCACCATATCAGTAGGCAGTATCACCTATAAATATTTTCCTATATGACATTATTCAATCAATATCACTTTCTTTGTGTTTCTATTTTTGAAAATATATAAAACATTTATTTTTTTCTTTTTGTATCTCACTTTTTTTTTTCCTGCTCTTTTCCAGACATAATTACTCTACATTCTGAATGAGAGGAAATTGTAGAGGAGATTATCCTGAAGTATACAAATTATTCAGAGTCCACTTTCCTTGTGTGCTTATAATATTTAACTGGGGGGATAAAACTATCACTTACATAGGGAGAAATGAGAAATACCTTTACATAACTGACATATTAATTCTAGGATGGCCCGTTTTTTGTCACAACTATTCTAGAGAGTACAAATAAGACTGATTAAGTAAATAGTATGAATATAAGAAAGAAATTTTAAGAAATACAAATATAATTTATACAAAAGGAATGGATTTTTTTCATAAGTTACTGAGTGGTGAGTTTGCCCTCACTAATGGTTGACCAGTTAACAGGGATGTATAAAAGGAATACAGTCTATACAGTATCATATCATAAAGTTTCTATAAAATTTCTTCTGAAATAGGACCAAAATATAAACTTCAATAAAAACAACATCTTTTTCAACTCTGAAATCTTGTTCAAGTAATATCCAGTATAATTTTTGTTTCATTGTATCAGAGCTTCACAATACACACATGCTTTGTTAAGCATTCATCGGTAGCTATTTTATAATAAATGTGTGTTTTGTAATAACCTAAAATAATAAAACATTTCTTTACATCCGGGTAGGCTCCCAAATTTTGTTTTCAATTAAGAAAAATTTCACTGCATTTATTTAAAAAAAAAAAAACAAGCTAAAGAAAGTCACTTAAGAGCTAGATTAAAATGCTTGGGCACATTATGTAAACACTCAGATTAAAAAAATATGAAAGCACATACTGGGCTTGGAGGTGCACACTTGTAATCCCAGTATTTGGGAGGCTGATACAGGAGGATTGTGGTTCTCAAACAGCCTCAGCTACTTAGTGGGGCCCTTTTGCAACTTAGTGAGATCCTGTTTCAAAATAAAGAATGAAAATAAGGCTGGGGGTATAAATTGGAGGCAGAATGCCCCTGTGTTTCATCCCCAGTACTGCAAAAAAAATATGAAAGCATAAATGTCTTTAAAGCAAAAAGTAAAATAATTCCACAAACTTGTTAATGAAGACTAGGTAATATCCTAACAGCGATAAGCAATAATAGGAAACTTAGAAGTAAGTATTTATTTTTGGTTTAAAGTACAGTAAATTTGAAACAAAATAGAAAATAGCTCTACTAAGCTTTCAAATATTCTCCTTATTTTGTAATCAGATAATCAGTTAGTTTTACTTACGTACACTGGTAGTCTTAGTAATATTTTATAACAAATTTTTCTTGAAATGGTCAGAACAAAGCATTACAGTTAACCTTTAACCTCTCTAATAAGAGACGTTTAAAATCACAAAAATAGCCAGGCATGGTGGCGCACGCTTTAATCCCAGTGTTTGGGAGGCTGAGACAGGAGGATTGCACAGGTTCAAAGCCAGCCTTAGTTACTTAGTGAGATTCTCAGCAATTTAGTGAGACCCTGTGTCCAAATAAAGTATAGAATAGGTCTGGGAGTATAGGCCGGAGGTAGAATATCCCCTGGGTTCTACCCCCAGTAACACAAAATAAATAAATAAAATAAAATAAAATAAAATCACAAAATTATACTATGTAAAAACTTACAAAATTGTATTAGAATGTGAAGGGGCATTATAAGTCATTTGCCTAGAGTAAAGTAATACAGCATCAGGAAATAGCAACAGGTTTTGAAGATAGGCATGGATTTAAATCCTAAATATATCATAATATCAATTGGGTTCCTTTAGAAGAAAACTATAAAATAGCAATTTGATGGAGATCTGGGTTTGTTCCTTATTTTGGCTATTGCAAATTGTGCCGCTACAAACATGAACATGCATATGTTACTGGACTTCTCTGATTTCAATGCTTTTGGAAAGATACCCAGGAGTGGTATAGCCAAATATTATGGTGGATTCATTCCCAGTTTTCTAAGGAATCTCCACACAGATCTCCATAGCGGCTGAACCAGTTTGTACTCCCACCAACAACTAGAGTATCTAATTCCCCACATTGTCGATAGAATTTGTGGTTATTTGACTTCTTTATGCTTGTCACTCTGATTGGGGTTACAAGGAATCTCAGAGTAGTTTTGATCTGCATCTCCTTGACGGCTTATGGTAGATTGCAAAATGATGGGAAATATACCAAAAATCATGTTACTCACAAGGAAGATCGAAAAAACCTGGAGAACATTATGTTAAGTGAGATCAGCCAAGGACAGAAAGAGAAGGGACATATGTTTTCTCTAATATGCCCAAACTGGGGAGTATTAGGGAAACCAGAGGAACTCCAGATAATGGAGGGGAAACCTCAGCAAAGCTAGAAAGAAATGGTAGGGGGGAAGAAGGCTGAGGTTGATTAATGGAGGAGCTATATTTGAATATGTGTATAAGTGTGAATGTAGCATGGTCAACCTGGACACTCATTATCTGGAGGAAGCTGGGAAGGGAGAGGTGTGGGAGGGCACCAAGTACTGTGTAAATGTATGCCATTGTCAGTATCCACATTATGATGTGATACTATAGTGTACCAATAAAAATTTAAAACTAAAATAGTAATTTGAGTACAAGCAGTATATTTGGGAGATTCATGGAACACAGGTAGTGGAGGGAGGAAATAAAGAATTAAGATATCCGAAAAACACTGGATAAAGGGTAATCACTATGACACTGGGTGACTGAACATTAATCCTTAAGAAAGTTCTGTATAACATTACAGAGTAAGTGAATCAGATTCTCCTATGTAGAAAGGAGAAACCTGAAGTATTGGCTAAGAGCCACTGGATGAAGATTGCCTCTGGGGTTGGGGGTGATAATTGCCAGACACTTCTGGCTGACATCTATAGTTGGAGTCAAAAGACTATAAGGCAGATGTTAATAATAACAGTTGGATTAAAGGATCACATTGACAAACACTAGTGAAAAGGTGAGGCATTGGAAACATGCTAAGGGACTTATAACATCTACCAAGATTCTCTGAGCCATAGTTTCATTTTTGATAAAATGGAGATTATGGAATCTTCCTGGTAATGTTGAACAAAATTATAGAAACTGGTTATTTTAATAAATATTATTGATTAAATATGATCTCTATTACAATATAATCTTTGCTCTAACGTCTTTAGTCTCTAATGCCCCTAATAGATACACATTAACAAAGAGCGCTCTCCTTCTCCCTACTCCTTGGAGACCAAGTGAGCAGAGTACACCTGGCCCTTGTGATGTCATACATGGAACCCTTGATACACAATCCATGATGCTCAAGAGGTATAACTGAAGAATACAAGTTCATGGTGTTTGAAAAGTCAAAAAATAAATAAAAATGTTTCTTTCCTTTTATTTTTCCTGCTCAATTCACACCTTCTCTATATCTACTTGTTAAATTCCTACATACATTCTAAAAATAAATATAAGTGAGACTTCTTCCATGAAGCTTTTCCTGATCACGTGTTTGGAATTGATCTTATTCTCCTCTGGATATAAGCTTTTTCATCATTACATTATCATCACATTTTATATTATATAGATGCTAATGTATACATCTAATTTTCATTTGTGTGTAAATTTTTTAATTAGATTGTCTTGTTCTACAAGTGTGTCTGAAGTTCTAAGGAATCTGTTTTGTTTGGATTTATGATCATTTTAATCACCTCAGGATATAGCATTTGCTTGGATCCATGTAGTTTTGTGACGGGCCCCGCCCATCAGCCAATAAGTCCGAGAGCTAAGATGGAGCTGAGCGGAATTTCCCCAGAGCACTTAGGTGGTAAACAGCTTTCAGGAAGTGACGACAAGAGCATGAGATACACGGGAACACCGCATGCCATAGGGCAACAGCCAATGGACTGGCTGTTGCCATGAGTTGTGCACGTGAACAGTCTGCTGATTGGCTGTTGGGCTCTATATAAGGGGAAGATTTCTGGGGGGAGGGGATCGACGGGAGAAGATTTATGGGAGGAAGATTTACGGGAACTGTAAAAGAACCTGGGGTAATAAAACTGCTTGAGGAAGATCGTGTGAGAGTCGTCACTGCGCCCGACAAGTGGTGGCCCGTACGGGGAACTTCGCTTTGATCAGAACCTCGGCAGTCCAGGGCAGCTGGCTGGTAACTGTACAAGAACCTGGGGTAATAAAACTGCTTGAGGAAAATCGTGTCTTTGATCAGAACCTCGGCAGTCCAGGGCAGCTGGCTGGTAAGTACTCCTTTGACTCCGAAAAAGGAGGAGGAGGCTCCGTTTACGGAGGGTTATTTTCCCCGATCAAAGGGGGCTCCATTAAGGAGGATATTTTTTAGTGTTTTCCCCGATCAAAGGGGGCTCCATTAAGGAGGATATTTTTTAGTGTAAGCAAGTTATTTCCCCGATCAAAGGGGGCTCCATTAAGGAGGATATTTTCCCCGATCAAAGGGGGCTCCATTAAGGAGGATATTTTTTAGTGTAAGCAAGTTAGAGAATCGGGCTGGTCCTGATTCGACAAGATGGGAAATAGTCCATCTCACCCGTAGCATAAAGCATTGAAAGCTTTGTTGAAAAGTAGAGGCCTAAAGCTTAGGGACAAGACAATACAAGATTTTCTCGAACAAATAGATAGGGTAGCGCCATGGTTTACAGTATCAGGGAATCTTTCTTTAGCAAGCTGGGATAAATTGGGAAGAGACGTAGAATGCGCCGAAGAACAAGGTATTGTTACAGGAGGGACTCGGCCGCTTTTTCGGCTGATTCGTGCCTGTTTGGAAGAAAGGCGCTTTAGAAAATTTGTGCAGGAGGGCCAGGCAGCTTTAGACGGTATAAAAGAGGAACGTTAAACAAGTGAAAGCTGTTGAACTGATTAAAGCATCTCGCAGAGTCAGTTCACACATATGGGTCGTCAGCTGCTTTCAATATAGCAATAATAGAGAGTTGACATCGCTATGCCATGACCCCAGGAGACTGGCAAAATTTAGTTAGAGCCACCTTAAATCCTGGCCAATACTTGGATTGATCCACAATGGGGGCTTCTGACTGCTTTTCCTTTTCCATTGCCTTTGAGTCATTCTGCTCAAGTTTTTCCCCGCTTAATCCTTTTACCTTTTCCCCTAAAATTGGCACAGGAGCAAATTCTACTTTTGCAGGTTATAATTTTACTTATCAGAGCCCGACCATGGCCTTTCATTCTAACCCATTTGATCTGTGGCTTCTTTGTGGGATAAATGGCAGTTGCACGGATTTAGCTCCCCTTGTCATGATTAATGATAACGTGTCTATTGCCGCTAATCTTTCTCGCGAGCTTTCTGCATATCCTACAGATAACTGGTCATCGAAATTTGACAATTTGATAAAACAGTTGCGGTTGGAGATCATCAAAACCAATACTACTCGAGTTGACCCGGTGATGGCCCGCACCTTGATGTCCTGGATCCAACAAGCAGCTCGTCATTTAAAAGAGTGGGCTGGACTGGGTGCTCTTGGTCTCTGTCTGGTCTTACTGTGTATCTTATGTCTCTACTGTCTTAGAAAACTAATCCGTCAGCGCGCTACAGATCAAGTGCTCATAGCTCAGGCATTTGCAGCCATGGAGTTGGGACAATCCCCTCAAATATGGCTTGCGGCGATGGGAAAGTCTTAATGACAGGATGCCAGCTAGGACTGCACTCGGGACCCCGGGAGGGTGCATCCCGAGGAGGGCATGCTCAACTGCATACGGGTTGCCACTGATTCTTGTCCCGTCCCTGGAAAAAGGTGGTGGGCCTAGAAGCCCCTTCCAAACATACAGGGGTTGAGTCCTCTGTCCTCTCCTGTCTGAAAAAACAAAAAAGGGGGAACTGTGACGGGCCCCGCCCATCAGCCAATAAGTCCGAGAGCTAAGATGGAGCTGAGCGGAATTTCCCCAGAGCACTTAGGTGGTAAACAGCTTTCAGGAAGTGACGACAAGAGCATGAGATACACGGGAACACCGCATGCCATAGGGCAACAGCCAATGGACTGGCTGTTGCCATGAGTTGTGCACGTGAACAGTCTGCTGATTGGCTGTTGGGCTCTATATAAGGGGAAGATTTCTGGGGGGAGGGGATCGACGGGAGAAGATTTACGGGAGGAAGATTTACGGGAACTGTAAAAGAACCTGGGGTAATAAAACTGCTTGAGGAAGATCGTGTGAGAGTCGTCACTGCGCCCGACATAGTTTCTTAGAATTATTACCAAATTATGATATTCGTTTTAAAGTTTCATCATTTATCATAATAACTAAACTTCTAGATATGCAAAAACATTTATTTACTCGTTATCCTCTCTAGCCACTCACACTCTGTAACATGTTGCCACCAGCATTTTGTTGTTTCAATATATGTGATTGATAACATTATTAAGGATTCTAATTTCTCATAATGACTTAAGTTCTCTTTTAGGATTCTATAAATTGAGTGTTCTAAACTTGCCTCAGGGTTGCCAAAATCACAAATAAGCAAAAAGTCTGAAAAGCATATTTATTTGGGGAAATAATCATTGAACTATATCACATTACAGAATGTCACATTTGCTTGTATAGCATGAATACAATGGCATTCTTGGTTTAATAAATGCTCATTGTGTAAGATTACGGCAGATAGCTGTATCTTTAATGCGAAATGCACAAAATCTCTATAATTTGTAGTATGCAGTATAAAATTTCTCTATACCTCAAATATATTTTTCTATACCTCAAGTAAATATCTCCATACTTGATTATGTGACCATAGTTCTGAGTTCCAGCTTTCTTCAATATTTGCTCTGAGTACTATGTTAAATGTTATCTATATTTATTATTTAGGCTGCCTAGTATCACTAATTTAATAAATGTTTATCTATCTACTGTTCTAATTAAATATGTAGAAAAAGCAACAGCAAAAACAAAGACACAAGGCCCCTGCTGATGAAGTTTCTGTTCTATATATCAGGTATCATGTCTCATAAGAATGGAGCATGTAGAGGGCAGATAAAGTCAAGATCAAGGCATGCAGCCATAGCATGAAGGGTAGGTTGGTCATAGAAAGTCTTTTATAAGATGGTATCAGGGAATTAGGGCAAAGGCCTGCAGGAAGGAAGGGAAATTTTATATAATTTTCATGTGTAAGGTGCTAGTGGTGGTGGGAGAAGATGATGAAGTATTCAAGAAGAAATAACAGGCATGCACTGGCTCTGTTCTTGATGTGAAAGTGCATGCTAGTGAGATAGTGAGGAGGCTACGGTGGCTGGGGCCAGTGAGTGGTTAGAAAAATGACAGACTACAGGATCAAAGTACTTACAGGGCGCCAGAATTATTAAGATAATACAAATCTGCTGAGATTCTCCATTTTTATTCTAAGTTATACAAGAAGCCACTGGAAAATTTTGAGTTGACAAGTAGCATTTGCAAGATCTATGTCAAGTATGTTCTGTTCTGATGCAAAGATGAAACATGAGGGACAATATTAGAAAATCATTAGAACTTTCAGACTGCTGATGAAGATGGCTTAGTCATAGATGATAGTAATATAGACAGAAATTATAAGAATTTGAGTGGTGGCACATGCTTGTAATCCAAGTACTTGGAAGGCTGAGACAGAAGAATTGCAGGTCGCAGGTTCATGGTGAGTCTCATCAATTTGTAAAGACTTCTGCAACTTTGTGTGACCCTGTTTCAAAATGAAGAATTAAATAAGCTGTGGATATAACTCAGAATTAAATACACCTGGGTTCCATTCCCAGTAACACACACACACACACACACACACACACACACACACACACACGAAACACACATAGAGGGAAATTATAAGAGGTTCAATAAACTTTCACAATAAAGTATTTATTTCATTGATGACTTGAATTTAGCACATGAGAGAAAGAAAACTAAAAGGGTGTTAATTTAAGTCAGTGAAAAAATTGAGGAGGTATGGAAATAATAGACATGGATGGGTGGAGATAAGAGGTAGTTCTCAGTTCTAGTACCAAAAGCTATGCTACTAGATTAAATTTACAAGAAAATTATTGTAGTCAGAAAAGACAGAGCATTCAAGGAGTGTTACAGCATTATAATATTTACAGACTAACAAGAATGGAAAGAAAAATAAAAAAGATTGACCAGGGAAGAGGAGAGAAAGCAAAGACGAATAAAATGAGTCAACAATTATTCAACTTTGTCAACGGCTGTGATTGAATAGAGCAAAAAATAGAAACATATTGGTGCTCATATAAAGATAGGGATGAGAAATAGGAAAAGAAAAAAATTCATGAATTGAAGAAGAGAAATGCCTCATTAGTCTTGACAAAAGACATGAGAGTTGCCAGGCATGGCAACACATTCCTGTAATCTCAGTGCTTGGGAGGCTAAGACAGACGAGTCAGAGATTTGAGGCCAGCCTCAGAAACTTAGAGACTCTAAGCAACCTACCAAGATGTTGTTTCAAAATTAAAAAAAAAATTTAAGTGGCGTGGGGTTCAGGTTGGAGGTTGAATACCCCTAAATTCAATGACCAGTACCAAAAAAGGGGGAGGGGGAGAGATGACATGAGTACAGCAAGAACAAATAGATTTTCATGAAGTTTTATAAAATAAGAAAGAGTAATGGAGTAGCAAGTTGTTCAACTGCATTTAAAGCCAAAAATAACGGTATTTATTGTTTTAGTAGCTTTAATATTTATTTGTAAAGCAATGGTAATTTATGAAATATAGAAAAAATATGACAATGCAGAA
The DNA here is from genome assembly GCF_963383645.1 of Muscardinus avellanarius. NCBI lineage: Eukaryota > Metazoa > Chordata > Mammalia > Rodentia > Gliridae > Muscardinus > Muscardinus avellanarius. Next base: position 149,134,645 of record NC_137786.1, read on the forward strand.
AAAGCATCACTAATATATCTAATATATCCTAAGATAGCTCTAGGATCCAAGTCCTAGAGTTAGTGATTTTTGTTTTTTGTGGATTTCAGTGTTCATTTGGAAGGGTTTGACATAAATTGGAAAACAAATAATCCATCAAAATAAGGTGCAGGACAGAATATATTATTTTGGACAGAAGTACTGTCCTTGAGTAGATTTAGTAGAATGGGTACCTTCAAGTTCCCTTTTGATTGATATTTCTTTTGTTCTGTTTTAATTTAAAGCAGTGACATTTGAGGTTGGGTTATCAGCTGAGATTTGGGACCAGGTTCTATTAGAGATTTTTAAAAGCATAAGATCATACAAAATAGTTTTCAAGGAGGTGGGCAAGTAAATGTACCAATTATGTCTTATGATAGTGAAACAGAGCTGGACACAGTAGCATGCACAAATAATTCCAGCTCCTGGAAAACTGAGATGAGAAGATCACAGGTTCAAAATGCAAGTTTCAGAAGCCTAGTGAGACATTCAGCAACTGAAAGAGACCCTGCTCCAAAATAAAAGGGGTGATGGGGATATAGCTTAGAGGTAAAATTCCCCTGGGTTCAATTCTATAATCACTAAAAAAATGAAATAGAAAGTAAGGTAGTTGTGATTTTTAGGGGTGATCAAAATCAAGGGTATTGTCCTATAATAAATGTTGAGGGACTACAGATTCCAATGTCCTGGTAGCAATTATGATGGTAGTACTGTAACCTAAAATATATTGGCGATGCCCTTCCTTTCTCAGGAAACAGAAGACTTTCCAAACTTGGCTTTCTTGCATGCAGATAAATTTCATGTTCTACTCAATACTCCTGTCCTAGATCCCTTTTAATTTCTATATTGACCAGAATTGGTTTCTTTTATTTCCAAGTAATAACCTGTATAAGCAGTTAGTCATCACTCGAATATGACTGCAAATATTTGAAACCCGGAAAGAATTCTATCATGAATTAATAAAGCATAATACCCAGTTGTGGTATTACTGGTATTCCTTTAATCCCAGTATTTGTGAGGCTGAGACACAGATTAGAGGATAGCCTCAATAAATAGTGAGACTCTCATCAACCATAAAAGATCCTATTTTAAAATATAAATTCAGCTGGGGGTGTATCTCAGGGATAGAATCCCCCTGGATTCAATCCCCAGTAACACACACACACACACACACACACACACACACACACACACCATAGCTAGTTGTTTTTTTTTTTACAAAGTTTGCTTAATCCAATCAATACATTATTTTCAGCTAATTTTCTAGCACTATCTGCCTATGATTTCCTCTAAAGTTGTATTACCAGAAATTTAGAGATTACTGTCAAACATTCAATGCAATTTTCACTAAATCCTGCCAGAGAATTTTGTAATTAGGTCAAGGAAAAAAAATATTTCCCCACAATAAACTATATCATGTAAACCACTTCCAGAGAGCATACAAGGAAAAGTGCCATTTGAGGAAGTATTAGTCATTACTGTATACAGCAAATATTCCACCAGAGAACTCCTGGAAATGCATCATTTTTAGGGTAAAACTGAGAAAAGTGAGAAAATTAAATATGACTCAAGCCTATAACCATAACCTAGATAAGAATAATAACAATTTTTTAAAACTAGATTGGGCCGGGTGTGGTGGCACACGCTTATAATCCCCACACTTGGGAGGCAGAGAGAGAGGATTGCACAGGTTCGAAGCCAGCTGCACTGGCTTAAGAGACTCTGTTGCCAAATAAAAATATAAAATAGGTCTGGGAGTGTAGCCCGAGGTAGAAGGGGTTCCAGAAACCCCAGTACCACCGATAAATAAATAAATAAACAAACAAACAAACAAACAAACAAACTAGATTGGCCTCCAGTTAGCCCACATTACTTTTTCCACTGCCTAGAAATGCTAGTAATTAATTCATAGGTCATATGTCCTATAATATCTAGCACAACTCAGATTACCTTAATCATATCCCATTTCTGCATTTTTCACTTTACACAAACATTTGAAGAGTCTAAAAATTTCTATATTTTTTAATGTTAAATTCTATCTCTTAGCTGAGAGTGGTGGCACAGGCTTGCAATCCCTGCGCTAGGGTGGCTGAGACAGGAGTATCACATAGGTTCGAAGCCGGCCTTAGCTACTTAGTTAATGAGGGTCTCAGCGCCTTAGTGAGACCCTGTTTCCAAATAAAATATAGAATAGGTCTGGGAGTATAGCCCGAAGGTAGAAAGCCCCTGGATTCCATCCTTAGTATCACCAAAAAAAAAAAAAAAAAAAAATCTTAGAAAACCTCTGAAACCTACAAAAACATAAAATACATAATATGTTACCCTTAGTTTAAGGGGTTTTAAAAGGGTCATTTTTCTAAAAAACATATTTTATTTAAAACTGCATAGTATAACACTGTATTCCATATTTTGGAATTCCATATATCCTCAGGAAGATCTATTAAATCGTGTTCTCTTTAAATTAGTCTTGAATTAATATACCCAAGAGAAATACAATGGCCCTTTTTGTCTCATAACTTTTTGCTTCAAATCATGTATTTTGTGTGTATATTGGGTTCAGTAGTGCTACAGGGGATTCTTGACAAAGTCATATACCAAACAAGGAATAGGTGTGTATAACTTTGCATATAATCCTAGGACTTGTCTACAGATAGATATACTCTTAGTGGGGCACAGAAATAGTAGGTGGCCTGTAGCTGAAACTGCTACATCTGAAAGGCCACACTGACCAGATTGATAGAATATTTCAAAAGTAACTTACGTTAGTAAATATGTTAAGAATCAGAATGCATCTTCATTACAAAATCCTGGCATAGTAACATACCCAAGAAATTTAATTCAAGCTTGGATTGTGTGGATATGGGCAGAAATTTAGTAAATACTGAGGCATAAATTTCTTGCCAACCCTGTGATATCAAGACAGAAATGAAAAGTTTGTTTGTATATAATTGTATAACAACAGTTTATGGGTGCCTCTATGCCTAATAGTGGTTATTTGCTACTATTAAATAAATAACTAGAAACTCTAGAAAGGGGAGCAAAAAATAAACAAGTTTACTCTAAGTGTCACATAATACAATCTCAAAAACAAAGATGGTAACTAAATCAAGAAAAGACAAGTATTTGAGGTAGAAAAAAAGGAGATTTAGCTATTACTACCAATCTAACATGTATGGGGAGAGGGGGAAATGCAGAGGGAAACGCACCAAATACTGGGTGCATTTTTATTGAATCACTTTGAACTTCACTATCATGTATAATTACAATGTAAAAAGCCTTGAATTAACATCACCAAGAAGAATGAAAAGGTCTTTTGTCTCCTTGTTTTTACCTCAAATTACTTTTGTATCATGTTATCAAATTATAAAATGCCTATATTAACAGAAAGTATACTTTTATTTGAAAATATGATCATTGAAAAACTAATTTGATGTTAAGATTGTCCTTAAGTAGTTTTTATGTTCATCCTATATCAGCAAGTAGTCCCGATAGAAAAACAAATAATAAGCCCAAGTAAAATCATGAAATAGAATGAATTGTGAATTAACAGAAGTTCAATCATTTTTGTGTCTTCTCTATTGTTAATAGTTTTGGTACAAGCAGTATTGTACTTGATTTTTTTCTCAGAGGGTCTCATATGACAGATTTAAGCTATTTCCCTTTCTATAAAATTCTCTCCCATAAAAGTAATGAATTGAAATTAATTTTAAAAATAATAATAAAGATGATGATGAACATTTTTTATATATTTGTTGGCCATTTGTATTTCTTTCTTGAAAAGTTTCTATTTGGTTCAATTGCCCATTTTTTTTAAATTAGGTCATTTTTTATGTTAATTTTTGAGGATTTTTATACACTGTAGATATTAGTCTTTTTTTTCCAGAAGACTAACTAGCAAAGATTTTCTTCTATTTTATGACTTTTGATTGCTGCTTTTGCTGTGCAAAACTTTATAACCTGATGACATTACATTTACATTTATTTTTTTGTTGCCTAAGCTTTAGGTGTTTTCTGCCTATGCCTTTGTGTTGGAGAACTGATCCTGTGTTACTAGTATTTGCAAAGTTTCTGGTCTAAAATATAAGTCTTTAATACATTTTGAGTTCACTTTAGTGTAGCATGAGAAAAATTTAGAGTACTGTAGTAATACATCTACACTCATATTTATACTCAAATTCACAGTAGCCAAATTATGAAACCAACCTAGGTTCCCCTCAGTAGATGACTGGATAAAGTAAATGTTGTATATACACAAAATTGATTTTAGTGTCCCATAAATAAGAATAAAGTCACGTCAGTTGCAAAAAGATCAGTGAACAAAAGAATATTATGCTAAGTGAAATCAGCCCATCTCATAAAGTCAAGGGCCTGATGTTTCCTCTCATAATGGAAGTTAGAGAGAAAATAAAATTCATAATAACATAGTGATGCTAGTAAATAATGGAATAATCAGTGGAGGATAAGGGAAGAGGAGAAAGAAGGCTTGAGGAAGAAAATAGACAAAATAGTGTTTCCATATATGAAATTATCACTAACAAACTTATTAGCTTGTAAAGGGAGGCAAGAGGAAAGTAGTGAGATGGGATTAGGAGACATACTACAGTAAGAGATACTGTATACATATATTAATGAATCATGTTTAGTCTTACTACAATGCACGACCATATTATACCAATAATATTCCAATAAAAATATTGTCAATATTTCCTGAGTCCTTTTCCTGTGTGAGGAATATTTTTGGTGCATTGTAGACATATATCTTAATGAGGCACAAGATGGTGGAGGCAAACATACACACGTTGTGTGGGGGGCATTCTTTTAAATACCTTACTCTTTTTGAATATACTTTTATTAGTACATTATGGTCTCACATCATAATACAGTTTAAATTGATAGTGACTCACATGCACAAAACACTTGATGGGCATTCCCCCAGGTGCCTCCCCACTGCCCTCTTCTCCAGACAGGGCATTGAGATTGACATTGGCATTCTCACAGATGTACTCCATGCCAATTGAAGTGATTCCTTCATTGACCCTCCCTCTCCCCTATCTAACCCTAGACCACCTCACTGGCTCCAATGAAGTTTTCCTCCATTATCTAAATTCGTTCTGGTTTTTAATTATTCTCTGGCCTTTGAATATAAGAAAAAATATATGATCCTTCATCTTCTGTGACTGCTTAATCTTAGTATAATATTCTTCGAGTCCATACATTTCCCTGAAAATGACATTGTTTTCTTCTGGACTGAAGAGTAGAATTCCATTGTGTGTTATATCTCATAATTTTTTCGTCCATTCATGTCATTATGAAAACCTAGTTTAGTTTCATAATTTGGCTACTGTGAATTATGCATCTGTAAAATGTATATGCACATGTTACTGTATTTTTTAAATTTCAGTCTCTGAAAATATATCAAGAAGTGATATAGCTGGATCATATGGTGGACCCATTCCAAATTTTCTGAAGAATTTTCACACTGATCTCCAAAGCAATAGTACCAATTTGTAATCCCAGCAACAGTGTAAAAGAGTTCTTATTTTCCCATATCCTTACTAACATTTGTTGTTGTTTGAATTTTTTATGATTGTCATTCTGATTGGGGTTAGATGGAATCTCAGTGTAGTTTTAATTTGCATCCCCTTGACTGCTAATGATGTTGAACCTTTTATGTATTTATTGGGCATTTATATTTCTTCTTTTATGATTGTCTATTTAATTTAATTGTTCATTTCTTGATTGGGTTTTTACTGTTGAGTTTTTTTTAGTACAATATACATTCTAGATATTAGTCCTCTATCAAAGGGAGAGCTAGCAAATATCTTCACCCATTCATCTCCTTAGACTCTTGATGGTTTCCTTTGACTAGCAGAAATCTTCTAGTCTAATCCCATTTTATTTATTTTTATTTTAATCTCTGAACTTTGGGGATATTATTGAGGAAGTTTCTACCTATGTATATATGTTAGACCCATGCCCTCCTCTAGTAACTTCAAAGTCTCATCTAATTTTCAGGACTGTGATACATCTTTACTTAACTCTTCTGCAGGGTAGGAGGTAAGGATTTTATTTCATTTTTCTACAAATAGATAACCAGTTTACAAACACTTTTTATTGAAAAGAAGGTCTTTTCTACAAAAAATGTGTTCAGCACCTTTGTAAGAAACCAATAGGCTATACATGTATACATTTGTTTCTGTATCTTCCAAATTTTCCATTGGTCTATGCTTTATTTTTGTGTCAATACCATGCTATTTTTTTTATTACTTTAGCTCTGTAGTATAAATGGAAGCCAGGAATTGTGATGCCTCGTACATAGTTCTTATTGCTAAGATTGCTTTGAATCTTTTAAATCTGAATCTTTTGTTTCTCCATATAAAATTTACAACAGAGTTTTCTAGGTCTGAGAAGATTAACATTTGTACTTTGGTAAGAAGTATAGATACATACAATCTACCTAAATTGAGCCAATAAGATATAGAAAAACTAAAAAGATAAATAGAAAGCAAAGGCGAAACAGCAATAAAAATTCCCATCAATGAAAAGTCTAGGCACAGATAAATTCTGAAATCTACAAAACCTTTATGGAAGAACTAACCCCAAATACTTCACAACTTATTCCATTAAATTAAAAGAGAATCCTTCCAAACTTCTATGAGGCCAGTATTACCTTAATAACAAAGTTGAACAAAGATTCTTCAAGAAAAGAAAATTTCAGAGCAATATCCTTGATAGAAATAGATAAAAATGATAAACAAAGTATTCATAATACGCATTTTAAAAATATATAAAGAAAATTTTACACCATGACCAAGTTGTTTTCATCTGAAGGATGTAAGGCTCGTACAACATATACAAATCAATACATGTCATTTGGCACAAAAATAGATATAAGGAAAAAATTACATGATTATCTCAATGGATGCTGAAAAAGCATTTGACAAAATCTAACATCCATTCATGCTTAAAAACACTGCATAAAATAGAAATATAAGTTAAATATAACTTATCTTAATATTATTAAGGCTATATACAATAAACCCAAAGTCAAAACCATACTGGATAAAGAAAAACTGCAAGAATTACTTTTAAAATCAAGAACAAAACAAGTATATCCACTATCACTACTCCTTTTAAATATAGTCCTAGGACTCTTCCCAGATCAATAAGATAAAAGAAGTATATAAAAAGAATGCAAATAGAAAAAAAGTGAAATAATCTCTCTTTGCTGAAGACTTTATCCTATATTTACAAGACTCAGAAACTCAACCAGAAGATTTCTAGACCTGAATAACAAATTCAGCAAAGTTGCAGGATACAAAATCAACCTTAAAAAACTCAGTAGCTTTTCTGTATGCTAAACCTAAGTCCACTAAAAATGAAATCCAGAAAACAATTACATTCACAATAACCTCAAAAACAAAATATCTGATAATAAATCTGACAAAGGAGGTAAAAATCTCTACAATTAAAATCATAAAATACTAAAGAAAGAAATTAAAGCTCTTCAAAGAAGAAAATATCTCACTTGTTCTTGGATAGGCAGAATAAATATTATCATAACGGCCATTCTACCAAGTGCGGTCTAGAGTCAATGCCATTTCTATAAAAGTAGTTTACTCCTCTAACTCCTTCTCCTTGTGGATTTTTTAAAATATTTATACAGAAAGGAGAACACTTCATGATATTCTACTAAATGATAAATGCATCCATTTCAACATTTCTTTTTAAAATAAAAGAATAGGAGTCTTAAGAAAAAAAAGACCCCAAACAGTATGTTCTTATATAAATGTATCAGTCCTAATCAAGCTGGTATATATGGAGATGGGGGTAAAGGGTTGGGTGTGGTGAAAAACACAACAAAAGATGCCGTGTGTGTGTGTGTGTGTGTGTGTGTGTACATGTATATATTTGAATACATCACTTTAAATCTAACATGTATACTTACATTTTACCAATAAAATTATAAAATAAAAACCAGATATAAAGAGACAAAAAGCAAAAACCATTCTGCTAAGACTACATTTTTCATAGAAATGGCAATTTTTACATTTCTCTGAACTGCTCCTAAGAAAAATATTGTTTTTGTAATTTTTCCAATTTCTGTTGTCAAAAAGGTTCCAAGTGTTCAATTTCAAGAATGTCACATTCAGATTTAACTGTCCCTGCACAATTCTGAACAGTGTCTGTGCAGCTTCCAAATAGGCTTCTGTAAAGGGAAAAAAATCATTTTCTACCAGTATTTTTTGTCTAAACGAGGTCACCTTTTTTTAATTCTGAGAAGATAAAGGCTAAGAAAACTATATTTGACCAGGCCAACTCAAATGGCAGACTAGAAAGGAAGCTGTAAAATGCAGCCTGACAAGGTGGCTATAGCTTATTTTATTTCTGTGTATGTACTTCCTCCCTATCTGACTTCATCACAGAGAAAATCCACAGGGAGCCAGGTGGGGAAAGAATGCTATTTTCTCTGATCATTTGATCTTTTTTGTAGTAGTAGCCTAAGCTACAATTTATTTATTTTTTATTCATCCACTAAAGCCTTCAGCAAAATGATTTCTGTATTCCTAATGTGTATTTGATTCTACAGATAGGTAATCTGAACTTAGCCACTCCTATCATGCAGTTTCATTATGACTACAAAAACTTTGGAAAATAAAATGACTCTTTTTCTTGAAAAGTATACCTTAGTATACTTAGTATAAAACAAAAAATAAGTTATTTCAAATTATCAGCTTATTCAGGTAATTTAAGTAAATAAGACCTACAAGTAAATATATTGTATATGCTTACGTTTTTATCATGATTTTCTAAAGTGGTATATTATAGGACAAGAGAAAAATAATCAAAGGACAATGGCTAATTTATCCCTTGGGGCACACTATTATGTGATAGCCACTATTGACAAGAATAGAAAACTAGCTATTGGGTCGTATGACTCTTCACAACAAGCTCCTTCAGCATTTTTGATCTGTGCATCTTGTCATGTGTATAGGTAGAGGAATATACTTTATCTTTAGTGCATATATAAAACCTGACAAGATTTTATATTTCCTATTAAATGTCACTTTGTTTTTTAAGGGATTCAAACATAATAGAAATACATAAATAGAAACGCCTTATCAAATTTTGAATGTGAAGAAAGGCTAACATTTTTACGATATTCATAGTGCAAAGATGAATAGCAATGGTCCTGCCCCACAAAGATAGCTTAGACGAAGCATTTAAAAATAATTACACTGGATACTCTGCCAGTGGAAACAGATCACTCATAGAAAAGATTTCCTGATGCTGCACTTGCTATTTTCCCAAATGTTACTTCCATGTTGGTTTGCATGTTTTCAGTGTCACACCGTGAAGTCAGAATTAAATGTTTATGTGGTATCTGCCTATTCTCTTTCATAAGAATAAATTAATGTAATCCTTGCATCTTAAAAGACAAAATACTTGGAGGTACCCTTTAGAGGATGTCTTAATTTAGTGGTTAGAAAATACCTTAATTAGTTTTTCACCACATTTAATTTATAAGAAAACCACTTTTATGATGAGAATTTAAATAATATGAACATAAGAAGACATAAAATAAATTTAGAAACATTTGGATTCATATACATTTTGTTTTTCTTATTATCCCTTTACATGCAAAAATAGTGGTTTCTCTTAATATATTTTTTTTATTTTCTAAATACTCTTTTTTATAGCTGTGTAAAGCTTTTATTTCTATTTTTGAGTCAAGTAGAAACAAACCTAATCTCATTTATTCCATCACACAATCTGATTTGAAACCTATTATTTTCCAAGTGATCCACTATTATAATTGAACAGAAATATTAAAATATAAACTATTTTAGGACGTGGGCAGGTCTTTTTAGCTATTTTCTCTATTAACACAATTACTCTTCTTCCTGTCTGCCCATTAAACACATTTGAGGGCCTTATTAAAATATTATGCCCTCTGTCTCAAAAAAAAAAAAAAAAACAAAAAAGAGTCTCTAGGCATGAAACAATACTATCACTATTTTAAAATTACTACTCAAAGATAATAATTTGCACATAGGGTTGATAATCACTTAAGTCAAGACAGCAAGAATACCTAGCTGGCAAAGATGATTATGAAAAGGCCGGGCGTGGTGGCGCACGCTTGTAATCCCTGCGCTTGGGAGGGGGAGACAGGAGGATCGTGCAGGTTCAAAGCCAGCCGTGCTGGCGTAAGAGACCCTGTTTCAAAAATATAAAATAGGTCTGGGAGTGTAGCCCGGAGGAAGAAGGGCTTCCAGGAACCCCAGTACCACCAAAAAAAAAAAAAGATTATTATGAAATAATTGAAATCATACAGCCACTTGTCACATCTAGATTTCTCTCTATGTAACTGGGCTATGTAAAAATCACTTTACTAAGATATGTAAGTACAGACCAGCATTCAAATGTAAAGTGCCCATGTGTGTAAACATTCCTATTATGTTAAATTTCATAAATATGTACAATATATGATAAAATGACTTTTTAATTTTTAATTGTATTTTCTGTTATTCGTGCATTATAGTCTTACATCATAATGTCAGTCATGTTGACAGTGACATATGTACACACAGCACTTGGTGCCCCCTGGCTCCCTCCCTACTCCCCACTTCTTCATACAGAGTACTAAAATTGACATTGGTATTTTGACATATGTACACATAGACAATGATAGCAATTCCTTCATTGGCTTTCACTATTTCCCTCTCCTTCCTTTATACCACCTCCCTAACTCCAAAACAACAAAATAATTTTAAAAGAATAATTTCTAAAATAAAAAACAATAATGGTGATGCCTTTACTATGAAGTAAATAACACACACAAAATGTAAAGTCTATAAAGTAAATAACATACAAAATATAGAGTCTATATATTTAGTTAAATTTAAATACAGTCTTACTAGGTTGCTGAGGGTCTAGTTACATTGCTGAGGCTGTCCTTAAACATACAATATTCCCGTCACAGCCTCCCGAGTACTGGGATTACAGACATGTGTAACTGTATCTAGCCAAAAATAAAAAAAAAAATTCTAAAACACCTTATCAGTTCTCCAAATGTGTTCTCTTGCAAGCGTGCCCAAATTTTCAGAGTCCTTCTCAAATATAATATCTAGGTCTATTGTTTTAGAGTGACTATTTTGTTAAGATCCTCTTAGTACCAACAGAATAGGAAAATATATAGTATGTTGCTCAGCTAGTCCACTGACTCTTTAAAATGAACATGTAATTTATCATTCAAACTAGTATATTTTCAAGAATAAATGGGCGACTATTAATAATGATACTGAGACAATGGAAATAAGTCTTTGCTTGGCAAGGAAAGATGTTTGCTCCCACCCTCCTTTATCTGCCTTCTCACTTTATGAGAGGCAAAGTGTTACAGACAAAACAATTCCACTTGGCATATTTGAATTGACAAGGATGGGTGAACTCAATATGTTTCATTTATCGAAGTGCAAGTTTTAGCCATAAAACTTAAATAAAAACTGTAAAATCTCAAAAGAATCTCAAAAGAAAGAATTTTGAATGTCTTCCATGAAAAAATGTGTTCAAGGAGACAGAGATGCTTACCTGAACTTAAACATTTCAGGTAGAGTCTGTCTCCAGTTTCCAATTTATTTCCATTTGCTATCTATCTGAAGAAGTAGCATCTCTAATAAGGACCTCTCGTGTTTGAAATACCTGTCATGCCATAATCTCTAGCTTCAGTTCACAAAGAAATGCCCTTTTATTGAACAGAGGTCATTCCAAAAACATATGGCTATGTAAACACACACATACAAACACACACACATATTTTTATAGTTCTCAATGTATTTATTGGGTATTTATTTTTAAAAGTAGATTATTTTACCAAAATAATATACAGAAATCCATGGAGATTTCTTTTCCATATATTTTCTCACTCAAGTTTTGGTAAAGGTAGGGTTAGGGTTAGGTTTCTTAAGAGATGTGTCTCCGATGATCTAGTTCCATTACTCTGACTGGGTGCTGAGGGTCTGTCATTTTGAAGTGAGTTTAGTCTCATTTTTAAATTGTTTTTCTTAGTCGGGCGTGGTGGCGCACGCTTGTAATCCCAGCATTCAGGAGGCTGAGACCAGAGGATCACGGTTCACGGACAGCCTCAACTACTTAGTGAGGCCTTCTGCAACTCAATGAGACCTGGTTTCAAAAATAAAGAATAAAAATAGGCCGGGGGTATAGCTCGTAGGTCAAATGCCCCTGGGTTGCATCCCCAGACCCACAAAAAAATAAAAATAAAAAAATAAAATAAATTGTTTATTCTTGTAATTTGTATCCTCAAATATTGAAGGTATTTTGAAAAGTACTAAGAATTCATTTTTTTTATTATTCAACTGTAAGAAAATATATATAATGATCAGAATTCAAAATGCATAATTTTTTTCTTCTGAATATTATATTATTATAGTAAATAAAGAATGGCAGGACCATTGCTTTCATTAACAAAAAGAATATTCAAGATATAAAATTATAGGCTTGAACATAAATATGACCTTAAAATTCAATATATCAGTTTACAGAAATTTCCTTTTGATTCCTTGTCTGAAGTCTAATGAAATATAACAATTAATAGTTTTATTTATGCTGCTGATATTTTACACCCCTTGAAGGTGGATTAGAATATTCAGTATATGACAAGGACATTAATTAAAAGAATAAAGTATATTTTGTACATGATAATATTTTAAAGGATTTCACATTATGAAGTATGTGTTATTAGCTTTGTAATGAGAAGAATTAGAGTAACATAAAAAATGATTGCTAGACCAAAGAATGCTCTTTAGTTGTCTGAAAAATTAATCCAAAAATGGAATATAAATCTCGATATATAAATTTAAAAAATATCTTATAAAATAGTATTTATGACTTTTTTAGGCCATCAGTGCTGAAGTCAGGTTCTACTTAGCAGGTTCTTGTCTTGCTTAATTTTGTTTTTTGAGGTGCTAGGAATTGAATTCAGGGTCTCAGGCATGTTAGAACTCTACTGCTGAGCTACATCCCAAACCCTACTCAGCACTTTAAATGAGATTGTGTTAATATAATCAGGCTGCCATTAACAAGATACCATAAATTGTATTGTGTGAGAAATATAAATTTGTTCCTCACATCTATGGAGGCTTAGAAAGCCAGGATCAAGTCCTAGGCAGGTTCAGTGTCTGGTGAAGGGTCACTTTTCTGTTCAGAGATGTAGTTCTTGCTTCCTGTGTTTGAGGAGGGCAAGGACCTCTAGCAGGACTCCTACAAAGGTGCTGATGTCACCCCTGAGTGAACTACCCTCATGATTTAGGATCCAAAGGATCTTCCTAAAAATCCCAACTCCTAATACTACTCCATTTGTCAGTAAAATTTCCACATACAAAGGTGGCAAACAAAAACGTATAGTTCATTTCAGAAGTGATCACAAAAAAAATCAGTTGTAAGAATAAGTATGAATCTGCTGTGAGACTTTGGGTCTTTGAGAAAGAAAGTAAAGATTTATGGTATAAATAAGAGATCTAGCAGAAGATATTTATTTCTTCTATTCAAAGAAAGGTTGTCTTTCACACATGGGTCTTTAAGCATATCACATCAACATGATTTTCACTGTTTCATAATCTGATTATTATAGCTATTTTGTGTTGTGTCTCTAACTATTTTGTTTCATTTTCTAATGATACTTTAGAAATTTGGGTTATTTAGACCCTTTTGCAGGATATTGGTTGTTCAAATGGGTTGATTTTGACATATAGGGTTCTAGTCATGGTGAATCCTATTTCTTTGTGATGAGGTGGGTCATGGAAGAAATATAAGTTCACTGTGCAGTGTAATGACTCATGTGAGTTTACTTCCGATAGGTCAAGGTAGATATAGGTGAAAAAATATTCCCTCACTTTGATAATCAAGATTTTATAAAATTACAATTGTTTATGACATCATAATAAAGATGTGGACATATTGAAAGAATAAAAGTTAATGTTTGCAGTCAATATTCTCTTTACAACACAGTCTCTTAACATTTATTCCATGGTGAATAAAAAGGGCAAAAATTAGGTGATATATTGCCCTGATTTAAGAGGGTTCTAGTTTTTTATTCAAATATGATAGAATTTTGGAAGCATTCACTTTCTTCCCCAGGGTGAACTTTTCTAACTTAAAATAAAATGCAGCTAAAAGGAATGGTTTCCAAGGTTTCTCTTCCTGACACTATAATTTTTAAAAATTTAGATTTTTCTTTATAAATCTGATATTACAATAAAATTTCAAATGCAGGTATATTTATGATAGTCTTTTAACTCTGTTTACATTGTCTTTGTATATACAATATTTTTTATTTTTTAGGGAGTTTGTATACTCTTCTGTTGCCTGTGCCATTGAAATCATATCCAAGAAATCACTGCCAATTTCAATGTTGTGAGGTTTTATGACCCAGATTTTCTTCTAAAAGTTTATAGTCTTAAGATTTATATTTAGGTCTTTTATCTATTTTGAGTTAATATTTGTATATGGGATTAGGTAAGGGTCCAATTTTATTCTTTTCCATGTAAATATTATTTTTCAACAATATTTAGTTAAAAGATTATTATTTCCACCACCAAATGTTCGTGGAAACCTTGTCAAAAATAACTTGACAATATAGGGAAGAATTTAGTTCTAGGCTTTTATTTAACTCCAATGGTTTATATATCTGCCTTTAGAACAATACTACACTGTTTCAATTATTGTAGCTTTATATGGATTGAAATCAGAAAATATATATCTTCTAGCTTTGTTCTTTTTCAAGATCGTTTTGGGTATCTAGAGTCCATATTCCATATTAGGATAGAATTTTTTCTGAAAAATAAATATATAAATATATGATAGTTTCACCTAAAAAATAGAAAAAAATATTCTCTGGTAAGAAAGAAATCAAAAAGAAATATTGAAATGTTATCTTTAAGTCATCAAAAGCTTGGCATCAGACAAATGAAACTGTTATGTGAGATTATCATTTTTAAATTTGGATAAATTGCTATAATACTAGATGTCAACCACTAAGCCAAGCATGGGAAGGAGGGATGGGGAGAGAATGGGGTGGGGATCTGGTGGGGGCTGACTGGGCGATGTGTGCATGTATATCTACAAAAGTTTGTATCCCACTAAGATGTATGAATACAGTGCACCAATAAATAATAAATAAATAAATAAATAAATATAATAAAAAAAAGAATGTAGAGAAGTGAGAACTCTATTACATTGTTGTTGGAATTGCAAATTAGTACAACCATTTTTGGGAAACAGTATGGTGCATTCTCAGAACAGGAACAACCTACCATATGATTCAGCAATACCACTTCTGAGTATCTACCCAAAAGAATGGAAACCAAGCTACCAAACTAATGCATGGGTATCGATGTTCATAGCTACCCAAATCGCCATTGCCAAACTATGGAAACAGCTAATATGTCCATCAACAGATGAATGGATTGCAAAACTATGGAATATGTACACAATGGAATTTTACTCAGCCATAAAGAACAAAAATTACACCTGGCATGGAGGTGCACTCTTGTAATCCGAGCATTTGGGAGCCTGAGACAGGAGGATCAGAGCCAGTCTTAGCTACTTAGTGAGGCCCTTTGCAACTCAGTGAGACCCTGTTTCAAAATAAAGAATAAAAACCAGGGCTGGGGGTGTAACTTGGAGGTAGAATGCCCCTGGGTTCCATCCCCAGTACTGCCAAAAAAGAAAAAGAACAAAAATTACATTCCACTTTTGGGAGATCCATATATGCTATACTTGGATTGATTGATAAAGTAAAAGTAACAATCAAATAGGAAAAACTTATCATCCATAGGCTATTAGTCCAAGAGATAACATTTCACATTTAATACATTGACCCCATACGATGTGTGTTTGTGTGAGTGTGTGTGTTCATGTGCGCTTATGCTAGAAATGGAACCTGGGTACATTTTACTTCTGACCTACAATCCCCAGCTTGTTTTTTTTTATTTTTATTCAAAAAGAGTCTCACTAAGTTGCTGACAAACTCACTAAGTTATGACGCCGGCTTCAAACTTAAAATCCTTCTGTTTCAGCCTTCCAGGAACTGGAATTATAGGTATACACCACACCTGGCTCAACAACAACTTTTTAGTTAACCTCCTAACTTCTTTCCTAGCAAGTGTATAGGAAGAATTATAAAGGTCTAATCTTTAAAAAAAAATCCTGTCCAATTTAATGCACTATGGTGTTTGGCATTTCCCTTATCAGAATCCTTTCAGTAAAAACCCATGAAATTTTGTAAAAAATATATTCCAGTCATGATTTATTTTATATTAGATCATAATAACCTAAGCTTATTATTTTAGGTGATTTACGAATGTAACCAAATGATGTGAGAAAATGAAGAAGAGATTGATGGCCTGGAAATTTCAGTGCTAAAACACTTCCCATGAAATATTCTGTCCTGAATATCTTTCTCATACAGACTGCAAAGCAATAGCTCATAAGAAAGGATTATATTCAAATTAACAGAGCTTTAGGTTTTAATAAGAAATCATAACTATGCTTTAATGCTTCTAATTAATTTATGAAATATGTTTTTGAAATGCTTTGCATGCTTTTTAAATTTTATGATAATTTTATTACATCATCTTTCTTTACTAATTAATGGTTGCAATTTCTTTAAGGTGATTAATAATTCTTTATAAAAATTCAGGATAGCTAGATCGCTTCTGAAAATAAGGTTATATTGCCCTGACTAGTGTTCAACATAGTGGTAGAGAATAAGAATGATAGTTAATTATGCCATCATAAAACTAAACATAAAATGTGCTAGCAGTTTTCTTCCCTGCTAGTTCAAGAGGGCTATTTAATATCTTAATATCTAATTTTCTTACTACCTAATATGACAAAATTTCTAAGCTCTTCATGATGGTCTGATTAAATTTTGAAAGATATTCATGGAGCTTTGTCTACAATGATAATTTAAAACATTTTCATATGTAAATACATACCCCTACAAAGTAACAATCTTCTAGTGAGCCCCTACTTGCCCGTTTTTGCTTGTTAACATTACTCAATTTTTATTTTGTTTTTTTAAAATATAAAGCTTTACATTTAGGTCCTCATAAAAAGAATACATAGCATCTTGAAAGAAGGGCAGAACATTCTCCCATGTTCCCAGGTTTAGAAAAATCAATGCATTGATCATTGTCCATTTGAAGGAACAGGGAGGGGGTTTATAAGACAAGACAAGGAAACTCAAGTTAAGAGAGACATTTGATAGTTTTGTGGCTTTGTGTGATTCCTCTGACCTCTCAATTTTCTAATTATATAATGAAGGTAATATTACTTCCCTCCTGATCTCACAGAGTGCTGTGAAGATAAATGGACTGCTATAGCATTATGGGAATATCTCCAAAATATTTCTTAGCATACTGAACTTATTTGTTTAATCACTTGTATTCCTGATAAATAATTATAATAATAAATTTAACCTTTGGGAACCTACAACCTAATCACCAGAATTCCACCTCCAACCTTTAAGCCACTGGCATGTACCACATCCTAAAATCCCAGAAATGATCACTAGTCCTGAATTCTGTTGGAAATTACTGTGCCATCTTTGAAACACCAGATGCCATGTCTACACATTATATTAATATCTTGCATGCTCACGTGCTATGTGTGATGTCCTGTGACTTGATTTTTCACCTAAAAGGAACTTTCTATGATCCTTTCAGATACGGTGTCTCTTTTTTTTATTGCAGGTCTACTTAGTAAGAGTGATTTATCACAAGGGAGTATTTCCATTATTCTTGTATCTTATTTATTTCATGCAGTGCTGCTATTAATAGTTTTGTATATTTCTCCTTTTTAGTAACTTGAGAATTTATGAAATACTGCTATTAAAAGAATGCCTAGATGGAAATATATGTTCAATTACTTTAAAAATAATGTTAAAATACATTCTAAATTGGTTAACTAATATATATGTCTACTCACATAGGTTTCTTGATTTTTGTTTCTTGAGCACTTTCTCACAAGAGTCTCACCCTCTTTTTTCTCAGTACTAATGGAATTGATCATTTTTTCTCCTTACTAATTTACTTATAAAATTTAATATAGTCAATTTTTAATTTCTTTTATATCTCTAATTATTCCTAAATTTCTTTCTCTGACATTTTCATGTGTTCTTTTACCAGACTTTTTTCTTATACACTGATTTCTATTTCTTCAATTTTCATTTTTAGCTTTATTATATTTTAATTATAATTTACCTGGGTATTTAATGCTGTTATTATTAAAATAAATTAATATCCAGGAGTGTATGCTTGTAATCCCAGTACTTTGGAGGTTGAGAGAGCAGGATTGCAGGTTCATAGCCAATGTCAGCAACCTCCTGAGGTTCTCCACAACTTAGGGAGATCTTGTTTCAAAATTAAAAAAAATAAAAATAGAGCTGAGAGGTAGAATGCTCCTGGGTCCAATCCCCAGGACCATAAAAAAAATAAATGTATCAGACATAAAAAGTCATATATCTTATGAACACATTTATATGAAACAAATAGAATAGGCAAATTATTGAGATTATTGAGATAGAACATAGATTAATAGTTTTCATGAATTGAATACAGACAAAAATGAGGAAGAACTGCTTAATGAATAAAAATTTGGGGGAAGGGTCATAAAAATGATTTAGAAGTAGATAGAGTTAATGGTTGTACAATTTCATGAATGTACTGACCCACTGAGTTACTCCACATCAAACTGATTTTTATGTCTATATAAATTTTACCTCAAAATACTAAGTATAGACTCTTAGAATATTAATTTCTAATTTTTACATTTTTATTAAAGCTATTAATGCCATGTATTTCCCATGATCTACTGTTTTGTTATATCATGAGTCTTAAAACGTATTACTTTTGTTATATATTTATATGTGTGTTTAAATATGAAAACATATGACAGTCTGTAAGAAAAATGTCAATTTTTTATTATACTCTAACATACTTTCAATACTTTATTTTTGATGCCATCTGTGTGCATTTTCCCCCATATGTCACTTCTCTGGCATATACCACATAGAAGTTCTACAGTGTAAACCAATTATGACACTACCAACCTGGAGTTAGAATCAGATGTTAAGAACTAAGTTCCCTCTTCACTTGACAATCACAAATCCAAGCCTTCAGTACTCATGGCTGGCCAGATTTGAAATGGGGGCTCCCATTGACCTCTTCCTCAGTTTCAAGCATATGTGAAAGTGGTTCATGAAATTTAGGAAAGTGCTCTACTCACATCTGCTGCTTTGTTATAAATAATTTTACAAAGAATACAGATGAGCAACTAAAAGAAAGAGATGCAAAAGGAAAGGTATGAGGAATAGGTGTGAAGGATCTATATCCTCTCCAGGGAGTGCCACCCTTCTAGCAGCTCCATATCTGTTCAGCCACTTGGAAGTTTTAATTTTAATTTTAATTTTTTTGAGGGGGCCTAGAGATGGAACACAGGGGCATTCGACCTCCGAGCTACACCCCCTGCCCTATTTTTTATTCTTTATTTTGAAACCGGGTCTCACTGAGTTGCAGAGGGCCTCACTAAGTAGCTGAGGCTGTCCGCGAACCACGATCCTCTGGTCTCAGCCTCCCGAATTCTGGGATAACAAGTGTGTGCCACCACGCCCGGCTCGGAAGTTTTATAAGTAGAGTTTAGAGATTTTTGTAGAGGATTCATCACATAGGTATAATTGATTATTAACTCAATTTCTAGCCCTTCTTCTAGTTCAAAGAATGAAGAGTAGTCTGGGGCTGAAAATACCAACCTGAGTTTTTAATAAATGTCTCATCCAGGAGCAAACAATAACTGATTAATTATAATAAAAAATATATCTCATTATTTGGCAAATACCAAGGGATTAGGTGCTTTGTGTCAGGAATCCAGGTCAAATACAAAATAACAGAACAAAAAATGCACCTTGAACCCTAATCACTCAGAAAATTACAAAAGTCTTATAGCTCTGTGTCAAGAACTGCACATGGAGGCCAAATATTAATTTCTTATGTCAAAATGTGTGGTCAAAGAACACAGCATGATATCAGTTTGATATCAGTTCTTTAAATGTATTCTGAATTGTTTTCTGTCCTCCCCAATAGCCAAGTTTTGTAAATGTATAAGATATGGTTAAAAGTAATAATATAATACTGAGTGAAGAATTCTATGTATGTCTATATATTTAGTTAAATTTTTTACATATTTACAAATATTTGTTTAGTCTATCAGTAAAAAGAAAAGTGTTCTTAATTACCCAAACATGATGATGGGATGATCAACTCTCACTATTTTAATATACTTTTATTGACACATTGTAATTATGCATCATAATGAGGTTCAAAGCATTTGGTGTGTTTCCCTCTGGCTCCCACCCCACTCTGTCCTCTTTCCTGTACATATTTAGGTTGGTATTTATAACTTCACATATAAACATAGCATTATTTGAACTGTTTCTTTCATCAAATCTCCTTTATCTCCTACCCCCCTCATTCTACAAATCCCCTTCCACTTTTCTACTTGTATCTCTCTTCACTTATCTGATACAAGTAGAATAGTGTCTCTTTTGTTTCTCAATCTCTCTCTAGCTTTCATATATGAGATAGAAAATATGACCCTTCACTTTCTGTGACTGCCTAATCCCATTTAACATCTTATCATGTTTATTGCCTTGTACATGTTTGAGGTTGAGTGCATACAAATTTTCTCAATAAATTAAATCTTTTAAGTAAGCAATTTACTTATGTATGGTAAAGTTTTTGGTATAAAATCTATTTTATTAGGTAATATTATGGCAGCACAAGATCCTTTTACATAATATTTGCAGGCCAGCATCAAATCTATATTACTGATATGTTTTGAAAAATTGTTAGGCATTGTCTCCTAAATACTTTTTAAATAATGTAAGTGCTTGGTAAAGATATATAAAATTCATTTGGAAAAATCTTAGAAGTCATTTTATCTCAAAATTTATCAATTGTTCATTCTTAACCATTAAAACACAAGCCACTTAAAACAAAACACTTCTTAATTTTAATTATAGTCTCTTTTTATCTCTACATAGTCTATATATTATGAGGCCCTGAGTTTTCCTTGGCCAACAGATCTCTTGAGCTTTTATTTCTCATCTTGGTAATAATTAAGCAGAATTTTACATCTTTTGCTGCCAGTGATGTAGCTGACTATGACTAAAGACAGTTTGATCTAACGGTTGCTTTTGCCTTTGCTCCTTCTGTGGGTTCATAGTACAAATCTTTACAAGATCATTATCGCCATGTGAGCAAAGAAAGCATTCGAAGAGCAGAAGAAAGGCAGGTAATTCAATGATGAGATTTTTTTTTCTATAAGAAGTTTCTTAGAGTATTGGGTTAGCTTTAAATATATTTAAGGCTCATGCCACTTCACAGCTACTATTGATATTGGTTTATTTTCTGAATGAGAAATTTCACACTGTCAACTCAAATTACACCAAGAAGAAATGATAAAAATGGTTTTCTAAATATTCCAAATTCACCATTTGCCAAGAGACATATCTATATTCTAAAAATATTTTTTAAATTACTAAATTTTATCTTTAACCAGGAATAAAATTTTGTATATTTACTTATTGGCCTTATTTAGTGATGAGTATACTGTTCTAATGGAAAATAAAAACTATTCTGAGAATTGCTTATTTGCTAAATCAATTTTTAATTGCAAATCTATAATTAAAGTTTGCTGGTCTGTAAAATATTAAGTAGTGGTTGATATTGATTTTGCTTCTAGAATAAATCAATAAGAAACATAGCTGTTATATTGAAGTCACAGTGCTAAATACTGCATTTCTCAGTAGATTGCTGTATTCATTAACAGAAAAAAATTTACTTGGAAATATTTTTATTCATGGGCTTCACCTTTTATAAAACTGTTTACATCCACATAATAATAGCAATAATAACAATAACAACAGCACTGCCTTCTGATGCTTGTTGTTTCATTGCTTTTTTTTCCTGTGACAGAACACATCAGAAACTCATACAGCAAAACCCATGAAGCACTGGTAGGTTTTATGTCAGAAGTATGCATCTTCCAAAGCATCTTCCAAAAATTAATGTATCAAAAATAAACCCAATTTTAAAAAACATCAAAGCCCTATCAAAATTAAAGTCTGGATAGTACCTTAGAAACATCATCACACCAAACCCTTCCCTCAATTTGCAGATTAATAAATTCATCTATATTTCATTATTCATATTACCAAATCTTATAAAGTTTTTTTTACAAATCTCATTCTATATCACTAAAAGTGTTTCTCTTTCTTTGTATTCCCTAATTTACATTGTGATACTGTTTTTACCATGTTACTAAAAATATATAAAATGTGCGGCTCCAATAGCATGGTATGTCTTTTGCCATCCTTTCACTTTCAGTCTGTGAATGTCTTTGGCTGTAAGGTGAGTTTCGTGCAGACAGCATATATTTGGATTATGTTTTTTAATCCACATTGCCAGTCTATGTCTTTTGATTGTTGAGTTAAGTCCTTTGACGTTAAGAGATATTATTGTATATACTATATATTATATAATATACAGTATATAATATATATAATATATGATATAATTATATAATTATAATCACTATATATACATATATAATATAACATATATTATATATTTTATATTATATATTATATTATATGTATTATATATAATATATAATAATACATTATATTTTATTTTATGTATTATATTATATTATTGTATTTAATTCATGCCAATTAAAATGTACTAACATAAAAATAAAATTTGTGGCTCTGTTTAAACAGAAAAGCATAATTGCTACTGATATAAATTTGCTAGCACAATACAGAATTATAGGCATATATGCACATAGACACAGATTGGAAAAATATATGTAAGTATAGTTTAACAATTTAAAAATCTAAGATTATGATAGGTGTAATAACATATTCCTGTAATACGAGTATTTAGGAGGCTGACATAGGAGAATCACAGGTTCTAGAATAGCCTCAACAACAAAGCAAGACTCAGCAACCCAGCAAGACTCTGTTTTAAAACAAAAACTAGCCAGGCATGGTGGCGCAAGCTTATAATCCCCGTGCTTGGGAGGCTGAGACAGGAGGATTGCGCAGGTTTGAAAGCCGCGCTGGTTTAAGAGACCCTGTTTCCAAATAAAAATATATAAAAAATAGGTGTCTGGGAGTGTAGCTCAGAGGTAGAAGGGCTTCCAGGAACCCCAGTACCACCAAAAAAAAAAAAAGGACTGTAGGTGTAGCTCAGAGATAGAATACCCCTGGGTTCAATCCCCATACCACAAAAAATAAAATAAATCCAAGACTATGAGACTAAATTTTGATAATTGTTTGATATGGATCTGTGAAGGAGATATAAGGAAATAATGATATTAACCCCTAATATAATAATTATGAGAAATGACAATATTTATTGAAGATGCACAGCTGAAATATGTTTTATTCTACTCATTACAAATTAAGTATTTTTAGTCTCAGTATTATTTTTTGGTTACTTACTTGAAAAGCAAACAAAAGTTAATCATCCATTGATGTTCCAATATTACAAAACATGATGATACTTTAGCAATGTAAAAGAAATATAAATATGAAAATATAATATTTCAGAACAGTACTTCAGTGAGAGATCTCACTGTATTTTTTAAAATAAATCTATGTCAAGGCAGGGGAAATTTTGAAATCACCTCTATAAAGCAAATAAAAAATTAAAATTTACAGAATTCTGGTTTCCTAAAATAAGGTCCTCTTTAAAGTCATTCTTGTTCACAAGAGACTAGTTTAACAGGATACTGTCATATTTAGAATCAACACCTAAAGAAAATGGTTCACATCTATAATAATCAAGAAATAAAACTCAAATGGCCTCATATTTATGATATCAAAACTTTAAAACTTTTTTCTTTCTGGTACTGACAAATGAACTCAGTGGTATCCTACTTACAAGCTACAACTCAGCCCTTTTATTGTTTTAATTTTTTTTAAACAGGGTCACATTAAGATTCTGAAGCTTACCTTGAATCTTACCTCCTGTCTCAGTCTCCCAAGTACTGGTATTACAGACATGTGCCACCACCTTTGGCTGATATAGAAACATTTTGGAAAAAAATAATATTTCTAAGTTTATTGTTTGTACAATTACTAGCTTAACCTAGTATATTTCCAGGAGGTAGCTATACAAACCTAAAAGTGAGTGAATACTGGCTTCGCCAGATTATGAATCTCAGCCTTATCTTTATATATTTCAGACAAAAATACAGTATAAAATTGATACTGTAATAAAGTGGTGTGTCTACTATCATTTCAAAGCTGGGATCCTCTAAAATTGTGTATGTTAAAACCTAATCACTGCTGGGCATAGTAGTGCATGCATGCCTATAATCCCACTACCTGAGAAGCTGAGACAGAAGGACCACAAGTTGGAAGCCATCCTTAGCAACTCAATGTGATCCTCAGAAACTTAAAAAGTCCCTGTTTCAAAATAAAAGAAATAAGGGTGGAGGTATAGCTTTGAGATACAATGCCACTGGATTGAATCCTCATTACCACAAAAACAAAACAAAATAAAAAATATAATCACCAATGTGATGAGGGATTAAAATAGAAACAACCTCATGAATAGAATTAGTAACCTTCAAGGTTTGGAGAGCTCTCTTGCTTCTTCAGTGTTGAGAAGATGTAACAAGAAAGCCTCATCTCTGAGAAAGCAGCCCATCAAGAGACACCAAATTTGCTACTATATTTGATCTTGGATTTTCTAGTTTCTAGAATTTTGAGAAGTAAAATTTTGTTTATAGTTTTTCTAGTTCACGATTTGTTATAGAAGTGTGCATAGACTACAGAAAACTCTTAGCATTCCCTCAGTTACAAAGAAAGTAACTTGATATAAAACTCTTACAAATTGTTGGTGGGATTGAAGATTAGTGCAACCACCATGGAGATCAGTAGAGGATCCCTCAAAAAATGAGAAATGGAACCACCATAGGACCCACATGTACCACTTCTTATCAGCTTTCCAAATGAAATTAAAGTCAGAATACTGGAATGATATATGTATATCTATGTTTATAGCAGCACAAATATATATATATATATACATATATATATATATATATATGATTAACTCAGCTACAAAAAAATTGTCTTTTGTTGAGAAATGGATGAAACTAGAGAATATTATGTTAAGTGAGACCAAGCTGCCTCAGAAAGTTGAGTCCTATGTTTATCCTCATATGTAGAACCCAGAAGTGGTATTTCAAGATCATATGGTAGGTTTATTCCCATTCTTCTGAGAATCCTCCACACTGTTTTCCAAAGTGATTGCACTAATTTGCAATTTCAACAATAATGTAAAAGAGTTCCCCTTTAAACTCTTTAAGTAATTTAAGGACATTGGATAGAATTTGTAGATAGCTTTTGGAAGAATGGCCATTTTGATAATATTTATTCTGCCTATCCAAGAGCATGGAAGATCTTTCTATCTTCTAAGGTCTTCTTAGATTTATTTTTCAATGCTTTATAACTTTATTTGAAGAGGTCCTTTACCTCCTTGCTTATATTTATTATTAAGTATTTTATTTTTGTGGAATATTCTGAGTGGAAGTGTTTTCTCAAAATTTTTTCAGTGGATTTATGGTTGGGATACAGGAAAGTTTCTGATTTTTAAGATTGGTTTTGTATCCAGACACTCTGCTGAATTTGTTAATCTGTTCTAATAGCTTTTTGGTTGAGTTTGCTGGGTCTTCTAAGTATAGTATCATGTCTGCAAATAGAGATAATTTTAGTTTTCCTCTTTGGATTTTTATTTCCTTGATTTTATTTTCTTGCCTTCTTTGTTTTAGCTAGAATCTCAAGTACTATACATAAAAGAAATATCGATAATGGACACCCTTATCTTGTTCCTGTTTTTAGGAGGAATTCTTGCAGTTTTCCCAATTTTAATACAAAATTTTATGTGGGCCTATTGTATATTGCCTTTGTGATGCTGAGGTATGTTCTTTCTATTCCAGTTCTCTGCAATGCTTTTAGCATAAATGGGTATTGGATTTTTTTCAAACACTTTTACAACATCTATT
This sequence comes from Muscardinus avellanarius, assembly GCF_963383645.1. Lineage (NCBI taxonomy): Eukaryota > Metazoa > Chordata > Mammalia > Rodentia > Gliridae > Muscardinus > Muscardinus avellanarius. Next base: position 149,160,820 of record NC_137786.1, read on the forward strand.
GAAATTATCATGTGATTTTTTTGGTCAAGGTTCTGTTTGTGTGATTAATTACACAGATTGTTTTTCATATATTGAACCAGTCTTGCATCTCTGAGATAAACCCTACTTGGTCTGGGTGTATTATTTTTTTGTGATTTTGAGTGCATATTGCTAATATTTTTTTAGCAGTATTGTGTCTAAGTTCATCAACAATATAGGCCTATATTATTATTTTCTTGAGCAGTCTTTATTTGGTTTTGGTATTAATGTGATGTTGGCCTTGCAGAATATATATGGAAGAGTCCAGATTCTTTCTATTTCACTGAATAGAATAAGGAATGTTGGGATTAGGTCTTCTATAAAGGTTTTGTAAAATTCACTTGGGAAACCATCCGGTCTTGATTTTTTTTTTTTTTTAATGGTAGGCTTTATATTGATTCTTCAAGTTCTTTACTTCTTGTGAGCTTAAGTTTTCTCTTTCTTCTTGGTTCAATTTAGGAAGGTTGTATATGTCTAGAAAATTGACAATTCTAAGTTTTCCATTTTGTTGGAGTATAGTTTTTCAGATTAGTTTCTGATAACCCTCTAGATTTTCATGGTGTTGGTGGTAATATCTTCTTTTTATCTCTAATTTTAATCATTTAGATTGATTGTCTCTTTTTGGTTAGGTTGGCTAGTAGTTAATCTGTATTTTTTTTATGAAAACAACTTTTGGTTATGTTGATTTCTCTATTGTTCTTTTATTCTTTATTTATTTCTGCTCTGATCTCTAATTTTAATCATTTAGATTGATTGTCTCTTTTTGGTTAGGTTGACTATTAGTTAATCTGTATTGTTTTTATGAAAACAACTTTTGGTTATGTTGATTTCTCTATTGTTCTTTTATTCTTTACTTCATTTATTTCTGCTCTGATTTTAATAATTTCCTGTCTTCTACTGGCTTTTGGGTGAGACTGTCCTTGTTTTACAAGGACTTTGAGGTGTCTCATGTTTATCCAATAGTGTGATACTTTGGTTAATTATAGATTTTAATAAAATTAGTGTATACACATTTACCATTGCACTTTTAAAAGGTCCACCTTTAAGGACAACAGAAAATATATGCTTGGCTTTTCTACTCTATAAATAAAAGCAATTCATAACATCAAGAAAATGAGCTGTAATTTACCTGTGTTATAGCCAAATAAAATACATATTTTTGAGGATACTCACCTAAAAAATAAAAGTACTGATGTGCATAGTATTCAATAACTGAAATATTAAAATAATCATACCTTTTGATTGTATCACACAGTAGGTTGTACACTACTATACAATTTAATCACAAAGGTCAAATATCCCCCTGATGATATTTTGAAGAAACTGATTTATTTTATAAATGCTAATTTTTATAGCTATCATATTCTAATTTTTTTATTCTGCCATCCTGTGTCATTAACACAAATCACATGTATAAGACATTACTCTAGCTTCCTTGCAGATGTTTACATTGAATGGAGTTGAGTATATTGTCCTGCCCTACTTGTCTTTAAGGTCATTTTTAAAGTATGAGCAACCTTAACTCCCAGAATCTTTACACTAAAGACATATAATCAAATCAAATTAAATTGAAGGTATATATATACACTAGATGTAGAATCAAATGCCATCAGGGGACATAGGTTTGAGGCAGGTGTTGCCATTTTCACCATGAATATGTTAATTTATCTTGTAGAACCCTGAGGAAAATATATTGTCTCAATTGTTTCAACCAAGACATTCTATGAACTCTGTATATTTTGAGTTTGTATTATTCAATAATTTTAAGGAGGCTATAACCCAAACTTAGGCGTTTTCACAAGGTTTCCCTAAATAGATTGCATTTTCAGTACATATGGTTATCTCTATAAAATCTATATGAAAATCAGATTTGTTCATCAAACCCATAGCTTGCAGAACTATCATGTCCTAGATCATAATCCTTACCAGCAGAACAACAATAATTGGGTTGATGCCTACATTTGCAGGTGAAAACTAATCCTACCCTGACATTACTGAGCAAAGTAATTAGGAGCACTCTCAGTGTGCACAGATTCCACGGTCATGTATATGGAGCACCGCAAAATGAAAAGTTTTTAATTAAACTTGGCATTTACGATCTCACAGCTGCTCCTTTTCATATCCTATAAAGTGTCTTGATTTTGATGCAGATGGGGGAGGTGTGGGTCTATAATATATTTTCAGAAGGAAGATTGTATTTGGCTGCAAACAAAGAAATTTCTAGCTTGATCAAAATATCAAAATAAAAGTTCCTCTAAGGCACAGCTCAATGCTCAGATAAAAACCTTTGGGGAGGGGATTCAATTTGGTCAGATCAAGTTTAATGAAGTACAACTGTGCATATATCATAACAAATGAAAGTAATTCATGAATATACCACATAAGAAACAAAAAATGTGTGATTTTTTAAAATGTAGTCAAGAATCTCAGAGACTACAGGTTTTTTGGATTTTTTTTCTTTTTTTTTTTTTTTTTTTTTGGCGGGTCTGGGGATGGAACCTAGGGACATTCTACCTCTGAGCTACACCCTCTGCCCTATTTTTTATTCTTTATTTTGAAACCGGGTCTCACTGAGTTACAGAGGGCCTCACTAAGTAGCTGAGTCTGTCTGCAAACCACGATCCTCCGGTCTCAGCCTCCCAAATGCTGGGATTACAAGCGTGCGCCACCACACCTGGCTTGCAGTAGTTTTAAAGAAGTTTAATTAAGCCTTAGCTAAGCAAAGGTTTTTTATGCTAGGAATCTAGATTTAAGGAGTCCCCAAGTCAGCAGCAACCTGAGACAGCACAGAATCACCAGCAAAAGGTAGTTTATATGGGACTTCAAAAAAAAAAACTAAGGGAGCCAAGCATGGTGATGCATGCTTATAACCCCTGCATTTGGGAGGGTGGGACAGGAGGATCACGGTTCTCAGACAGCCTCCGGTACTTAGTAAGGCCCTTTGCAATTCAGTGAGACTGTTTCAAAAATAAAGAATAAGAAATAAAAAATAGGGCTAGTGGTGGATCTTGAGGTAGAAGTTCCATCCCCAGTGCAACACACACACACACACACACACACACACACACACACACACACACACACACACAGTCAAAGGAAATTACTTCCTTTTGGTTCAAGAATGCAAACAAACCAAAGGCATTGTAAGAACTTGCAAGAAATATGCCATATCTATGTTTCTACTTTGTCACTAAGTTCATTAGCCAATAAGCCTTGAATTATATTGTGAAAACAATACAATGATGAATGTGCTTATTTTAATGTATAAGTCTAATTAAATATTTATTGAATTAACCTCATACAGATATTAAACAAAAAATTTAAAAATATTCTAAACAAATTTTTTAGGGGTAAAGACTACAGGCCCTTTCACTTTTTTTTTTTATATTTTTCAAGTTTTCAAACTTCCGGTATCAAGAACATGTAACATAAAAACATATTTTATATCTTAAAATATTCATGAGATAATTTTTTTGTGATGCTAGAATTGAACTCAGGGGAATTGTAGCGCCAGGCTTTACAGCCAGACCTATTTTTCATTCTTTATTTTGAAACAGGGTCTCACTAAGTTGCAGAGGGCCTCACTAAGTAGCTGAGGCTGGCTGAGAACCCTGGTCCTCCTGTCTCAGCCTCCCAAGTACTAGGATTAAAAGTGTACACCACCATACCAGGCTCTCCTGAGATAATTTAATGAAGAAAGTAAAAAATCAGAGAAAATGAGCCTTTCTAGGATGTGCTGCATTAAGATGAAAATTATTTTTAAGTAAGGAAAAATTCTAAAGGTAAGTAAATTCTCTTTGGATTCTGATATCTCATCAAAATTCTGATTTCAAAGCTAAACATTTGAATCTGAAACATCTCTCTTCTAATAGTGATTTATTACTGAGAACATACTGTGTGCCTATTACTATACCCAACACTTAGCATTATTAATATCTCTTGCTCATTATCCGTGCTGGAAGGCAAGGATTATACCCTAGTTTTAGATCTGAACTTCTGGACTTTAAGAGATTAAATAATTTTCCCAAGGCCACGTGGTCAATAAGCTGAATAAGCTGTGGCATCAAGACTTAAATCCATGATTATCTGATATATATTTCCCTTTTTAAAGGAGATCATAACATTTTATCCGATCAAAATTAGCTTGTTTATGGAGAGACCAAGTTAAATTTTTAATAATTTCTCAATACTCTGTGATTTATAATGAAGCAAATACATATGCCTGGTCCAAATATGATTTTCTTTTGTCATTCAAAAGCTGTATAAGTAGATGATTAGCAGCCCCAAGGAATTTTATTCTAGGTTCTAAGCTGCATATTTTCAGGTTTCTTAGGGGTATTTAACTTCAAAGGCTTCCAAAAGCAGATCACTGTGGTCTAATAAAATTGTGGTGGTACTCTTAAAAGTACTTCGCACCATCCCTTTGAAGCTAAGTTCAATTTCTTTATGCTTTTACAATCAAAGTTTCTATTTTCTTTTTTTTTAATTTATTTTCTGTTTCGGCAAGGCACTGAGTTTTTTAGACACTGTCATGTTTTTGTAAGTCATTTGAAATTTTGTTTACTTAAAGCTTTTCTTTGGAAATGTCTATAAAGTCACAATAAGACATTAATGAGAGGCCAATTAAAATATTTTCCAAACTCAGGAGCAGCAGAATCTGTTCATTAATAAGTGGCATTACCACAGATATGAGTTTGAATATGTTTACATCATAGAGCAATATTTATTTTTTTGTTAGGAACATGAAATTCAGAGTGAGCCTAACATGAGTTCAAATTTCAGTTTATCAACCAAATGATTTCAGATATATTTCTCATTTGTAGACTAGGGATAATAATATTTCCTCATGTGCTAACATTTTAATTAATTGAGCTAATCCTAAACAGTTATGGCCAGACATGGCCTAATAGGCCTCTAATCCCTGTACTTGTGAGGTTGCAAGAGGAGGATCACAGGTTTGGCTTAGCCTCAGCAATTTAGAAAGACCTTGCTTCAAAATAAAATAGAGCTAGGCATAGTGGCACGTGTTTATAATTCCACTATTTGGGAGGCTGAGCCAGGCGGATCCCAGTTTCAGGCCGGCCTCAGCAACTTAGTGAGGATCTCCTCAACTTAAGATTCTGTTTCAAAATAAGGAATGAAAAAAGGGCTGGGGGTGTCCTGCAGAGGTAGAATGCCCCAGGTATCAATTCCCAGTACCACAAAAGTTAAATAGAATTAAAACAGGTTTGGAGTGCAGCTCAGAGGTGTAATCTCTCTAGGTGCAATTTCCACCATCAGAAACAAATAAATACAGAAACAAATAGGTTAGTATATTGCTGACACCTAAGGTCAATGAACAGTCACTATCATTTTGTTTTATTGACAATTGTTATTAATTCTAAAATATTTATATTGTGTAGATATTTCTTTGCAAGAAACAACATTGAATAAAGATCAAAAAGTAAACTTGCTATATCTCCTCTCCCCTACTAAAATACATTCCTCCTACTTCCGTTTGTCTTAAGAAGACCTTTGCTTTTTCAGGGCCAGAATATCTTTTATATCAGAGAGGCTGAGTTAATTTGTAATTTAAGGAAATTAACTTTCTGGCTGAGAATGAGGATATAAGAAGGGTGCATCCTGCTCCTTTGTCAGAAGGACAAATACTCAATTAGTGAGATCCAGTTTCAAAATAAAAAAAATAAAAATAGGGCTAGAGGTGTAGCCCAGAGGTAAAATACACCTGGACTCAAACCCTAGTAAAACACACACACACACACACACACACACACACACACACACACACACACACACCTCAAATGTCCAAGGTTTCAGGTAGAACTCTTGGGCCAAGAGGCCTTAATGTCAGCCTCCTAAGTATCAAAAGAACTTCAGAGTATGCTGTGCATCAAATGCGAAAAGTAACCATGCCAGAATGAATCAGGGAAAAATAAAAGGAATAATTGATGTAAGAAAGAAGAAGTAAGAAAGGGAAGGAGAAATTCTTCTTTGGATTTGGAAAAATATGCTCTATAGTTCATTTGTGATGAACTATAAATTAAACCTTCCAGAGTGAAAGGATGCTGATAAGGATCTGAGTAGTGACTGAAAATTTATTGATTTAAACCTTGACAATACAGCTTACTGGCTGTGTGTTCAGTCTCTGGCAACAAGCCTGCATTTATATCTCAGGTCTGAAGCTCACTATTGTTTATTTTTAGTCCAATTGCTATAACTTTCTGCATTTACATCCTCTTTTAAGAAATAAAACTATGCAACACTCTGAGACTTTGAGGATAATTAAATAAAATAATACATAAAGCTATCAATGTCTCTCACATTATGATTACAGAATAAACTGCAATTCTTGCTATATTCTAGTATATCATTAATTTATTAATAATTAAATTTTGAAATATCTTTAATGGACCTATCTACCCATCTATACAGAGTCTCAAGTTGCTTTCTGGAGATGGCAGGCTTGGTGATCCAACATGAAGAAAGAAACAAAGATATCATAACTACCAAGGTCATTAATTTAGGAAAGTAGTTATAGTAAACCAACTTTTTTCTATACCCTATCATTTTTCTTGTTTTCTTTAAACTTATATTATACATCATAGTGAGATTCAATTTCATGCATGTGCACGTGACTTGCAATATTGGTATGTCTGACATAATTTCTCACAGACTTCCCCATTATCTTCAAGAAGAAAAATTAGTTTGTAATGCCATTGTTGCTTTTATGACACTTTTTCTTAAATTCAATCAATTTTATAGAGGATTACAATGGATTTTGAAGGAAGTGGTTATTCCAGAAAAAGCAGAAGTAGGTCTGTAAAATATATGAACTATGAGCATGCTTATAGGCACAAGGAAATACTTAATAATATTTAAATTGGTAAACCCTTCAAAATAACTTGGTAAAATGTGGTATCCAATTTATTGTTTTGCTTTATAATTGACTTTAGAATGACTACCACAGATTATTTCTTTTTCTCATTCGTGTGATGATTTGCATTTTTCCATCTCCATAGTAATCACCATGATTATTTTTGTTTTAGGTTTCCATAGTAAAATAATCAATAGAAATGATAAATTATTTCATATACAAAAATAGGAAGCCATATTTGGAGATAACAAATAGCAGAAATAGTCATATATGGCAGCAGTGGGGGATACTGAGGATTGAACCCAGTAGTATTCTTCCTTTGAGCTACAGCTTCAGTCTCTTTTTTTTCAGGCATATGCCACCATGCCCAGCTCAAACTGAGTTTTTTTTTTTTTAAAGTATACTTCAGGGGCTGCAAGTATAGCTCAGTAGTAGGGAACATGTCTAGCATGCACCAAGCCCTGGGTTGGATCCCTCTCACTACATGCATATAAGTAAAACTTATGCTTTTATAGTGCAGTTGGTATATGAAAAGATTTCCATAGTAATCCAAAACACACAATATTAAAATATCTAGAAGAAATAAGCGACACAAGGCAAAACTAATTTTCTAATAATCTATTATTGTTGCTTTTGTATATAAAAGTTAAAACAATCTATGATGAAAATAGCATTTTAGTTAAGTAAGCTACATGGAAATAATTTCTTAAAAATATCCCCCAAGTTATACATATTTGGGGGTAATACAGTAACCCTAGTTTACTCAGAAGAATGAAGGAAGTTTGTGGGAGTAAGAAACAAGTGCGAAGGCATTTAAGGAATCATTAGGCTGGTGTAGGACAGAAAGGCAATGAGCACTGCGTCTACTCCTGGGAGTTTTTATTAAACAGAGCAGATGTCCTAAACTAATCCCGCATTCAATAAACAGTAAAGAACAAACTCTCAGTTGACTTTCAGTCTTATCACACATTGTTCCATAATCACAGTCATGCATATAAAATCAGTAAATATGGCTCTTTGTCCTAGAGCAACAGAAATGTAAAACCTATTTTTACTTCATTTTTCACATAAAGAAACATTGCTCATGTGTATATGAGAAGCCTGTAGAATAACAGTGTTGTTCCTCAAAAGAACCAAATCGCCGGGTGTGGTGGCGCATGCTTGTAATCCCCGTGCTTGGGAGGCAGAGACAGGAGGATCACGCTGGTTCGGAGCCAAACTTTCTGGCTTAAGAGACCCTGTTTCCAAATAAAATATAAAATAGGTCTGGGAGTGTAGCCCGTGGGAGTGAATCCCGGAGGTAGAAGGGCTTCCAGGAACCCCAGTATCACCAAAAAAAAAAAAAAAAAGAACCAAATCCATATTAGCATGTTCTCCTTGGGGTAAGACATGAAATAAGACATCAGAAAATTGTGAAGTTTCATAAACCTTAACAAGTAAGGCAATCTGACACACTGTGTGGTGTCTCATTTATAGAATTTTTGAAATAGGAATCAAAATTATGAAAAGACTTTAAAAAGAAAAATATGTTGAAATAAAGATAATAAAATAAGACAGAATAGCAGCTAGCAAACATTTTTCTTATTATAGGTTAAGCATCCGTAACTCAAAAATATGAAACTTGAAATGCTCCAAATCTAAATTTTTTTTGTATTTACATGACACTATGTGTTGTAAATTTCATACCTAGCCTCATCTAATGTGTCATGATCTATTTAAAGGTGTACTAAATATTGTTTAAAGTTACCCTCAGGATATATGTATATGTATATAAAAGATGAATAAATTTTGTATTTAGATATGGGTGTCATTACCAAGATACTTCATTATATATATGCAAATATTTGAGTCTAGAAATGGTTCCAAATTCAAAATCTTTCCAGTTCCAAGCATGTTGAATAAGAGATTTTCAGCCTGCACACCAAAATATGTGATTATTTGTGCAATATTATTCATTTTCCCACATAATTGAGTTAATGACAAAACAAATATTTCTAATGATCTGAGTCTATTCTTAAAAATTCAAATACCTTTTCTAATTTACTTACTATATCCACAATGTCATAAAGCCCTTAAAAAGAGGAATAATAGTACCCTTTAGTGTGTGTGTGTGTGTGTGTGTGTGTGTGTGTGTGTGTGTGTGTGTATCGCCTACTTTAATGCTGCGTGAGGAACATGAAATCCAAGAATGTTATAAAATCCAGGTTTTAGCCAGAAAGATCAAGTATACTCCAATTGTGCACACTGGCTGTTCAGGTAACCTAGAAAAATTATAGCTTTTCATTGTATTTTATCTTTTATAGTTCTGCTCTTAAGAATGATATATTTTCTACAACTGATTCTTAGAACTGTAAAGGAATTGTACCATTATACAAAAGAAACAAACTCTTTCATGTAGAAGAATAGACTTTCTTTGACACTATCAGTTTAAATATACAAGACACATATAAAGAGGCCCTCACCGTCTCTTTGCTTAAAAAAATTGGAGACAGAATCCTGCTGTCTTTTCTGTCTTTACTTCTAACTGCTCAGTCCAAGAGAACTCAATTAACAAATTCGGTACTCGGTGCTTCCCATGAAGAAGAAAAAGCTCTTAGAAAAGGGTTTAAAAACCTAGAAAAAATCTCATTTTTAAAAGAATTTTGTATTGTTTGCATAAATTTTGGATTTATGGAGAACTTCTAAGAGATTATCAAAATATGACCTATTAGTAATCATTTCATATTTTATCAAATTGGTAACATCCCAAGATTTTCTCTAAATTATAACTTTCCCATTTTGCCTAGGTAGAGTAGCTTACACAAAAACAAATAGTTCTAGAAGGTAGGTAGTGGTAGAGAGTTGATAATGGAGAGGTATTTATTTGCTCAGTGCATTATATTAATTAATAAGTAATGTTAAAATGTTAAAAAAATATTCTATTGGCACTAAAAGTGTTTTAAAAGTAGAAAAAAAATTAGATTTCATGGGGCTGGGTGTGAAGGCACACACTTGTAATCCCAGCATTAGGGAGGCTGAGACAGGAGGATTGCAGTTTGTGGAGAGCTTCAGCTACTTAGTGAGGCCCTTTGCAACTCAGTGAGGCCCTGTTTCAAAAATAATAAGAGAATAAAAAAATGGGGCTGGGGGTATAGCTTAGAGGTAGAATTCTCCTGGGTTCCATCCCCAGTACTGCCAAAAAAATTAGATTTCAAAAGATAGGAAGAAATTTGGAGCATGAAAAGAAAGGGGACATAGAATGAAGAAAAGATATCAATATACCTAAGCAATTGAGGATGAAGCTGAAATGGGAACATTAACAGCAGAGAGTCATAAGAGCGAGGAGCTCCTAATTTTCAATATGTAATTTGTAAATCAGTAGTTATATGTCAGTTATAGTTGTCATCAAGTGAAGAGGTGTGGCTTTTTCCACATTCATCATAAAAGATTTATTATGTTACTGTTATCTCATGTAATTTGCATGTCATATCTTAAGGTTGTTTTGCAGGAATTTTTTTTTTATTATCTGAATCTGAATTTGGATTGTTTTCCATTATCCTTTAGAAATCCAAGGATAATAGAAGATTAGTTATCTATCCCTGTCCTTTAGAGAACTGTAGTGAAAGTAGATCCTTCTTATTATATTTAACAAGTGTTAACCTCTTCAGATATGGCCCTTTTGTCTATCTTCTTCCTTATTGCTTAAATTATCCAAAGTCCTACTTACTACCATAATTCTAATAATATTGTACAAGTTTTGAAAAATTACCATCAGAAATATACTTTATAGAATCTTGATTTTCTGCATTTACCCAATACAGCCTTACTGAATTAATCATTAAATTTTGCATTCAGAGAGTGGGATTCTTATTTCCCTGAGGAAATGATTCAGAGCTTTCAGGATGGAACTCTAAAGTACACATAGGTTAAAATCAGCTGCCCCTTCTTCTTATCCAACCATTGTCTCCCTGTCCTGATTCTATCAGGTTCGAGGGCAAGGATCACTACAGTTTCCAATCTGCTAAACTTTCAAGATCAAAATGTCAATCTTTCAAAAGTTCTTCAAAAATATTTACCCACAAAGCACATTTTAAATATACCATAAATTGGTACACTGCTTTGGTGTCTATGTTTCCCCACTGACTACTGCCAGGTTTCTTTTAACCATCTATATTTTTAAGTGTTTGATTTCAATCATTATAGACAAATGAGATCACAGTATCAGAAATAAAATTTATTATTTCTTATATTAAATGTTGGATCTTAACCAATTCTTTTAATATTTGTCTCTCACTAATACCTCTTTTGTCTATTGTATTCTCCTCTAGGAACTTACAAAGTCTGAGAACCTTGTTTTACTATTTAAGCACCATACCTTACTGTTTCCCTTGATAGATATTTAGATTCTGAATGATTAAAATAAAACAGAAAGTTTTCTTTCTCCATTAGGTTTCTAAAAATTCTTCTTGAATAGTCATGTTAGATTTTCCCTGCACTGGATGTACCCTATAGTTAGCTTCTCAGCAAAATAATTAGTGAGCCCTTAGTTTATGTCTAAAATTAAAATGATTTTGGGCATTGAGTTAAAAATATGAATATGACATAGACCCAGACTTGATAAAAAAGAAAAAACACATGAGTAGTAATTACATGATATGACTAATAATAAGAACAAGGAGAATCAGATTTTGCATTGGAAAAGACATATCGAATATTTATTGTCATTGAAAGCTTCTCTAGCGAATGGCAAACTAATTTTAATTTTAAGCAATAAGTAGATGAAAAAATATTTCCAGCAGAGAGAATGGCATAATCATCAATATTAAAGAAAGAAACTATAGAATTTAAGGAAATTAGATACAGTCTTATTAAGAACAAAAAGTATGAGACTGGATGGTAAGTGACAGGAAGTGAAAGCCCCAAATGATGAAGCATTACAGTGCTCTGCTAAGGTGTCAACTGGACTTTGATTTAAAAAGTAGTATCAGAAAAGAGACTGAATAGAGATCTCGGTTGGTAAGAATTTTACATTCTAAAGTTAGGTTATCCGTGACTTAAAAGTCTGTTGCAACAACACTGGAGCTATAATTTTGAGTTCTACACTTATAATTGTCTTTCTTTTTATTAAATGTGAGATATAATGTATGATCTACTAACAGCAATTACAGTGGATTATAACCTCCCAAAAGACTAGAAGCAGTATTACACTATATGAGCATTTCATGCAATACACTTCATTCAGGAATGCATAAGAAACCACAAGAATCATAAAAGCTGGTCTTATGATATGCTTCTCATCCTCCAGGAAATTCTTCCCATTCACTGAGCAAAGAGCATCATCCTAAGTTCCTGAGACAGTCATTTAGGAACTGCTGATTGTTTATGACTGTGCTTTGGAAATGCAAGCTCAAGCAGATATTGGGCCAAGCATATGTAGAAGCTTACTAAATACTTGAAATAATAAGCAAGAGTGGAAAGACCTCTCTGCTGAGTCATCAGAGTGCTACGAACAAGAAGCCACACAGTGGCCAGGAACCAGAAGCAAACCAAGGGAAAGCAGTAGTTGAATGAAAAAGGCTTCATCAAATGCCTGTTATGTGCATATGGATCAGAACATCCCTCTGATTAATCATGAACTACTAAAGAGACCATCACAGAGGTGCCCTTTCTGCCAGGTGTGGTGGTGCACACTTGTAACCTCAGCATTTGGGAGGTAGAGACGGGAGAATTGAGGTTCGTGGACAGCCTCAGCAACTTAGTGAGACCCGGTTTCAAAATAAAAAGTAAAAAATAGGGCAGGGGGTATAGCTCGGAGGTCAAATGCTCCTGGGTTCCTTCCCTAGACCCGCAAAAAAATTTTTTTCAATAATAATAATAATAAAAAATAGGACTGGGGGTGTACCTCGGGGATACAATGCCTCTGAGTTCCATCCTCAGTACCACAAAAAGTGCCCTTTCTCCTAAAGTATCAAATATTTAGCCTAAAATTTAGATCCTGATTTACTTTTCATTATATTTATTATATTTCATTATTTGCCAGGTATATCCACCTTTGGTTCAACCAAAATTATTTACTTACCCCAAATCACTGTCCTTATTGTGACACACATGAATACCTACATATCTACACATTCAGACACAAAAACACACAGTGTCATTCCCATCACTTTGTATAATGCATGTGATATAGTCTCATTTATTCAACTTGGATAATTATGTCGTGTAAATATTAAAGAATTTACTGAGACTTCCTTTTATCTATGTAAAGTTGTTTGTTTTATATAAAGAATCATGGATTCTAGCACCACTTTTATTTATGCCTTTATGTTCTGATGGATTCTATTTCAAATCATATCCTCAATATTTCCATTCTTATAAAAGGAAAATAACAGAGTCAAATCATAGAAAGATTATACTGAGGACTAAATGGGTAAATGACTGAGAAATTGCTTACCACTTGGCTCTGCAAATGAGAAACATTCAACTAAGAATAAGTGAATAGGAATGTACTCTCTATAGATAATTTATGTCCACTTAATAAACATTTAGAGCATGCCTACTTTGTTTCGTATATTTTGCTAGATATTAGAAATGGTGAAAAAATAATATCACTCCTGCTTTCCAAGATGATCCATTTCTGTAGACTCATTCAGTCAAAATCAAATTTATGACAGAGCTACTACTGCACAGTATGGTAACTGTAGATAATAATTCAATAAGAGAAGAAAGGACTAAAAGAAGTACTTTCTGAGACTGATTAATCTTACTTAGCATAATATTCTCTAGTTCTATCCGTTTTCCTGCAAATTCTTAATTATTATTCATTGACACTAGGATGAACAAAGCAGATAAAAAATAGTCAAGGGAAAAATCAGAAGTTAATATTGTTTGCTTTTTTGATTAAAATTGCTCCACTAAGAATTGTCTATTACTATTTACCACAAACTTCAAGCTATTAGAAATTACAAGTCAACATAAATCTCCTCTATTGCTCTGCTCACCCTGCTTCACCCTATTCCAATGGCTACTAGGAATAACATCAAAGAATCTTCTTCCTAGTGGACCATGAAATTAAAGCTCAGCAAACTGAAACAGCCAGTGGGTCTCTTTGCTAGAGAAAGCCCAATCTGTGCAGTCAGTAAAGAATGGAATGGCAAAGCATAAGGTCTCTAGGAGAATGTTTAAGTCTCCATATCAGGAGAGCTTAATGCTGGAGAGATGCTTCAGACTAAAGCCTTAAGATTTTGAGTAGGGCACTCAGCATATAAAAGACGTTATACCGGGAATTTTAACTCACCTGTCTTTGTTAAGTATTAAACAATAGAAACTTTGTCCTTCTCAGTGGGCAGAAAAATGAGAGATAAAGAAAGTCTTCTAAATACGAGGTTTCTACTTTCTGAACATGAAAATTTTTCTTTCAAATATTCCTATGATATTTAAAATGTGAAACTTTTGGTATTTAGATGCAAAAATAAGACTTTGCTTACTATTTTTCTTTAACTGATCAATTCAATTTTATAATAATAGAGCATTTTGTTAACTATTTTTATTGAGCTCTAATTATAGGCCAAGCCCTGTTTTTTATCATTGTTCATATAAGTATTAATTATAATTTTATTACAATATTAATTTTCTTTGTTTTACCAAAGGGGGACCTGAGACATATGGAGATGAAGCAGTTAGACTGTAATCTCACAATTAGTGGACTACACAAGCAGTATTTATTTACGTCCAAGAAGTCTAACTCCAGAGTTTTCACTTTTAACCATAACACCACACCTCAAAGGCACCTACTTCATGTTAGGATGTGTTTAATATTGAATATCTACAGATAACTAAATGTGCCATTTGCCTTCTTAGATATACAGTTTTAAGAAGGAGAGAACAGATTTTTAGTCGTGATAAAATATAACATTGCTATCAAATCAGTATATGCTATATAGAAGAAAAAGAAGCCAATTTTACCTATATAAATTAAAATCAAGAAAATCTTGAGATGACAATTAAAATTAAGCCATATTAATATCCATGTGCTTAGCAGAAGAAAATATGTATTGAAATGCATCACATAACACACATTATTCCAATAAATTAATTCATTCATTCAGTACTCTTAAAAATCATGAGTTAAACTGGGCATAGTAGCCATGCCTTTAATCTCATCTACTCTGGAGGCATTACAGTTCAAGGTCAGTCTTGGAAAATTAATGAGGCGCTGTCTAATCATAAAAAAAGAAAAAAAAAAAGACTGGGAATATAATTCAGTGGTGATGTGCCTCAGGTTGATTTTCCAGTACTGAAAACCAAACAAAAACAAAAAAGGAAAGAAAATATTATTTTCATAGCCAGGAATGATGGAACATACCTATAATCCTAGTACTTGGGAAACTGAAACAGGAAAACTACAGATTCAAAATGAGCCTCAGTCACCTAGTGAAATCCTGCTAAAAAATAAAAAAAATAAAATAAGGCTGGGGAAGTACTTGAGGTAGAATGCCTATGGGTTCAATCTCTAATTAAAAAAAAGAAAAAAGAGTGCACACACACACACACACACACACACACACACACACACACACAATAGTATTTTATTGGATGGCTAAAAAGAGTAAGCTGAAGAATGCAAGGGTAACTTCACCAAAGTATGAAGGAGGCGGGGCCTTGGTTGAAACCCAAGAAGTCTGGCTGCAGAGTCTGATCTCTTAACTATTATACTCCTAACCTTAACTATAATACAGGAGTCTCTTTTTAAAAGAAGAGTATGTTAAATTGTAATCTACCACATGAATCCTGAGAATTCCTGTAATTTTCAAGTGATTAGACTGAAGAACATATCAAATCCTAAGTGTCTGTTCTCATCTACTCCAAGTTTTCTATTTGAAAACATCTT
This sequence comes from Muscardinus avellanarius, assembly GCF_963383645.1. Lineage (NCBI taxonomy): Eukaryota > Metazoa > Chordata > Mammalia > Rodentia > Gliridae > Muscardinus > Muscardinus avellanarius. The sequence continues at coordinate 149,176,581 of NC_137786.1, forward strand.
GAAAGAGATTAGAGAGAAAAGATCAATTTATGATCATCGCTACAATTTTATCACATAATTGAAAGGCAATCACCAACAGGCCTAATACAGTCATAAATGAATAAGCCATTCAGAATATAATACTTATTGTCTACAAAGTTTTAGGTTGCATACATATTTCATCTTTTTTAAACTTAAAAGTAGGTCTTGTTCTATTATTTATGACATATTAAAAAGAAGAGATCAGATAATTTACAAAAGATCCAGGATGCAGATCCAGGTCTATCTGACTTTAAACACACACACACACAAACACACACACACACACACACACACACACACACACACACGTACACACACTCCGATATCTTCATTGTACCACACTGATATCTGGAATTCATATCTGGAAATTTAAGCATTGAAAATATCTAACCAAAATCTAGTACTTTTCCCCAAAGTGACTATCTTTATCCATGTTCTAAACCATTCTGAGTTGAATATCTTCAATCTTATTTAAAATTATTCTGTAGGCCAGCTGCCATGAAGATCAGTGTGGAGATTCCATAGAAAGCCAGAATAGATTCCCCATATGATCTGGCTATACCACTCCTGGGTATCTTTCCAAAGAAGTTGAAATCAGATAACTACATTAATATATGGATACACATTTATAGCAGCACAAATCACAATAGCTAAGTTATGGAACCAACTTAATTGTCCATGAACAGATAATTAGGCTACAAAATTATGGGTAAAACACACAGTGGAATTTTACTCAACCATTAAGATAAACAAAATTATGTCATTTGCAAGAAATTGGAAGGACCTGGAGAACATTATGTTAAGTGAGATTAGTGAATCACAGAAAGTGAAGGGTCATAATTTTTTTTCAGTATGCGCAAGATAGGGAGTAGTTGAGATACAAGGACTCCAGATAATGGAGAAATCCCAATGTAGCTAAGGAGGAGGTCTAAGGGATAGGGTGGAGGAAGGCTGAAGTTCATTAGTGGAAATACTACAATGGACTATGTGTATATATGTGAATATACCACCATCAATCTCAGTAATCTGTACTGGGGGGGAGGAAATGGGGAGGTGGGGGGCACCAAGTGCTGTGCACATGTATGTCATTCTCAACATCATTTACATTATGATGTGAGACTATAATGCTCTAATAAAAGCACATTTAAAATCAAGCAATCAATAAATCTTTCTGACTTGATAGTATTTGTAAAGTATGTGGGGAGAGGGCTTGTAATGGATTACCATAATGGTATCACTGAAGTATCAATTATTGTTCACAAATATTTTATATACAAAGTTGTCCAAATGCTTTGGCTAAAAGCATTATCTATCTATATCTATCATCAATCAATATATATAATGTACATATTATAAATATTTCAAGTCAAGATACATAAAATCTAGATAAAAAAGATCATTTCAAATAGGTTAGAGCTTTACCTAAACTATAGCAAAGAAAAGAAAAAAGAAAACAAAAAATAATCATACTAAAAAGAAATAAAATGGGACTGAAGATGGCAAACTAAATTAGAATTAAAGAATTTTCTTCCACTGAAACGTATTATAATTGTGTATGTGTAACAAGAAAGGGAAAAAAGGATCACATGTTCGCTGCCAGCATCAGCTACTTAGGGAGGCCCTCTCAACTTAGTGAGACCCTGTTTCAAATTAAAGAATAAAAAATAGAGCTCGGGTATAGCTTGGAGATAGAATGTTCCTGGGTTCGATCCTCAGTACTGCAAAAAAATGAAGAAGGAGGAGGAGGAGGAGGAAGAAGAAGAGGAGGAGGAGGAGGAAGAGGAGGAGGAGGAAAAATGAGAAAGAAAGGGAAATATTTTATGACAAAAGTTACAACTGTGTCCATACAAAGATAAAATATAGTATAAGTAAGCTGAGCCATGCCATATTTAGTGATTTTCACTCTCACATCCTCAAATAGTGCTAAACAAATGCAAAGCAAAGTAGTGATCTGTTACTAATTAAATACATTTTAATTTGCAAAATTCTGAGGATTTCATTTTGTTATTATTTTTTATTTTTGGTGGTACTGGGAGTGGAACCCAGGGGATTTTCTACCTCCAGGCTATACTACCAGACATATTTTATATTTTATTTGGAAACAGGGTCTCACTAAGTTGCTGAGAGCTTCACTAAGTAGCTGAGGCTGGCTTCGAACCTGTGTGATCCTCCTGTTTTAGTTTCTCAAGTGTGGGGATTACAAGTGTGCACCACGACACCCAGCTGAGGGTTTTATGAATACCCACAATTTATAGAAACATCAAGGAAGAAAATAATTAACAATAAAAAATAAGGCAATCTTACAAAAATAGTTCCACCCTTGAGAGAAGGATCTTAACAGTAGAAGGAATTAATGATAACCAAAACTAGCCTGCTCTTAGGGTCCTGTGCTCAGTGGGATGCACTCAGGAAGCCCTGTGTGGAATGAGACCTAATAAGATCTCAGAGAAGAGACAAGATACTAGGTCTTCAGTATCTACCTAGTACTTTTTCTTCCCACTTATATACCCTGATACGGTAGACAGTGGCCTGAAAGCACACTGCTCCCACATCTCAAAGGAGGAAAAACTAATCACAATTCAGATAAGAACTGTGTCAAGGAAAATTTTCCTATAATTTTATCAGAGTGAATCGATATTCTAGAGGTAGAAAAGTTAGATTAAGCACAAACAAAAATGAAAAAAAAAATGACACAGCAGTTACATATGGGGAACATCAACAGAAACTAATATGCCAAAGTGAAATAAGAGGCACAAGAAAAATCAGAAGCCAATCTGAGAGGAAGCATACCTCAAGCAAGAAGAGTAAGATTTTTGAAATTTTATCACTTTAGATAAGCTTTTAATATATTCTCAAGAAATAAAAATAAATAAGAGGGCTAAGTTTTGAACTATAGGAAAAGGTTAGAGCAAAATCAGTATTATTTCTTACATAATAAGAAAGTTAGAAATAACATGAAAAATGCATTTATAAAAATCTAATTAGTGATGTGAAAAACAAACTAATTTCAACAATTTTAGAGATGAAAGAAAAATAAATTAAAACAAAAGGAATGCCTGGCGTGGTAGTGCACTCTGTAATCCCTGTGCTTGGGAGGTGGAGACAGGAGGTTCATGCAGGTTCAAAGCTAGCCACACTGGCTTAAGAGACCCTGTTTCAAAATTTAAAAATATATAATAGGTCTGGGAGTATAGCCCGGAGGACTTCCAGGAACCCAAGTGCCACCAAAAATAAATAAATAAATAAATAAATAAATAAATAAATAAATAAAACAATAGGAATGATTACTAAGGAAGAAGACTGAAAAGCTGGGCTTGTAATCCCAGAACTTGGGAGGCTGAGACAGGAGGATCATTCAAATTCAAAGCTAGCCTTGGCTACTTAATGAGGCTCTCAGCAACTTAGTGAGACCCTGTTTCCAAATTAATTGTAAAAAATAGGGTTGGGGGTTTATCCTGGAGGTAGAATGCCTCTGAGTTCCATCCCCAGTACTGCAAAAAACAACAACAATAAAGTGTGTGATTCAGCAGCATTAAAAAAAAATACTGAAAATAGCCTAACATAAAGTTAACTATCACAATTGAGAATTGTTCACACCTAAAGAGAAATGTGATCTGAAATACCAACTGAAACAGGAGAATAAAAGTTGCAAAATAACAAACATATTTAAGTTCCATGATAAACTTCAATTGCAAGATAAATTCCAAGTAACTTATTGAAATGCAAGAGTGATGTCATGGTGTGAAGAAGAGGTACAATAATATACATGAATGTTAAATCAGTTCACCTTTTATAGTAAGGGATTTAGAAAATAAGATTAAGAAAAATAAAGATTCTATGTTTTCTTCTAGTATTTGCAAAGTTTCTGATTTAATTTCTAAGTCTTTGATCTTTCTTGAGCTGATTTTTACGCAGAGTGAGAGATAGGTGGCTAGCTCCATTCTTTTACATGTAGATATTCTGTTTTCTCAGCACCATTTGTTGAAAAAGCTGTCTCTTCCCCAACAATATAGGCACTGGTAGAGAATTTCTCAATAAGATTGACAAAGTTCAGGAAATAAAACCAAGAATCAATAAATGTCATCAAATTATAAACCTTATGTGCAACAAAGAAATCCATAAAATCTGAAGAGAACTTATTGAATGGGTGAAAATCCTTGCTAGTTACACCTCTTAAAAAGAACTAATAATCTAGGCTATATGAAGAACTAAAAAACTTAACAATGGAATTTTACTCAGCCATAAAAAAAAAAACACAATTACATCATTTTCAGTGAAATGGATGGAACTGGAGGACATTATGCTAAGCTAAATTAGTCAGTCATAAAAAATAAGAAATTGGATGCTTTCCCTAATATGTGAAAGTTAAGGAGAAATGGGTCATAGAAGGAACTCTAGGTAAAAATGAAATCCTATAGAGAAGCAAATAAGGCAACCTAACTGAGGGGATGGGAGGGGGAAGAAGGAATGTCTCTAAAACACAGGATATATTTAAACATATAGATGTCAACCACTAAGAGAAAAATGGGAAGGAGGAATGGGGAGGGAATGGGGTGGGGATTGGGTACGGGCTAACTGGGTGATGTGTGCATGTATATCTACACATGTTTTTTATTCAAGTATGATGTATGAATACAATACACCACTAAAAAAATTAAAAATTAAAAATTAAACTAAATTGAAATAAAATATCAGCCAGGTGTGGTGGCACACACTTGTATTTCCAGCATTTGGGTAGCTAAGACTGGAGGATCATATTTCACAGACAGTCTCAGCTACTTAGTGAGGCCCTCCGCAACATAGTGATACCCTGTTTCAAAATAAAGAATAAAAATAGGGCAGCGGGTGTAGGTCAGAAGTCTAATGCACCTGAGTTCCATCCCCAGAGCAGAATAAAAAAGTCAATAAAATCTGAGGAATTGAACTGAATAATCTTTCACTAAAGAAGAAACACAATCAACCAATACATATGTAAAAATGGTTCAACATCACCAGCAATTTAGAAAATGCAAATTAAAAACACACTGAGATTCTATTTAACTCTATTTAGTATACTGACAATAATCAAGACTACAAGAAATACCAAATTCTGGTGAGAATGTGGGGGAATAGGAACTCTTAAACACTTTTTGTGGGATTGTAAATTTGTACGACCACTGTGGAGGTTCTAAACTGACTAGGTATAGAACTACCATATTACCCAGTTATACCACTCAATACTTTTAAAGAATCAAAGTCAGATTAATAAATAATAAAAGATACATACTCATGTTTATAGCATACAATTAGTCATAGACAACTTATGAAACAACCTAGGTGTCCATCAATAGACAAATAAATAACAAAAATTATATATATATATATATATATATATATATATATATATATATACACACACACACACACACACACATACACACACACAATGGAAATTTACTCATCCATAAGAATAATGAAATTACATAGTTTGCAAGAAAATAGATGAAACTAAAGAATATATAATAACTAATATGAGCCAGTACCATAAGGTGAAGGCTTATATGTTTTCTCATACGTGGAAACCAGAAAGAAAACTAGGAAACATGAGAGGCTTTAAATAATGTGGAGAGGAACCTATAGAATATTGCAAGGGATTGGAGGAAGAAGCTAGGGAGGGGAAAAGGGAAGAATGAGGAAGGAAATAGTTCAAATAATACTATGGCAATACATGACAATATTGCTTCCAGTCTTGCTAATGTATACCAGGATTGATGAGGGTGAGTAGGGTGGGATGATAAAGAAAGTGCACCAGGCACTCTGGGCATGTGTGTTTGTGTCTCACCAAACACCACTATGTTGCATAATTACAGTGCAGTAATAAAAGTGTAAAAATAAAATAAAAAATTATTCATCATAAAAAATAAAAATGGAGATTCTCAAATATCAGTGAAGTTCTCTATAAAATAGTATTAATTTGTAGTGAAGAAGCATTTATATAATATTTGCTAATTCCCTCAAGTACATTTTAGCTTCTCCTCTATTTCATAAGTTAAAATAAAAGCTAATGCTTTATAAGTTCAAAAAGCATGCACAATATTTCTTAAAAATTATTTTTTCTAAGTATTGATTCATTATTTTTTTAATCCACATTCACAGAGAGAATTCTGAAATAACATTTATAAAATGTTTGCACAGATTTTCTTAGTGATAAGATTTGGAGGCATATTTGTTTCACTGCTTCCTTCTTTACATTTTAGTACTTTGACAATTTGTTTTTAATGAGAATGTATTCCTTTGTTTAACTTGAGAACAATGTGATAGTGTGTACTGTATTAAAATGACTGTACTAGGTGACTCTCAAGCATTAATTCATTTTTCATAGGATTATTAAGTAAATACCATTTTGTATCCATTTTTTTTTACAGAAGAAGAAAATAAAGCACAGAAAGATTAAGTATCTTGTCCAAGGTCACACAGCAAGAAAGAGTTCAAGTCAGGATTCAAAAAAGGGCAAGTGGCCCCAGAGACTATATTTTTATCCACAATGTTTTTCAGATTCTAATAAAACATTATAATAAAGTCTCTAGTTTTAAAATTATATAAAATGTTGTAAAATGGAAATTCAACATTCAAAAGTTTGAAAAATGTAGTAATAATGGGTCATCTTGAAAACCTTGAAATAATTTTAATGTTTTAGTGTAACTTTTGTGGATTAACTGTCATTTATAAATTCTTAAGGTCTGCAAATTATACTCCCTATCAGATGATAAGTTCTTGATATAAAGCTAAAATATCGCTTGAGAAAAAAGATAGTAACCTTATATTGGAATAATTAGATGCATCATTGTGAAGAAGATTATTATTTTATTTCATATGTATATATGAACTACTTTGACTTAACTCTGAAATAAGAATGTGATTTATTTTAAAATTTACTTGAATTTAATTTTTGGCATGACAACTGAGTTGTGTTTTTCCATTAAACATTTACCACAGACACAATTACTATGGAGAAAAAAAGAACTGCTTTGACACTTCATCAATCAATTACTATTTATTACACTTTCACTAAATGCCAAGTACTCTACTACACTAATTTCACCCATGACTTCAGTTTCTGAAACTAGGAGAATCTCCTCAGAATAGCAATAAAGGCAATGACTTTATTGAGGATTATTATATGAATGGTGAAAAGTCATTATCTTTTGAAATGTTTACACTGTTTTAAAAGTTCTGCTTTATATTTATGTAGAATTAAAGCATATTTCTTGATTCTCATGAGAGCTCCTTTATTAGCTATAATCTTGTCTGATTGGTTCATGAAACTCTCTGGACAATCTCTCCTGAAAATTTTTTTTGAGCCCTTCCTGCATCTTAATTTGATATGATACTCTCCTCCTTATGCCTTCTCTGTAACTTACATAAACCTTTCAATTGTATTTGTTATATCAATCATGTTTATGATTATACTGTCTCCTGTACTATACTCTGAACTCTAAGATGTTATATGTCTATATCATTTACCTTTACATCCCAAGTGTTACTGATGTTGATTGGCATATAGACATCACTCAAAAAGTGACAGATGAATAAGTCAGTGAATTTATTCAAAATCTATGGTCAATCTCCATTAATTATTAAATAAGAAATGTTTTCTGTAAACCATCATAATTCCTAACCAATTTATTTTATGCATGTAGATAAATGATTCTTCATTCAGTAGTGTTGATACATGTAGCAGAATGAGGTAAAATTATATTGGGAAAGAGGTAAGGATGAATAAAGGTGAATTGATGAAATATTTCAAATAATGCTATGTCTGCATATAAAGGTATCACTACCTATGTCAGTAACATTAATGGGGGCAGAGTGGGGTGGGATTCAGAAGAAAACAAACCAGTTATTATATGAATGTATATATGTGTGATGTATAATTTGTTTTTCTTTATTTTCTTGTAAACCTTTATGCCAGTGCAATTCAGTATACTACCATTGATGCTTAATCCTTTCAGCCCATTCTGTATCACTTCTCACCCAAGTTTATCTTTGGAAGATTTACAGAGAACATTAGTAATATATTTGTTATCATATGTTGATATTTTCTCTTAAGCTACCATTGATACTGGTGGTTTCTTTCTCCTCTCCAAGGGGTACTGGTAGTTGAACTCTGACTTCTGACTATGTTGATCAAAATTTTCAAGGTTTAAATATGCCTCTAGCCCAGGGTACAGAGATAACTACTCACTAAAGAACACTCACATGTAAGAGAAAGAAGAATCCATTTCAATAGACTCGCAAACATAGAACCTCAGAAAACATGAAGAGAAAACAGGCCAATGGGATGCCTCCAAGAATATAAACCCCACTTCCAATGACTGAACCAAAAAATATCAAAGTAAGTAATAGATCAGACAAAGTAATCATTCTTAAAGAAGTTTCAAGCCGGGCGTGGTGGCCCACGCTTGTAATCCCCGCGCTTGGGAGGCAGAGACAGGAGGATCGCGCAGGTTTGAAGCCAGCCACGCGCACTGCCTTAGGAGACCCTGTTTCCAAATAAAAATTTTAAAATAGGTCTGGGAGTGTAGACCGGAGGTAGAAGGGCTTCCAGGAACCCCAGTACCACCAAAAAAAAAAAAAAAAGAAGTTTCAAAATAAATAAAAAATAAGCAGGGCTGGGTGTGTGTCTTGCAACGCCCCCGGGTTCCATTGCTAGCACCACACACAGAAAATACCAAATTTAAGAAAGATGAGCATTAAGGAAGAAGTAGAAATGCAGGCACATGGATTAGAAATCTTTTCAGTCAAATAATAGCAGAAAAAATTTCCAAACCTTTCCCATGAAATATTAATTAAAATACTAAATAAACACAATAGAATTGTAAAAGGCTTAAGATAGAAACATGAGGTCACATTCAGAGTTCAGTCAATAAATATAACATTTAATTTTGAAACAGAAACACTAATAACAAGGTAATAACAAGAAATAAAATGATTACCAACCAAAACTGTTTTATCCAGAAAAGCTATCTTTAGGAGTTGAAAGACAAATAAAAACCTTCTGAGATAATTATAAACAAAAAGAATTCCTAGACACTAAGGAATCATTCAAGGAGTTACCTAAAGAAATCCTATACACAGAAGACAAAAACTAATCAGTGTTCAAAAAAGTAACTCTAATTTGAAGAGTAACTAAAGTTAGGGTCAAATTAAACATTAGAAGTCAAAGTGACAATAAATAATGAACACTGTCTATAATAACACTGATATAAGTGGTCTCAATTTCCCAATTAAATGACATAGACTGCCAGATTTTATTTTTAATATCGGGAGTAAAAAAAAGATACACACCATAACCACTTTTTTGCATTATAGAACTTGGTTCTCTAGCCAGAGAAATAAAACAGTATAAGAAAATCAAGGGAATACAAATAGAAAAATAAATAAAATTATCCCTATTTTCAGATGAAAAGGAAATCAAAAGGATACAAATAGAAAAAGAAGAAATAAAATTATCCCTATTTTCAGATTATAAGATCCTATACTGAAAAGACCCAATAAACTCAAAAGGCTTTTAGAACTGATCAAAAATTTCAGCAAAGCATTTAGGTACAAAATCAATATAAAAAGTCAGAAGCTTTTCTAAGCATCAACCATAAATCCACTGAAAAAGAAATCCAGAAAATATTTCCATTCATAATAACTTCAAGAACAATCAATCCTTAAATTCAATGGAACACCAAAACATCCAGAATAGCCAATAGCTCTCAGCAACAAGAACCATACAGGAGTCATGAAAATATCTGACTACACTGTACTAGAGAACCATAGTAACAAAAAATATGTTATTAACACAAAAGCAGACACATAGACCAAAGGGGCAGAATAGAAGATTCAGAAACAAAGTCCACATATTATAATTAATTGATTTTTTGATAAAGGGGTTAAACACATATGTTGAAAAAATAGACTTTTAAACAAATGGTGTTGGCAAAACTGGTTATCTATATGAAGAAAAATAAAAATAAAACCAATTTTCTCACCCCACATAAGAGTCAATTCAAGATGAATCAAAGAACTCAAAATTAAACCAGAAATTTTGCAGTTACTTGAAGAGGGCATAGGACCAACATTCCAACATATAGACATGGGTAAAAAACTTCCTCAATAAGATCACAAAGGCACAATAAGTTAAAATAAGGATTAATACATGGATTGTAGTAATCTGAAGACATTCTATGCTACAAAAGAAACTGAAAGCCCTCAAGAGAGAGCCAACAGAATGGCAAAAGATCTTTTCCAGCTACTCCTATGGAAGAGGACTAATATATAGAATAAACAAAGAAATCAAGAAACTCACCACCAAAAATACAAATAACTCAATAAAAAATGAGCAAGTGAACTAAGTGAACATTTAACAAAAAAGTAATATAAATGAGGAATAAACATATAAAAAGTTCTACATCATTGCCAGAAAAATATAAATCAAAACTACCTTGAAATTTTAACTAATCCCACTTAGACTGGCAATCATTAAAAATACAAACAATAGTAACTGCTGGAGAGAATGTAGAGAAGTAGAAATTTTGATACTTTGTTGGTGGGACTGAAAATTTTTAATTTTTTTAATTTTTTTAAAATTTTTTTATTGGTGCATTATATTCATACTTCATATTGGGGTATAAAGCTTGTGTGTACATACATGTACACATCACTGATTTAACCCCTACCCAATCCCCACTCCATTCCCTCCCCATCCCTCCTTCCTTTGCTTGGCTTAGTGGTTGACTTTGATATGTTTAAGTACAGTATGTGTTTTAGAGATTTTCCTTCTTCCCCCCTCCTTTCTCCTCCTTTAGTTTGTCTTGTTTGATCCTCCATAGGATTTCCTTTTTCATCTAGAGTTCTTCTTATGGCCCATTTCTCCCTAGCTCTCACATATTAGGGAAAGCATCTGATTTCTTATTTTTGTGACTGACTAATCTCACTTAGCATAATGTCCTCCAGTTCCATCCATTTCCCTGAAAATGATGTAATTGAGTCTTTTTAATGTTCAGTAAAATTGATTGAAAATTAGTGAAGCCACTTTGGAAAATGGTGTGGAGAGAGTCCTCAGATAAATGGGAATGAACCTACCACATGATCCAACTGTACCACTCCTGTGTATCTATCCCAAAGAATGGAAACTACCAGAGTAATGCATGCATATATATGGTTATAGCTTCACAACTCATAATTGCCAAACTATAATAGAACCAGCTGAGATGTCAATCAACAGATGAATGTATTATAAATTGACAGGATATATATTCAGTGGGATTCTACTCAGTTATAAAGAACACAATTATTCCATTTGCAGAAAAATGGACAAAATTTAAAAATATTATGCTGAATAAGATTGGTCAGTCACAAAAGATAAAAGGTTGGATGTTCTCTCTCATATGCAGAAGATAGGGAGAAATTTTTGAACCCTGGATGGACAAAGAAGGAGAAACCTTAGTTGAGAGAGGGAGAGGACCTAACTGAGGAAGATGGGGGTGGGTAGAAGACGTGAAGAGAAAAATATTTCAATGGATTTGATGAACATACACAAATTTATCAAAAACAATTACTACTGAGCAGAGGAAGGTGGGAAGAAAATGGGGGAGGCAGTGGATTGGGAACTGGTGATGCGTTCAACAAGTGTTGTGTGCATATATGCCTCTATCACTCTGAATTTCATCAAAATATATAATTACAATGTACCAGTAAAAATGAACAAAATAAATAAATAATAAGGTCCAATTGTACATTGCCTACAAGAAGTATACCTCTTAGGAACAGAAATTCACAGGCTGAAAGTGAAAAGAGAGAAAGAAATCATCTATAAAAAATTGGAGCCTAAAACCAAGCAAGAGAACCTATCTTTATATTTTATCAAGTCAAAGTTAATAAAAAAAATGAAGGACACTTCATACTGGTTAAAGGAATAAATCACCAAGAAGATACACCTATAGTCAATATTTTTGTCCCGAACACTTTTTCACCTAATTATGTAAAAAAAGAACAACATAAAGGCTCAGAGAAACAAAAAAAAAAAATTTACTGATTTTATCACATCTTTCTCACCATGTAGCATACAAAATTAAAGCAATTCTGACAAGAGAAAAAACTTAACTCATCAGTATTTGCAACTTCAAATTATTCTACAGAGATATTAACAAAAAGAGCATGTTATTGGCATGAAAATAGACACATAGACCAATGGAATCAAATAGAAGACCCAGAGACAATCTCACACAAATACAGCCACCTAAACTTTAAGAAAGGTGACAAGAACTTTAAAGAAAAGATAGCCTTTGAAACAAATGCTACTGGGAAAGCTATATAATTCCATAGAATATCTAAACTAGATCCCTATATCTCATCCTACATAAAATTCAATTCAAAGTGGAAAAAATCTCTAGAAAATTAGTCAGAAACTCTAAAACTGCTAGTTCAAACATAAGATCAACACTTCAAAACCAAAGTACAGGTAACAACTACCTCCAGTGTACTCCTATAGCTCAGGAAATAAAACCAAGAATAAATGGAATGGAATCCACTTAAAAGGATTCTGCACAACAAAGAAAACAAGTGCATGAAGAAAGAGTCTACAGAATGGGAGAAAGTCATTGACAGCTATGCTGCTGACAGATGAGAAATACTCAGACCATATAATGAATTTAACAAACACCAAAAACCCCCACAATCACCAGATGAGCAAATAAAAAAATCTAAAAAGTATAAATGGACAATTAATATAGAAAAATGCCCCAAATATCCAGTCATCAGAAAAATGCAAAATCAAAACACTCACTGTAGGTAGAATGGTGATCATCAAGAATACAAATACTATAAATGCTGCTTGGGATATTGGGAAGGCATTTACGCTGCTGGTGGAATTAAAAGTTAGTATAAACACTATGGAAATCACTTTTGTGGTTCCTCCAAAACCTGAGAACAGAACCATCATATGATCAAACTATACCACTCCTAGGTATTTATCCAAAATAACTTAGGTGTAGTGGTGCATGCTTGTAATCCCACATTTGGGAGGCAGAGACCAGGGGATCTTGGTTTGTGGACAGCCTCAACTACTTAGCAAGGCCCTTTACAAATCAGCTAGACCCTATTTCAGAAATTAAAAAAGAAAATAATGAAAATCATCATACTATTGAAACACATGCATACCCATGTCCATATCAGTGCAATTTACAATAGCCAAGCTATGGAAGAAGCTTAGGTACCCAACTACAGATGAATGGATAAAGAAAAAAAAATATATATATGCATATATAATGTGTATATAAATATATATCCACATACATACTCACATTTAATGGAGTTCAGTCACAAAGACAAAGGAAATACATCATTTTCAGAAAAATGGATAAAACTGATAGACATGTTGAGTGAAATAAGTCAAACTCAGAAAGTCAAAAGTCATATGTATTTTCTTGTATATGGAATCTATAGAGAAGACAGAAAACAGGGATATCATGAAAATAAAAGGGAGAACAGTAAAATAGAAAAAATAAATTAGGGGGATAAAATGTAAGAAGCAGAACTAGGAAATAAAATTAGCCTAATTATGTTATGTACATGTATAAACATGTCCAAATAAACTTCACTATTATGTATAATTAAATTATACTAATAATTAAATTATTAAAAATATAATAACCTTAACATATTATAAATCAAAAAATTAATATATATGTAAGCCATTTGACCTACTTTCCAAGGTCATTTTATGAAAATCAAAGTTTCTCAAAAATTTTTAAGATGCTAAAAAATTATTGAGTTGAATAAAATTCTGTGTATATATTCATGCCACTTACTAAACTATTCCCCCAAATATTTCAATTTCATTCTCTCTGGCTTTCATTTTCCTGAAATCAAGTGCTACTTAGAGTTCAGCCAGATGTTGTTCCTCACAAATCAGTTCTCTGAGGAATAGTAAATCGAAAATTGCTTTCTGTTTTAGCTTTGGTTCTAGTATTATCTTCCAGGATTTTAATAGTTGACTCATTTTATCTGCTCTTAGACCCACATCTGTTATTCATCTTTCAGAATTGCTCCCCTTGAAATTGAAGGTTCAGAATTGCCCCAAAAGAGGAAAGAAGTCATTCTAGGCAAATATAAGGACTGAAAAATTGGCAGAAATTTTAACAGAAATGAACTTTATTCATAAAGTTATCAAGATAGCTCACAGGAATATTTTCCTAAATATCACATTTATTTTCTATCATTTTTACTGAAGTAAAAATAACTAAATCCCATAATTTGCACATTACTTGACAAAATAGACTGGAAAGTTCTGTAAATATATGAAGCTTTATCAGTTTAAAGAGGGATAAGATATGTACCTGGTAGCAGTTATTTAGAATTTAAATATGCAGTGTTAAAATAGTCACAAGTTTATGATGACAGTGTAAGAGGAGGAAGTATGGTATCCAATGCTCTGTTAACTAATGGTATGGGCTTTCCAAATGCTATGATTTTTAATTTCAGAGCAGTCTGAAGAGGTAAATATCAGTGCAGCCATTCTGAGTTGTAAAAGCAGTTTTGAAAGAGCTAAATAACTAGCAATTTCCAAGTCACTGTACTCAAATTTTATTATTCATTCACACAGATATGAATATGCATATATAGTATACACACACACCCCTACAGTCACACACCACTTAATGATTGGATTATGTTCTAAGAGCTGCATCATTAAAGAACTTTGTTATTATCTAAACACTAAGATGGCCACAATTCCACTAGGTAATAGAATCATGTGATCAATGTAGTCTATTTTCACTAAAGAGTCATTATTATTTGCATGACTACACATGTTTTATCCATATGCATACATATGTGTGTATACACATGTGTATATCTACATATATGTATATGCACATATATTAAAGTCACTGTGCATACTGAATGAACAAATACCAAACTACTAAGAAAAATTACAGATTTAGATTCCTGTAAATCTCTGGTCAACTACTCATTATAAAACTTGTACTATGATCGATTCAGTTATCATTGATTTCACAGACAACAAACTCCTTTCTGAATGAAGCTTATCTAAAATGTTTTTTTTTTCTGTAAGGAACACCACAATCATCTTGTAAGTTATCAACACTAAATAGCACTTCAGCAATTATATCAGGGCTTTTAAAATTTTTTATTGGTTCATTGTATTCAGACATCTTGATGGGATAAGAGATGGTGGAGATATACATGCACACATCACCCAACTAGCCCTAACCCAATTCTCACCCCATTTCTTCCCCATCACTCCTTCCCATGCTTGGCTTAGTGATTGACTTTGATATGTTTATTTAAGTACATCATGTGCTTTAGAGAGTTTCCCTCTCCCCACCATCCCCTCAGTTAGGGTGCCTTATTTGCTCATCTATAGAATCTTCTTCATCTAGAGTTCCTCCTGTTACCCATTTCCCTAGCTGTCACATATAGGAGTTTCATCAACACAAAGTAAAAGATAGAAAATGTGTGACACTTACTTGCCCACAAAATAGACATGGTTAAGACAATATGAAAGTTGAAACAAAAAGAGTGTTGTTTATTTGAGCATAGCTAGAAGTACGATCTTTGGTCAACATAAAATTTTCACCATGTCTGAGAGTAACTGTCAAAGTGCTATGAGTTTTGATTTGAGGGTACAAATACATTTTATAAAACTAGAAAAATGGACATATATAGATTTTTCAAGTAATGGAGATGAATGTATTTGCTATTAGATCTGTTGAACTCCAATGCACATAACCTTTCTTGTTCTCTGGAATCTTATCTTTATTTTGGCTATGAACATAATCATAAATATAGAAAAACAAAGTCATACAGAAATATTACTAACCATATTGTTTTTGGTATTGGGAACTGACCCTAAGTCATTCTAAATCTGAGCTATACCCCTAATCTTATTTTATTTTTTATTTAGAAACAATGTCTCATTAAGTTTCCAAAAATCTCTCTAAGTTACTTAGGGTGGCCTTGAACCTATGAATCTCCTGTCTTAGACTCCCAAGTACTTGGATTACAGTTCTGTTCCACCACTCCCAGTTGCCTATAATTTTAATAGATAAAATTATATCACCAAAAGTTAATGGTGTCCTTCTAAGTATATGTGTATGTGTGCATAGACACATAGCACTTGTAAAACAATATTTTATTCTAAGAATTTTGGAAAATAAATAGTTGTACCATTCTTTCCCTTAAATTTGAGTATAGCTATGTATTATCATTTTAAGTGGTTGCATGCCTTTTTTTTCACTAATTTCTAACTAATAATCATGGATAGTGCTTCTAATATCTATCAGAACATTGTGATAGAAATTATAATTATGAGTCTTATGTATGTTTAATTGTTTTATTTATGTTCAGTTATATAATAATGCATAATATCTTTGCAATAAACTTTCAGAAGTACACTTTAGATTTAAATGCCTAGTAAAGTACACTAGAGAAATATTTTCTCCAATGACCATGTTGTCCATGTGTCAGTTTTCCAATATAACTTGATGTTGGATATGACTACCTAAAGAGACAACATACTGTACAACCATAAAAAGAGAACTAGCCACATCTCATGATCTGCCATGAAATGCCCTTTAAGAAATGAGAATCTAAAAAAAAAAAAAATGCCCGAAGAACTTCAAGAGTATGTAAGGTAAAGAGCCAACATTGATAGGTTCTAGGAAGGTGTAAATGGTGGCATCATAGCTTTTGAGTTTCTCCAAACTCCCATATAAAATATAGAGCAACTTTTTAGCAAAACACTAACTCGCTGAATTGTATAAACAGTAAAATTAGGGGAGAATGAAAAAAATCCAAGCAGGTTCTCAGCTCCAAGATATGAATGTTATCAGCATCTATATGACAGAAATAGTAAACCAACCAAGTAGGCTTAGAAACACGAGGATAGAAGAATTCTAAAATACCAATGGATAATCAGTGGTCAATTTGATAAAGACATTGATATTTGGAAGAACCTTCCACACTTCAGTAACAAATGAGTGAGGGGCCTATATCACAAAATGCAATGAAAAAGATGTGTATTGATTTTCAGCAGACTTTAAAACTCTTTTTATCTTTTTCCTAGGACAGAAGCTAACACTAAAGAAAAACTGCTGGGTGTGGATTCAAAGGAAGTTAGGGGAAGAAAACTTATCAAGTGAGTGAAGAAGATGTGCCCAAAAAGTAGTGTATTGGAAGTAAAAGAGAAATCAGAATTCTCAAAAAGAAATTCTTCATATTTCTGATCTATAAAAACAACAGAACTTATGTTAAGTTAGAAAAGCTTTACTGAGCCACATCCCCTACTAAAGTTTAGGAGGAGTAATATCATATAAAAGTGAACAATATAAATGCATGAGGTCCAACTCTCAAACATTTTTGTTGTTTTATTCAGTACTAACAATTGAATCCATGGGCATTTTACCTCCAAGCCATACCTACAGTTATTTTATTTTTTTTTAAACAGTGCCTCACCAAGTTGTGGAGGCTTGCCTCAAATCTGCAATCCTCCTGTTTCAGCCTCTCAAGTACTGGGATTATTGGGCTGCACAATCATGCTCAGCTCATACAAATTTTTCTTTTTATTTATTTATTTTTATTGGTATACTATAGTCTCACATCATAATGTGTATCATGTTAACAAGGGCACATATTCACATAGTACTTGGTGTCCCCTCCCCCCACTTCCCTTTTACCCTCCCTCCTAATTCTGAGTGTCCAAGTTAACAGTGTTATATTCACATGTATACACACATTCGAATGTAGCTTTTCTATTAATTAACCTAAGCCTTCTTTCTCCCCTACCCCTCTTTTCTGGCTTTGCTGAATTTTTCCCTTTATTACCTGAGTCCCTCTTATATTCCTAATACTCCGTAGATTGAGCATATTAGAGAAAACATATGTCTTTTCTCTTTCTGTGCTTAGCTAATCCTACTTAACATAGTGTTCTACAAGTCTTTCCGTCTTCTTGGGAATGACATGATTTTGTTCTTTATTGCTGAGTAAAATTCCATTGTATGTATTTCCCATAATTTTGCAATAAATACATCTGTTGATTGAGACCTAGGTTGGTTCCATATTTTGGCTATTGCAAATTGTGCTGCTATGAACATGGGTATCCATGGTTCTCTGATTTCAAACCCTTTGGAAAGATACCCAGGAGTGGTAGAGCTGGATCATATGCTGGATCTATTCCTAGTTTTCTAAGAGATCTCCACACTGGATCTCCATAGTCATTGAACTAGTTTGCATTCCCACCAACAGTTTAAAAGAGTTCCTCTTTCCCCACATGCTCACCAGCATTGGTTGTTATTTGACTTCTTTATGCTTGTTACTATGATTGGATTTAGACTAAATCTCCATGTAGTTTTTATTTCATCTCCCTGATGGCTAATGGTGCTGAACATTTTTCCTATATCTATTGGCCATTTGTATCTCTTCTTTGTGAAATGTCTATACTACTGGAGCTGATTAACCAATTTAGCAAAGTGGCAGGATACAAATTCAACTAAAAGCAATAAGTTGCATTTCTATATGCCAACAATGAACTCACAAAGAAAGAAATAAAACAATTTTATTCACAATAACCTAAAAACCAATAAACCTAACCAAAGATGTAAAAGACCTATACAATGAAAACTATAAAACATTAAAGAAAGAAATTGAAGAAGACCTTGGAAGATGGAAAGATCTCCCTTGCTCAAGGCAGAATAAATATCAGAATGGCCAATGATCTATAGATTCAACACAATTTCTATCAAAATACCAACATTCTTTATGCTGGGCATGGTGGCGCACTCTTGTAATCCCCCTGCTTGGGAGGTGGAGACAGGAAGATCACACAAGTTTGAAGCCAGTTTCGCTGGCTTAAGAGACCCTGTTTCTAAGTAAAATATAAAAAGTAGGTCTGGGAGTATAGCCTGGAGGTAGAATGGTTCCACTCCCAGTACCACAAAAAAAAAAAAAAAAAAAAAACCCACCGACATTCTTCATAGACCTAGAAAAATCAGTCATGAATTTCATAGGGAAAAAGAAAAGACCCAGAATAGCCCAATGCAATTTTTGGCAATAAGATCCAGCAAGAAGTATCAAAATTCCTGACTTTAAATTATATTACAGAGTAATAGTACTTAAAACAGCATGGTACTGGCACAATAACAGGCACACAGACCAATGGAACAAAGTAGAAAATACAGAAACAATCCCACACACTTATAGTCAATTGATCTTTGACAAAGAAGCCAAATTCATGCACTGGAGAAAAGAGCATTTTCAACAAATAGTGCTAGGAGAACTGGCTATACATTTGTAAAAAGATGGAACTTACTTCTTACTGCACATAGGAATCAACTTGAGATGGATCAAAGACATAGAAATTAGACCTTAGACTGTGAAGCTATTAGAGAAGGGCATAAGTTCAACACTCCAACATATAGGCACAGGTAATAACTTTCTCAACAAGACCTCCAAAGTATAGGAAATGAAAACAAGAATTAACAAGTGAGATGGCATCAAACTAAAAAGTTTCTGCACATTAAAAATCTGAAGAGCCTACAGAATGGGAGATGATCTTTACAGCAACCACTCTGATAGAGGGCTAATAACTAGCATATACAAAAATCTCAAAAGACTCTGCACAGCAAATCAAATAACCCATTTAGGAAATGGGCAACAAACCAGGTGTCTTCATGCACACTTGAAATTCCAGAAATTGGTAGGCCGAGACTGGAGGATTGCGGTTCGAGGACAGCTTCAGCTACTACTTAGTGAGGCCCTTTGAAACTCAGTGAGACCGTGTTTCAAAATAAAATATAAAAGATAGGGCTGCAGGAGTATCATGGAGGTAGAATGCCCCTGGGTTTCCTCTCAAGTACTGCCAAAAAAAAAAGAAAGAAAGAAAGAAAGAAAGAAAGAAAGAAAGAAAGAAAGAAAAAAAGAGAAATGGGCAATTTTTATAAATTTTTAAAATAAACAAGACAACAAATATACATTTAGCCATACACATATCTAACATTTTTAAATACATTTTTAAAATTAGACCCAAAAGGTAACTATCAAAATTAGCTAAGTACTATTTACAAACATATATGAAAAAGCAAAAAGCAAGGAAGAAATAGGTATAAGTTATAAAACATCACTTCAGATGAATAACCTCAAAAAGACACATCAGATGACAGCTTAAACAGTAAGTGGAGAAATAAAGAGAAATAAGATTTTAAAAAGTGATAAAAATATTTAAGAGAAAATTTAAATTACTAATAAATTACTGCAATTATATAAAAGGAATAAACAATTTTTGGAAAAAGAAGCTGAAAATGTTAAAATTGATTCATCAGAATCAATTTAGCAATTTATGCCAAAAAAATGTTGTATCCTATTTTAGGTTATAAAAGGGAAAATATAACAAGTATCAGCCTAGGATATTATACCCACTAAAATGCTGTAATATTAAAATTCAATCACAGAGTAGCTTTAATTCTTTTGGGAGGTAGGACTTATTGCTAGGAGTCTTTCCAGGAAAACCTATGAGTGGTCAAGACTGAGAAGGAATACAGATGAAGGATCAGTTATACAAGGTTAGTGATAAACATTAAGCATCGTTACTTCTACCTCAAGACTAAAGTAGGATTCAAAGGGAAAGAGGCTTCATATGGTAATGATATGCACATATAATATGCTCATGAGACCTACCTGTACACATTTCTTTGCCACTTTGTTTTAAGTGATTTTACTTTGCTAACCTAAATCTGTCCATGGTTGCAGTATTTATACCAAGGAAATGGAAGATACTTTAAAATCAGGTTATTTGTTTTGAGAAATGTGGTTGTTTGGTTGTTTCGCATTTCCTATCTTCATCAGCTTGTATTGGGCTGCCAAAACAAAATATCATTGACTGGGTGGCTGAAATAACAGGAATTTACTTTCTGACAGCTTTGGAGATTGTAAGCCTGAGATGAAGATGCCTGCAAAGCTAGTGAGTGACCAGGGCGCTTCCCTTGGGTCACAGATAGACATCATCTTACTGCATGCTTGCATGGTTTGTCCTCAGTGTGTGCATTTATAGAGAGAAAAGGAGAGACACGATCAGAGCAGAGGAGAACAAGCTAGCTCTCTGCTGTCTCTTCTTATAAGGATGACAATCTTACCAGACTTATCCTGACCCTTCTGACTTCACTTATGCTTAATTACTGCCTTGGGGTCCTGTCTGCAAATACAGCAACAGTGATGGTTATAATTTCAACACATGAGTTTGTAAGAGGAGGGAATGAATGTAAGGGCTAGGATATTTACCAGATCAACACTGCCACAACATCATGTTTTGAAAACCCACTTACCACTAGAGGAATATCTCAGCTGTTTGGTGAGTTGAGTGATTTCAACATGGGATATTAATTCGCAGAATTCACCTTGTCATTACAGATAAGAAGTTATCAAAAGCTAATAAAGTCATGTCAAAAGGCTCAGGGGTCCATAATGTTAAGTGAGATTAGCCACTCATAGAACATGAAGGGTCCTACGTTTTCTCTCATATGAGGAAGCTAGGGAGTAATCAGGAGACAACAGGGACTTTAGATAGAGGAGGATAAAACTAGCAACCAAGGGAGTTTGATCAGGGGGTGGAGGAAGAAATAATTAATGAAGGAAACACTTTCCTTGAAGTTATCTACCTATGAGAAAATATCAGTGCCAGTCTCAATATCATGTGCGGGGAAGGAGGGAGAGTAGAGAGGGAGCTGGAGGAAAGCACACCGACAGCTGTGTGCAGGTATGCCACTATCATTGAGCTACATTATGATGTGAGTACGATGAACCAATAAAATATTTAAAAATAAAAACAATTTTAAAAGCTCAGGAGTCAAGTTGAAGGAACCCGTGCTCCACAAACTTGGCCATAAAGAACAAAATTACATCATTTGCAAGGAAATAGGACTGGAGAACAATATGTTAAGTGAGATTAGTCAGTCACAAAATGTAAAAAAATGGATGCTGTCTCTAATATGTAGAAGCTAGAAAGAAAAAAGGGTCAAAGGAGAAACTCTAGACAAAGAAGGAAAAGCCTTAGGTGAGCAAATAAGATGACCTAACTGAGGGGGATGGGAAATTTCCTAATGTACATGATGTACATTCGTAAACATAGCAAAGTCAATCTCTAAGCCAAACATGAGAAGAAGGGAGGAGGGAGAAAATGGTGTAGGAATTGGAAGAGGGCTAAATGAGCGATGTGTGCGTGTAGGTCTCTACTATCTTGTACCCCATTAAGATGTATGACTACAGCCGGGCGTGGTGGCGCACGCTTGTAATCCCCACGCTTGAGAGGCAGAGACAGGAGGATCGCGCAGGTTCGAAGACAGCTGCGCGCTGGCTTAGGAGACCCTGCTTCCAAATAAAAATGTAAAAATGGGTCTGGGAGTGTAGCCCAGAGGTAGAAGGGCTTCCAGGAACCCCACTACCACCAAAAAAAAAAAAGATGTATGACTACAGTGCACTAATTAAAAGTAAAAAATATATAATGATAAGTTATTAAAACCATCAAATGTGTGTAAATCTGAGTTGATAATAGTGTTTTTCAAAAATTAAATAATCTTAAGGATATAATAGTAACTTATAAATTATTTTAAAAACTAACGAAGGAAATTTTTCTGCCTTTCCTGTGAGTTGTACTCCTGAAGGACCAAACAAGATAAGTCAATAACAGCATATTTTATTAAAATATTTAATACATAAATAAAAATAAAATAAAAGGTGATATTTTTATAGTCCCCATGCTTTAATGGATTTAGGTATTCAGTATAAACATCTACTATTCAAAAATATTGACAACCAGATACTATGGACCTCATTTGGAAAGGACAAAATACCATGTATATTTTTGCCAATGGGATAAAATTTAAGCTTAATTGATCAAGACTTTGTATGAAACTTCCAGCCAGTTTTCATAAAATGCAGAGCACAGAGGAACATGTTTAATCCTATCATTAATGGGTAGTCTGCAATGTCCAGAAACTGAGAAACTGTGCAAAATATAACATCATTTAAGTAAAGAACAGGATGCAGAATAAAAGAAAACATTAAATTGGACTGTTTAATGGCCTGGTTAAACTATGGTGCCTAGAAATGTAGGTCTGGGTTAAAACGCACAGACACACACACACACACACACACACACACACACAAACAGACAGAAAAATAATTACTTTAAAAGTTACTACTGATTGCATATGATAAAGAAGGTCTAAACTAGAATGGGTGAAAAAACAGAAGTACCTAGAGAGGCTGGCAAGATTATATTTCCCAGATGATTTTTCTCACCATACATTTATTTATTTATTTATTTATTTATTTATTTATTTATTTATTTTGGTACTGAGGGTAGAACCCAGGGCCCTTTATATCTCTGGGTTATACTCCCAGACCTGTTTTTATACTTTATTTTGAAATACGGTCTGTCTCATTAAGTTGCTGAGAGCCTCACTAAGTATCTGAGGCTGGCTTCCAACCTGTGTGATCCTCCTGTCTCAGCCTCCCAAGTGCTGGGATTAAAAGCTTGAGCCACCATGCCCAGCTTTCTCACCATACATTTTATATGCTTTTCTGTATTTGTGTTTTGTTCAACAATAAATTATTTTCTAACAGTAGCTCATTTCTCCAAGTATATTATTTGTCTTCCAAAGTTCTGAATGGGAAAATAAGTGGATCTGAATACCAAACTAGAAACTAATACTTGTAATTGCATAGATAAAAAATAAAATGCATTGATTGAATCAAACTACTTAAATGAATGTTGTAAGAGGCCTAACAATTAAGTTTAAAAGCATCTACCACAGAATGGCTTTCATTGTTGTTCACATTTTACTGAAGGGTAATCTAACCGACTTTCATTAAATTAATAGCTTTTGCTGAATTGACTGAATCAATTTTTGTTTGGTACATTTGAGACAAGGACTCACAGACTTGACTACATTGTTTTGATAACAGTGTCTACTCTGTAATTTCATGAAACAAATATTGCCCAGTGATCACAGGAATTACTATAACATATAGTAACTGATAATCTGTAAAGATTTTGTACTATAAGCAAAGTTCTTTCCAAAATGTTCATCCAATAAATACCTTAATTTCTAGTTCTTCAACCTTATCCAAGCCTAGAGAACAAATAAGGAGCAAATAGTTGCCACCATGAAATCTATAGGAAATATTTTCCATCTGCATGGTAATCTATTCATGAGCCAAGCCTAAGAAGAATTAATAAAAAAGAATTTCCTTTCTTTACTCCACCCCTCTTTATCCTCAACCCTACATACAGTGAATCCCAGTGTCAGGCAACATCTCAGTCTGAGACTCTTCGGCTCAGATGGAGTCTGACTATACCCCAGGTTGACAGCTATGAGCCTTCATTAAAAATCACCTGGATCAGGGAGTTGAGAAAACATATTAGCAAGGGTGGCCTACTTGAAGATAAATTACTTTGTACAATATTGTAAATTTTCCAATGGCCTCATTCTACAACACTTGATAAAGCAATTTGTACAATTCTGAGCCCTTCAGAATTTAGAGCTTCATAATATTGATCATATTTAACCTATATTTTTCTTCTAAAATTTATATTCATTCTATCCCTCTATGGCCCAGATTCTTAGAAACCACAAATTCATTCTTTCCTTGTAGAATTGACTTTTAATTTGCCAGCTAGCACATAGCTATTGCTTATTCATGCTGTGTTTACTTAGCTCTGCTTTTTCTAAGTCACTCTCATTATTGCCTTAATCAGGGCTGTTGTGATGCTGTGAATCACCTTCCTACCAATGTCACCCCTGGTAGTAAAGTGCCAAAACTCAGGGATAATTATTGTTTTGCATTTATATTATTATTACTTTGCATTTATATAGCCTCCTTCTTCATATGATATTTTATTCACAGCAAGTCTTTTCTGGCAATTCTTGTTAAGAATATTAAGGAAATCAGAGCACTGCCTGTAGAAACACAAGTAGGGACCTTAAGGATCATTTGACTTCATTCCTTCAACTTCATTGGAGGAAATTGAGACAAGAAAGATTAACTGTTTCCTTCCTGGAGGAACTTGTTTGCACCAGAGCCAAAAACTTAAATTTCCTGACATGGCCAGGAACTTAAAATTTTCTGATATGGCCACCACAAATGTAAGGCAAATTAAAATAAGGCAATTTATAAATACAAAAAAAAAAGAATCAATTATTAACAAATTATGATTTACAATCTAGAGTGATATCTGCATTTGTGAGCTGCCACATGCTGAATAAGACCTTCAGATGACTACCCCTGAGAGAAGCTCTTACCTGAATTTGTCCACTCTAAGTACCCGAGGTTCAACTGATGAGTTATCTCAGATGCATACCTATTCACAGCAGATCTTAAGATAAACAGCAGGTGTTAAGTCTGTCACATTAACGGTGGCCAGATCAGGTTTATTCCAAGTCCCATGGCAATCTGCCTTGGGTTACCTTCCTAAAGTGGAGCTCTTAATACTGAGTCTCAATTTGCACCAGTTTTCAAAAATCAGAATTTAAAACTCTTTTGATGTCATTGGCAACATGTTTTCTGCCTGATTTTTAACCAAGAAAAGTATTGTATATTATATATATATATACTATATATATATATATGTGTGTGTGTGTGTATAAATAGATATGTAGATAGACACATATATGCATATAAGACATATATGTATGTGTGTGTGTGTGTGTGTGTGTGTGTGTGTGTGCTGGTATGTGGCTTTCCATGTTTTAGTTTGTTATCTATGCTGACATGAATGATCTTATATCACACTGAAAACTGATACAATAGGCAGATGGCATTCCTCTGCTAATAAGCCCATTCTGGGCTTAATTTTTACCCTGGTAATTGGCTCTTGTGGTATCTACAGTGCCTATTTCCAGAAAGTTCTCAAAAATATTTCTTAAATAAATATTTTATGTGCCACGTTCTTAAAAGTGAATCACAGAGAATGTCTGACAAAGAATGGAAGCTGTTATTGCAAGAATAATGTAACAATGAAATCCTTTATGTGATAGGTCAAAATATGACCAATTTTCTGTGCTTATTATTCACTGTCACTCCAACTGTTTCATATACACCTACCCAGGACTACATCATCAAAAGAAAGCAGGTATTTTCTGGGCCCAAAGTAGTATATTGACTTATCTAGTGTTACATGTTCAGTAAAAAAAAAAAAGTTTAGATACCTGATGCTAAGTTCATTGTTCTCCCCACTTTATAATGATACTCTTAATTGTTTGGGCTGGAATCATAAACCGTAACACTCTGTCCAGTGCTTCAGAATTTGTTTTAGCAAAATTAAATGAAAGTTAATATAAAGCTAATCACTTTTACACTGTGAGCATTTAACAAATGACCACTTAAAAGGTCACTGAATGTTCTCAACACTTGTGTGTGTATTTTCTCTATAAAAGTTGCAAGCAAAATTTAGCAAGACAGTCTATGAGTCAAAATAAAATGATATACATCACTATCATCAATAGCCATTTTGTTTACTTTTCACAACAAGGTATTCCAGCCTTTGTGTATTTGAAGATACGTAACTTACTAATATTACTTTAGTCAGACCACATGGCAGGCAGGCAGTCAATGTTAAATAAAACATCCACAGAGAAGCTTTGCTTGCCCTTACTGATGTTGTAACACAGAGATATGTCACAGACAATACACCTGCTGGAAACTCAAAAAGCAGCATGAATAAGATATAGACAAGGAAAACTGTGCAAACCCTAAAATAACTCTCCTGTATTTTTATTTTCCTAAACTTATAATCAGGCATCACATTTATCTTGGCTTTACAGAGATTGTGCATTCTTTTCTAAAGTTGTTTGCATGGTTACATACTGATGTTCTGCAGTGAGCAAATTTCAAGAAAATAATGAATTGGAAGTGACAAGTGCCTTCAGTCATAAGTCCAAAGGGAATTGTCATCTTGAAATCATACACAGCAGAAGAAGCCAAGGAAAGAATGAAATGGCAAAAGTGCCAGTGTTAATCCAAAAATTAAACTCAGAGGTTGTGTTAGGGCAAGCTAATTGAACTAGTGATGGTCTGCCCTTCATTCTAAATTAAAGTTTGTTCAAAAGGACAGGACATTCTGGGATATTCTCCACTAGGTTAGGGGAAAGAAGACAGCTGAATCAGCAGCATAATCAAGAAATATTTGTAAGAGTGATGTGGATTTGTTGAGCAAGATAAATAGGTGTGGCTGCATCCCTATAATAGTACACACACAAGAACTGACAGCATTGATCTAGAGTAAATAAATTCATGTAAAAAAGATCTTGATTGAGTGGCATTATGCTATGAGTTTAGACAGACTTACAGATAGATGAAGCTCCTGCCTTTTTTAAACTTAAAATTTAAGAAATATAAAAGCCGTGCTACTGAAGGTAAAAATAGTCATTATTATCACTTCTACCATTTCTCGAGCTATTGGGTAATGTCATGGTTAGAGAAAGAATGCCCTGTAAAGAGCTCATGTATTAGGCTCAGGGTTAATGTAGTTAACTCATGAAAATTGTAATCTCATCAGGGGATAAGTCCACCATAATGAATTTGTCTAGGTGAAATTTAAGGGTGGTAGTTTATGGGAGTTCTGGGGAAAGTTGTGCTTGGAGACTGTACTCGTGTCTTTGACTGCCCTTGCTTACTAATTATTTCTTGCTTCTGGCCTCCACTATGTGAGAACAAAGCCTTGCACTCTTCCTCTCTCTGATTCAGATCACCTTCCCCTGAGATCTACAGGCCATGGTATCATATAAAATAAACTCCCAACCCCCAAGGAAATGGCAAGCAAATAAACATCCCTTCCTCTGAGTTACATGGTTAAGTCTTTAGATTATAACAGTGAGAATGCTAAGCTAGTGCTAAATAATATGCCAGAAGCCTTACATGCATGAATTCTCTCCTTTAGTCCTCACAACAGCTACAAATAGTTATTATTGCCTCCATTTTAACATTAAATAACTTGAGATTTAGAAATAAATACCTTCCTTTGTCTCATAGTTAATAATAGGTGGGTAGAGTCAACAAAATCTCACTTCAAAGCCTGTGAGCTATGAGGAGCCATTAAGGTTTTCCCCTAAAAGAATATTTCTGACTCAGATCACTGTACTTCGCCCAGAATCAACAAAGTTTGGGGTAATGGAAAGTTCAAAGTAATCAAGGTATGAGAGAAGATGAGGTGGTGATGGCACGAAGGTATTGATTGACCTGCCTGTAATGTATGTGCTCAGGTGGTGATGGCACAAGGGATTGATTGAGCTGAAACTGTATAAATATGACAAGAGAAATAAACTCAGGATCGGCTAGTAGAGATATTGACCTGGGAGTGGACTAGCGATCCTTCCATGCTTGAATTAAAATTTTTTGAATTAAATTCTTAGAATTGAATTCTTTCATCCTCACTCCTCTATTTGGAACCCGTACTTTTTCCGGATGGCTCTGGAAGTGGGCTATTCCTGTTATTTTCTCTTAATTACAATAATATTGGGTTAAAAAAAATCCCTACACACCAGAACCAGAGAAACAAGAACTTCCATCCAGCAGATAATGCAACAAAAAAGAACAAACAGTATTTCAAACTGAAATAAAACCTTAACATGTTGTAAATTAAGAATCATCTCCCAATAATCACACTGAATGTAAATGGCCTCAATTCCCCAATAAAAAGACATAAATTGGCAAAATTGATTAAAAAACAGAGCCCATCTATCTGCTGCTTGCGAAAAACACACCTTACAAGTAAAGATAGAAACAAATGTAAGGTAAAGGGCTGGGATAAGGTAATCCATGACAAAAGAACTTGAAGACAAGCATGAGTAATAAATATGATATCAGACAAGTTAGACTTCAAACCAAAGCTTATTAGAAGAGATGAGCCTGGCATGATGATGCATGCTTGTAATCCCCACACTTGGGAATTGGAGACAATAGGATCACACAGGTTCGAAGCCAGCCTCACTGACTTAAAAGACCTTGTTTCCAAATAAAATATAAAATAGGTCTGGGTGTGTAAACTGGAGGTAGAACCCCAGTACCACCAAAAGAGAAGAAGAAGAAGAAGAAGAAGAAGAAGAAGAAGAAGAAGAAGAAGAAGAAGAAGAAGAAGAAGAAGTAGTAGTAGTAGTAGAAGTAGTAGTAGTAGTAGTAGTAGTAGTAGTAGTAGTAGTGGTGGTGGTAATGTTTTACTGGTAAAAGGAATATAACAACAAGAGGAAATAACAATAATTAACATTTATGCCCCAAATATAGGTGCAACTACCTTCATAAAACAAACTGAATGTGATATTAAAACATACATAAATCCCAATACAATAATACGGGGAGACTTCAACACCCCTCTCACACCATTAGACCAATCTTCTAGACAAAAGGTCTTTAAAGATGCCTCAGAACTAAAGAACACCATTAATCAAATGGACCTGTTGGAAACATATAGAATATTACATCCAACTACAGTGAAGTTCACATTTTTCTCAGCTGCTCACAGAACCTTCCCCAAAATCCATCACATCCTGAGCCACAAAGTGAGCAATAGCAAATTAAAAAAACGTGGCATACTTTCTTGTGTATTTTCAGACCATAATGGAATGAAATTAGAAATCAATTATAAAAAAGACCCAGAGAAACCACATGAACATGTGGAGGCTGACACACCACACTTCTTAATGAAGAATGGGTCATAGAAGATGTAAGAGGTTAAATCAAGAAATTTCTTAAAAGAAACAAAAACAGAGATACAAATACTAAAACCTCTAGGACACTTTGAAGGCAGTGTTAAGAGGAAAATTTATAGCAATGTGTGCTCACATAAGGAAAACAGAAAATCTTCAAATAAATAACCTAATTACACACCTCAAAGCCCTTGAAAAACAGGAACAATCTAATCCAAAACCAAGTAAAAGACAGAAGATTATTAAAATCACAGCAGGAATTAATGAAGTAGAGAGTAAGAAAAAAATACAGAAAATCAACAAACCAAAAGCTGGTTTCTCGAAAAAATTAACAAAATATACAAACCACTAGCCAACCTAACTAAGAAAAAAAGAGAGAATCAACCCAAATTATAAATATAAGAGATTAAAAAGGAGATATTGCTACTGACATTGTAGAAATCCAGAAGATTATCAGAAACTACTTTGAAAAACTATATTCCAACAAAATGGAAAATCTGGAGGAAATTGACAACTTTCTAGATAAATACAACCTTCCTAAACTGAGTGAAGAAGACATAAAACACTTAAACCAACCAATAACAATCAAAGAGTTTGAAACAGCATAAAGAGCCTACCATCAAAGAAAAGCCCAGGACCAGATGGCTTCCAAAGTGAATTCTATAAAACCTTTATAGAAGAGCTAACCCCAATACTCCTCAAACTATTTCATAAAATAGAAAAAAAAGAGAACTCTCCCAAATACATTATATGAAGCCATCATCACATTAATACCAAAACCAAATAAAGATAGTTCAAGGAAGGAAAACTACAGGCCTATATATTTGATGAATTTGGATCCAAAACTGCTAAACAAAATACTATCAACACACATTCAAAAACACATAAAGAAAAATTATACATAATGACCAGGTAGGGTTCATCTCAGTGGTGAAAGTCTAGTTCAACATACAAAAATCAATCCATGTAATTCATCATATAAACAGAACCAAAGACAAAAATCACAAGATCATTTCAATATATGCTCAAAAAGCATTTGATAAAATCAAATATCCATATGTGATAAAAGCACTGCAGAGAATTGGAATAGAAGGAACATATCTCAACATTATAAAGGCAATCTACAATAGGCCCACAGCCAACATTATATTAAATGGGGGAAAACTTCAAGAATTCCCCCTAAAACCAGGAACAAGACAAGGATGTCCATTATTACCATTTCTCTTCAATATAGTACTTGAGACCCTAGCCAGAAGAATAATGCAAGAAAAGGAAATCAGAGGAGTACAAATAGGAAAAGAAGAACTCAAACTTTTACTATTTGCAGATGACATGATACTATACCTAGAAGACCAACAAATACAAGCAAAAGACTTATAGAACTTATCAACAAACTCAGCAAAGTATCTGGATAAAAAAATTAATCTTAAAAAATCAGAAACTTTTCTATATACCAACCATAAATCCATTGAAAAAGAAATTCAGAAAACACTTCCACTCAGGAGTCCCACAAAAAAAATACTTAAGAATAAACTTAACCAAGGATATAAAAGATCTCTACAAATAAAATTATAAAACTTTGGGAAAAAAATCAAAGATCTTGGAAGATGGAAAGATCTGCCATGCCCATGCATAGGCAGAATAAATATCATTAAAATGGCCACCTTTCCAAAAGTGATCTACAGATTTAATGCAATGCCCATTAAATTACCAAGATCATTCATTTGGAACAACAAAAATTCCAGAATAGCCAAAGTAGTTCTCAGCAACAAAAACCATGCAGGAGGAATTACGATACGTGACTTTATACTACAATGCTGCTGGGCATGATGGTGCAGGTTTGTAATTGCTGTGCTTGGGAGGCAGAGAAGGAGGATCACGCTGGCTCAAAGCCAGCCCCACTGGCTTAACAGATCCTGTTTCCAAAAATAAAAAAGTATAAAATAGGCCTGGGAGTGTAGCCCGGAGGTAGAAGGGTTTCCAGGAACACCAGTACTACCAACTATACTACAACGCCAAACAAAACAGATACATAGACCAGTGGCACAAAAACAGATATATAGACCAATGGAAAAGAATAGAAGACCCAGAAACAAGTCCACACACTTACAGCCAACTGATTATTGGCAAAGGGACCAAAAACATACACTGGGAAAAGATGGCCTCTTCAACAAATGGTGTTAGCAAAACTGGTTAACTTTATGCAGAACACTGGAAAGTAATCCCGCTTTCTCACCCTGTACAAGATTCAATTCAAGATCGATCAAAGATTTGGAAATTAGACCAGAGAACTTGAGGTTCCTTGAAGAGGACACAGGTCCAACACTGCAACACATAGGCACAGATAAAAACTTTCTCAACAAGTCCCCAAAGTCACAACAAACTAAAAGACGAATTAATACATGGGATTACATGAAACTGAAGAGCTTTTGTTCAGCAAAGGAAACTGTCAAGAACCTCAATTGAGAGCCAACAGAATGGGAGAAGATTTTCACCACCTACTCCTCCAATAGAGGACTAATATCTAGAATATACAGAGAACTCAAGAAACTCAACACTAAAGAAACAAATAAACCAATAGAAAAGGGGCAAGAAAACTAAATAGACACTTCACAAAAAAAATTCAAATGGCCAATAAGTGCATTAAAAATGCTCAACATCATTAGCAATCAGAGTGATACAAATCAAAACTACTCTGAGATTTCACCTAAGTCCAGCTAGAATGGCAATCATTCAAAACACAAACAACAACAGATGCTGGCGAGGATGTGGAGAAATGGGAACTCTAAAACATTGTTGGTGAGATTGCAAATTAGTGCAACCACTTTGGAAAACAGTATGGAGACTTTTTAGAAGAATGGGAACAAATCTACCGTTTGATCCAGCAACACCACCTCTGGTTATATGCCCAAAAGAAAGAAAATCAAACTACCAAACTAATGCATGTGTATCTATGTTCATAGATGCATAATTTACCATAGCTAAACTATGGAACCAGCCAAGATGTTCATAAACAGATGAATGAATTTCAAAACTGTGGGTTATGTACACAATGCAGTGTTACTCAGCTACCAAAAAAACCCACAATTGCAGCATTTATAGGGAAATGGATGGATCCTGAGGACATTATACTAAGTGAGATTAGTCATTCACAAAAAGTAAGGAATCAGATGCTTTCCCTAATATGTGAAAGCTAATTGAAAGGGGTCATAGGAGGAAGTCTAGGTGAAAAAGGAGATCATATAGAGGAGCAAATAAGGCAACCTAACCGTGGGGATGGGAGGAAGGAAGAAAGAAACTCTTTAAAGTACATGATGTAGTAATTCATATCATAGTCAAACACTAAGCCAAGCATAAGAGGGAAGAATGGGGAGGGAGTGGAATGGGGACTGGGAGCGGGCTGGGTGGGTTATGTGTGCATTTATGTCTACACAAATTTTTTGCTTCATCATGATGTATAAATACAATGCACCAATAAAAAATTAAAAATAAAATAAAATTAAAATTAAATTCTCAGTCAGTCTCTCTCTCTCTCTCTCTCTCTCTCTCTCTCTCTCTCTCTCTCTCTCTCTCTTTGAGGTACTGGGGATGGAGTACAAGAGCATTATACCCCCGAATTACACCCCCAGCCCTATTTTTTAGTCTTTTTTAAATATTTGAAACAGTGTCTCACTGAGTTGTGAAGGGCCCTGCTAAGTAACTGAGACTGTCCATGAACCACTTTCCTCTGATCTCTGCCTCCCAAATTCTGGGATTACAAGTATGTGCCACCATGCTCAGCTCTACTCTCTCTTCTTGCAGAAAAACAAAAATTATAATGAGCTAAAATAGTATTAATATCATAATCAGTGTTCAGTAGATGGTATAAAATAACTTTCATTAATTTCTTCTTAACATGTCCTAATTTATCAAACATCATAGTTAATAGTAAATGAAAAAACACCTGACCTAACTTAAGAGCTTTCTTAATTTATCCAGACTTTCTCAAATCATAAGGAATGCATTGTATACCTCTGGTTAAGAAATCACAACAATTTGAATAAACATAAAGATAAAACTTGAATGCTAAAGGATTCACTTAAATCAGCACCAGTGGTCTATAGATCAGCATATGTGAGGGCCACATCAAACTTCACTAAAAGGAAAAATGAGACTGTGAAATTTCTCTATTAAGCCTATTAGAGTAGGTAAAATTAGTACATTTAGTAAATTAAGAAATTGAATCTTAAGATATTAAGCTATTTTACAAAAATCAGATGCCAACTTATGGTATTCATATTTTAGTATCTGTGCTATTTCACTTAGAGGTAGATGTCTTAAAAGTGAGAGAGCAAGACATTGTCAAAGAAAATAGCTACTACCATTCTGTTTTTAGCTTCAATGAAAACATTCATCTGTTGAAATTATGAAAATTTAGCCTATGGGCTCAAAGGGCCAGTTTTGCTGGACAACATTTGATTTAGACCAAATATGCATATAAATAACATGAAGCTGCCATTTCTTGCTTCATAATTGGTATTATAATAACATTTTGCATTTTTATTTTTAACCTTTTTATTTTTTGAAGCAGGGTCTCACTGAGTTGTGAAGGGCCTCCCTAAGTAGCTGAGGCTGTCCATAAACTGTGATCCTCCTCTGGTCTCTGCCCTCTGAATGCTGGAATTACAAGCTTATGCCACTATGCCCCCTGACTCACCATACCCAACTTTAACATGATTTAAAATCTCTAATTATATCATGACTTTTAATAATAAATAGATACAAAATAATCATTACCCATCACTCACTTTTTTCCATGGGTACTCTATTAAGTTTGCATAAATATAACAGGGCAAAAGGAACAAGACCTGATTAGACACACCCCTTTTGTGCACCACTTTTTAGTCATCTAGTTTGAGAACATAAAGTAAACTCTAGAGAAATCTACTCTGTGCCACCCTCCTCTCCAGCTATCATTGAGAAGTGGACAGCAAATATGTCCTCACTCTGGACCCTCCTCTGACACAAGACAAAATTCCCCACCTGTGGAGAAGAGGCAAGATAGTGATTTCAAAAAACCTGTTGCTACTAGAAGAGAGAAATCCTCCTTTCTTGTCTTATGCATTGACACAGTCATCTACAACTGGATCAGGGGTAGGAAACTTATTCCTTGGGTCATGCATTAACACAAGGTTATTTCTGCTGCCACTTTTAAGGGAATTCCATCTACCCCAGACTCGTAAGATTCTACACTGATTCTAAGTATAGATTGGTAGCACTTAGGAGAAAAAGGGAATCCTCCTACTTTCTGGACTCTGGACTGAGTAAAGCAAGAAGTCACAGCATTTGAGGAAGGGCAAAGATGCTTAAAAAATTCTATACCTGCATTTTACACTGAATAACCTGCCTCTACTAAAACTAGCAGAATAAATAAAAAATATATATCTACCTCCACTATGAGACTTCAACTGAGTATGTAGCAACAGCAAGACATCATGAGGGTGGGGGAGGGAACCCTGCTGAGACATTAATATGATGAAAGTTAAGGGTAGAATAGAAAAATTAGGTTGAAACTCTCCAGTATTCCAAACCTCATCTAAGCACCAGGCAGTAGCAATTCACCATTGGAGATATCTGAAGCCCATAATGTGCTCAATGTAACTAAGGTAACAAAAAAGTCAGATCCAGCTCAAATATAGAAAATAGTGACTCAATTTCTCAAACAGTCTGGCAGAAAAGGAAGCATGTGCCTTTCCAGAAAAAGATGGTACTGACTTCAGCTCTATTATTTTTGCCTGAAATGTCCTGCATTCAATCCAAAAGCACAAGTCACGAGAAACAAAACAAAACAAAAAACTGACTTATCTGCAAGAATTAAAATGGTCATAAAAATAGACAAAAGGATTGTCCAAATGTTGAAATAATCAGACAAGCATGCATGAAAACATGAAGAACTTCAACAAAGAGATGCAATAAATAAAAAGTATCAAAAGTGCTAGAAATGAAAAAAATATGAGAAATTAGATGTGCCTGTGATGTGTTAATTAACATACTGGACACATGAAAGAAAAAATTATAAACTTTATGATGGGTCAATAGAAAATATGCAAACACTAAAAGAAAAAAAATGACAAAATCAACTAGCTAAGATTAAGGTCATGTACATGGTGTTCCTGTAAAAGACTGAGAATGGACAAAACAAATACCTGAAGCATCCTAACATGTTAAAATTTAATTTTAATAAAACACTAAAAACTGAAGGAGCTTATATAATTCCAAGCAGGATAAACACTAAGAAAAACTTAGGTGCAAGGTATTTTGATTGTTAAAACCATAATAAAGAGACACACCCAAAGGCACTTACATTAAAAAGAAATATTTTACACAATAAATCAATGGCAACATTTCAGATGACTTATTAGTGAGAAGGGAAGGATAATCCCTGCACCTGGCATTGGGAGCCTGGCCACTCTCATCTACATTAAAGCCTTACTCTTTGTGGTGCTGTTTTTGTTTTTTTTCTTCATTTCTGATTTTAACAATTTGGATTGATTCTTTTGATCATGTTGGCCAAGGGTTTGACAATCTTTATTTTAATTTATTTTTTTATTGGTGCACTGTATTCTGTATACAAATATACAAAAAATACAAAAAATATACAAAAATAAAAATTAAAAAATATTTAAAAAATAAAAAATATACAAAAATAAAAAATACAAAAAAAAACTTTTGTAGACATACATGCCCCTACCCGATCCCCACCCCGTTCCTTCCCCATCCCTCCATCCCATGCTTGGCTTAGTGGTTGACATTAAGTATTATAGCAATTTATCCAAAATTAACAATGATAATCTCACAGAACAGTTTCATTTGTCTGATACCAAGCTTTTGATGACTTACAGATAACATTTCAATATTTCTTTTTCTTTTCTTTCTTACCAGAGAATATTTTTTTCTTTTTCTTTTTTTTAGGTGAAACTATCATACATTTATTTACTTATTTTTCAGAAAAAAATCTATCCTAATGTGGAATATGGACTCTAGATACCCAAAACGATCTCAAAAAAAAAAAAACAAAACTAGAAGATGTATATCTTCTGATTTCAAACCATATAAAGCTACAATAATTGAAACAGTGTAGTACTGTTATAAAGGCAGATATATAAACCATTGGAGTTAATTAAAGCCTAGAGATACATTCTTCCATATATTGTCAAGTTATTTTTGACAAGGTTTCCACAAACATTTGGTGGAAGAAATAATAATCTTTTATCTAAATATTGTTGAAAAATAATAATTACATGAAAAAGAATAAAATTGGACCTAACACCATATACAAATATTAACTCAAAATAGATAAAAGACCTAAATATAAATCTTAAGATTATAAACTTTTAGAAGAAAATCTGGGACATTAAATATCACAACATTGTAATTGACAGTTATTTCTTGGATATGATTTCGATGGCACAGGCAACAGAAGGGTAAACAAACTCCCTAAAAATTAAAAAAAATATTGTATATCCAAAGACAATGTAAACAGAGTCAAAAGTTACTGATAGAATGGGATAATATATTTCCAAATGCTATATCTGAAGGTATATTAATATTCCAACTAGAAATCCTAAAAATTAGCAACAATAAAAGCAAACAATAAAATCAAAAATAGGTAAAAGACTAAAATAAATAGTTAATCTCCAAAGATAACCAATCTTAGTTGTCTGTTGGATGGAAAATCTTGTTTCTCTGGTTCTGGTGTGTGTTACCTATTTCTTCTTTGTAGTTAATCTCTTTGAGTATTTTCTCCAGGGCTGGTTTTGAAGACATAATTTCTTTCAGTTTCTCTTTGGCATGGAAGCTTCTTATTTCCCCATCTAATTTGATAGAAAGTTTTTCTGGGTAGGAAATTTTTGGCTGGAAGTTGTTTTCTTTCAGAGTTTGGAATATGTTACTCCAAGCCCTTCTGGCTTTCATGACTTGGTTTGGGAAGTCTGGAGTGATTCTAATTGGTTTGCCTCTGAAAGTCACTTGGCCCTTTGTTTTTGTTGCCTTTAAGATTCTCTGCTTGGCTTCCACATTGGTCATTTTAACAATTATGTGGTGTGGGGATCCTCTTCTCTGATCCTGTCTAAAGGGGGTTCTATAACCTGTGTATCGACCTCTTGCTCTATGTTTGGAAAATTTTCTGCTATTACTTCCTTGAAGAGATTGATCCCTTTGGTTTCACCTTCTTTTCCCTCCTCTATTCCAATGATTCTTAGGTTAGCTCTCTTAAAATGGGCCCATATTTCTTCAATGTCAGATTCCTGCTGTCGGATTTTTTTTTTCTAATTTAGAAACTATGCGTTCATTTTTGTAGTGACCCTCTTCTAAGAGCGAGATTCTATTCTCCATGTGGTCTAATCGGTTGTTTGTACTTTGAATTGAGGCCTTTACTTCATTAATTGCATCGTTTATCTCTTTTTGGCTCTCTCTGAATTCTTTCGAAACAGCTCTATTATTTCTACAGTTATTTTCCTGATTTGATCTTCTAGAAATTTCTGAATTTCTTTTTTATCGGGTTCTGAAGTTGTGGGGTTGTGGGCATTTATTGCTCCGTTGTTATTCCTCTTTCCTATGACTTCAGAAGTTTGTGCCTTCTCTGGGTTC
Source organism: Muscardinus avellanarius (assembly GCF_963383645.1). Classification (NCBI taxonomy): domain Eukaryota; kingdom Metazoa; phylum Chordata; class Mammalia; order Rodentia; family Gliridae; genus Muscardinus; species Muscardinus avellanarius. The sequence continues at coordinate 149,214,971 of NC_137786.1, forward strand.
TTCCCTTTGGTCACTACGACTTCACTTATGGTGCTCTGGATCTCGAGTCTGTTGTAGCTCAGTCCCCACTACTCCTTTACTCGGTTGTATCACAGAGTCTCAGACCCAGTGAGTCAATCGAGGCTGCTTTAGACCATGGGGAGTGCCAGGTTGGGCGTTCTCCTATGGTGTGATATCTCTGCCACCGCCACTCCCCCACTGGGTCAAGTCCCTGGGAGTGCTGTACTGGGATTTCTTCTCTAGGGGGGTGCAATTTGACTCACTGTTGTTGAGTGCGCAGATGGAGCTGTAGTGGACTCGGTGAATTCGCTGCTGCTGCCGCAGGTGGCAATATGGCGCCACTGCCATGCCCTTGGCCATGAGGCTGGTGTATTTCTTCTCTGGTTTTGCGCTTCGCTCTGACTCCCTGCATGGTATGTTGAGCCCATCCACTGGGAGCTTTAGATGCTCCCTGCGCCGAAAAATCTGCCGAATCCCGCCTGGCTGATCTGCAGTGGCTCGCCTCGGCTCGCTCTCTGCCGTTCCTCTCTGGAGCCTGGTGGGCTGTTGAGTGCGTTGGTCTGGTGCTGTCCGGTGAACTTGCCGCTGCCCCCGGCAGTAAGGTGCTGCTGCTGCGTCCTCGGGCGTGATGCCGGCGTATCTCCTCTGTGTGTCTGAGCTCAGTTCTGAGTCCCCCTCCTCTCTGGGGGCCTGGTGCTGCAAGGAAAGATGGCGCCCGCTGCTCTGCACTGCGGCTCCAGCCGCAGCACTGCGATCTGTTTTTTTTCTGGTGTCTCATTTTTCCAGCCCTCTTTTTCTCTGTCCCTTGTAATTACATTTTTTGTTTCTCTGCTGATGGTGTTTTCTGACTAACTGGCACTGATTTTGTAGTAATAGAGATTGGTTGTTAGCGGGGCTCATAAGCCATGCTTTTCTCCATCGCCATCTTCCCAGAAGTCTGACAATCTCTTTTATTTTTTTCAAGGAACCAACTTTTTTTTTTATTGATATTTTGTATTTTTATTTTTGTTCTCTATTTTATTTATTTTTTCTCTGATTTCAACTATCTATATTTTTATTTGGCTTTGTTTCTGTCTATGACATGTGTCATTGGATTGTTTATTTGGTGACTTTCTGTTTTTCTTATGTGGACACACAGTGTTATGAATTTTACTCTTAAAACTGCATTCACACAAAAAGTAAAAAAATCATATGCTCTCCCTAATATGTGGAAGCTGGGGAGAAAAAGGATCATAGGAGGAATTCTAGACAAAGAAGGAGAAACCATGGATGAACAAATAAGGCAACCTAATGGAGGGGGGTTAGGAAGGAGGAAGAGAGAAAATCTCTAATGTACAACTAATGTACCATCATAAAGAGACCAAAGTCAATCACTAAGCCAAACATGAGAAGAAGGGAGGGGGGGAAGAAATTAGAGAAGGGCTAAATGAGTGATGTGTTCATGTGTGCCTTTACCATCTTGTACTCCATTAAGATGTATGACTACAATGCACCAATAAAATTATTTTAAAACTGCTTTCAAAATATTCCAGACATTTTGATATATTGTGTTTCTATATTTATTTACTTTTAGACCTTTTTTATTTCTCTTTTCATTTCTTCTCTGACCTATACTTTAGAATGATATACATTTTAAAGTATATCATTCATTCTTCATGTATTTATGTAATTTCTTTTCATCTTTCTGTTTTTGATTTCTACTTTTCTTTTATTGTGGTCTAAAAACACAGGAAATTGTATTTTTTTTTAATTTGCTAGTACTTTTTGTTCCAGAATGTAGTCTATTTTAGAGAAGGTTCCATAAACAACTGAGAAGAATGTGTATTCAGTTGTTTCTGGTAGAAATATTTTGAATATGCTTATTAGGTCCATTTGTTTTTATAGTGTTCTTTAAATTTGAAGAATCTTTACTTATCTTTTGTCAGGAATATCGATCTAATGTATGAGTGGTGTGTTAAAGTTTCCCAATATTATTGTATTTGGGTCTGTTTGAGATCTAATGTTCCCATAAGTTTGTCTTATAAAATGGGGGAACACCCACACTTGGGGCATAGGTAATTACTATCATTACATCTTCTTGTTATATTGTTACCTTTATCAGTCAAAAACATGCAGTGGAGAAAAGACATCCATTTCAAAAAATGGTATTTGTAAAACTGGTTATGTATTGGTAGAAAATTAAGTTAAATATCTTCCTCTCACTGTGCACACAAAAAAAATAGGGCTGGGAATGTAGCCTGGAGGTAGAAGTACTGAGTCCCATCCCCAGTACTGCAAAAAAGAAGAAAGAAACAAAATATGCTTTATGCTTTTGAATATAATTATATTAGTATAGTGCAATCATAGTGAGGATCAATGTGGTATAAACATACATGTACATAGCATCCTAATCCTCTACATCATACCCTGATATGTTTCCACTCCTCTGCATACATCTAGTAAAACTGGTAGCATTTTTTTAATATATTGCCAAAGCATCATTTGGACTATTTTCTTTCTATCCTCCTTGACTTCATCCTCATTTCCCTTCCTCTATCCCTTTTCATGATTCCATACTGGTCTCTACTAGGAATAGAACTATCATATGACCCCGATCTATGCGACTCCTTGGGTATATTAGTTACAATTAATTATAACAGATTATAAAATATTGGCTCAGATGAAGAAGAGAAGCAAACCTTTCAAGGTTTGGCAAACTTATATATGACTCCCAGGCTTAAAATAAAATTTGAATTGGGTTGGATCACTTAAGACTTTTATAATCCAACAAAATGGCAATATTGGTGGTGAATTTCAATAGGTCTCTGAAGATTGCATGTGTGATTCCAGGCACAATGTTGGTTTTAATATGAAGCACTTATAATTTTACTATTTAACTTTTGAACAGTTAACATCCTTATTTATTATATTTTACTTTAATCATAATATCTTTGAGAAAAGAGAATAAGAAGTTTATTTCCATCTCTTTACCATAGGTTCAGGGACCCAGTAGATTTCTTCAATGTCTCTCTACTTTATTTATTCATGCTTTCTCCATTTATTCATTTATAAAATATTTGAGCACCTGTTAAACAGCCCTGTGCTTATTGCCATCTGCCACATTATAAAAGAGGCATTTTTCTAGGGCACTGCCTCAACATTATCAGCATGAAATAATAAGTTTCTGAGAAGATAAGCCTGCTGTCCACTTCACTTGAGAATACGTATCCTACTGTAGACAAAGTTTACCTTGTAGTCAACATAATCCATGGAACCTACATGCAATATAAATGTATTTGTTTTAGAAAACTTGTATTCTCCTAACCTAGAAAAGCGAGAAACAATTACTATATGGATAGGATTTGGCTCTAAGTGGTGACAGATGACAGTGGAAATATTACTGACACTTTAAAATTTCTGTTGATCCCAAGGTAGTTTTAACTACTGACAAAAATGCCAAAAGGCATAATAAGTTGTTCCTATTTATATTTAAGCATTCAGATGTTTAGAATAACTATACCACAAATTAAATATACATTGTAGATTAAAATGAACATTTAATGATAGTTATTGCTTTTAGCTGGGAATATGCATCAAAACTACTTATAATTCAAATTATAACTTAATCACAATTATTTTCTAATTAAAAATAATTGAAAAACCACAGCAGAATAAAATTTGCATAATCATAACATGAATCCTTATACTAAACATTTTCTGGGATTTAAGAAATAGTGTTAAACTCCCATTTACTTTCTTTTTTCTTTTATTTTGCTATTAGTATAGTTCTAATAAACTAGTAAATATTTTAAAATTCAGCTCAACACTTCAGTTTGCACATGTCATCTATTCATTCCCCACTTGATAGCAAATCATTCAAGTGAAAATACATCACCAAAATCCTGAGCAATTTGAATGCAAATTAAATCAATACAGTAACTTAGAAGAATTTGCCCTTGGAAATAGTGCAAGTTCAGACAGATGTTTGAGATTCTTATTTTGTTTTAGTTAATCTCTAGTAATATAGCTAGCTATGCTTAAGACATTCATTGCAAACTCCACTTTCAAATAAGAAGAAGCCCAGAGCAAAAAGACTTATAATGAAAGGCTGAATTCATTCACAAAGGTAAGAAATAGATGTCAGTTCTCATCTTACATGAAGCAAAAAAGATATAACCTGTCACATAAAAAATCAAGAAATTAATTTGTAAAAATAGATACCAAATGCTATTTTCTATACTCAAAAATCTGAAAATGACTGAGAAGGATTACAGTTTAAAAATGTATAGGGTAGCCATAAAAATTTCAGGGAATTCTAATTATTAACCTAGGAACTGATATTCACAAAGATCTGACTTAGTCTGCAAAATTTAGTTTACTTCCCCATATTATTCCTCAAATTATGAGAATTTAGACTTTGAGCTGATGCTATTATGGAATAATATTCTTAGGAGCCTTGAATTCACTTTCCATGCAGGAAAGATGAGAATTATTGGAGGCCAGAGGAAAGGTTGAGCTGGACAGACTTTAAGATGTCTGCTACTGTCTTTACCTCCCCATGTGTGTGCATTTGAATATAGGTAAAACTGATAGGTTGTTTCAAACCAATAAAATATTGGGAGGCTGAAAATTTTTCAAAAACTAAATGTATTATTCTATAAGCTCCTCTCCAATATCTAGTTAAGCTTTTTCTACAATGAAAATGAATGCCAACAAAGAAGCCCCACTCAAAGATCCAATTCCAAACAAGAGGTGGGAATTAAATGATTTTTTGCAGACTATTTCACTGACCTCCACATTTTAATATAAAACATCTTTAAAGAACAGCATCCTTCATATGTTAGATGACTAGTATAGAAGCTTTGGGAAATGTTATTTAAGTTAAGAACATGGTTATAAATAATTCATCCAATAAATATAATTGAGGATCTGCCATTCACCAGGCCATTAAACTGGGCCTATGTTGGAACTACAGAAAGGAATAAAGTACTGACTCCCTTCATTGTCATAGAAGTGAAGGATCATAAATAAAGAATAAGTGCACAATGTGACTGGAGACACATACCACACAGAATATACAAGAAGTCATAGGAACAAGGAAAAGGAAGCCCTAATTTTACCTAAAAGAAAATCCAGGTTCTAACAGAAGAGAAGATACCTGATCAGAGAAGGACAGACATCAATGGAGTCTCTCACTTGTGCTTCCAATTTTTGAAGACTCTGGATATATTCCAAAGATCTGTAAGACCCAGAGACCACCAGTGAGAAAATAGTGACTTTACAAAGGTTGGAGCATCTCAATGAAGTAGGAATTGACCAATAGTCATGGTGTGAAGTGAAAGGTCAAAGCTTCTTCAGGTCTAACTGGTTGGAAATATTTAGAGAACTCTTTGAGAACCTTCTAACTGTGCAGCATGCCCAGGTACTATAGGTTTAGTATATGGGAAAGCTCGGACTATTCAGAATGTTATGCAATTAGCTGTGGGTCTCCATGTTTCAATCATAAAAGCATGGCAAAATACTTTAAAATACATTCTGGTTCGAATCTCCCAGGCAAGGATCAATGCTTTGACTACCTACTGATACGTTTCCCCGCCATGTACTTTTTCTGACTTCTGGATCAAAATTAATTTCTTTCAAAATCTCTTTCCTGTACCATACATTTCTCAGGGTTTTAGCAATCCTGTAAAATTTAAGAAGGTGAGAATAAAATAGTCCTTACTACAGTTTACCTTTTTCTTTTCTGAGATTGCAGCAGTGTTGTTTAAAATGAAAGCCAAGATTTCTGAGATGATGGCGACCAGGAAAATTGGATTAAAAACCAGAATTGATCCATCTGCTGCTTGCAAGAAACACACCTTACACATAAAGATAGAAACAAACTTAAGGAAAAGGTAACCCATGCTAACAGAACTCGAAGGCATGCAGGAGTAGAAACTATGATATCACACATGTTATACTTCAAGCCCAAACTTATTAAAAGAGACAAAGAATATCATTTTTTTTTTACTGGTAAAAGGAACAATCCAGCAAGAACATATCAACATCTATACCCCAAATATAGGTGCAGCTATTTTTATAAAACATACTCTTTGTGACAGTAAGTCACACATAAATCCCAATACAATAATACTGGGAGACTTTATCACCCATCTCACACAAACCAATACTCCAGAAAAAAAGGTTAGTAAAGATGCCTGAGACCTAAAGAACACCATTAATTAAATGGACCTGTTGGACACCTAATAGAATATTTCACCCAACTATTGTGGAGTTTACATTTTTCTCAGCTGCTCATGGAACATTTTCCAAAATAAATCACATCCTGGGCTACAAAATGAGCACTAGTAAATTCAAAAAATGTTATATACTTCCCTGTGTCTTTTCAGACCATAATGGAATGAAACTAGAAATCAACTATAAGAAGACCCAGAGAAACCACATAAACATGTGTAGACTGAACACCACACTTCTGAATGAACAATGGGTCATAGAAGATATAAGAGGTAAAATCAAATAAATTCTAGAAACAAATTAAAATAGAGATACAACATATCAAAACCTCTGGGACACTCTGAAGGCAGTATTAAGAGGAAAATTTCACATAAGAAAGACAGAAAATCTGCAAATAAATAACATAATAATGCACTCAAATCTTCTAAAAAACAGGAACAATATAACCTCAAAGCCAGTAGAAGATAATAAATTATTAAAAATCAAAGCAGAAATTAATGAAGTAGAGAATAAAAAAAAACAATACAGAAAATAAATAAACCAAAAGCTAGTTTTAAAAAAAAATTAACAAGATAGATAAACTACTAGCCAACCTAACTTTAAAAAGAGAGAATCAACCCAAACTATGAAGATAAGAGATGAAAAAGGAGACATTACTACTGACAGTGTAGAAATCCAAAGGGTTATTAGAAACTACTTTGAGCCAGGCATGGTGGAGCACACTTGTAATCCCAGCATTCCAGAGGCTGAGACCAGAGATCGCGGTTCGCATACAGCCTCAGCTACTTAGTAAGCCCCTCTGCAACTCAGTGAGACCCGGTTTCAAAAAAAAAAAAAAAAGAATAAAAAATAGGGCACAGGCTGTAGCTCAGAGAGGTAGAATGACCCCGGGTTCCATCCCCAGACCCCCCCCCAAAAAAAAAAAACTACTTTAAAACAGTATACTCCAACAAAATGGAAAATCTCGAGGAAATTGACAACTTTCTAGATAAATACAAACTTCCTAAACAGAGGTCAAGAAGATATAGAAAATTTAAACCAAACAATAGCAATCAAAGAGACTGAAACAGCCATAAAGTGCTTACCATCAAAGAAAAGCCAAAACCAGATGGTTTTCTAAGTGAATTCTATAAAACCTTTATAGAAGAGCTAACCCCAATACTCCTCAAACTATTTCGTGAAATAGAAAAAAGTGGAACTCTCCCAAATATATACTATGAAGCCAGCATCAAACTAATACCAAAACCAAATTAACACAGTTCAAGGAAGGAAAACTACAGGCATATATCTTCTGATGAACTTGGATGCAAGACTACTAAACAAAATACTAGCAACATTCATTCAAAACCACATAAAGAAAATCATACACCATGACCAGGTAGGGTTCATCCCAGGGATGCAATGCTGGTTTAACATATAAAAATCAATCCATGTAATTCATCATATAAACAGAATCAAAGACAAAAACCACATGATCATTTCAATAGATGCTGAAAAAGCATTTGATAAAATCCAGGATCCATTTATGATAAAAGCACTGCAGAGAATTGGAATAGAAGGAACATATCTCAACATCAGAAAGGCAATCTACAAAAACCCATAACCAGCATCATATTAAATGGAAAAAATGTTGAGAATTCCCCATAAAAACAACTGAACAACAAATTCAACAAAGTGTCTGAATACAAAATCAATCTAAAAAAAAAAAATCAGAAGCTTTCTGTACACCAAACAAACATCAATCCACTGAAAAAGAAAATCAGAAAACATTTTCACTCAGTATTTTTCACAAAAATAAAATACTTAGGAATAAACTTAATCAAGCAGGGAAAGGACCTCTACAAAGAAAATTATAAAACACTGAAAAAAGGAATTGAAGAAGATCTTAGAAGGTGGAAATATTTTCCATGTTCATGGGCAGGCAGAATAAATATCATTAAAATAGCCATACTTCCAAAAGTGATCTATAGATTTAACACACTGCCCATTGTATTACCAAGATTATTCCTCACAGACATAGAAAAATCAATCCTTAAATTCATCTGGAACAACAACAACAAAAAAACAGAATAGCCAAAGTAGTTCTCAGCAACAAAAACCAAGCAGGAGGAATCACAATACCTAACTTTAAGCTATACTACAAAGCCTTTGTAATAAAACAGCATACTACTGGCAAAAAAACAGACACATAGACCAATGGAAGAGCATAGAAGACCCAGAACCAAATCCACACACTTACAGCCAATTGATTTTTTACAAAGGGGCCAAAAGCATACACTGGAAAAAGCCTATTCAACAAACGGTGTTGGCAAAACTGGTTAACCACATGCAGAAAATTGGAAATTAATCCCACTTTATAACCCTACACAAGAGTAAATTGAAGATGAATCAAAGACTTAGAAATTAGATCTGAAACCTTGAGGCTCCTTGAAGAGGGTATAGGTCCAACACTGCCACACATAGGCACAAATAAAATCTTTCTCAACAAGACCCCAAGGGACAACAAACTAAAATGCAAATATATATATGAGATTGCATGAAACTGAAGAGCTTTTGTTCCTCAAAAGAAATTGTCAAGAACCTCAATTGAGAGCCAAAAGAATGGGAGAAGATCTTCACCACCTACTCCTCTGATAGAAGATTAATACCTAGACTATACAGAGAACTCTAAAAAATATACATATATATATATATATATATATATATATATATATATATATTCCCATCAAAAAAATGAGCAAGCAAAATAAACAGACACTTCATGCAAAAAGAAATTCAAATGGCCAATAAGTACATTAAAAATGCTCAACATCATTAGCAATCAGAGAGATGCAAATCAAAACTACCCTGAGATTTCACCTTACTCCAAATAGAATGGCAATCATTCAAAACACAAACAACAAATGCTGGTGAGAATGTGGAGAAGTGGGAACTCTAAAACATTGTTGGTGGGATTGCAAATTAGTGCAACCACTATGGAAAACAGTATGGAGAGTCCTTAGAAGAATGGGAACAAATCTACCATTTGATCTAGCAATACCACTTCTGCATATCTACTGCAAAGAAAGGAAACCAAACTACCAAACTAATGCATGTGTATCTATGTTCATAGCTGCACAATTCCCCATAGCCAAACTATGAAACCAGCCAAGAGGTCCATCAGAAGATGAATGGATTACAAAACTGTGGGATATGTACACAATGGAATTTTACTCAGCCATAATCAAAACACAATTGCATCATTTTAAGGAAAATGGATTGAACTGGAGGCCAGACATTATGCTAAGTGAGATTAGTCAGTCACAACAAATAAGAAATCAGATTCTTTGTCTAATATGTGAAATCCAAGGAGAAATCAGCCATAGGAGGAACTCTAGATGAAAACGGAAATCCTATAGAGGAGCAAACAAGACAACCTAAATGAGAGGATGGGAGGGGGGGAGAAGGAAATTCTCTAAAGCACACAATGTTCTTAAACATATTGAAGTCAACCACTAAGCCAAGCAAGGGAAGGAGGGATAGGGAGGGAATGGGGTGGGAATTAGGTAGGGGCTAAATGGGTGATGTGTACATGTATTTCCACACAAGTCTTTTACCCATTATGATGTATGAATACAATAAAAAATTAAGCAAAAAAGAAAATAAAAGCCAGAAAATACTTTGAAATTTTCTTGTAGAATCCGCTTTCAGAAAAGATATTAGAGATAGGAAAAAAAAATGGGTCAAAGCAGGAGTAAGGTGAGATGGATTACTAGCATATATTCCCAAATGTATTGGCTTACCATTTTTAGAAAACAAAAATACTTAGTGTCCCCATGAGTGTTTACATCACCCCCTCATTTTTATTCTAAACCTTCCAGTGGCACTTGATGGTATTAACACTCCCTTTGTAATTCCAATTCTTAGCCTGGGAAGGCAGCATTGCTGCTTGAAATCTATAGATTAGGGTAAACAAAACCAAAGACAGGTGGTACTGCTAAAAAATAATTCAATCTCAAAAAAAGAGCCTAAAGGTATATAAGGATGGATCTGTAGACTAAATCATGACCCTTTTAAAAGAAGAGGATCTGTCCCAATTTCCATCTTAATACACAAAAGTTAGTAAGTTTAGAAATATAAATGCATTCCATTGTCTGTTGGTTAATATAAGTTGTTAATAGTGGATATTTTACTTAGAAAAAAATACAGACTGAAATCCATTCTATGCAATGTGCATTTTGGTCATTTCAGGTATCAAAGCAAGCAGTAATTAATCAATTTGGGGGAAAATAAGGCCTTTTCCCTACCTCTAGAGTCACATTTTGATTTCCATAGGTTAGAGAGTAATATTCGTTGCAGAATAAATTTATCCTAATTAGGGAGGGGAAGAGTGGTAGGCAGAGTATGTAATAAATATTATTCAATGTTAACACTATGCTAAGTAGACTTATTAAGTAAAAAGCAAAAAATATTTATGTAAACTACCATGTGAACACCATTTTATTTTCTGATTTTCTTCACCTGGCCAATTTTCTTTATTCTCCAAATTACCCTAATTTACAGTGGGCAGTAGCAGTTGTTTGGAGAAATGACCACCTATATAATAAGAAACAAGTACTCAGCTGTATGCCACCTGCATAAATTCCTACATACAAATAAATGAAATATAAGCCCCATTCATATTTTATTTGATATGTATGTCCAAATACTGGGTTAAAAATCATAGACATGATTTAAAAATATTGGACAATATTTTCCAAACTGATATATTTGCTAAATAGTAAAGTTAAGATAAATATATAATCTTTAGATTCTTTCATAAGAAATGCACACACAACTTACCAAACAAGATGTTGTATAAACAAGCTTCAGCATACTCAACTCCAGAAATATTTTCCTGATGATAACTGTATTTGTCTCATTTGAAAAATTTTAACATTAGAAATAGTAATGGTGCATTAGTTTGGCTCAAATATAATAGTACACATTTCAGAAGTTAAAAGACCTTGTTTTGTCACAAATATGAAAAGAAAACTGGGCTTTGGACGTGTCCTATTCTAACTTTTTCCTATGTTTACTATAACCAAAAGCATCACATACATCTTTACACAGAAAAAAATTGCATTAAAGTGAACTATGCAGAGTCCCTATTAGGTGTTCTGGAAGGCTAAAAAATGAAATAATATACATATATTTGTATATCACCATCAAGTTATACATTTTAAACTTATTCCAGAATTATTTTCCTACCCAGTAGCCTCACTAAATAACTCTGCCTATTTGCTGCATCCCACAGCAGAAAGAAAGCCTTCCTTGCTCCTCATTGATTTATAAGGAAAATAAGGTCAGTAAAATTTCAATTTCTGCAACTAAATATCAGAGATAATATCTAACAGAAAAATATTTGTCTTGACACAATTTCAGAGGTTTCCATCCATGGTCACTTGGCTCTGTTGTTTGGGGGCTGTAGTGAGGAAGAATATGATAGCAGCATGTTGTGACACAAAGTTGTGATTGCAGAAGATATTTTTGAGTAAAACAGAGGTATATTTCCTCAGGTTTTCCTAGTATAGTGAGGAAAAATAGACCTTGTCATCAGGACTTCTGAAAGGTTGCCCCTCTTAATTCTTTATTGAACTATGTTTCTTTTTAGAATCTATAAAAGATGCTCCATTTTTCAACATACGGGTAAAAGAAATGGATCTAACATTATAGCTGTTCCATATTTCACATTTTTTCAAAGTGATTCATTAATTATAAAATGGTGATGTCTCCTTTTTCATTTCTGATATTAATAATTTAAGTTGATTCTCTCTTTTGTCAGTCTTATTAATTGACAATCTTATTAATCTTTTCAAAGAACCAGCTTTTTGTTTTGTTGATTCTTTGAATTGTTTTTTTTTTCTGTTTTCTACCTAATTTATTTCTGCTCTGATTTTAATAATTTCTTGCCTTCTGCTGGTTTTGGAATTACACTGTTGTAGTCTTTCTAGTTCCTTCATGTATTGTTAGATTGTTTACTTGGCGATTCTCTGTTCTTATGTGGGAATTCAATGCCATAACTTTCCTTTTAACATTGCCTTCAAAATGTCCCATACATTTTGGTAAGTTGTTTCTCTATTTGCATTTAATTCCAGAAATTTCTTTATTTCTTACCTAATTTCTGATCTTATGTATTCATCATTCAATAGTGTATTATTCAAACTGCATGCATTTAAATAGTTTCTTTTGGTTTTCCTGTTGTTGATTTCTACTTTCATTCCATTATGGTCTGAAAAGATGCAGGGAATTATAATACATATTTTGAATTTGTGAGGGCTTGCTTTGTGGCCTAGGATATGACCTATTTAGCAATAAGACAATAGAAGGAAATCAAAGGAATTTTAATAGGAAGAGAAGAATTAAAACTATTATTCTTAAGAACTATTATAATAATAGTTCTTAAACTACTATTAGTTTTAACATGAACCTTTATCTAGAAGACCCAAGGAACTCAACCAAAAGACTATTGGAGCTGATTAACCAATTCAGCAAAGTTGTAGTATACAAAATCAACCTAAAGAAATCAGTTGCTTTTCTTTATGCCAACAATGAATATATAATGAAAGAAATAAAGAAAACAATTACATTTACTATAACCTCAAAACTAATAAAATACTTAGGAATAAACCTATCCAAAGATGTAAAAGACCTCTACAATGAAAACTATGAAACATTAAAGAAAAATGTTGAAGAAGAACATGGAAGATAGAAAAATCTCCCTTGCTCATGAATAGGCAGAATCAATATCATCAAAATTCCATTCTGCCCAAAGTGATCTATAGATTCAGTGCAATTCCCATCAAAATACCAACAAAATTCTTCATAGGTCTAGAAAAATCAATTATGAATTTTATATGGAGAAAGAAAAGACCCAGAATAGCCAAAGCCATCTTCAGGAATAAAAATCAGGCAGGAGGTATCACATTTTCAGACTTCATATTATACTATAGATAAATAGTAGTAAAAACAGCATGGTATTGGCATAACAACAGGCAGACTGACTAGTGAAATAGAATAGAAGATACAGAAACAAATCCACACACCTATAGTCAATTGATCTTTGACAAAGGGGGCAAATTTTTATGCTGGAGAAAAGATAGCCTCCTCAACAAATGGTGCTGGTAGAACTGGCTATCCATTTGTAGAAATATGGAACTAAATCCTTACCTCTCTCCATGCACAATACTAAACTTGAGATGGATCAAAGACTTAGAAATTAGACCAGAGACTGTAAAGTTTTAGAGGAGAGCATAGGCTCAATACTCCAACATATAGGCACAGGCAGTAACCTTCTCAACAAGACCTCCAAAGTGCAGGAAATTAAAGCAATAATTAACAAATGGTATGGCATCAAACTAAAAAGTTTCTTCTCATCAAAGGAAACCATCAAGAACCTAAAGAGAAAGCCTAAAGAATGGGAGAAGATCTTTACCAGCCACCACTCAGATAGAGGGCTAATATCCAGAATATGCAAAGAGCTCAAAAGACTCTACACTAGCAAAGCAAACAATCCAATCAAGAAATGAGCAACTGAACTGAATAGACACTTCACAAAAGAAGAGATACAAATGTCCAATAGATACATGAAAAGATGTTCAACATCATTAGCCATCAGGAAGATGCAAATCAAAACTACGCTGAGATTCAATCTAACCCCAATCAGAGTGGCAAGCCTAAAAAAATCAAATAACAACAAATGCTGGTGAGGATGTGGTGAAAGACATACTCTTTTACACTGTTGGTAGGAGTGCAAACTAGTTCAGTTGCTATGTAGATCAGTGTGGAGATTCCTTAGAAAACTGGGAATATATCCACCATATGATCTGGCTATACCGCTCCTGGGTATTTGTCCAGAAGGGTTGAAATCAGAGAACTACAATAACATATGCGTACCCATGTTCATAGCAGCACAATTTGTAATAGCCAGAATATTTAATCAACCTAGGTCTCCATCAACAGATTAATGGATTGCAAAATTATTGGAAATACACACAATGGAATTCCACTCAGCTCTAAAGAAGAACAAAATCAGATCATTGGTTAGAAGATGGAAAGACCAGGAGAACATTATGTTAAGGGAGATCAGTCAAGCACAGAAAGAGAAGGGACTTATGTTTTCTATAATATGCTCAAACTAGGGAGTATTAGAGCTACCAGAGGGACTCCAGACAATTGAGGAGAAACCTCACCAAAGCAAGAATGGAAGGATAGGAGAGAAAGAAGGCTGAGGTTGATTAATGAAGGAACTACATCCAAATTTGCGTAAAAATAAAATATAGCATAGTTAACCTGGACACTCATTGTTGGGAGGGGGGAAGGGGAAGTGGGGGGGGGAGAGCACCAAGCATAGTCTGAATGTATGCCCTTTTCAACATGTTCCACATAAAAATAAAAAATAGATTAAAAAATAAAATTAATGGTCATTTTGTGGAAAATAGTAATGAGATAGACCTGTGCTTAAGTGATATTAGGAAAACTGATACCACTGGCACAAATACAAGTTTTCCAAAAGAAAAAAATTATAAATTAGAGAGGAATAGTTGGATAAATCCTACATTCCCAGGGGATATAGAGATTCCAAATGTTTCCTGGGTTTTCTGGGGATAGCATGATTTATGATTGTCTGAAAATAAAAATAGGCATTAATGCATATATTACTGCTTTTACTTTTTAACATGTAGGTGTTAAATTACATCACATATTATTGGTTCACCTAATAATTACCATTATGTTTAATAGAATGCAGAAACTCTTATTTATTTTTATTTCTTTACCAGATCCTTTCACATCTAACTTCTTTTTGGAAGAGATTACATTATAAAATCTCTAATGTAATTAACTTAGAAGAGAGAAAATAGACCTAATGCCAAGACCATCTATATCAAGAGCCACATTTAATGACATATCTATGTAGGCATCACCCCAGAATAACCTTTGCTTATTCTTATAAGCAAAGGTTCTGGTACACATGTTTTTATGCCCAATTTCTTTTCTTCCTGCAAACTTTTGTAACTGTCATGGGACATACTTATGTTCAGCTATAGCATCTGACTCTATATTTTCTTGTCATGAATCTAAATGAGATTTTAGAGTAGAAGCTATTCCTATGGTAGAAAACCAATTATAATTTACTCTCAGGTTTACTATTGTTGTGGTTTACATTTCTTTAAATAGATCCAGATTTTCATCTAATATCATTTTTTTCTTATTCTTAAAAGTCTTCTCTTAATATTTATCCTAGAACAAGTCTGCTAATGCTTTCAGCTTTGGGTGTCTAAAATACTTTAGCTTACTTTTATGATTTAAAGACATGTTCACTCTATGAATAATTCTAGTTTGAGAGGTTTTATATAACTTTGATCATTTATCATATTGTTTTACTTTTTTGGATTTGCATTGTTTATATTGTTTAGACTATCCATCTGATTATTAGAAGACTTGTTCATAGTTGTCAGCTTCTTAAATATCTGAAATAGATGCATAATTATTTTGATAACTAATTCTATTTTCTGTGCCTTTTTGTGTACCTGAAATAATTCTTTATTTCCTTATATGTATTTTGATTTTTTTGCAGTGTCTAGTAATTCTCTTTTGGATAGCAGATATGACAATTTTTTTCTTGGATGCTGGACATTTCTGTATTTCTTTGAACATATATCAGATTTGTATAGAATGCAATTTATGTGGAAAATCTGTGAATTTTTAATACTTTAGACTTGTTTGGCTAGACAATAACAGTCTTCATTTCAGGGCTAATTTTGCTCCACTAATGAAGCAAAACCTTTTAGTTACTTTGTGTATTACAGAGTTTAAATGCTTTATGTATCCAAAATTTCACACCAGCTAAGTGTAATATAAGCTACTCCTGGCCTTCCATGTGCTCCACAAATGGTTCCACCTGT
The DNA here is from genome assembly GCF_963383645.1 of Muscardinus avellanarius. Lineage (NCBI taxonomy): Eukaryota > Metazoa > Chordata > Mammalia > Rodentia > Gliridae > Muscardinus > Muscardinus avellanarius. The sequence goes on from NC_137786.1 coordinate 149,231,107, forward strand.
TTGTTTGATTTTTTCCTGGTGGTTCTTTCTCAGTTTGGGGGTAATCTGTGATCATTATTGTCATTTTTTGACCAGAATTAGCTGAAGATTCTGTAGGTCTGAATTCTTTCCTCTCTGTGCATCTTTTGCCAATACTCAGTTCCTATATTCCTCCAGGATTTCCAACTCAGGGAGACTGCTGACCTCTACTTGGTTCCCTGAATAGTGATCTGAAAATTCTCCAAACATTAAGCTTGACAGCAACAGCACTTGCCTTGTTTGCTTTCCTTATCCTAAAGACTGCTTTACTGCCTGTTACATTTTTTTGTCTATTTAATTGTTTATTTATATGTTTAAACCAGAGGAGTAAATCTAATCAAGCATGACATAATCATACATGGACATTGTTTCAGCATTCTCACTGCTATAACCCACAAAACCTGACACAACTTAGAGGGAAGAAGATTTATTTTCTCATAGTTTCTTGGAGATATCAGGTTGAGTCCATGTGAGGCCAGAATTTGGAGCTCAAGGCATGGCAGCTGGAAGAAGAGAGAGAGAGAGCAGAAAGATCCACTTTCATAACACAGATGCCAACAGCAAAAGAGACAGAGTGAGCAGGGGGAGATGGAAGAATATCAAATCCCCAAGGCCACAACCCCAGGAACCCACCAGCCCTTAGCAACCAAGCCCTGCTTAAATATATTGACCAAAACCATATTAAAATACCTTGAATAACTACAACTTAAATATATTCACAATTTATCTTCAAACCTTAGATCTTAGACTGCTCAAGACCACTTCCAAACTATCTGACAGTAGGAAATATAGAACACAGGAAAGGTGAAGTGCAGATCTATTTCAGTACTCTCCTGATACCTTCAAAAGTGTTCTGACATGCTTTTTATAGACATCATCTTTTATTTCTGTCTATGGTGAGTATGAATACTGTACTGCAGAGAATATTAAGGCCAAAGAAAATCTTTTAATAGGTTAACAGAACACTTTTATTTGCACAGAAGGCATAAATATAATTTGTTTCACAAGTAAAAATAAAAGAGCCACCTATACTTACCATACACTATGATTCACCCCTGTCATCCTCCCAGCCACTGGTTTGGCTTTCAAGATATATTATCTAAGAATATATTCTCTCTTATGACATAACTCTATGAATTTTATTATAGCTGGAGTCATTCCATAGTAGATACCTTATATGATAATTAAGCTCAATTATCTTATGTGTTCTCTTTTATTTTTCTCCTCATCTTTCATTTTCCTTTAGCATCTAAAAATGTACAGCTATACCACAATTAACTAAAAGTGGCCAGTGTGTTGGGAATTATTCCAAGGGAAGCCTTTATCAGAAATGAAGATGTATGCCCTATTCCCATCTGAAGTGTCCTTGACAATTTTTATTTTTTGTGGTGCTGGGGATCGAACCCAGTGTACCTTTGGGGTACACTCCCAGGCCTATTTTGTATTTTATTTGGAAACAGGGTCTCACTAAGTTGCTGAGAGCCTCACTAAGTAGCTGAGGCTGGCTTCAAACCTGTGTGATCCTCCTGTCTCAGCCTCCCAAGTACTGGGATTACAAGCATGAGCCACCATGCTTGGCTGACATTTTTTTAAATAAGAGAGTGAATATCACTACTATAGTAATGGCAATTATACTTTCCATTTTCAGCATATAAAAAGAAGACTATCCTGATTTCTTTTGTGTATTAGCAGAAGAGAAAGATAGCTTATTTGGGGCCTGGAGGTAACAGCTAAGAGGACTGAGACTTATACAAGCTATGGGAATAGAGCATGAAAAATTTCTGGCCATACTTAGTGGTGAAAGAATGGGCTCAGTTTTTATGAAGAGTGACTGGTCTCTGAGAAGGTAATTGGCCATTGGGGTGGCAGTAGGGTTCAAGCATATCTGTCAGTTTAGGGAGCACTCTGCTTCAATAGCTCTCCTCTTTTTAAAGGAGGAGGAAAGGCTATAAGGAAGAAGTCTAATCCTAGCCTACATAGTCTCCCTGAAGAAAAGAAGACCCTAAAAAGAGGTTGCTAAATTCCCTGCCACTAAGAAATATGACCAGGTCTAGTAATGTCAGAGTAATGAATGCATATCTATGTTCATAGCTGCACATTTCATAATTGCCAAACTATGGAACCAACTGAAATGTCCATCCACAGATGAATTAAGTACAAAATATAATCTGTTCCTATGAAAAGTTCAGCTGTGCATTCTGTTACCATTTTAAGTTAAAATTGTCAATCAGATCCATATATAATAATATATCAATAATTCTTAAATATGGAACCTAATAAAATAAAAATAAAATATTTTGTTCTAAAACCCACAAATAAAAAATGCAGTCTGCAGTTTTCCATATGGGCAAATTATCCATAAAATGAGTTACATATAGATTTTATGCCATGATAAAGAAGGGTATATGTTTATATTCCAACAACACCATACTATCCTTCCTTACTAAAGAACTGCAAAATATCTTGTTCTAATTTAATTCATTACATTAGAAACAATGCCCTTTTATGTACTCATATCTCAATGATTCAGTTCTATGTTATTCATTTTTTTCTCATATTTATATTCAATTCTGAACAATTATTCTCTGTCTCTGTTGGCAAAAAGAGTAAGTTCCTAAATTTTTTCTGATTTGAAAAATATCCCTGAATTTTTCTCCTGAGGAAAAAGAAATAAATGAAATATAATTAAATATACTCCAATTGATTGAAGCAGCTAAAGGCTATTACAGTATTTAGGCAGTTATTGAATCCTTTGCTATATTTTATTTCAGGCACTGAAAGTCATGATTCTAAGGCTTTTCTGATAATAAGGTCATAAATGTCTACAATAGGCTAACTTCTCTTTCTTCCAGTTCTTTCTTATTTACTACATCCCTTGACTTGTGGAATTGTGAGCTAAAAAAGACTGTGACACTTTCTTGACAGTGATTTTTATTTGAAATTCTTTAACGCTATTTTTAAGAGTAGAACAATACAAATTCAATTTATTCCAGTCCTTTGGTACTTTCTTACTGAAGTCATCCTTGGCTAGATAATATTTTTAAAGATTTTTTAAAAATCTTTTTTTTTTTTTTATTTATTTTTTTTCAATTAATTTATTTTTTAAATTGGTGCATTGTAGTCATATATCAATCACATTGGAGTACAAGACTTGAGAGGATATACAAGCACACATCATCCAATTAGCCCTCCTGCAGCCCCCGTCCCATTCCCTCCCCCTCCCTCCATCCCACACTTCTTTGGTGATTTACTTTGATACATTTGTTTATGTACCTCCTGCATTTTAAAGAGGCTCCGTCCTCCAGTATTACATACCCTCTGATTGGTCACATTAGTTGCTTCACTATAGGGCCCTTTCTATAGCTCAACCTCTTCCTGTTGCCCGTTTCCTCCTAGTTATTGCTGATTAAGGGAAGCGTCTGATTTATATTTTCTGCGATATTTCTCTGTGCATGCTGCGTTGCAAGTACCAATCCCACTCTTGATGGTCCCAGTAGTGCCCTGGCTACTCAGTGGACTGATCCAGACCTCGCTGGCTCACGCAGCGGCCTTGCCTCATGGGAGGACCCAGTTCTGGTCTCGCTGGCCCCTGAACCGGTCAAACCCCTAAGCTGGCTTTTGTCCCGACCTTGGAGGCCGCAGGAGTGAACTTGCCTCACGCCAGGCTCCAATGCTGGCCATTGGCCCCTGCACCAGTCTAACCCCTTGGCAGGATTCCAGTCCCGGCCTCGGAGGCCCCAACACTGGTAATGCCTCACGGCAGGCTCCGATGCCGGCCTCACTGGCCCCAGCACCGGCCTAACCCCTCGGCAGGCTCTTATCCTGGCCTCGAGGCCCCAGTACCGGCCTTGCCTCAAGGCAGGCTCCGATGCCGGCCTCGCTGGCCCCAGCACCAGCCTAACCCCTCAGCAGGCTCTTATCCTGGCCTCGGAGGCCCCAGTACCGGCCTTGCCTCACGGCAGGCTCCGATGCCGGCCTCACTGGCCCCAGCAGTGGCCTAACCCCTCGGCAGGCTCCGATCCCGGCCTCAGAGGCCCCAGTACCGGCCTTGCCTCAAGGCAGGCTCCGATGCCGGCCTCGCTGGCCCCAGCAGCGGCCTAACCCCTCGGCAGGCTCCAATCCCGGCCTCAGAGGCCCCAGCACTGGTCATGCCTCAAGGCAGGCTCCGATGCCGGCCTCGCTGGCCCCAGCACCGGCCTAACCCCTCGGCAGGCTCTTGTCCTGGCCTCGGAGGCCCCAGTACCGGCCTTGCCTCACGGCAGGCTCCGATGCCGGCCTCGCTGGCCCCAGCAGTGGCCTAACCCCTCGGCAGGCTCCGATCCCGGCCTCAGTGGCCCCAGTACCGGCCTTGCCTCAAGGCAGGCTCCGATGCCGGCCTCGCTGGCCCCAGCAGCGGCCTAACCCCTCGGCTGGCTCCGATCCCGGCCTCGGAGGCCCCAGCACTGGTCATGCCTCAAGGCAGGCTCCGATGCCGGCCTCGCTGGCCCCAGCACCGGCCTAACCCCTCGGCAGGCTCTTGTCCTGGCCTCGGAGGCCCCAGTACCGGCCTTGCCTCACGGCAGGCTCCGATGCCGGCCTCGCTGGCCCCAGCACCGGCCTAACCCCTCGGCATGCTCCGATCCTGGCCTCGGAGGCCCCAGCACTGGTCATGCCTCACGGCAGGCTCCGCTGCCGGCCTCGTTGGCCCCAGCACCGGCCTAACCCCTCGGCAGGCTCTTATCCTGGCCTCGGAGGCCCCAGTACCGGCCTTGCCTCATGGCAGGCTCCGATGCCGGCCTCGCTGGCCCCAGCACCGGCCTAATCCCTCGGCAGGCTCTTATCCAGGCCTCGAGGCCCCAGTACCGGCCTTGCCTCAAGGCAGGCTCCGATGCCGGCCTCACTGGCCCCAGCACTGGCCTGACCCTCAGCAGGCTCTTATCCTGGCCTCGGAGGCCCCAGTACCGGCCTTGCCTCACGGCAGGCTCCGATGCTGGCCTCGCTGGACGCAGCAGCGGCCTAACCCCTCGGCAGGCTCCGATGCCGGCCTCGCTGGCCCCAGCACCGGCCTAACCCCTCGGCAGGCTCTTATCCTGGCCTAGAGGTCCCAGTACCGGCCTTGCCTCACGGCAGGCTCCGATGCCGGCCTCACTGGCCCCAGCAGCGGCCTAACCCCTCGGCAGGCTCCGATCCCGGCCTCAGAGGCCCCAGTACCGGCCTTGCCTCACGGCAGGCTCCGATGCCGGCCTCGCTGGCCCCAGCAGCGGCCTAACCCCTCGGCAGGCTCCGATCCCAGCCTCGGAGGCCCCAGCACTGGTCATGCCTCAAGGCAGGCTCCGATGCCGGCCTCACTGGCCCCAGCACCGGCCTAACCCCTTGGCAGACTCTTATCCTGGCCTCGGAGGCCCCAGTACCGGCCTTGCCTCACGGCAGGCTCCGATGCCGGCCTCGCTGGCCCCAGCACCGGCCTAACCCCGCGGCATGCTCCGATCCCGGCCTCGGAGGCCCCAGCACTGGTCATGCCTCATGGCAGTTTCCGCTGCCGGCCTCGTTGGCCCCAGCAGCGGCCTAACCCCTCGGCAAGCTCTTATCCTGGCCTCGGAGGCCCCAGTACCGGCCTTGCCTCACGGCAGGCTCCGATGCCGGCCTCGCTGGCCCCAGCACCGGCCTAATCCCTCGGCAGGCTCTTATCCTGGCCTCGGAGGCCCCAGTACCGGCCTTGCCTCAAGGCAGGCTCCGATGCCGGCCTCGCTGGCCCCAGCAGCGGCCTAACCCCTTTGCAGGCTCCGATCCCGGCCTCAGAGGCCCCAGTACCGGCCTTGCCTCACGGCAGGCTCCGATGCCGGCCTCGCTGGCCCCAGCAGCGGCCTAACCCCTCGGCCGGCTCCGATCCCGGCCTCAGCGGCCCCAGCACTGGTCATGCCTCACGGCAGGCTCCGATGCCGGCCTCGCTGGCCCCAGCACCGGCCTAACCCCTCGGCAGGCTCTTATCCTGGCCTCGGAGGCCCCAGTACCGGCCTTGCCTCACGGCAGGCTCCGATGCCGGCCTCGCTGGCCCCAGCAGCGGCCTAACCCCTTGGCAGGCTCCGATCCCGGCCTCAGAGGCCCCAGTACCGGCCTTGCCTCATGGCAGGCTCCGATGCCGGCCTCGCTGGCCCCAGCAGCGGCCTAACCCCTCGGCAGGCTCCGATCCCGGCCTCAGCGGCCCCAGCACTGGTCATGCCTCACGGCAGGCTCCGATGCCGGCCTCGCTGGCCCCAGCACCGGCCTAACCCCTCGGCAAGCTCTTGTCCTGGCCTCGGAGGCCCCAGTATCGGCCTTGCCTTAAGGCAGGCTCCGATGCCGGCCTCACTGGCCCCAGCAGCGGCCTAACCCCTCGGCAGGCTCCGATCCCGGCCTCGGAGGCCCCAGCACTGATCATGCCTCAAGGCAGGCTCCAATGCCGGCCTCGCTGGCCCCAGCACCGGCCTAATCCCTCAGCAGGCTCTTATCCTGGCCTCGGAGGCCCCAGCACCGGCCTAACCCCTCGGCAGGCTCTTATCCTGGCCTCGGAGGCCCAAGTACCGGCCTTGCCTCATGGCAGGCTCTGATGCCAGCCTCGCTGGCCCCAGCACCGGCCTAACCCCTCAGCAGGCTCCGGTCCCGTCCTCGGGGGCCCCAACACTGGCCTTGCCTCACGGCAGGCTCCGATGCCGGCCTCGCTGACCCCAGCACCGGCCTAACCCCTCAGCAAGTTCCGGACCCGACCTCGGAGGCCCTAGCACAAGCCTTGCATCATGGCAGGCTCCAATGCCGGCCTCGCTGGCCCCAGCATCGGTCTAACCCCTCTGCAGGTTCCAATCCCGGCCACGGAGGCCTCAGTAGTGGCCTTGCCTCACAGAAAGCTCAGATGTCGGTCACTGGCCCCAGCGCCCGCCTAACCCCTCAGCAGGTTCCGATCACTGTCTCTGTGGTTATTATTTCAAAGGTTCCAGTTGTAATGTATCAGATCTCTGCCTCCCCCGAATATTGGCCACTGGCATTGTCACTGCCTCCACCGTTTCAAATCCTTCCCAGGCTCTTTTTCCACTCTGAAAGTTGTCCAGTGTTCCTAAGCATGCGTGATGGTAGCATTCGACATTTAGTGTAATTTCTCCAAAAAAATAAAGTTGGTAAGATCCGGTTTCTGCTTCTCCTGAATACAAGTCTCCACCACCATCGCGAAGAACTCTTTCAACACCGCATTTCTCCTTGGTCTCCGCTAAACTCTCTCCTTATATGTGATGTCTGAGATTCTTAACAATATAGAGAAATAGCAGTCCTCTTTCACGGCGAATTTTTCCATAAGTTCCAGTGCATTTAGATAAGTTTTGTCTGCATCTCCAGTGTCCTGGCATCCATAACGGCTTTCTTACCACCTCTCCGATATTTTTCTTTATCTTTTTCTGTTCTGGGCCCGGTTTCTCCAGGGGTCTGGCGTGCTACTCGCAGTTCGGCCGGGACCCAGAGTCCCGCGACCCGGGCCCCATCTGGCGTGCCCAGCCCGCGATCCCCGCCCAGAACCCAGCGTCTTACTGGGCCTGGTTTCTCCAGGGGTCTGGCGTGCTACGCGCAGTTCTGCCTGGGGCCCAGAGTCCCGCGACCCGGGCCCCATCTGGCGTGCCCAGCCCGCGACCCCCACCCAGAACCCAGCGTCTTACTGGGCCTGGTTTCTCCAGGGGTCTGGCGTGCTACGCGCAGTTCGGCCCGGGGCCCAGGGTCCCGCGACCCAGGCCCCGGCTTTTGTGCGCCGCGCGCAACCCCTACCCAGAACCCAGCGTCTTACTGGGCCTGGTTTCTCCAGGGGTCTGGCGTGCTACGCGCAGTTCTGCCTGGGGCCCAGAGTCCCGCGACCCGGGCCCCATCTGGCGTGCCCAGCCCGCGACCCCCGCCCAGAACCCAGCGTCTTACTGGGTCCGGTTTCTCCAGGGGTCTCGTCCGGTTTCTCCAGGGGTCTCTAAAAATCTTATGCCTACTCTTTCATAGAGAACTCTAAATACAATTTTTAAGAAGATAAATAGAAAGTATTTTTTAAAAATTCCTTAGAGGAAACTTGGCTTGGTGGTTCATGTTTGAAATACTAGTACTTGTGAGGCTGAGAAAGGAGGATCCCAGGTTCAAGGACAGCCTTAGCATGTAGAGAGATTCTCATCAACTAGAGAGACCCTGTTTTGAAATAAGAAATAAAATCAGTTTGGGTGTATAACTTGGAGGTAGAATGCCTCTGGATTCAATTCAATTCTCAGTACCACAAAAAAATCTTCTTAAAACAAAACAGCCAAGATGTCCATCAACAGATGAATGGATTACAAAACTATAGAATATATACAATGAAATTATACTCAACCATAAAAAGGACAGAATTAGGACATTTGCAGGAAAATGGATGAAACTGGGGAATATTATGATAAATGAGATTAGTCACAAAAAGTAAAAAATCAATTTTCTCCCTAATATGCAGAAGCTAGAGAGAAAATGGGTCACAGGAGGAACTCCAGATGAAGAAGGAGAAAGCATAGATGAGTAAATAAGGATACTTAACTAAAGGTGATGGGAAAGGGAAGAGGGAAAATCCCTAATGTACATGATGTACATTCATAACCATATCAAAGTCAATTAATAAGCCAAGCATGAGAAGGAGGGAGGGGAAATTAATGGAGCGGGAACTAGGGAAAGGCTAAATGAGTAATGTGAACATGTATGCTTCTACCATCCTCTACCCCATCAAGATGTATGACAACAATGCATCAATAAAAAAAGGAAGATGAAAAAAATAAACAGATATAGAAAATCACCCTATGTTAACTTAGCAAATATAAAACTATCTGTTATTGTTCCTGTGTTCTTGAATTGGATAGAGTGAGCTTACATTGTGAGGAAGGCACCATTTTAGAGTCTGGATAAAAAAAATTAGAAAGTTCTTTTCCTCCAAAGAATTTTAACTCAAACAATACATTACAAAACTACCTTCCACTTGCCAAATCTATCTTCAATTTCCCTTTGCCAAATGATTTTTTTTCCTAAACAGAAGGATAGATCTCAAGATTCCTCTGAATGATAATTACCCATGGGTATTAAATATATGGCTTCATTTACTCAGCTTTCCCAAAACATCCATTTGCTACTGCTTGCTCCCCCTATTACCACTAAACCAAATATTCAACCTCCACATTTTTACAATGTTCTACAATCCATTGATTCCATGGTATTATATTTCATACTTCTCTTATCATTTCTGTTCTAATCCAGTTTATATTCCATCTCTTACTTCTCTCTTCTGTTATTTTAACGTGGCAAAAGCCCAAACTCTGGTCACATCCAACTATATAATTCATATTTGTTCAGGGTATGACACAAAGCATAAAAATAAAAATATAATCAAGCTGATTGGTTTGACTACAACTGTGAGCTTTGCATGAGGTTGGATGACCACCAACAGAACCTTGAGTAATTGTATTGCTAGTCTATTTTCTTTTCACTATGCAGAGGTAATAATTGAATACTACCCAGATCTACCCAAATCTGCCCCCAGCCTCACTCTCAGTTGACAATCACATTTTCTATTTCCCTTAGAGAATAGTAACAATCAAAATAGAAATCTCTCAGTCTCCCTATAACCTCTTGCCTATCTAACACACTCCTGTGAATTTTCTCCTTCTCATAAACACAAACACTCCATTTTCCAATTTGATGCCAACTACCTTTAGGTTTAAATTTCACTTCTCTTATAAACAGTGCTATCACTACAACTTCCTCCTCTCTGTGTCTAAAATATTATTCCCATCAGTATACAAACACTATCATTGTTTCTATCTCAAAAATTTAAATTACAAAATTACAATCACACACACATAAACTTTTGGCTTTGTTTTCTATAGAACTACCACTTCTCTTATTTGTTCCCCTTAATAGCAAACATCTTTGAAAGAATAGTTCAATTGACCTCTCTTTGGAGTTTACAACAGTTGGTACTACTGGTATCTCCACACCCAATGTCCCTGGTACTCTTCCAAGCTTCAAGAACTCATGCAGTGCCTATATCATATGGCCTCATGATATTATATGTGTATATCTCTCAAATCATGAGCATCTTGAATTCAAGTGTCACAAGTAGAATAAATATTAGGCAAATCATGCCTGGAGCAGTGCCCGTTTTTATATTGCAGCTACTGTAGGTACTCAGTGTTATTCTCATATTCTATCTAACTATCTATCTATTTATCTATCTTTACTTATTTATTTTTTGGGATTGAACCCAGGGATATTTTACCTTGGAGCCAAATATCCAGCCCTTTTTATTTATTTATTTTTTCATTTGAAACAGGATTTTGCCTTGCAGAGGGTCTTGTAAGTTGTTGAGTCAGGCCTCAAACCTGCTATCTTTCTGTCTTAGCTACTCAAGTGGCTATTCTTGTTAAATTTCTATTCTTGTTAAATTTTCTGTAAGTTTTGCAGAATGACTGAATAAAAACCCTGTGATTATTTACCTAATAAAGAGTATGGCTTGAGCCCCTGTTTTTCGTTTGACTCCGATTTGCATTGGTTAATGTCATGAAGCCTTTTAGTAGTGCTAAAGTAGACTATATTTCAAGTGGAAGAGTGTTTAAAAAAACAGAAAATACAAGAAGAAAGAAAGAACATATTCGAAATAAATTGAATAATCCAGAGCCTTGGGTCTGTTGTTCTCATAATAAAAATTATGAGCCGGGAGTGGTGGTATACGCTTGTAATCCCAGCATTCAGGAGGCTGAGACCGGAGGATTGCGGTTTGCAGACAGCCTCAGCTACTTAGTGAGGCCCTCTGCAACTCAGTGAGACCCAGTTTCAAAATAAAGAATAAAAAATAGGGCAGGAGGTATAGCTCGGAGGTCGAATGTCCCTGGGTTCCACCCCCAGACCCTCAAAAAAAAAATTTATGAGGTCAACAGAATAGTATCATTAAGCACAGAATCAATTTTCCTTTATGCCTTGATTTCTTAAATTTTCAAATCTTGGCTTATTTATAGCAGCATCTACACAGAGCTGCTGATATTTCCTGAGCTCACATTGTTCTTTAAAATTTTTTTATAAATTCCTAGACAGAGCAGCAAGAAGGGCTCAAGTCAGATTAATTTAGATTGCTCTTAACTATAATATCTACATCAACTAACTGTCTAGGGCTTCTTCTAGTTGTGTCCCAAACTCATATATGTAGAGAAAGGAATCCATGCACTGGGATCCTCCCAATTATGGAGAAGTGTTTTCCTCTAGAATATTTCTGAGAACACAGAGTTCAAAACTGTTCACACAAACCAGAATAACAGGCATCATTTTCCTAATTCCACAAGATTGGCTAGAAGATGGTACTAATAAGCAAAGGGCTTTTGATGACATGGCACGAATCTGCATTGATCCCAGCCAAAGTTTTATGAAGACGGACTATCTCCTTCATCAGAGTTGCCATATGGTCATGGTGACCTAGACATGGCAAAATTTACCAAAATTACAACATGCCATATTCCCTTGTCCAAATTATACTACTCCAACAAAGTTGCTGCCTACAAACTCCAGGACTCAATAAATATTCTTTGCCGGACTTGGCAAAGAAGAGTAAACATCCCATCCAGACCCTAGTCATCTGAGAGGTCTACATGAATCCAAATTTGTAATCCATCTAGCCTAATGCATGTGCTTCAGAGGGATGGAAGAAAGTACAGATTTGGAGCTGTCTTACTCTCTTACTGGATATAAGCAAATACCTTTTAGAGAAAAAGTTTTAGGCCGTTTAGGACATTGAAATTATAGCAAACATGTAAAACTGGGCTGTGAATCAAACCAGAAGTTAAAACAGACTTTTGAGCATGATGGTAATTCCCACTACAAGTCAAGCAGCTGAATTTCACACCTAAAATAAGCATATAACATTTTAGTAAACTGATGTTCCAAAGTTCACTAGGTTTCTCCATATGGTGCCTCATGCAGAGGGCATGTGAGGGTGTGTGTGCATGCGTGTGTGCATGCGTGCGTGTGTGTGTGTGTGTGTGTGTGTGTGTGTGTGTGTCCTCTCATGCATCCGTGTATGTACACAGGAAAGCAGCAAACTGCATTGGCATCCTCTGACCCATCTGCTCCCATAGAAGCAAACAGTCTACAGAGGCTGAAAACATCTAGATTTCAGAGTTTATCTGACTGAGGGTAAAGCATTTGCCTAGAATCCTGCATGCTTTGATTAAAACATTTACAAGTTTGGCTCAATGTTCTTAGCATTTAGGCAGGTGGCAGGAGTCCATCACATCAGTCCTGCTCTCTACTCACAGGGAAAAATTCTTATTTAAATATATACAAGCTCCCGTTGTCTTTCTCCTCACATCTACCTACCCTCTTTGCTCAGATTTTCTGCTTGTTTGCTTATCTTGTTAGTACTCAGAACAGATAAAATATATTCCAAGGCTTATATTCTTGTGAGGACAGTAGTCACATTGAAGAATAAGGTATTGATTCAGACTTCATCTGATGATGCTGGAACCCATGCCCAAGGGAAAGACACCTGTGTGCATTGCTCAGCTCAGGGCTGTGGTTTACACTTGACTGGTAGGTTGTGGTAGACAGCCCCATGGGAATCCAACCTGTCACTCTAAAAGGACAGTAGATATTTCTCTTTCCCTCACCTGTGTTGTTGTTATTTTTTCTTTGAATGCCACTTCATCTGGCTCCGTGTTCAAACCCAGTCTTGCTTGTAATGCCAGTTCCTTTATCATGTCAATACGAATTAGACAAAGGTCTTTTTGAGTAAGGTCCTTTATTAGGTCAGTACAAATTAGTTCTTCTCACTGAACATTCTAAATCTCAAAAGAGAGATGCCACAATAAGTTAATCTCTTATTGTGAAATTTACAAATCATAATATCTGAGAAAAAAGCCATAAGAAAAGAATTCAGGACAATAAGGCAATAAGGCAGTCCCTAAATTATGTCTTATACATCTCCCCACAAAGGAAAGTATTATGTTTAAGACACATCCTCTTCTAATAGATTACAAAATACATTTAACAATTTTCTAAAAAAATTTTGATTCTTAAAACATCACCTTCAGTACTAAAATGCTTTTCAGAAGTAGTTAAATAATACAAAAAGACTTATTAACATTATTTTATTGTTAGTGGATTATTTATTGGTGAAATATAATTATACATTACAACGAGGTTCAAAATTAGGTAAACATATATGCACAAAGCCACTGTGTTTTCCTTTGAGTACCAACCTGTTCCTCTCCCTCTCCACACAGAATATTAAAATTGGTATTGATAGCGCCATCTTAACTAAACTATCCAAACTATAGGTATGGTGCTCTAGAAAAACAAATGAACCATGGGGTAGAAAGCCTACCGATTCGATTCCTGGCTTAGACTGTACTTATGATTGTACACACACAACTGACTTATGACCCAGATGAGCATGCATTTTGATAAATTACTGATATGTTATACACACATCTAGAATTAATACTTAAGCCATTATTATAAAGATTGAAAAAAATGTTGAATGATCTTTCTAAATAATAAGAATGGAATCAATGTGCTGAAAGCATTTTTAAGACAGATATAAATTATAACCAAGGTGGACAACAAATATCACTTATTCGATCTTAAGCTGAGCCGTGGTTACAGAGCTGGGAATATCTCAGAAGAAACTTTCTGTAGCAAGTTTAATATGATGTATTATTGCACCGGGAGTGCAAAGGTTTTGTTTCTTCACCCCCTCATACCATTTTATTGCTAAATGTGTAATAACATATATGGAGAGGCGTTTGATGGTAAAGTTCCCTACACAATCTGGTTTTGAAGTGTACATATCATGTGTTTCCATTTGGCTACTGACACTGTCTCTTAGCAGTTTTTGCCTTACTCTCACTCTATAACCTTCTATCTGATCCTTAAGCAACACAAATATAATGTTGCTCAAAGTAAATCCCTTGAGATCCTTTTGTAACCTGTGCCTGCCCACAACCAGACTTGTCCCCTGCTGGCTCCAGCCTCCCGCCTTCCTCTGATCCCTGACAGTGCTGAGTGCATCCTTATTTCTGTGTCTTGCACCACATTCCCTCAGATGGAAACATTCTGCCCGATTCATGTTAGTTGGCTCTCTTTCCATTTAAATCACAATTAACTGCATTTAAATAAACATAGGAACAACAATAGCAACTAACACAGATCACACTTAACATGTGACTAGCACCATTCTAAATGTTTTGCATTCATTAAATCATTCAATATTAATAACAAGTCTATACAGAGATAATGTTATTGATTTAAAAAGAACATAACAGAGTATGGTGGCATACATCTGTAATTCCAGCACTTGGAAAGCTAAGACAAAAAGAATGCAGGTTTCAAGTCAGCCTCAAGAACTTAGCTGGACTCTGTTTTAAACTAAAAAAAAAAAAAAAGAAAAAAAAAAGAAGGGGAGAGATGGGCATATCTCTCAGAGGTGTATGTATGCCTGTACTATCTTGTACCCCATTAAGAGGCCTGACTACAGTGCCCAATAAAAAATTAAAAAACAGTATATAATTCAAACCAAAAGAAAATTACTGTGACTTCATTTCCCAAACTCTAACTCCTCTGAGGGCAAGTACTTTTGCTTGGTGCACATGATCAGGATTTTGGAGCAGTGCTTGGCATAGCACAGATGTAACCCCCATTAGATAGTTGCTGTAGAATTAGTGACTTGATGGGTTTGTACCTGTCTGGATGCCAGCCACGAACCCCAAAATGTTGAATCTAGCCATAAACCTCAGGGGATGTGGCATCCTCATCCATTAGCTCACCCAAAGGGGATCAAGCCTGATGATTTGCCCTGACCCAGCTGAGGAGAGAGATTGATTTATACATCAAAATGACAATTTATTAATTCACTATGAGGAATGTTCCTGTCAGCTGGAATGAACCTTTTCCTGCCTGTAAGGGAAGCCTCTGTGGAAAAGCAAATTAAGATCAGAAGGTTACTTAGCAAATACAAAATCAAAGTGAAAGAAATTTGAAGACGTCATAAGATATTTTAATCAAGCCACGGCAGCTGGATGAATCACCTTTCTCAATCCCCAAGGCACTCTTGGGAGTAGGTCAGACTGCCCACCCAACAATCACGCATAGCCTCTCACAAGGACAATACATTCTCATTTTCCAGCTTTCTAGGAACCTGTATTCGCCAGTTGCTGCTCTCGAGACCCCTCTGCATTTTTCTCCTCTGTTCCCTTAGGTCTGGAGAAAAAAACCTATTTTGAGTTCCGTTTCTAAGAGACACTGTCTTGACACAGTGTGGGCCTGTATACTAGATCCTTCAGTGACTCTTATATGACTGTCTCCAAACAACTTGATTAAAAGTCTCAAGGTCCAGTCTAGTTGGTCTAGAGACTATAGAGGGAGACCAGACCTTGAATAGAAAAGCCAGCTGAGTCTTTAGGGAGTGAGGTCTTTAAAGGTCTTGGGTAAGATTATAGGCAGAAAACCAATGACTACCATTGCTAGGGCACATTGGATTGACCAATCATACTCTTAGAATGCCCACTTAGTTTTTGTTGTCAACTTCCAAAGTACTGCCTTTAAATTTATTGCAACGATATGCCTTATAAGAGGATACACTGTGAAATAACAAAGCCTATATTTGACTTCTAAATATAATATTTACTGAATTAACTTTGCTAGTTCTCAGCATTGCTAATAGGATTAAATACTACTTGTGAAGTTCTTCTATATAGTGCCCAAACACATTAAATAAATATAAAATTTTAGATATTAATATGAGTTATTTTAACCAATAACAGATAGATTTTTCATATCTATGTGGTAAAAATTCTTCTAAATACACTTATTAGTATAAATTATTTATATTTTGAAAGAAAAATAAGTTACCAGGAGAATCTTATAGATAAGACATTTAAATATGAACAAAGTATAATTTCCATGTAAATTTGCCTCCTAATGAATGAGTGATTTTGTCCTTTCTTTTGGCCAAGTGCATTAATAGTATATCAAGTGCCTGACCATAGCATGCCAGAATTAACCCAGAATATTTCAATAAATGAGTAAAGATAAAATCTCTAGAATTGAATGCAATTAGGAAATACTATTTCTCCCTTTTAGAGAGTAACAAAGCACATTATCATATTAAGAGTAGCAAATAATCTTTCATGAAAGAATTAGATTGAATGTGCTATTTACCAGTTTTGACAACTCATGAGCCCTCCTACACACACTTATTTATTTTAACTTAATGCTAATCGTCTCACAAAAATATTTATTAGAGGGCATGATTTTTAGTCATTTTTCTAGGGGAACATAGAGGGTAGCCAGTCACGTTTTCCTTTCCACTTTAAAATATATATATATAAAAACTGAAAAAAAATTCTCACCCCTGATTACTTAACAAATGCAATGATGTCTGAATCTTGAATCTTGCCCCAAACTGCAAGCCTATCACAGTTGCAGAAAGCAAAACAGTGACCCCTCTACATAAAAAGATTTTCATTTAACAGTGAGCAGAACCTATAAATACATTATTTTTACATGGCAAAGGAACTTTGTGGCTGTGGTTAAGGGTAAGGATGTTGAAAAGGGGAAATTATCCTGGATTATCTAGATGGGCCAATCTTTCACATAAAACTTTGTTATGATCATGGAAGAAGAATCAGAGATGTGCCACATGATAGGACTTGGACTTCTTTCTTCACTTTGGAGATGGAGGAGGAGGGACATGAGCCAAGTTATGAGGCAGCAGTTAGGAGTTAAAAACTGTTCTCTCCTTACAGCAAAGAAGCATAAAAAGACCTAGATCTGAAACCACAAGACTGAGTTCTGCCAACAAATCAGAAGAGCAAAGAAACAGATCCTTACCCCAGAGTCTAGGGAAAGCAACAGCCTTAGTGCACCTACATTTAAGACTAGTAAACCTGTATTCCAAAGAACTGTAGGATAATAAAGTTATCTTGCTTTAGGCAATTTGATAATTATTTGTTAAAAGGAGCAATAGAAACTAAGTGCAATTATCTTCAAAAATAACTACTTTTTTACCTTCCTCCATGCCAGGCTCTTCTCTATGTGCTTGACACATATGTGTATCAGTCCACGCCATCTCTATAACTACCCGAAGATACAGGTGTTATTAATGTCCCCATGTGTGGAATAGATAGCGAGACACAGAGAAGTTAGGAATCTTACCTAGGCTCACATAGCTAGCAAGTGGCAGATCTGAATTTGCAACATAGATCATGTGCCTCTGATTCAAAATGAACTCCAGTTCAGTGAGGATCATGATATAGGAGATATGTAATAGTCTATCTTTCAAATATGATTGACTCCTCTATTAAAATTATAAATCTCATTTTTTTGAAGTACTGGGGATGGAACTCAGGGACATTCTACCTCCAAGCTATAACCCCAGGCCTATCTTTTATTCTTTATTTTGAAACAGGGTCTAACTGGGTTGCAAAAGTCCTCAGTAAGTAGCTGAGGCTGTCTGTGAACCACAATCCTCCTGTCTCAGCCTCTCAAATGCTCGGATTATAAGTGTGTGCCACCACGCCCGGCTTAAATCTCTCATTTATCATATTTATTTGAAACTCCAAGTTTTCGATTGCTTTTTGAATATTCATATTCTAATAACAAGCCAAACATGAACTGTACTAATTTTATTAGCCTAATTTTAATTTTACACACAAATGTATCAATCTAATTAATCAGAAACCTAGATTTCCTAAGAAATATTTTCACACTCTGTTTCAAACTCTTCCTACATCATTGGCAAAATGTCAAACATCTGAACCTCCTATTTATATATACTTCTCTACTATTAACTCGAGTAATTTGTTAATTAATTAAATGTGAATCTTAGAATGGAGATGCAGTTCAGTAGTATTGGTCTAGAATGTGAGAAGCCCTAGGTTTAATTCCCATATCATCTTTAAATAATGTGTGCCTATTTTGTGTTCAGTATTTGGGTTGAGGAAAGTGGAACATAAAAGAAGTATATAATATACAACCTTGACCCATGTAATCTGTAAAAGTCTAAAAAAATGAAACATTCAATTCAGAATGAACTTTTATAAGATTCTCAACTTGCAATCATTCCATCCTCTGGACAAGATCAGTAGCATATTTCACAGTTTAGAACTGAACTAACTAGACGACAACCCATTTATTTCAATCTGTCCTTCATTCCTTTTCTCAATTTCAAAGGTAAATGAAGTTAATTTAGTGTCAACCAGGACTGGAAGATAGAGATACATGGCTGAGTATGCATGCATGTGCACAAACAACTACACACAAATAACACACAAACCCACAAACAGGCCCACAATAAAAACATATATTAATACATTCCCCTCCAACCTCACTTTACATTGGCCTTCTGGAACCCTTTGCTGGCCACCAAATATCTTCAGCCACATCTTTTTTTTTTTTTAATACAGATACCATATTCATATGCAGATATTTAAATCATAGGTCCTTTTATTACCTAGGATGGTAAGGTCTAAAATGTCTTTAGGATTAGATGTAGGATTATTTTTAGGATTATTTCTTAATAACCTGGGAAATAACTCTGAATAAATTTCTAAATAAACCCCATAAAATATTTCAGAAACAATAAAGAGCAAGTGTAACACAGGCCTCCCCTGAGTCCTTTCTCATTCTCTTTGAGAGGATCGCAATCAAGAAGGGGCTGAGCCAGCAGATGCATAATATCCCTGGCTCAGGCAGCTTCCATTCTTGAGCATCACAGGTCTTCTGCACACCCTCTCCGGGCTTCACCATCAATAGTTCTTTTGTAGAAGCCTACTTTATAATCCAGTCAGAGATCCTATACCCAGAGGGTTCAAAAATAGATAGAGGAGATACCTAACTTTCTCAAGACTGAGCTGATATAATAAAATTTATTTTAAGCAATAAGAAGATTTGCAACAATAGAAAAAAAGTTAAGGTTCTAATATGAACTTATCTTACTAATATGTATGGGGAGGGAGAAAGGGAGCGAGAGAAAAGGTTGTCCAGAAAGAAATACTCCAAATCATGAGTTCATGTATGTTCTCATCATATAGAATCTCACTATGATGTATAATTACACCGCACCAATAAAAGTATGATTTGGAACATGCATAGTAGGGGATTCCTCTGAGAATGTGTATTTGATTTCTGGTCTAGCTCTTCTAGTTTCAAATTCACATTGTCCATCCTTCACTCATTTTAGCCCTTAAATTCCTTATCTCCATTCATGAGGGAAAATCTCCACTTCTTTCAGAGAAAAACAACTTTTTCCCTAGAATCTTTCACCTTTTCTTTCACAGATCACGAAAGTCTATATATTGCAAATTTAAGTAGAACTCAAGTTCTCAACAGGGTAAACATTGATCTTTTGCTACCCAAGCCCTATAGCAAGAGAAAAAAGTAAAAAGAGACAATATGAGATAAGTGTTAGTTCTTTTTGTGAAAGTAGATAGCTCAATCCAAGTTCTATATTTAATATTTCTGCAACTCAACTGGAAAGAGTATACCTGCTGGCTCCTCTAAATAGTAGATTCTTATACCCTTTCTCTCACTGACAGAGGAGATTAAAATCCAAGTATTTGGATTAAGAGAGAAATATTATTTCCATTAGCAATTTACCAGCACCTCCTTCACCCCAACCCACCTGGCAGAGATTTATTGAGAGACCATAAATACATTGTTCATTGATATGGTTTTGGACCCATTTCTGCCTCATACAGATATTTTTGATTTATAAACATCTGTATTTGACTCAAAAGACAGATCCATTTTACACTTATGGAAATATTCTATTTGTTCAAATCAAATCTCCTTCCACTAAACATAAAACGATTGCAGGTTTTATCTACCACACAGAGATGTGCTGTCCTTCCTTTGCCCCTATTTTCTCCAAATTCTTTTTAGTATCTATGTTGTTCCAAATTGTTTTGCAGTGACAACTAGCCCCACCTTTCTCTGGAATTGGAAGTGTTACTAGCTTGCTTTATGTTGCTTGTGTGTAACTAGAGGCACAATGTAACCCGCCCATGTATACAATAAAGAACAAATAAAAGCCTGCTGTCATTTTGAATGGCAGCCTTTTAGTTGCCCAAAAACGACACCACAGAACTGCACAAAGGCTTATAGAATCTGGAAAATCAGGATCCAATTGTCACCTCAGGATTATTTTCAGGGTAATCCTTCTTGGTTGCACTTTCTTGGCTCAGGAATGGAAACAAGGGTGTGTGTGTGTGTGTGTGTGTGTGTGTGTGTGTGTGTGTGTGATAGAGACGAAGAAGAAGAAGAAGAAGAAGAAGAAGAAGAAGAAGAAGAAGAAGAAGAAGAAGAAGAAGAAGAAGAAGAAAGAAGAAGAGGAGGAGGAGGAGGAGGAGGAGGAGGAGGAGGAGGAGGAGGAGGAGGAGGAGGGGAGGTTGGCATTTTATAAGAGGAAACTCATTTTGTTATCCTTTAGAGAATTCCTGTGTTGACACGTTTCTTTAGAATTTAATATAGTGTCTGCTCTTTTAGGCAAATAGTAGGATACACAATTTCTATTTAAAAAATCTATAAAAGAAACTAAAATGTCTCGTATCTGATGAATTATCAAGAGCAGCTGCCAAGACCTGTGGTCCAATAGAAGACTCCAGAACTCTCTTAAAAGAGCTTGTTCCTTTTTCTTCTTGGATTTCTGATATCCTTTCCACAAATGCTTATTTCTGAGACCTCCTTTAAATTCTTCTTTTTTTCTGAACCTCTTTTACAAAACTGGCTCTAATCTAACTATACTTTGCCCTCTTCAAGGAAGCTGGATGATTTATCAAAGTCTTAAGAAAGTCTGAAATATAAAATAAAACTATAAGAAACCCTGGGAAGAATCTTAGTGGAGGAATGACCCTTACTTTTATTTGGTGCTATGAAGTGTAATCACATATTATATACTAATAACTTAGTTTTTATCCTAATTACTTAAGCATTTAAATGAGTCATTTTGCTGTGTGATTGAGATCACACTTGTGTTATTTTCTAAAAACTTCTTGCATATTATAATACTTTAGGCTACTTATTTTGAAAAAATGCTTGGAATATAGTAATGTAAAGATTATGAAAATTTTCATCCCCTTCTGAATATAGCCAACGTAATGAAACCCTGTTTCGGAATAAAATATAAAATAGGTCTGGGAGTATAGCCTGGAGGTAGAAGGCCCCTGGGTTCCATCCCCAGTACCACCAAAAAAAAAAAAAAGGAAAAGGTCTTGCTAAGTTGCCGAGGGCCTCGCTGAGTTGCTAAGACTGGCTGCAAACCTGCAATCTTTCTGTTTTAGCCTTCCAAGAACGGGGATTACAGGCATGAGCCACTGTATCAGGCCTCTGTTGTCACTTATCTAAAATCCCTTTTGCTTTCTGTTTTCTCTTTAGCTTTCACATATGAGAGAAAACATAGGACTAACTTTCTGAGACTGGCTGACCTCACTTACCATAATGCTCCTAAATTCCACTCATATTCCTGCAAAAGATATATTTTAGTTCATTTTTTGGCTGAGTTAAACTCCATAGTGGGAAGTTCTTTATTAGACCCTACAAAACATAGTGTTAATGCTATATATTTCTATACTTATACTTTTTAGCTATATCCATCATATTTTGGTATGATATATTTTCAGTTATTAATTACTTAGAAGTATACAATTAATTTACAATGGTAGGTGGTTAAATTCCCATACCATTCCATAACATAATGTGTGTAATTTCTCTTATTTTTGAATTTCTCAGTTTTAATTAATGGTTCACAAAATGGTCTATCTTGATGAATATTTCATGTGAAAAGTAGAATATCTGTTATGCTGTTGTTGGGGCCCAGTGTTCTATATTTTTCAGTTGGTGAAAATGGTTTACAGTGTTGTTCAGGTCTTCTATATGCTTTAGCTTTCAGTCTCCTTGGTATTTCAATTTCTGTTACTTTTTGCTTTGTTTATTTCGAAGTTTTGTTGCTTAGTACATATACATATTTGTGTGTGTGTAGAACTGGGGATTGAATCCAGAGGCATTCTATCTCCAAGTTACACTGAACCCAGGGACATTATACTTCCAAGCTACACTGCCAGTTCTTTTTTTATTTTTATTTTTTTATTCAAACAGGGTTTCACTAGTTTGCTGAGAATCTTGCAAACTTGCTGAGGCTGTCTTCAAACCTATGACCCTAGAGTCTGAGTGTGGTGGCTCATGCTTGAAATCCCAGTACTTGGGAGGCTGAGGATCACAATTTCAAAAACCAGCCTCAGCAGCTTAGTGAGACCCTGTTTCCAAATAAAATATAAAATTAGTCTGGGGGTGTAGCCCAGAGGTAGAAAGCCCCTGGGTTCCATCACCAGTACCACAAAACAAAAAAGAATCCTAGGATCCTCCTGTCTCAGCCTCACAAGTATTGAGATTACAGGAATATGCCAAAACATGAGGCCATACTTAGAACTATTATGCTCCAGAGATCTAACTTTTCTATCACTTTGTCATTATCATTATTTTTCTTTACTTTCAATATTATTCTAAAGTTTGTCTAATATTATTAGTTTTTCCAGTTTTATTGCACTGTAAAATTTTCCATATCTTGTTACTTTTAACCTTTAATGCATTTGTATTTAAATTATTTATATTATACATATATAAAAGTATTACACTTGCATTTAAATGCATTTAAGTATCATATTTGCATTTAAAATATTTATAAGTATTTATAAATATTTGTATTTATTATAATCAGTACATAGTTGGGCCTTGCTTTTATTTCAATTACAATCGTTGTTTTTAATTGCTGTGCTTAGATCACTTACAGCGTCAGCCTACAGACTTTGAACCTAATTTATTAGATTTATACGAAGGTATTTAATTCATCTGAGTATTATTATAAATAATATATATTTATAAATTTCAAATTTTATTAATAGTTTTGTTATGCCAAGTAAGCTAGTGTTTACAGATACCTACTTTTCCTTAGATTTTTATCAAGTTGGTGGCCCTGTGACCGCAGGTCTTTGATGGGTTCACAAAAACGCATATTTTTAAGAATTGTTCTTTTTTGTTTGTTTGATTTTGCTTTCATCCAATAAGAACAAGTGTAGTATTTTACTAGGGCTGTCATAACAGAATACTAACTAGAGTCTGAATGGCTAAAATAGTAGAACTTCATTTTCTCATAGATCTTGAGGCTAAAATCCAAGATCTAAGTGCTAGTAGGTTTGTGTGTGTGTGTGTGTGTGTGTGTGTGTGTGTGTGTGTGTGTGTGTTCTGAGGTCTTTATTGGCAGCTTGCACTACCTTTACTGTGTCCTGACAGGGCCTTTAACTGTGCTTTTGCACATCTCTGATGTCTCTCCACGCACTCATATTTCATTCACCACATTGTAAGGACACCAATTAGATTGCATTAGGGCCCATTCAGATAACCTCATCCTAATGTATTCACCTTTTCATAGGCCTTATAGGTCACATTTTGAGGATCTGGGTGTGAAGACTTCAACACATGAATTTAAGGGATCCAAATTCAGCCAGACTAGCATTAGTGAGTCTCTTTCCAGTTTTCTATATATCTGAATAGAAATTGAATGCAGATTATGACTATTTTTAATTTATTATTTATTTGTACCTCACACCAAGCTTCTGCATAGAAACTCTGTATATATTTTATTTCTATCACCAGCATGAAACATTTTTATGTCTTAATTTTCCTTTTTATCCAATACATAATAGATAAATTTTCATATCATGATTTTAGAAATGAAAAGACAGTTTTTGAACCCAGGGGCATTCTACTTGCAAACTATATATCCCCAGTCTTATTTTATTTTACTTGTATAGGTTCAAAAAGTTTATTAAACAACAGCAATGGAAATCTATACATTTTCAATATTTCTGGCCTAATTAAAATCTGTCCTTCCTGATTGCTTTCCTGATTACTGGAAATACTACCATCAACTATGTGTATACATGTGAATATATCAGTGTCAATCTGGGTATTCTGTAGTGGGAGAGAGACAAAACAGGGAGGTGGGCGGAGGCCCCAAGTACTACATGCATTATGTCATTGTCTATAAAGCACCAATAAATGGACAAAAATAAAATAAAATAAAATAAAAGTCACCTCTAGGACACACAGCAAATCGAACACCTTAACACTACCTTCTATTTTCTTTATTTTTTTATTTTGAAACAAGGTCTTACTAAGTTGAGGAGAGCCTAAGTTGCTGAGGCTGGCTATGAACCTACAATCTTCCTGTTTCAGTCTCCCAAATACTGAGATTATAGGTATGTGCCACCACGCCCAGCTTGAAAGACACATTTTAAAAGATATTAGTCACTCAGAGCATTGATCACATTAGGTAGGTTAAAATGATTTAAGCCTAGTAAGTAAAAGAGAAAGAAAAATATTTTCTCTTTTATTACATTTATGGGATTAAACTCAATTGTTTACTTGGTTTTACTATGCAAATATGTGTACTTCTATTGCAAACAAAATTTTTGTGTTTTTATGAAGCAAAGTTGAAAACAAATTTTAATGGGAATAAAATACCCCATACTTTTTCTTACAGGATTCTCAAATGAACTGGACAAAGATGTTTCTCCTAGGTAGTAAACATGTCTACAGAGACCATTTTTATCTTCATTTTTCAGAATAATTTATCACCAGCCGCAGAAAAACCATTTAGGAAGACCTTATAACTTGATTAAATCTGATTGTATCCTCATTCATCCTTATCCTTGGCAGTTCCAAATTTATCAGACAGGAGGTTAATCACAGTGACTCATGACAATTTGGGGAATATATCACACGATCTCTTTGGTTTGCATATTCTGTAAGGTAATTCCATCATTAAAGATGTACAAAACTTTAGAAAGCCATAAAAAGACACTAAATATTTGTGTACTCACTATTAATTTTATTTACCAAGAACTATCTTTCTTTTTTTTTTTTTTTTTTTTTTTTTTTATTTTATTTTATTTTATTTTTTTAACAATTTTTTATTGAACATAAATAGTATACATTTACACTATATTTGGTGCCCTCTCCCCCCGCCCCCATTTTCTCCCCCCCCCCCCACCAATGGTTGGCCAGGTTAACCATGTCTTATTCATAATTTTACACATGTTCAGGTGAAGATGCTCCTTAATCAAGATCGGCCTTTCTCCTCTCCTATCTTTCCATTAAAACTTAGCTAGTATTTCCCCTCTAATATCTGGGGTCCTACTGGTATCCTTTGTGTTTTCTAGTTTGGGCATATTAGAGGAAACATGTGTATCTTCTCCTTCATCACTGGCCATCAGGGAGATGCAAATCAAAACTACACTGAGATTCCATCTAACCCCAGTGAGAGTAGCAAGCATAAAGAAATCAAACAACAACAAATGCTGGCGAGGATGTGGGGAAAGAAGAACTATCTTTCTAAGAGAGAGAGAGAGAGAGAGAGAGAGAGAGAGAGAGAGAGATAGAGAAGAGAGAGAGAGAGAATATAGAAAAGAAAAATAAAGTAACCAGAAAGGCTAAATGGTTTTTTTATGATAAAAAAAGTAAGAGTGAGAAACAAAAAGAAACCCAGAAGAAGAGAATTCTTTATGCTTGTAATCAGAAAGAGCAGTGTAAAAGACTAAGGAGGGTGAAGAGGAAAAATGAATTGGGGATTTGTGGGAAACTGAGAAAGGGATGAACAGTGACATATTTTTAGAACTCGTGCTAAAGAATGGTTGTTATTGTTTGGGTCGTCTACTATATTCCACTAGAGACGTGTGTGTGTGTGTGTGTGTGTGTGTGTGTGTGTGTGTGTGTGTGTGTTGTGTGTTACCAGGGATTGAACCAAGGGGCATTCTACCTCTGAGCTGCATCCCCAGCTCTATTTATTCCTTATTTTGAGACAGAGTCTCACTAAGTTGCCGAGGGCCTCACAAAGTAGCTGAGGGCAGCTGTGAGCCTGCGAACCTCCTGTCTCAGCCCCTCAAGTACTGGGACTCGAAGCGTGACCCACCATGCCCGGCTCAGACCAGACTTTTTATAAAACTTTAAGGTACTTTTCAATTATTCATATTGACTGCAATGATATGTAGTATAGGTTTGAGCCGAGACTATACCAAAAGGCTGTTGATTCAAAACTAGTTATTGTAATGGCCATTATGTTTTCATCTTCTTACATTATTTTCTTATCATTTTATGTAAATAAACCATTCCCCCAGCAACAGCTGTGTCATAAGCTCCTAGAGAAAAGGGATTGTTATCTCTTTAGTGTCTTGTATATAATAAGCACAAATGATCTTTCTCTAAAATACATCATATTAAATTGAACCTATCATAGGCTCACAGTTCTGTTATATTAGGTGGCCTCTCAAGCATATTTTAAAAATAATTCTGCTTATCTTTGTTTTCTGAAACTTTAACTACAGTTCTTCAATTCAAAGAAATGACTCTCATATCTTATATTTACAATTTGAAACCATAATAGCTCCGTGCAAATATACATTTACCACACACGATTTTATCTAGTTGGTAATGCAGCCTTGTGAAATAGGCTGAAGCATGATAGGAATTATTTCCATTTTGCATTTTTAAAAAACGGGCTTTGGAGACGTGCGTGGTGGCACACACCTGTAATCCCAGCATTTGGGAGGTTGAGACAGGAGGATCTCGTTTTGCGGCCAGCCTCAGCTACTTAGTGAGGCCCTCTGCAACTCAGTGAGACCCTGTTTCAAAATAAAGAATAAAAAATTGGGCTGAGGGTGTCGCTCAGAGGTAGAATGCCCCTGGGTGTTCCATCCCTAGTACTGCAAAGAGAAAGCAAAGCTACTTGTTACTGGTAATAAGGAGAGTAGAATTTACGCTAGTGTTGCTCTCATGTCTATCTTAGTTCTAGTCCACGTATTGCTTATGTTTTAATAACACTTTAATAACATAGTATAGGCCCTCTAATTCTTCAAAATTAAAATCCTAATATATAATGTTTTATTTCTTTGTTTGTTTGTTTGTTTTGGGGTATTGGAAATTGAATCCAGCAGGCAGTCTACATCTGAGATACTCTTCTGGGGGCCTCAGTAAGTTGATGAGGCTGACCTTATATCTGCTATCTTCCTGCTTCATCCTCCCAAATACTAGGATTATAGATATATGCCACTATGACTAGTTTACAATATTTTGTTTTATTTTATATTATTTTATTTTATTTTTACAGGTCTGGAGATGGAACCCAGGGGCATTCGACCTCCAAGCTACAACCCCTGCCCTATTTTTTTCTTTATTTTGAAACAGGGTCTCACTAAGTTGCAAAGAACCTCACTAAGTAGCTGAGGCTGTCTGCAAACTGCAATCCTCCTGTTTCAGCCTACGGAAAGCTCGTATTACAAGCATATGCCACCACGTATGACTAACACTATTTTATTTAATGCATATGTTGAAAATAAGTTCAGGCCGGGCATTGTGGCACACACTTGTAATCCCCGTGCTTGGGAGGCGGAGACAGGAGGATCGCGCAGGTTCGAAGCCAGCCACGCTGGCTTAAGAGACCCTGTTTCGAAATAAAAATAAAAGTATAAGTAGGTCTGGAAGTGTAGCCTGGAGACAGAAGGGTTTCTATGAACCCCAGGACCACCAAAAAAAAAAAAAATCAAGTTTAGATGGTTTGAAACATTAAAAGCATATATTGCACATTAAAATTTTATTAATTTTACCATCATACATACAAAATTAATATGTAAATAATTTCGCCTACTTAATACTAAACTATAACCAATATCTTAGCAAATATATATATATTTTTTTTCATGAATGGTGGGATTAACAAAAACTCAAAACAACAATTTTCTTGAGCAATATCAGTTTCTATCCAATGGTATTCAAAGAGTTATTGGTGTGGAGGTTAAAATCCACTTTTAACTCACTAAAACTAATGTTTCATATCAGTTTGCCCTATATGTTTGCCAGTGAAAAAGAACACAGAGGCAAGAATCTAGGACAAGCAAAAGGAAGGTGAGAAGTCCTTCAACCACCACTCTTAAAAGAAGGCCCAGAGTTCACTATCAATCAGTAAAGGATATGCTTGTACTTTAGTGAGTTTCCCCTCACAAGGGCATATGCTGGGCTCTTGTCTATTCCACAATATAAGAAATATTTTATTCCTCTGACGTTGAAGCTCAATTGTCATTTTTTTCCATTGGGTTTCTTTACTACCACCATAGGACTGATAAAAAAAAAAAAAAAGAAAGATTTCTTTCAGTAGATTACTACTGCTACCATTTTTAACTGAAGGGTACATTTTATTTGTATATATACGCTCTCCAATAGAGGAGCCAAAGTCATAATTAGTTATCTGTGACTTCACTGTGCAACTGAGAACATCCAGAATCTTTGCATGAAGTAGGAGAGGGGTACCATTAGTTGTCATGTTTAAGTAAACATTTATTGGTACATTGAAATCGTATATCATAATGAAGTTTAGAATGATAGAGACATAGCACTTAGTGAGCCTTTTCCTGGCTTCCTCCCCATTCCCTCCATTTTTAATACATAATATTAAGATTGACATCACCAATTTTTTATATGTTCATAGAATCAATTGAAGTATTTCTTTCATCAAATCTCCTAACCCCAACACCACCTCCCTCCTCTAGAACCTCTCCATTGCTCCATCGGGGTTTCTCCTCTCTATCTAAAAGTCCTCTCGTGTTGCAATTTCTCCCTAGCTTCCATATATGAGAGAAAACACATGATCTTTCCCTTTCTGTGACTAATTTCATTTATAACTTATTATCCTAATCTCCTTCCCTTGTGGTTTTATTGATGTTTATATATTTAAAGTCAAAGAAGACAAGAAAAAGGATTAAGAGGTTGAAGAGTAGAAAACTTTGCTCAGTAAATGCTTCATGTGAGGAAAAGAGAAAAAAAAAGAGATAGTTTTGGCTTCAAAGCTATAATTCAATATTTCATTCCCTGCAGGTCTAAATTTTCTTAATTGATTTTAGAATAGAAGCTACACAAATACACTTAGGAAATTTTGTCTCTTTATTCTGCACTCTTCAGTAGCATTTGCGTTAATTCAAAATTCACAGCTCGCTTTGTTTTCTGCTTTGCTTTCTTACTCTGGACTATCAGAATGATGTCTCTTCCCTTCTCCACTTCAGGTTTACTATTATAGATCTGTTTTAAAGTCCTGTAGAGAATTCAGCAGAATGAGAAGCAATTACCCTCTACCCAACTTATTTTTCCCAGAAAATAGGTGTTTTTATGAGCCTTTAAGCAGGAGAAGAGAGAATGAAGAATTCACACTCATGCCTGTTGTTTAAATTCCCTAGTGGCAAGCCACAGAACAAGATTATTACACTATAGAGAAAGCACTGGCTGCTCTGGAGATTGTGTATTTTTTACTACTTTTAAGCTCTGAGAAATCAGGACTAACCTTCACACACACACTGTTGAGTGTCCTAATGGGTATTTAATTTGAGAAGGATTTCTCTGTAGGAGAACTCTCAGAAACCAGCTAATTCAGAACCAAAGGAGGATGGAAACTGCATTTAGAATTCTGTTGTATTTAGTCTTACTCTGTACTCATACTCTTTGGGGCTAGATCCATGCTCTTACAGAAACAAGAAGTACCAAGATGAGGAATATCACAGCTTTTTCTTCAGCATGCTTAAACTCTAGTAGGGAAAATCCAAATGACAATACTGTATGATCGATTTTTTGGTAGAAACAAACATAGATATCTTGATGCACTGGAAGGGAGAGGTCACAGTCATCGGGAGAAAATGAAGTGTTCCAGGTAGGAGGCCACTGATGATCCAAGCCTGAGATATAAGTAGTAATTCAGTAACTGGGCAAGTAAGGCAGAGAGAGTATTCCAAACATGAGAGCAACAAATCAGTCCAGGAATCTGAAAGACTATATGTATTTTTTCTTAAATTACAATCATTTTTTCTCTTTCCACTTTCTTTTTCTTTTTAAAAACAAAATTAAAAACACATTTTCAAGGGGTAATCCTATAAGGCATTAAAATCAGCCTCACTTACCAATCAGCATTCCGATAACAGCTTGCAACAGAGTGAAAGGTGAAAGGGAGCAAAACCTGATGATGTTAATAATAATAAAGTGCAAATCATAGCTTGCATGCAGTAAGTTAGTCCTTATTCCACTCTTCAAATGCTTTAGGAATATTTGAATAAGCAGCTTAGATAAGTTTCAGTACTGCTGGAGCACAGAAACCAACCAAGGGCATGAAGTGGTGGTAGTGAGGTATTTAATCATGCAGGGACTGTGCCCAAGGACAGTATGAAACTATCAAAAAGGAGCAGGAATGGAATTTTATTTATAAGTTATCCTGACTATGTCAGAGCATTTAGGTCACTGAGAAGGCAACAACACAACCAGCATTTGCCAACTGTTTCATTTGTGCTGGGAACAGATGAATACATTACAAAATTAGGGAAGCTATACACAACGGAATTCTACTCGGTAATAAAAAAGGACAAAATTATACCATTAGCAGGAAAATGCATAGATGTGGTAAACACTATGGTAAGTAAGATTAGCCAATCACAGAGAGTGAAGCGTCATGTTTTCTCTCATATGTAAAAGTTGGGGAATAATGAGAGGTAAGAGGAAATTAGATAATGAAATAGAAACCCCAGTAGTAAGAGGGAGGCGGTCTTGGGGAGGGAAAGGGAGAATTAGTAAAGGAAAGACTTGCACTCACATTATATACATACATGGGAATGTCACTGCCAATCTCAGTATCTTGTATGGGGAAAGGGTGCAGTGGGGAGAGAGCTGGGGCAAGCCACCAAGTGCTGTGTGCATGTATGGCACTATCAACATGATTTATATTATGATGAGAGAATATCATTCACCAATAAAAAGTACCAAAAATAAAAGAAATATAGAAACTAAACTAACTCATTGGGTATTAACTACATGTCAGGCACTACTATGAGCTCTTTATGCATGTTATTTCATTTAAACTTTCAAATCTTCTTATGAAGTACACCGCAACTATCCAGTTTTACAGAGAAGGAAACAGTCACAGAGAGGCTTAGAAAATTATCAAGGTCATGTGTATTTCCTTATTGTTGATCCTGGATTCAAATATAGATTTTCTGATTTCTAAGCACATATTATTAATCTCTATTCTAATTATATTTATTATTTTTAAGATGAATGATACATAATTTTTCCAAAAGATAGTAAACAAAATACTTGTGGGAATATGGTGGCCACACAGAAAGAATAGTCACTTGAACAATGTTACCTAGAAATGACAAAATTTGGTTCACAAGAGATGCACACACACACAAACAAAAATGGATGGTTAGAAGTGACCTAAAAAACTTAGTAAAACTCATTTTCAAAATAAAAATAAAATAGAGATAAGGGTGTAGCTTAGAGATAGAATGTCCCTGGGTTCCATTCAGGGTACAAGAAAGAAAAAAAAAAAAAAAAAGAACCAAAAGAAAGAAGAAGAAAATTTGTACTTACTGACTTCTCCTTTCTCTTTATTTTGAAAAAAAAAAAAGACATTAATTGGTAAAAGCTTGTCTCCCAGAATGGGAGTTAAAAAAATTATAGGAAAGTGTGGCTTCTTAATATAGTAGTACCTTCTTGATTTAAGAGTCTATATGAAGATATTGCCTTACCATACTCTCTAGCCAGAATATTGAGAAAAGAGAGGGGCAAATACCCTCTTTAAAATACCCTTTTAATATGTGTCATATTAAAAGACACATCAATATCTTTGCTTCCACAAATTAAGGAACAAACTGGAAATTAAGAGTAAAATATAAACATACTATATATATATATATATATATATATATATATATATATATATATATACTAATCCAAATTTGCTCTCACTGCAGCCTCAAAATCAGATTATGTTTATATATGGTTTCTTACTATAAACAATCTATCCTAGAATTAAAAATGTATATTGCATCTGAGGATAAAATAAAGTACAAACATTTTAATGCACAAGGCATGGCATAATTGTAAAGTAATATCATTATGGTGTTCAATTTTTCTCATTAAAACACACTTAGATTACAAATTCTTAACCTGTCTTAAATATTTGACTATTATAAAGAAGGTATGAGAAGTCTGCTGTGATTTGTTCATAAGTTTTAAAAAATGTCATATGATACAGGCATGGTAAAACATACCTATAATCACAGTACTTGGGAGCTGAGACAAAATGTAGGAATGCAACTTTAGCAAAGTAGCATGACTCTCAGCAACCTAGCCAGAACTTGTTTCAAAATTTAAAAAAATACATATTTTTATATCTGTATAGATTTTACATATATATGTGTATCATGTGTGTGTGTGTGTGTGTGTGTGTGTGTGTGTATGTGTGTGTGTGTATGGGCTGGAGTTGTAGATCCTAGGTAGAATGGCCCTGGATGCAATCCCCAGTAAAACAAAATAATAAAAGAAAAAATGCATATGTTTTTATTCATTAAAGTGATTAATAATGGAAAATCTACTTTTATAGTATGCTTAGAAAAGATAAGTTTAATAAACCCAGAACTCATTAAACATAAAAAATGAGAACACAATTCACCATATCCATATAATCACATCAAATCTATATCTGTCTACACTGTACCTTATTAATAGGATAGAGTTTAATAATGAGAATATATTTTTAACTGTGAACCAGTGAAACAGAGTGAAACCTTTTATTTCTATAGAAGTCTATGACTGAGTCTCTTTTTCACTAGTAGAAAAAATATAATGAAGTGGTATGACCCTCCATATTGTTAGATGATAGAAATGTAAATTTTACACACAAAATATTTTCAAATTAATTTTAAAATTTAAACATCAACTATTAGGGTGGGCCAAATAATGCCTCTTCCAAATCCCATGTCCTTTATGGCAAAAGAAACTTGTAAGTTATGATTAAAGCAAAAGAAAGAAGTTTTGAGATGGGGAGATTGTCCTGGATTTTCAAGGTAGGCCTAATGATGAATCACAAGGGTTCTTAGAAGATGGAGATAAAATTATCAAAGGAGAGACAGAAAAATCGTAAAAGAAACAGTGTGAAAAAAAGATAAAGATTTGAAGATGCTGCCCTTCTGGCTTTGAAGACGGAAGAGACGAAGAGCCAGACTGCAGTAGTTTCTTGAAGGGGGAAGAGACAAAGCAACAGATTCATTCCTATATTAAATTTTTTCTCTTAATCTATTTTTAATCGGTGCATTATAGTCTCACATCATAATGTAGATCATGTTCATAATGGCACACATTTACACAGTACTTAGTACCCCCCTTCCCTTTTCCCTCCCCATTTCTCCTTTAGGTTAAATGAGATTAGCTAAGCACAGAAAGAAAAGGGACATATGCTTTCTCTAATATGCTCGAGCTAGGGAGTATCTGGGATGCTAGAGGGCCTCAGATTATGAAGGAGCTCCCCAGTGGAGCCAGGAAGGAAAGGTAGGTGAGGAGGAAGACTGAGACCTATTAATGGAAATGATTCCCTAGATTCTCTGAGAGAATCCAGCCCTAATAACAATATGGCTTTGAACTAGTGGCATTTTGAATTTCTGACCTCAAGACCTCCAGTATTATAATAAAAGCATTTTGTTTTAAGCCATCATATGGTTTGTATTTCATTACAGCAACAAAATGAAACTAATTTCATCCTCTTTCTGACTGTCCTCATTATCCATATCCAGATCTGTTAAAACAATATACCTACGATCTACTTGGAGAAAATTATACTCACCTCTCAGGAGGGGTATAAATTAAGTGTGCACAAATGTGCTGTCAATTTGCCTGGCCTGGACTCAGTGTTGTGACAGGTACAAAGAAATAGAATGTGACAACTATGTTTATGGATGCAAATAATTTTATATGAAAGAAAATGACCTCTTGAATGCTCCTGGGCATGTTAGATTAGAAAATCATATGACCATAAACATATTACCAAGTTTTTATTGACATTTTATGGTTTTCATAAATTAAATGTCTTCGAAGCAAAGGATAAACGTAAGCTTCTTTGAATCTTTCAGGAATAACCTCTGCTTCCTGCCACCTGCCAGGCTTCCTGCTACTGAACATGATCAAACATTTCTGGGGAGCATATGTCTGTAGTGCAATACAACCAATTTGGTGATTTGAAATCTGGTGTCAAGTCTTGGCTCTATGGCTACAGTGTTAATCTCTCTTAGCTTCAGCATTTGCCATCTTTAGAACAAGACTGATAGTGTCTACAGAAGAAAGGCAGAAAAATCTAATGAGATGATAGGTGATTGAATAACATATAACATAAATAATGCTATTTTGATGATGTTATACATTTATCTACCTTTAGATTTCATGTGAGCCCATTATATATAATTCTATCATTATAACACTTCTGAGATGTCAGTAAATAGACTGGCCTGGTGTTCTCACTTAACAGTTAAAGAAAATGAAGTTCAAGAAACTATTTTGTCCAAAGGCTGATAAGTGACAAATCAGACTTTGATGTAAGGTTTCTTTTTAAATTTCAAATCCTATGATCTCTCATTCTTAGGGCTGGAATTAGATATTTTTCTCCAAATAGAAGAAGAGCAGAGACCCTTTATGAAGCATAGCATGTTCTGAAATGATACAACTACATTCATCAATTAAATCTGAACTATCTGATCTGTACTCACCATTGTCCCAAACAGTGGGTGTTATGAGAGAAGGCGGCAAAGATAGGATGAAACCTGTGACTAGCAAGGCCCATCATTAAGCCTAGCATAAACAGAATCGTCATGATGAAACTATGATTAATAAATGAAATTGAAATAAAGATGTGCCAGAAAGTATATCTACCATATTGATATTCCTGCTCCAGAAAGCAGTTCACTGCCCTATTTCTACAATAGTATTTTTGCTTCCTCAGTGTTCTAGCATCTCTAGGATTTAATTTGAAATGAATTTTTAATTTAGTTTAACTAGATACTTAGCAACTAATTAATACTTAAAACACTTCTGTTTGGAACACAATAAAGATGTCTGCTAATAATATTTAAAGATTATTTGTAGCAATACTTCAAAATTAAGCTAATGGACTCACATAAATATTTGACAGAGCTTTATTATATTTACAAATATGAATTAAGGCTGAGTATGCATTTTTATTTCCCAGCAGGTACTCCTATCTAATAGTGGGGGGAGTAAGTAGAATTTATTTGAAGTCATATTCTAATACAACTTCTATATTTCGCTAATTTATCACACATTAGCTACTAAACAGAAAGCAATTCACTCTATTTGTTCTTTCTCCTTATTATTTTCTTCTATTTCTTTTTACAAAGCATTGGGGTCAGATATACATTTTCAAAATACTTATTAATATAACAAAAATGTCTTGGTCCAAGACCTAACTACTAGCAATGCCATCATCATTATTGCCAGCAATCACAAATACTTTTAATGGTCTATTATTCAGATATCACTATACCTAGTTATGAAAATGAGATAAAAATTAAATTTTTTATGCTCTCCCAGCCAGAATAATCTCCATGGGAGGAAGGTCTAGCATTTTCTCACTATATTTTTTATTTTCAGAGCCTTTTATCAGACACAGAATAAGCACTATGGACTTTCTATTTTTTTTTATTTATCTTTTACCACTTTATGTAGGACAAGATAGTAGGGACTTTAAGCATTTGAGTAACTATCATTGGAAAAAAATTCAAATAAATGATTAGATTTTTCTATAATTATTATGACATGGTAGTTTTTTTTAGGTCTAGAATTTTTTTTCTTTCTTTTTATTGGTGCATTGACTTCATACATCTTAACAGGATAAAACACTTGTGAAAGTATACATGCACGCATCACCCCATTAAATCCTACCCCCTCCCCATCCCGTTCCTTCTCCTTCCCTCCCTCCATGCTTGGCTTAGTGATTAACATCTATATGTTTTTTAATGTACATCATGTGCTTTAGAGAGTTTCCTTCTTCTCCCCTCCCATCCCCTCAGTTGGTTGCCTTGTTTGTTCCTTCATAGGATCTCCTTTTTCACCTGGAGTTCCTCCGATGACCCATTTCACCTTAGCTTTCACATATTACTGAAAGCATCCATTGTCTTACTTTTTGTGACTGACTAACCTCGCTTAGCATAATGTCCTCCAGTTCCATCCATTTCCCTGAAAATGATATAACTTTGGGTTTTTTTATGGCTGAGTAAAATTCCATTGTGTATATATCCCATAGTTTTGTAATCCACTATGTTTTTTTAAAGAAACAGATTTTAAAATATAAAATAATCATGATATTCTAATCAATAATTCTACCAGTGTCTATCATTATGTTTGTAAAAGTTGTTGACAGACAGCATCATTTTAGCTTGATCACTGCCTATAATGTGCAAGTTGCTAGGTATCTTATTTTTGTTTATATTTATTTTATTTTATTTTATTTTGGAAAAGAGGACAGGATGTAAGACATACTATGGTAGGTATCAAATCTCTGATAGAGAAGTGTGGTGGAAGTGGGGAATGTTTTTTACTTGTTTACTATTGCTGACACTAACTGCTCAGCCAGTGATTCAAGATCAGAAAATTCTCCCCAAGAACTCTAGCACACCATCACAAGTGCCATGTTAGCATGTGACACCAAGACTCTACTTTTATGTATTTTAAATATAATTTCTACCTTCCTCAAAAATCATTGTAAATATTTAATGGTATTTTACATGTAAAATATCAGAAAAGTTTCCAAAATATTAATGAAAATGAAGAGAATGATTATTAAGCTGAGAAAAAACACTAATCAAGTAGCATATTTATGAATAGGTAATGAAAACTATTAAGTTCTTAGAAAATCAGAAAAGATATATATGTAACAGATATATACAAAATGTTCCAACCAACAACATTTGTATACATATTCTTATCAGCTGCTCATGAAATCTTTTTTAAAATAGACCAACAAATTCAAAAGATGAAATATAATTCCTTGCACTTTTCAGATAATAATGGAAAGAAAGAAGAAATTAGCAACAGAAAAACCAAAGAAATTAATAAATACATAAATTAAATGATACACTTTAGAACGAGGACTGGATCATAGAAAAAATAAAGGAGAAATAAAAAGTTTCTAAAATTAAATGAACATACAATCACTTTGAAGGCAGTTTCAAAGGGAAAATTGATAGCACTGACTCTTCACATAAGAAAAACAAAAAGTCACAAAATAAACAACCTAATTACACACTTCAAGGCCTTCAAAACATACAAACAGACCAATCCCAAAGCCATTAGGAGGCAGAAAATAATTAACATCAGTGCAGAAATCAATGAAATATTTTTTAAAAATAAAATAGATTAACAAAACAAAGAGCTGGTTCTCTGAAAAGATGAACAAGATTGATAAATCCTTAGCCAACTTCACCAAAAGAAGAAGGAAATCAACTCAAATGATAAAAATAAGAAATGAAATAAGAGATATTATTACAGACAGCTGGAAAATCCAGAGGATCATCAGAAATCATTTTGAAAAAAATATGATCCTTAAATAATTGTAGTGAAGATTTTGCAATAAAATTAAGCTCATAATTGTATGCTTATATAATGAAAATATTATTATCAATCTAACTAGTATGTATGAGGAGTTAGTGGGATAGGATCTGGAGGGAGACACATCAAGTGCTGAGTGCATGTATGTTTGTATCACTTTGAACTTCACTATGATATATAATTACAATGCTCCAATAAAAGTGTAAAAATAACTCAGTACATATATGTTTGTATTTGTGTTTAAGGAGATACATATGGTATATGCATATATATACACACATAT
Source organism: Muscardinus avellanarius (assembly GCF_963383645.1). Classification (NCBI taxonomy): domain Eukaryota; kingdom Metazoa; phylum Chordata; class Mammalia; order Rodentia; family Gliridae; genus Muscardinus; species Muscardinus avellanarius. Next base: position 149,268,914 of record NC_137786.1, read on the forward strand.
ATATATATATATTTAAATTAATCCAATTTGATATTTGATACTGATAGAAACTTACTCAACATAGAAAATAATAGAACAAAAAATAAATTATTTTAACTGAGTCATCCCTTCTATCAGCCAAAACTAAAATTTAAAATAATTCAATTTTATATTTGTTATGCTATTATTATATAATAACTAATGTTCCTGATGCAAAGAGAATATACTTCTTCATGTTCCAGATGACATTTGCAATTTCAAGAATTATAATGATCATAAATTACCAAAACTTGACCACAAAAAAATTATGTCACCAAAATGTACTGGCAAATGTACAAGACACATGAAAATCTAAAACCTCTTTTAAAATATCTATTGAGCCGGGCGTGGTGGCGCATGTTTGTAATCCCCGCGCTAGGGAGGCGGAGACAGGAGTACTGCGCAGGTTCGAAGCCGGTCGTGCTGGTTTAAAAGACCCTGTTTCCAAATTTAAAAAAATATAAAAATAGGTGTGGGAGTGTAGCCCAGAGGTAGAAGTGTTTCCAGGAACCCCAGTACCAGCAAAAAATAAAATAAAATAAAATATTGTGATTATTTTCTGTATTGCAAATTGTTCATTACAATAATTTATGGATCATATTTTAATGCTTTATAGCAAATGGAATATATTCAATTTCACTAATATTAATTACCCAAAGCCATAATATCTCAAAATTAATTTATTAAAACTACTTAATACCCAAATATAAAAATAATATAAATATAGTGTCATTTTTGTTCGTTTGCTATTCTGGGCATTGAACCCAGTGTCTCTTGACCATAAAGCTTTGTTTCCAGATTTTTATTTATTTGTTTTAAGGCAAGGTCTTACTAAGTTGCTGAGCCTGGCCTCAAACCTCCTACTAAAGCCACTTGTTCATGTAGGTAGGAATATAGGCATATGCCACTGAACCCATTTTAGTGATAATTTTTAGAAGACACAAAATGGGCTATTTAAAATGTGATAAAGATTTGAGCCGGGCGTGGTGGCACATGCTTGTAATCCTTGCATTTGGAAGGCTGAGAACAGGAGGATCGCACAGGTTCAAAGCCAGCCTCAGCTGGCTTAAGAGACCCTGTTTCCAAATAAAAAATATAAAATAGGTCTGGGAGTGTAGCCCAGTGGTAGAAGGCCTCTGGATTCCATCTTCAGTATCACAAAAAATATGTTATAAAGATTTATCTTTCCATAAAAGCAATACATATAAATATTTTACAAACATTTTTTAATCTAAGTGACAAAGTACTCATTTATTTGTATTGAAATTGATTTTTATTACTTAAGCTCTATATATTGATATAAAACAACCTTATGTTCATTAATATCATTGTTATTATTTGAAAAAGTCATTTGAATGTTTAATTATAAATAACTGCACATTTTTTTCTAATTTTGCAAAAAGGCACTATATGCTCATCTATAGAATCTCCTTCTTTGTCTAGGGTTCTTCTTATGACCCATTTTCTCCCTAGCTTCCACATATTAGGGAAAACATTCGATTTATTTTTCATGACTGACTAATTTCACTTAGCATAATGTACTCCAGTTCCATCTATTTCTTTGTAAATGACATAATTGTGTTTTTCTTTATGGCTGAGTAAAATTCCATTGCGTACATATTCCATAGTTTTGTAATCCATTAATCTTTGGATGGACATCTTGCCTGGTTCCATAATTTGGCAATGGTGAATTGTACAGCTATGAACATAAATATGCATGCATTTGTTTGGTAGTTTTGTTTCCTTTCTTTTTGGTACATACCCAGATGTGGTATTGCTGGATCATATACTAAGTTCCTTCCCATTCTTCTGAGGATCCTACATACTGTTTTTCAAAGTAGCTGCACTAATTAGCAGTCCCACCAACAATGTCTTAGAGTTCCCACTTCCTCACATTCTCTCCAGCATTAGTTGTTGTTTGTGTTTTGAATGATTGCAATTCTGGTTGGAGTTAGGTGAAATCTCAGGGTAGTTTTGATTTGCATCTCTCCGACTGCTAATGATGTTGAGCATTTTTTCATGCATTTATTGGCCTTTTGAATTTCTTCCTTCATGAAGTGTCTATGTTTTAGTCCCCTTGCCTATTTTTGATTAAGCTATTTGTTTTCTTAGTGATGAGTTTCTTGAAATCTATGTATAGTCTAGATATTAGTCACCTATCTGAGGAGGAAATGAGAAAAATATTCTCCCATTCTGATGTCTCATGTTTGAGGTTCTTGATAGTTTCCTTTGCTGTACAGAAGAAGTCTAACTGATGGGAGGAGGAATGAGGAAAATTATCTAGTGAACATGATGTACCTAAAAAAATATATCAAAGTCAATCACTCAGCCAAACATGAGAAGGCAGAAGGAGAAGTGAATGGGGTGGGATTTGGGTAAAGGATAATTAGGTGATGTGTGTATGTATATATACATCTACCCTCTTTTATCACATTAAGATGTATGACTACAATGCACCAATAAAATATTTAAAAAGAGGACATAAGAGTTTTAAATTAAAAAATAAATATCTGTTATAAAATAACTAAAAAAGTAATATATATATATATATATATATATATATATATATATATATATATCTCCACAATAAAAACCTCAGAATAATTAGGAAGTTCTCAGGAGTCAGATTCTCATACATATTCAATAGCTTATTACCAAGAGAGATTATTAAGTGTCAAGTAAATTCTTTTCAGGTCTATATTAGGAAAGTACTAGATATAAATCAGAATTTTAAAAAACACATTCATATTTGTCACATATCTTAAGAAATTTTAAGGCAAACATTCAGCAATTCTATTAAACATTGTCACACTGATTTTGAGGGGCTTCAAATATCTCTAATAAACAACTTATTTTAAAAAGGCACTATATGGAGAAGCACTCATGTCTCCAGTAACATGCTACTGATATTTTAAATTAACATTTTGCCAAAACATTAATAACCACACTCAGATGAAAGTAGATGACAGAGAGAGATAAGCATCCAGAAAGACTTTTATTGAATCTTGGTTTGTTTTTTTTATTTATGGTACTGGGGGTGTAACCCAGAGGCTTTCTACCTCTGGGCTATACTTCCAGACCTACTTTATGCTTTATTTGGAAACACTGTCTCACTAAGTTGCTTAGAGCCTCACTAAGTAGCTGAGGCTTGCTTTGAACCTGTGTGATCCTCCTGTCTCAGCCTACCAAGCGCAGGGATTACAAATGTGTGCCCACCACTCTTGGATCAGAAAGAATTTTAGAGGTTGTAACTGAGTCTAACTGGGAATACATGATATCCAATTCCGTGTGTGTGTGTGTGTGTGTGTGTGTGTGTGTGTGTGTGTGTGTGAATGTGTGTGTGTCTGCATGGTACTGGAGTTTGAACTCCAAGTCATTTTATCTCTGACCTATACTCCCAGTAATTTTTATTTTTATTTTTAAAAAAGTCTTGCTAGATTTCTGAAAGTCTCGTTAAATTGTTGAGGCTAGTATTAAACCTAATGCTTCTCCTGTCTCAGCCTCCCAAGTACATGGATTCATAGGCACAACAGACCATAAAATCTAATCCTTGAATGCAAAATGTCAAACATGTGTAAAAGATGGTTGTGCAACAACATAAGACAGAACAGGTTAAATGGAAGTTTTATTCAAGTATAAGTTTCATAGTAGTTAAGAGTAGGAAAATGTGATGACCTTAAATATGTGATGTCCTATCACTCAAAAGAAGAATTATATTCCTCATTATAGCAACCAAGAAGAGAACCAGGGCCAAAGGACTAAAATGAAAGAAAAGCATATTTCATCTCAACATGTTTTTAATGATTAGAATTTCCTACAGTAATGGATGGCATGGAATTTAATCTGAGATATTTCTAAATTCCATACAACTTCTTATATGCAAGGAATCCTATGTTGATGAATAAATAACACAAGTTCTGTTCATTGCAGTCATAGTCCCTAAAATGTTTACTATTTCCATCCAAAAAAGGCTCATTTCTTAATTTAGTTGTTGTTGTTGTTGTTGTTGTTGTTGTTGTTGTTGTACTGAGGGTGGAACCCAGGGGCTTTTTCTACCTCCAGGCTATACTCCCAGACCTATTTTATACTTTATTTGGAAACAGGTTCTCATTAAGTTGCTGAGAGCCTCACTAAGTAGCTGAGGCTGGCTTTAAACATGTGTGATCCTCCTGTCTCAGCCTCCCAAGTGCTGGAATTACAAGTGTGTACCACCACACCGGGCTCTTAATTGATTTTTTAGTATGTGGAATTAATGTGAAACATTTCCTTTAAAAATATCCCCTTTTCACAAATTATGCCTCTACTGATACCTTGAAAAGAAGAAATGTTGGGGACCAGCTGCTACACAGATCATTTAAGTAATTGTTCTCTCTGCAGAGTCTCACCCACAGTGAGGATGAAATCCTTGCCTATTCATGATCAGGGAAGAAATAGTGTCTCTTCCTGCATTGTCTAGATTCTCTCAAGCATAAATAATACAATGGATGCTAGTGAAAATTTAATTTGTGTGTGTGCATATGCATAGTCAATTTTTATTACTCACAGATTGTATATTTGTGACTTCATCCAGTTGTACATGTTTGTTGGTATCTCTAAAGCCATTGCTTCATGGGTGCTTATGGTCATCTTAGATGTGTAATGAATAGTGAAGTATCTGAATCACCTGATCTGTACGATCCCATTTGAACTTGAAAGGGCAATACTGCACCCTCTTCGTATATTGTAAATGAGTACCTTTACCACTTTTATAAATTTATCAGCAATGCTTCTACTTAAAATGTCATTCAAGCATAGCATATAAGTGTTGTCTGGTTTTCTTAAGATCAAGGAACACTATATGAAGTAAGATAAACCAGAGATGAGCCAATAAGACACCCTAACTGAGGAGGGTGGGTGGGGAGAAGAGAAAAATTTCTTAATGTACATGATGCACATTCATAATCATATCAAAATCAACCACTAAGTTGAACATGAGAAGAAGGGAGGAGAAGGGAATGGGGTGAGAATTAGTGAAGGGCCAAATGTGAAATGTGTATATGTATGCTTCTACCCCATTAAGATGAATGACTCCAGTGCACCAATATAAAAGAGAAAAAGAGGGTTATAAAAAGGAAGGCTGGAAGTGGCCAAATAGGACAGGTATTCCTCTGAAAAACCCTGGACATCAGATTTTGATTTTTAATATCTGACTGAGACTATATATAAAAACATGTATAGATATGAATTCCTAACTAAAATATAAGAAAGAAGAGAAGGACCAAGATGGCAAAGATGGCAGTGGCAGTGGTGGCCAGTATTTGGGCGAGGTAGATAAAACCAATCCAACCCACCTTGAACTGTTGGAGAAATCTCCCCCCAAAAAGACTGCTCCTGCCCCACATGCTCAGGAACTCTGGACAACATAGTATGTAAGAAAAATGCTCAGGAGGAGGGCCAAGATGGCGGTGGCAGCAAAGACCAGTATCAGGGAGAGGCAGGTAGATTCATTCTAATCCACCCTGAACTTTTGAGGAAATCTCCCCAAAAGTAGACTGCACCTGCCCCACATGCTCAGGAATTCTGGATAATATATTATATAAGAACAATGTTTGGGGCGCATCAGATGGAGCCCCACAAAGGCGGGTTGGCCAGCCCTGTGTGTCCCTGGAGCTAAGGGTACTCCTGGCTTCAGAGGTCCTCTGTGCAGCGCTGGGGCTGGTTGCACTTGGAGCAGCAGAACCCACTCCCCATGATGAAGCTGTGGGCCTCCGCTCTTGGCAGGGAGATAAAACACATTGCTACTAAGTACTTGGACCCCCAACTCCTGCAAAAGACACATACTGTTTTCTTTTATTAAAAAATATTGAAGCCAGGTGTGGTGGTGCACATCTGTAATCCCTGTGCTTGGGAGGCAGAGACAGGAGGATCACACAGGTTCAAAGCCAGACTCGCTGGCTTAAAAGACCCTGTTTCCAAATAAAATATAAAATGGGTCTGGAGTGTAGCCCAGAGGTAGATGGGTTCCATCCCCAGTAACACACACACAAAAAAAATTTATTGAAGAGAGAAGATGGTGGCAGCTGCAGTTGGAGCTATAGCAGTGACCACAACCACAGGGGTGATGGTTAGTAGCAGCCGAATAGGATATGCATCCCCCTGAGAATCCCTGGACAACAGATTTTGATTTAATGGCTGAATGGGACAACACACAGAAGCATTTCCAGTGATCACATCCTATCTGAAATATAGGAGAGAGAGTGGAAAATGGTGGAATTAGAGGCAAGACAGCACTGTGGAGGTGCTGCTGCTATAAGAAAAGTGATTCTTGGGGGGATATCCCAGAAGAGATCAGAAGATCAGAAAGCAGACTGCTCTTGCCAACCATGCACAGGAATATTTAACAACATACTCTAGGAGAGACCAAGAAGGCAGCAGTGGTAGATAGTATTTAGGAGAGGCAGACAGATCCAACCAAATCCACCTTGAATTTTTGAAGAAATCACTCCAAAAGTAGACTGTTCCTGCCCAACATGCTCAGGAACTCTGAACAACATACTATGTAAGAAAAAGTTTTGCACAGATGGACCAAAATGGCAGTAGCTGCGGCGGCCAGTATTCAGGAGAGGAAAACAGATCCAATCCAATCCACCTTGAATTTTTGAAAATACCTCCCCCAAAGTAAACTACTCTTGCTGCACATGTGCAGGAATTCTGGACAACACACTATGTTTTCAGTAAGTGGGGATAAGTGTGGAGAAATAGAAGCTCTAATACATTGTTGGTGGGATTACAAGTTGGTGCAACCACTTTGGAGAACAATATAGAAGATCCTCAGAAGAAGGAAAATGAACTTACCATCTGATCCAGCAATACCACCTCTGGGTATCTACCAAAAAGAATGAAAACCCAAATACCAAACTAATGCACAAACAACTATGTTCATAGCTGCACAGTTAATCATTGCTAAACTATGGAATCAGCCAAGATGTCCTTTGACAAATGAGTGGATTTCAAAACTATGGGATATGTACACAATGGAATTTTGCTCAGCCATAAGGGTGAACAAAATTATGGCATTTACAGTGAAATGTCACAAAAAATAAGAAATCAGATGCTTTTCATAATGTGCAAAGTATTAGGGAGAAATGGGTAACAGGAGGAACGCTAGATGAAGAAGGGATCCTTTAGAGGAGCAATGAAGGTGACATATCTGAGGGGATAAGAGGGCGGATAAAGGAAACTCTTTAAAGCACATGATGTACTTAAACACATCAAAGTCAATCAGGAAGCCAAGCTTGGGTAGAAGTGAGGAGGAGGGAAGTGGTTAGAGATTGGGTAGGAGCTGATTGGGTGATGCATGCATGTTTATCTCCACAAGCTTTCTTTTCCCATTGAGATGTATGACTACAACACACCAATAAAAATATATTAAAAAGATATAACTATCATAATAAATAAAATGAGAGAGAAAGAGAAAGAGAAAAGCGAGAGAGAGAGAGAGAGAGAGAGAGAGAGAGAGAGAGAGAGAGAGAGAGAGAATATGAATTTTCTTCCAAAGCAATCTGAAAAGAAGAAAGGGAAAAAAGATGTCCACTGAGCAAAAGGTGTCCTCTCATAAAAGTTCAGAGTTAAAACAACTGGGTTAAGTAAGGCATGGTGGCACATGTCTGTAATCTCTGTACTGAGAGGCTGAGACAGGAGGATTGCAGGTTCAATACTAGTCTCAGCAGTTTAGAGACAGTTTCAGCAATTTAGGGAGACCTGTTTAAAAATAAAAGGGCTGGAGGTTTATATTATAGGTAGAATGCTCTCAAATTTAATTCCTAGAACCACAAAAACAAAAAATAAGTTCTGGTTTAGAATACTGCCTTTACATGTCAGATAAGGAATCCTGCTTTATGTAGTTAATCTATATGTCTCTTATTTTAGCTTTTCTAAACATCTACTTATCCATTGAACATGTAGTAAAAGTTCAAATTAACATTTCTTTTCATGGAATACTGCTATTCCTATATAATTGCTTATAGCATTTTGTTGCAGAGAGATAAATAATTTATTCTTCTAATATTGTACAATTTGGTATGGATGTGTAATTTATACTTTTAATATTATACCCTCTGATCATGTATGTAAAGAATCACAAGTCATTTAGTTCAGTAGGTACTAAAAATTAAATTTAATCCATAAATTGTGTTACTGTTTAACATAGGCAGTCTCAAACTGAATGTATTTTAAGTTAACATACTGCTTTTATTACACACTTTGGATGAGGAAGTACACAGAAATAACCTGGGAGATTAGTACAGGATTCATACAGCATATTACCTGGTCAAGAGAAACAAGGAAGATTTACAAACTCGTGTGCAGAACCTAACAAGAATGTAGAAAGAAGTATCTCTCTAGGGAGCTACTGCTTTGTGTCAGTTTGATGATTATTTCATTGTGGAATTGTGAAAAATATGTGTATGAGCTGAGAGCATCATGATAACTGAGATTTGGGACATAACAGACCAAATAGTAGGAATGACAAAAATAAAATCAGTACCACACCCAGAGACTCTGTTCCATGCTTCTGGGAACAGTGATTGTCCTAAAAGGAGAATTCAGAGACCAGTAGTGAAGTAGCCAAAGATAAACGGTGAAAACAAGGATAATTTTAGAGTGAAGCCAACAAATCTTTTGCTTCAGGACCCTTCACTTGGATGATTTTCTTTCAATTTCTGGAAAGAGCCCTGGCAAGATGTTCACATTGTCCTGGTAGTTTGTAAATTTTTTCAGTGTATGATCATTTTGCAGATGGGTCACTATTTTTATAATGTTACTTCTTCTCTATTAATTCTCCCCTTATATTCAGAGATCTGGGAGTGGCAGTGGGTAATTTTGTAATATGGTTAAGAAAAAGTGTGTAGGGATGCATTTAATTATGACTTAGAAAGATAATTATGTGGTTTTTCAGTCATTTTCACGAGGCTGTTGTTGATAAGCAGATGTGAGATTCTCTTCTTGCAATACTCTTGCCACCTGTGGGTCGGTTTACTTGGAATACTCATAGAAGAATAAAAGGCAATACCTGAGAAGGCTTTTCAAAATGTAATACTCCTAAAAAATTATATTACCAATAATGAGCTTTGAAGGGAAATGTTTTGAAACGATTAATAAAAAATATATTTTGATCAGCCTAGTTGAGGGGAAGAACTAAATTACTTGTTCTCTATAGAATCTGATATTAGAACATTATTGTTATTGATAGCTATTCAAATAATACAAATTGAAATATTTATGGTATGGAAAATACTACATTTTAGACAACCCATTAGCATAAATAATTTCCTTGACTTGATTATAATGTTCAAATTATCAGTTTGTAAGATAAATTTTTCATTTATTTTTTATGATATTCAGTTCTGTACCCTAATAAGACAAGGATAATATGGGAACAGGTTGCTTCTTGACAGATCTAAAATATGCCTGATCTGAGTGATCAGTGATACCTAAAATGAAGGAGCTACAAAGGAACTAGAAGCAGAGAAGCAGAAAAGGAAGAGACAGCAGCTTGTCTAACAGGTCAGAGAAACTGTGCTCAAGGAAACTCAGGAGTCATTTTTCAGACATAATTAGAAAGCAACATGTCACACCTCCAGTTGCCTTATGAGTCTATTCAATGGAATGAAACGTTATTGCTTATCTCTTTATTTTCCAGGTCTCAAAACAATGGAAAACATAATGTTTTATATATCAAATATTTCAAGAACTTTTTGCTAAAATGAATCAACTAAAGGCTAGAATGTTTTAATACAATATTCTGAAATTGTTTAGTGGCAGAATATGCTAACTGTTTTTGTTAACATGTGCCTTCTTAGAACTGATGTTTTATAAAACTGTTTGGAAAATAATTTTATACCAGAGAAAGCACTCTATATTAATCAAGGGACTTACGAAGGAACAAGAAAACACAGTGACAGTTTATTGTCAAATGGATGCCAAGAGCCTCCTCAGTTCCACTCAACATTGTATTATAATCTTTTGTGAGAGGCATTGATTTAATCTTTTGTGCACATAACATTTATCATGAGGAATTATAGATCTTAAGAAGAGATGAGCTTAAACCCGAAGGATGCTCTTAAAACCACTGCATTAATTTTAAGGAATCAAAATAGTGATATATCCAAAGATATATTAGGTATTTTGCAGAATCCATCTTAACCCCAGGGAAGCAAAATGTTCACCTAATTTTCTTACAGTCATTTATATTTCATTTGAGTAGCAGGTATGTGCAGGGATGAAACATAGTATTTCAATGTACACTGAGTAATTTCTTTGTATTGTTACAAGTGAAGCTTCATAACTCATGAATTGGCACAGAGTTGACAAAATACAAGTGTTGCAGTGGCCCAGATCTTCAGATCTAACGTTTTGTGTTTTCTCCCCATTATCTTAATAGTTTGACTGTGCCAGAAAATTGTGCTTTTACTTATTGATTAACTTCTATGTATGGACCACTGTGTCACATTTCATATTCATCAGCTCATATAATTTCTTCCAGGAATTATTTTACAAATTTTACAGATGAGAAAACAGACTCATAAAAATTAAATAAGTAGGCCAAGGTCATATAGGCAATGTCTAATAGGAGCAGTATTTAAAATAAAGCTTATCCTTTTTACTGAAACCTAATTTCTTTAGTAGCAGCAATACTGTGGTATTGAGTCGCTGTCCTCAAGGGTGATTGGATAAATAAAAAATCTGGGTTTAACCCTATATTTGGCTTCGTATTATATATCAGCATATCGCTTAATAGAATTACTGTGACTCTGGGTAGAAAATAAAGAAAACTAACTGGATCAAGGGGCATCCTCAGAATCAGACCAAACTGACTATAAGCCACATCACATTCTTATATAAAACCTGATTCAGAGGTTCCTGTATTGATGAAAACCCAAACAAGAGAACTGGCCTCCTTGCACAAGATCAAGGACATTCTCTGTAAAAATGCTTTCCAAATCTCCATCTCTGATCCAGGTCTTTCCCTTCAATTCTCCTCAGTTTTAGAATCTGGTTTTGAGACTTTTAAAAATATGTTTTTATCCAAACATTACAAAGCACACACTTGTAATCTCCAGTACTTGATAACCTGAGACATGAGAATCACAGGTTCAAGAGCCACCTTACGAATGTACTGAGACCTTGTTTCAAAACTAAAAGTTAAATCTGGCTGGGCGCATAGCTTGGAGGTAGAATGTCCCGTCCCTGGGTTCAATCCCCAGTACATAGGAAAAATAAGAGAGAATTTATATTCATGTTTGAATTCTAAAACATTGTATTACACCTTATGTATATGAACCTACATATGACTCATTCTTCTTTATGGGTGAGTAAAACTCCATTGTATGTATGTGCCACATGATTGTTAGCCATTCATCTGTTGATGAACACCTAAATTGGTTCCATAACTTAGCTATTGTTTTTGAAGCAGAATTAGCCTGTTGGGCAAAATATGATTGATACCAACTCTTAACTACCTCCCTATTTTTTTCCAGGTATTTTACCCTTAATACAAAGCACCATCCTCTTTTTATTTATTTGTTTGTTTGTTTGTGTTTGTTTTGGGTGGTACTTGGGTTCCTGGCAACCCTTCTACCTCTAGGCTACACTCCCAGGCCTATTTTTTATACTTTTTATTTGGAAACAGGGTCTCCAAAGCCAGCGAGTCTGGCTTCGAACCAGCACGATCCTCTTGTCTCCGCCTCCCAAGCGCAGGTATTACAAGTGTGCACCACCATGCCCGGCCATCCTCTTTATTTTGTATGAATTTTCCAGTTTCCTGTGTCTTTTATGCATAAGTAAATATTCTTTTTCTCTTCAAAACTATTGTTCCTTCTGCCATTAAAAAGATTATCTTAAAACAGAAGCCACAGCTGGATGTGGTGGCCCAAGCTTGTATTCTTAGAATTTAGGAGGCTGAGATAGGAAAATCCAGGTTCATGGCCAGCCTCAGCTACTTAGTGAGGCCTCAGCTACTTAGTGAGGCCCTCTGCAACTTAATGATACCCTGTTTCCAAAATAAAGAATAAAAAATCCAGCTGGAGATATAGCTCAGAGGTAGAATTCCTCTGGGTTCAATCCCCGGCACCATTAAAAAAATAAATAAAGAAGTCACTATTTTGGTGGCTTCAGAATGATCCTAACATTCAAATTGTTTAACCTAGTAGATAAAACCCTACAATATTCAGCCCTGAACTTCCCCTAGACTTTATCTTGTGCCTCCTGGAATAAACTTTCTCTTGCAGACTGAGTTCCATTCATGCCAGCTTTGCTTCAGTCCCCAGGCCAATCTGGCTGGCCCCAGCACCTTTGCAGATATGATGGCTCCACCTACCTTCCCATTCCTTCAACATCTCTTAGTTCATCGTGTGGCATAGAAATTTTTACTAATGCAAAGACTAAATTCCATATTCCACATAGGTCTCTCTAATGTCTACTACCAATTAATATGGAGATACCTCATTAATTATATTTCCCCAGAGCCACAGTTCCTTTCCCTTTTATCAGGAAACTTTAGGAATCATGTATCTCTGTTGTTAGGCAGTAAGTCTTGTGAGGACTGTTTCTTTCCAGTTCTTTCCTGTATTATTAGTCTTATGCATATCACCTGTTACTTGATAGACAAATAGCAAATAATAATTGGATCAACCAAATGAATAACAAACACACACACAAACACACACACACACACACACACACACACACACACACACACACACACATTGGTTTTTACATGGTAAATTTCAGGCCTGTATGTTGTTTTAATTATGTATATGAGAATGGAAGATTATGTACATTATCAATTTCTGTCTCTTGTCTCAAAACCTTTGAAAATTACATTAATTCATCCATTCAATAAATGTCTTGTGTTAGGGATATAATTCTAAATTTCTTTCAGTAAATTACTATTATTAATCATAAAGACATTTTCTGAGGATTTTAAACTTGGTTATACTTCATAAGTTTCTGAACGTTGGAATTAAATTTCATTATGCAATACCTGGAATATAGTTAGTAATTTTTGCTTGTAGATATGAAAAAGACCACATAAACTGGGGAGGATAGAGAAATATGTTTACAATACATATTCATATTTGTAAAAGAGGTGGACTACCAGACCACTTCATGATGGATATTGCAAGCTAAATGCACATCATTGATACAAGCACAATGAAATCTATATATTCTAAGATAAGTTCACAAATTGATATAACATTAATTCCATACACACAAAATGTAAAGACCACTGATAGTTCCAGTAAATTCATGGTTTACAATTCTAACAATATTTCCAAAATAGAAGAGAGGCAACTTTAACAATATTGAAAAGTATTAAGATAAATAAGTGAAAAAAATTGAATATTTACATGGAAAAAATAACTTTATTTCTTATGCCACTGTAATAAAAATGGATCCTAGCCTTAGTTATGAAACCTAAAATTACTAAAATTAAAATAAATACAATAATCATTGTGATCTAAAATTAAATAAAGATTTCTTGCTTATAACTTGCATCACCACAATTTGTAAAACAAAATATATAATTTTGATTCATTAAAATTATAAATCTGGGACTTCCAGGAAGATGGTGACCAAGAAAAGCAGTGTTTATGAGTCCTGCTAAAACTCGATCTCTGTTGCCACAAAATCAGCACTTTTCATAGCCAGAAAACACCATTAGCAGAGAAATAAAAAATGTAAACACAAGGGTCAGAGAAAAAAAAACTAGAACAACCAGAGACCAGAAATCAAGCCTGCAATGTGGCAGCGGAGTCATGCCGGTATCATCTTCCCTCACAGCACCAGGCTCCAGAGAGGAAACGTAAACAAGGAGCTGAAGTGAGCAGCTGCAGGTCATTCGGGTGCAATTTAGCAGTTCTTTCAGTGCAATGAACATCTAAAACTCCCAGTGGCCAAGCTCATCACACCTTCCAGGGACTCAGAATGGAGCTCAAAACCAAAAAAGAAATACGCCAGCCTCACAGCCGAGGGTGTGGCAGCGGCGCCATATTGCCAGTAGCAATAATGATTTCACCACGCCAAGCCACAGCTCCAGATCTGAGCGCACAATAACTGTGAGTGTAATTGTGGCCACTAAAGGAGAAATCTCTGTATTGCCCTCCCAGGGACTAGCATAACTTTGATAATTTCCTTGTATCGGATATATTGCAATCCAACCCAGTGAAGGAGTAGCAGTGGCAGAGACACCACACCCTAGTCGCAGCTCCCCATGGGAAAACACCCAGCCTGGCACCCCCACGGTCTCACGCAGCCTTGATTAACTTCATGGGTATGAGACTTTGCGATACAACCCAGTAAAGGAGTAGTGGCAGCTGAGATTACAACAGACTCGAGATACAGAGCACCCTAGGTGAAGTCCTAGTGACCCAGGGAAGGCAAAAAATTCTGAAATCATGGAAAGAGGAGCAACAATAGAGCAATGAATGCCCACAACCCCATATTATCAGAAACTGATAACACAGAAATTCAGAGATCTTCAGAAGATCAAATCAGGAATATAACTGTAGAAATAATACAGGACTTTCTGAAAGAATTTAGAGAGAGTCTAAAAGAAATAAAGGAAGCAATCATTGAGGTAAAGGCCTCAATTCAAAGTATAAACAATCGATTAGACCACGTGGAGAATAGAATCTCACTCCTAGAAGATGATCACTCCAAAAACAAATGCATAATTTCTAACTTAGAAAAAAAAATCAGACAGCAGGAATCTGACATGGAAGAAATATGGACCCATTTTAAGAGAGCTAACCTAAGAATAATCAGAATAGAGGGAAAAGAAGGTGAAACCAAGGGATCAATAATCTCTTCAAAGAAATAATAGCAGAAATTTTTCCAAACATAGAGCAAGAGATCGATACACAGGTCCAGTGAACTTATAGAACTCCCTATAGACAGGATCAGAGACGAGAATCCCCACGCCATATAGTTGTCAAAATGATCAATGTGGAAGCCAAGCAGAGAATCTTAAAGGCAACAAAAACAAACTAAAGGCAAACTAATTAGAATCACTACAGACTTCCCAAACCAAGTCATGAAAGCCAGAAGGGCTTGAAGTAACATATTCCAAACTCTGAAAGAAAACAACTTCCAGCCAAAAATTTCCTACCCAGCAAAACTATCTATCAAATTAGATGGGAAAATAAGAAGCTTCTATGATAAACAGAAATTCAAGAAATTTATGTCTTCAAAACCAGCTCTAGAGAAAATACTCAAAGAGGTTAACTACAAAGAAGAAATAGGTAATACACACCAGAACTAGAGAAACAAGATTTTCCATCCAGCAGACAACTAAGCAAAGAAGAATATATTCATGTGTTTATAGGTTAAAATCTTTGGAGATTCATTATTTATTTCAGTCTTTTACCTGTTTCTAAATTTTATTTCTAAATTGTATTGTTTGTTTTTATTGTTGCTAATTTTTAGTATTTCTATTTGGAATATTAATATACCTTCAGATATAGCATTTGGAAATATTTTATTCCATTCTATCAGTAACTTTTAACTCTGTTTACATTGTCTTTGGATGTACAATACCATTTTTATTTTTTAGGAAGTTTTTTTATTCTTTTGTTGCCTGTGCCTTTGAAATCATATCCAAGAAATCACTGCCAATTTCAATGTTGTGAAGTGTTATGACCCAGGTTTTCTTCTAAAAGTTTATAGTCTTCAGATTTACATTTAGGTCTTTTATCTATTTTGAGTTAATATTTGTATATGGTGTTAGGTAAGGGTTCATTTTTTTTTAATTTAAAAAGGTTTTATTTTTTTTTCATGTAATTATTATTTTTCAACAACATTTACTGAAAAGATTATTATTTCCTTAACCAAATGTTCTTGGAAACTTTGTTAAAAATAACTTGACCATATATGGAAGAATTTATTTCTAGGCTTTTTAGTTTACTCCACTGGTTTATATATCTGCCTTTATAGCAGTACTACACTGTTAAATTATTGTAGCTCTCTAAGGTTTGAAATCAGAAAATGTATATCTTGTAGCTTTGTTCTTTATCGAAATTGTTTTGGGTATTTAGAGTTCATAATTCATGTTAGGATAGATTTTTTCTGAAAAAAATTGTATGATAGTTTTACCTTAAAAAAAAGAAAAAAAAATCCTCTGGTAAGAAAGAAAGCAAAAAGAAATACTGAAATGTTATCTCTAAGTGATCAAAAGTTTGATATCAGACAAATGAGTCTGTTATGTGAGATTATCATTGTTAATTTTGGATAAATTGCTATAATATTATATGTTAACAACTAAGCCAAGCATAGGAAGGAGGGATGGGGAGGAAATGGTGTGGGGATTGGGTAGGGGCTAACTGGGTGATGTGTGCATGTATGTCTACACAAGTTTTTATACCATTATGATGTATGAATACAGTGCACCAATAAAAAAATTTAAAAAAATTATAAATGTTATTCAGACAGTTAAAATAATAAAAATTAAGAGCAAGAAAATATTTTAAAATACCTGACAAAGGACTTAAACAATGCAATATTAAAAAATCAAAAGAACAACTCTATGACTTAGATGAAATAATTCAGTTTGTTTAAAGGCACAATCTGCCAAACTCACACAAGAAGACATATAAAAAGTAAATAGGCTTATATGTATTAAAAAAACAGAACCAAGCCAGGAGTGGTGCTGCATGCTTTTAATCTCAGTACTTGGGAGTATGAGACAAGAGGATCCAGATTCTCAGCCGGCCTCAGCTACTAAGAGAGGCCTTCTGTAACTTAATAAGACCCTATTCTAAAACAAAGAATAAAAAATTGGACTGGGGGTGTAGCTCAAAGATAGAGTTTCCCTGGGTTTTATTCTCAGCACCAAAAAAAAAACCAAAAAACAATAGAATCAATAATTAAAAACTTGCCAAAACAGAAAGCACCAGGCATAGATATGTTCACTCCTAAATTCTAGCAAGTATTTAAGGAAAAACATATCAGTTCTCCACAATATCAAAAGTGAGAAGAAGGAATGCTTTCCATTCCTAGGAAGAATATTTCTTCATCATAAGCAGTCAGTCTTACCTTAATACCAAAACCAGGCAAAGATATCACTAGAACATAAAACTACTACTTAATCTCTCATGAATATTAATGAAAAAATCCTCAACAAAATATAAGCAAATTGAACCAAATGTATTGAAAGAATTATATTCCATGTTAAAGTGGTAATTACCACAAGTATGCAAAACTGAAGCTGTTTTTGCATACTGAACTTGTTCAGTTTTGCATATTCAAAAACCTCTTAATGTAATCCATCAAATCAACAAAAAGAAAATTCCACAATCATACCAATAGATACAGAAATCTTAGTAAAGTAGGGCATAGCTCTAATCCTAGTACTTTAGAGACTGAGACAGGAGGATTGCAAGTTTTAGAACAGCCTCAGCTGAGAGTTTGAGACTCTCAGCAACTTAGCAAATCTTGAAACCTCTGTTTAAAAATAAAAAGATAAATGTAAAAGGGACTGGGAGTATATCATGAAGAAAGTATGTCCCTGAGTTAAATCCCAAGTAACACACACACACACACAAAAAAAAAAAAAAAAAAAAAAAAAACAAAAAAAACAACTTGGTCACTTACATAATAGATGCAGAGAAAGCAGTTGATACATTATCCATCCACATTAAAAAAAAAAAAAAAAAACTTTCTTCCAGGCATGGTGGTACAGATTTGTAATACTAGTACTTGGGAGACTGATACAAGAGGATTTCAGGTTTACAACCAGCATCAGCAAATTAGTAATATTCTCTACCACTTAGTGAGACACTGTTTCAAAATAAGAAGTAAAACAGGGCTAGGAGTGCAACTCTGAGGCAAAAATTCCCCTGAGTTCAACACACACACACACACACACACACACATACACACACACACACACACACACACGCATACACACACACACTGAGTAAATTAGGAATAGAAGACAACTACCTCAACTTCATAAAGAAAATTTATAGAGAACATTATACCTAATTGTGAGAAATTTTAAATTTTTTCATTAAGATCAGGAATAAAGCAAACTCTGATTAAATAAATCAAAAGGTTAAATAAATAGAGAGATATTGCATGTTCACATGTAGGAAATCTCAATATTGTCAGCTGTCAGTTCTTAATAACCGCATCTATAGATTGAATGCAATTCCAAATTAAAATCCTGAGGTATTATTTTGTGGCTACTGACACACTGTTTTTACATGAAACGTTAAGCTTATATGGAGACCTAAAAGACCCAAAGTAAAAAAACACAATACTGAAAGATAAGAACAAAGTTGGAGGATTGACAGCATTCAAATTAAAAATAGGTATAAAACTAGATGCCATAGAAATCAAGACAGTGTGGTACTGGTGAGAGAATAGACAAATAGATCAGTAACCAGAATAGAAAGCCTATAAATAGACCCACCTAAATATAGTCAGCTGATCTTTGATAAAGAATCAAAGGCAATGCAAAAATGAAAAGATAGCTTCCTCACAGATGGTGCTGGGTCAGTTGGGCACACACATGCCAAAGAATAAAAAATCTACACATAGATCTTACATGCTTCACAAAAATTAATTTAAAATAGGTCACAGATCTCTCTATATAAAATTCAAACTATGAGACTCCTAGATTGTTACATATGAGAAAATCTATATGAATTTGGGTTTGACAGTGACTTTTCAATTACAACACCAAAAGCATGGACCATGAAAGAATGAATTGATAATATATACCTCATTAAAATTTAAAATTTTTACTCAGTGAAAGACTGTCAGAAGAATGAAAATACATGCCCCAAATTGGAAAAATATATTTTCAAAAAATGTATCTGATAAGGGGCTAGCATTCAAATGAATAAAAACTATTTAAATTCAAAAATAAAACAATTCAAAATTAAAAATTAACAAAAGACTGTAAGACACCTCAACAAAAGGATATAGAAATAGCAATTGGAAATATTAGTATGCATATGTACTCTACATCAATGTCATCAGATAAACATGAACTAAAACAAAAAATGGGATACTACAACATACCCATTAAAATAGCCAAAATCCAAAAGATTGACAACACCAACCTCTGATGAAAATATGTAGAAACAGGAGCTCTCATTCATTGCTAATGAAATAGTATAGATACTTTTCAAGATAGTTTGGCGTTTTCTTAGAAATTAAAACCTACTTTTACTATGTGATATAGAATTATGATTTAGTATTTATGCAAAGGAGTTAAAAACTTATATCCACATAAAACATGCACATAGACATTGATAGTAGTTTTATTCATAATTTCCAAATCTTGAAAGTAGCTAAAATGTCCTTCAGTAGATGAATATATCTTTGCTAAATCCAAACAATGCAACATTATTCAGTGCTCAAAACAAATTAATGCTCAAACAATAAAAAACAGGAAAGAAACTTAAATGTATATTGCTAGTTTTAAAAAGCCAGAGTGAAAAGGCTCCATATTATATGGCATTAACTATAGAACATCTGGGAAAGAAAAAGATCAATGCTTGCCAGTATAAATGATTTCAGTGAAGCTGCAGGATACATATAGTCAACATGAAAAAATCAGTAGTGTTTCTATATACTAATAAGAATCTATCTGAAAAAGAAACTAGCAGAACAATCCTAGTTACATAGTAAAGAAAGAAAGGAGCTGGGTATTGTGACACATACTTGTAATCTCAGTACTTGGGAGGCTGAGACAAGAGGATCCAGGTTTTAGCCAATGTATGGCATATATAGTAATTTAAGGAAACCCTGTTGAGAAAGAAAGAAAGAGGAAGAAAGAAAGAAAGAAAGAAAGAAAGAAAGAAAGAAAGAGAGAGAAAGAGAGAGAAAGAGAGAGAGAGAAAGAAAGAAAGAAAGAAAGAAAGAAAGAAAGAAAGAAAGAAAGAAAGAAAGACGAGCTAAATCTCAGAGGTAGAAGTAGGTTCAATTTCAGCACTATGAAGTAAAAGGAAATAAAAGTAAAAAGAAAAAGGAAAGGAGGGACTTTCAGGAAGATGGCGACCAAGAGAAGCAGCACATATCAGTACTGTAGACACTTGGTCTTGATTCCTATAAAAATAGTGTTATGATAAAAGAAAGAAAACAACATACATTTAAAAAGAGCATGAAAAGTAAAAGGCAGCCAAAAAAAATTTTTTTGGAAGGCAAATCAGAGAACAGAAAAAGCAGAAAGACCCCACCCACCTCCAACGGCTGCAGCTGCAGGCACAAGGGCAGCAACTTCTTGCTTCAAGATGCCAGACAGACGGCCAGAAATTTAAAGGGCAAAAGCTAATGATTTGAAATGAAGTAAGTGGCTAAAGCTCATCTAAATTGTAAGCCCTCAGTTCCTTCTGCTCAAACATCAACTACATCTTGCAGTAGTAGCAGCTGAGCTCACTGTACCCTCCAGAGATCCAGTGTGGTGTTCAACAACACCATAAATGAACCTACCATCCCTGAGGAAGACTGCCCAGCCTGGCTGCAGGGACTTGCACAGCCAGCAATAAATTCCCAAGGTCAGAGACTTTGCAATTCAACCCAGTGAAGGTGGGGATGGAGTCTAGTATTGGATATAGCAGATAAAACCCCAGGACAATCAGGCAAAAAGACCTACAGTTCCCAGGGCCCAGAGCCCTAACAGGACCTCCAAGATCTACAGACCACCCAATTGTGGTAAACAGGGAGAAGTCAGACCAACCCAGCCCTAGCTGTAGAGAACAGGGACTCTAACATAAATGCTGGATTTGGTCTCAGAGGCATTCATACCAAAGGCAGGGAGCGACTCAGGCTCTGACTTGGTGGAAAGTTTGGAAGGAGACCTATGCTTAACACTAGATGCAGCCCCACTGATACTGGCCATCTTCATAGACTGAGAGAGAACCAGACTTGCAGCAGGAAAGGTGCTGATGGCACTCAGCATCTGAAAAGACAGAGATTGAAAGGGCCAAGTCTGCTGAGTATTCATATATTTGTAGGGTTGCATTATTTTTTTATTTATTTATTGTGTATGTATGCTTATTTGTTTGCTCTCTTCCCTACTCCTTTTACAAGCCTCTTTTCTTGTATATACCTACTCTCTTGTATCCATCTTTTCTTTTTTCTTTTCTTTTCCCATCTTTGTCTTATATTAAATCCACGTCATATCACTATACTAAATACTATACATTGGTTACTAGAATCCTACTACATATTCACTATTTCTAATCTTGACTCTACACTACCTTACCAAACTCATACTCCCATTCTATTTGATCCTATCTATGGCTTTACCCTTTCTTTGCATTCACTTTCCTCCTCACTCAACTTGCCCTTGAATATACCAGATGATACCTGCAGACTGAGTGAATACTATCAATAGTAACAAATACAATCTTCTGAAATCATGAGAAGGTGAATAAAAAGAAAGCAATAAGCTCCCACAACCCCGCAATAATGGAACCTAACAATACAAAATTGCAGAGATGGCCAGAAAAACAAAACAAAAATTCAACAGTACAAATGATACAGAATTTTAAAAAGTAATTTGGAGAGAGGTTGAAAAAGTAAAGAATGCAATCATTTAAGTTAAGGCATCAATACAAACAATAAACAATAGACCACATGAAGAATAGAATCTCGCTTTTAGAAAATGATCACCTCAAAAATGAACACATAGTATATGATTTAGAAAAACAATTTGAATGCAAGAATTAGACACTGAAGAGATATGGGCCTATCTTAAAAGAGCTAACCTAAGAATAATAGGCATAGAATAGCAGATAAAAGGTGAAACCAAAGAAATAAAAAACCTTTTAAAAATAATATCAGAAAATTTTCCAGAGCAAGAAGTTGATACACAGATACAGAAAACTTATAGAATCCCCTTTAGACAAGATCTCAAAAAATGTTAACCATACCATATAATAGTGAAACTAACATAGATACCAAGGAAGGAATCTTAAAGACAACAAAACAAAAGACAAAGTGATATTCAGAGGCAAACCAATTTGAATCACTCCAGACTTTCCAAACCAACTCATGAAAGCCAGGTGGCCCTGGAGGAGCATATTCCAAATTTTGAGAGACAATAAATTGCAGCCCAAAATGTCCTACCCAGTAAATATATCTCTCAAATTACATGACAAGATAAAAATCTTCCATGACAAACAGAAGTTGAAAGAATTTATGTTTTCTAAACCAGCAGTAGAGAAAATACTCAAAGTGATTAACTACAAAGAAAAAAAAGTTAAAAATGCCAGAATAAGAGAAACAATAATTTTCATCAAAAAAACAACTAAGCACAAAAGAACAAACACTACCTCAAACACAAGTTAAAATTAAAATATTAGGAATTAAAAATCATCTATGAATAATCACAATGAACATAAATGACCTCAACTCCCCAATAAAAATATATAAGGTGGCAAAATGGATTAAAAAATAGAATCCATCTATCTGCCGCCTGTAATAAATACACCTTACAAGTAAAGATAGTAACAAACTAAAGGTAAAGGGCTGTAGCAAGATAATCTATTCCAATGGAACTCAAAGACAAACAAGTGTGGCAACTATGAAATCAGACAAGTTAGACCTCAAGCCTAAGCTTATCAGAAAAGACAAAGCAGGTCATTTTGTTCTGGGAAAAGAAAAAATCCAGCAAAAGAAAATAAGGATAGTCAACATTTATTCTCCAAACATAGGTTCAGCTCCTTTCATAAAACAAACTCTTTGTCACATTAAGTCACACATAAATCCCAACATAACAATACTGGAAGATTTTAACACTTCTCTCACACTGCTAGATCAATCTTCTATACAAAAGGTAAATAAATATGCCTTCGAACTAAAGAACACCATAAGCCAAATGTACCTATTAGACATATATAGAATATTCCACCCAAGTACAGTAGAGTTCACATTTTTCTCAGCTGCTCACAAAACTTTCTTCAAAATAGACCACAAAGTGAGCACTAGAAAATTTAAGAAAGGTGACATACTTCCTTGTGTCTTTTCAGACTACACTGGAATGAAACTAGAAATTAAATATAAGAAGACCCAGAGAAACCAAATAAACATGTGGATACTGAACAACAAACTGCTGAAAAAGAATGGGTCAAAGAAGAAGTAAGGGGTGAAATAAAGAAATTCCTAGAAACCAACAAAAATAAAGATACAACATATCAAACCTCTAGGACACCTTAAAGGCAGTAGAATAGAAAAATTTATAGCACTGAGTACGCACATATAAAGAACAGAAAACCACTAAATAAATATTCTAATTACACACCTTAAAGCCCTTGATAAAGAGGAATGGTCTAACCCCAAAGCCAGTAGAAGACAGGAAATTGTTAAAATAAGAACAGAAAACAATGAAATCGAGAATAAAAATACAGAAAATCAACAAAACAAAAATATCGTTTCTCAAAAAAATTTAACCA
The DNA here is from genome assembly GCF_963383645.1 of Muscardinus avellanarius. NCBI lineage: Eukaryota > Metazoa > Chordata > Mammalia > Rodentia > Gliridae > Muscardinus > Muscardinus avellanarius. The sequence goes on from NC_137786.1 coordinate 149,292,376, forward strand.
GATAGATAAAACAAAATAAAAAATAGAGAATTCATTCAAATTATTAAAATGAGAGATTTAAAAAAATTACCACCAACAGTGCAGAAATCAAGAAGATTATTAGAAACTACTTTAAAAAACTATACTCCAACAAAATAGAAAACTGAAAGTAATTGACAACTTTATAGATGAATATAACCTTTCTAAACTGAGTAAAGAAGATATAGAAAATTTAAATCAACCAATAGTTATCAAAAAGATTTGGGCAGGAATAAAGAGCCTAACGTTAAAGAAAAGCCCAGGGCCAGATGGCTTGCCAAGTGAATTTTATAAAATCTTTATAGAAGAGCTAAACCCAATACTCTTCAATATATTTTGTGAAGAAGAAAAATATTCTATAAAGCCAACATCATATTATTACCAAAAACAAATAAAAGCTCAAGAAAAGAAAACTGCAGGCCTATATTTTTTATGAACTTAGGTTCAAAAGGCTAAACAAAATACTTTCAACATGCATTCAAAACAACATTAAGAACATCATATACATGACCAGGTAGTGTTTATCCCAGAGATGCAAGGCTGATTCAACATATGAAAATCAATTTGTGTAAAGTATCACATAAACTGAACCAAAGACAAAATTACATGACCATTTTAAAAGACACTGAAAATGCATTTGACAAAATTTAACACTTACTTATGCTAAAAGCATAGCAGAGAATCGAAATAGAATGAAGAATACTTCAACTGAGACTCTAAAGAGAGGAATAAGGCAAGAAAAGAAAATCAAAGGAGTATAAATTATAAAGAACTAAAACCATCCATATTTGCAGATGACATGATAATATACTTAGAAGACCTAACAAACTCAACCAAAAAACTTTTAGAACTGTTCAATAAATTTATCAGTGTCTGTATACAAAATCAATCTTAAAAAATCAGAAGCTTTCCTATATGCAAACCATAAAAGAACCATAAAAAATAGAGAATTAATTCAAATTATTAAAATGAGAGATGTAAAAAAATTACCACTTAAAAAGAAATCCAAGCCGGGCGTGGTGGCGCACGCTTGTAATCCCCGTGCTTGGGAGGCAGAGACAGGAGGATCGCGCAGGTTCGAAGGCAGCCATGCGCGCTGGCTTAGGAGACCCTGTTTCTAAATAAAAATGTAAAAATAGGTCTGGGAGTGTACCCTGGAGGTAGAAGCGCTTCCAGAAATCCCAGTACTGCCAAAAAAAAAAGAAAAAGGGAATCCAGAAAATACTTCCACTCAAGGTATCCCACACAAAAATAAAATACATATGAATAAACCTAACTAAAGAGGTAAAATACCTCTTTAAATAAATTATAAAACATCAAAAAAAGAAACTGAAGAAAATCTTAGAAGATGAAAAGATCATCCATGTTCTTGGATAGGTAGAATAAACATCATCAAAATGGCCATTTTTTCCAAAAGTGATCTACAGATTCAATGCAGTACCCATTAAATTACTAAGGTCATTTCTCACAGACATACAATAATCAGTTCTTATATTCATTTGAAGCAACAAAAAATCCAGAAATGCTAAAGTCATTCTCAATAACAAAAACCATGTAGGAGACACCACAATACCTGACTTTAAAGTATCCTACAAGGCCATCATAATAAAAGTAGGTTGGTACTGGCACAAAAACAGACATATAGACCAATGGAGCAGAATAGAAGACTCAGAAACAAATCCACACAGTTACAGCCAATTGATTTTTAACAAAGTGACCAAAAACATACACTTACAAAAAGCCTGTTCAGCCGGGCGTGGTGACCCATGGTTGTAATTCCCGCACTTGGGAGACAGAGACAGGAGGATCGCACAGGTTCAAAGCCAGCCTCGCTGGCTTAAGAGACACTGTTTCCAAATAAAAATATAAAAATAGGTCTGGGAGTGTAGCCCAGAGGTAGAAGGGCTTCCAGGAACCCCAGTACCACACACACACACACACACACACACACACACAGCCTGTTCAACAAATGGTGTTGGCAAAACAGGTTAACCATATGCAAAAAGAAAAAAAATAAAGGAAATAAACCCCACTTTCTCACCCTGCACAAGAGTCAATTCAAGATGGATCAGAAATTTGAAAATTTGCCCAGAGACTTTGCAGTTTCTTGAAGTGGCCATTAATCCAATACTTGAACAAAAAAGAAGAGGTAAAAATTTTCTCAACAAGACCCCACTGGCACAAGAAACTAAAAGGTAGATCAATATGTGGCACTGCATTAATACTGAATAGCTTCTGTAATGTATCAAGAACCTTAACAGAACCAACAGAATGGGAATGGGAGAAAATTTTTGCCAACTATTCCTCCAATAGAGGACTAGTATCTAGAATATACAAAGAACTCAAGAAACTCAGCATTAAGAAAACAACCCAATCAAAAAATTGGCAAGTAAACTAAATAGACACATGGCAAAAAAAAAGAAATTAAATGTCCAATAAATGTATGAAAAAATATTCCACATCGTAGCAATCCGAGAGATGCAAATCAAAGCTACCCTGAGATTTCACCTAACTCCAACTAGAATGGCAATCCTCCAAATCACAAACAACAACAAATACTGGTGAGGATATGGAGAAGTGGAAACTGTGCATTGTTGGTGGGATTGCAATTTAGTGCAACCACTTTGGAAAACAGTATGGAGGATGCTAAGAAGAACGGGAACAAACCTACTATATGATCCAGCAATACCACTTCTGGGTATCTACCCATAAGAATGGAAACTAAACTACCAAACTAAAGCATTTGTATCTATGTTCATACCTCCACAGTTCATAATTACCAAATTAAGGAACCAGCCAAGATGTCCATCATCAGATGAATGGATTACAAAACTATGAGATATGTACACAGTGGAATTCACTCAGCCATCAAGAAGAACAAAATCACATCATTTATAGGGAAATGAATGAAACTATCGGATCCTCTATTATGCAGAAGATAGGGAGAAAATTGGTTATAAGAGGAACTCTAGAGGAAGAAGGAAAACCCATAGATGAGCGAATAAAGTCTAAGTGAGGAGGATGGGAAGGGAAAAGGGAAATTTTCTAATGTATATATGTGCATTCACAGACATATTAAAGTCAATCACTAAGCCAAACATGAAAAAAATAACAATGTTAACTGATGAAAACTTTTTAAATTAAAAAATGAAAAACAATTTTTATAGTAAGAAAATAAGTAAGTAGCTGAAATCCAAAAAAGCAAATCATTGTCTTTAGTTTACTTTAATCCCTCATCATGATGCATAATCAATAAGCAAAATTACCCCATTATGGGAGAAAACAACAGCTAATAATAGCTTAATGAAAACATTCTCCATTTCTTCCACACTGTACCCCAGACCTATCTTAAGAATACAGATTCCCTTTTTAGCTAGCTCTGAGGTAGGGCCAGTGATGCTACAAACCAATTTTCCAGTTGATATTTATGACCTAGAAAGTTTAAAAACATTGCCTCAAGCCACAAGCAAACTTTACATAGTTTTTCTTAAAAGGGAAAGCACAGGTGCACACACACATTCAATAAGCAGACAGATTCCCATTGTGGATCTTAAGATACCCATCTTAGTTTCACAGTCCCCTCTTACTGCTTTGACATTGACATTTTTTTTTCCAGGTCTGGGGCTGGAACCCAGGGGCACTGGACCTCCAAGCTATACCCCCTGCCCTATTTTTTATTCTTTGTTTTGAAACCAGGTCTCACTGAGTTGCAGAGGGTCTCACTAAGTAGCTGAGGCTGTCTGGAAACAGCGATCCTCCAGCCTCAGCCTCCCAAATACTGGGATTACAAGCACCATTGACATTTTTCACAGTGCTGGATGTTCTAATAAAGACAGATCACCATACTGTCACTTTAAAAATAAAATGGCAAAATACATACCAAGCTCTTGTGTACTGTTTTGGGAGGATGAGCTGTATAAGTGGTAGATAATGAAAAAAAAAAATACATGCAAGTTTATTAAAGCTAATTTCATTAAGAAGAGAGCTAAAAAAAAAAAAAAACCTTAGTCACAGAAGGCATCTCAGGTATTGAATGATGACAATAGACCTATGCTTCTCCTAGGATAGACTGCAAAGAGAGGAGGCTGCTCCCCACCTCAGTATTAGCCCTGACGCAAGCAGGATAAAGCAACATTTCCCTCAGATTTTCTTATTGTGAGACCAAAGAAAGCAGCTTTCAGTGTCTGCACAGAGGCAGAATGAGATAGGAGGCTGGACTTCCAACTTGCTATAACTGAATGTCTGGAGAGAGACAGACAGACAGACAGACAGACAGACAGACCAGGGTTCCACGAATGATTGTAGTCTAAGAAACAGAAGGAGAGTATCTTGGAATTTTCCACATCATCTTCCCAATGGCCTCCTAGGCACAGCCATGGTTTTCCTCCTTTGTTGAATGAGTGACCAGAAACAAAGCAAAATACTATCTCTGTTTCCTTATGTGTGTGTCTATTACATGGATCTGAAGAACAGTGATTTGCACAAACTTTCACTTCAGATTCAAAGAAAAAGTAGTCATTTATTATCAGTTCTGGTATAACAAACTTTTACAACAACCACCAAAAAACAGATGATTTTAGGATCAAAATAGATTTTTTGTCGCTGATATATTATGAATGCTAAGTTCAGAAAAATAATAAAATGTTTTCCTTCATTTTAAAAACCATAAAGTTAGAATTACCTCAACAGTACCTATTGTTCTGCATGGCATTTTTCAATAATGCTATAGCATGTGCATGATTTAGCAAACCCAGGTTGGTATAAGAAAAGTTGTTTTTTAGAGGGTATAGCCTGAAGAAAATGTCAGATTGTTCATTTCTTTGTAATTTCAGATATGCCTTTACCTTGGATATGACTGCAAACATATTTTCCATCCACAACAGGCTGGAATTTCTCACAAAATAGGCTGTGTACAAAAATTGAAATAAAGCCCAGTGTTTTTTTCTTTTTTTTCCAGGCAGATAATCTAGGGATCTATATAGGAATCATACCAGGCTTCATCTTTATCTTGGTAGATGTTCATTGTTTGAAAGAGATTTAGAAGTTTTGAAAGGAGCGCTTTCTACATAAAAATTTCTGTAGATTTAAGGCGAGTTTAATCTAAAATATTACACAAATTGAGTCCTTTATATTTAAAATTGGGAACATTTATGTAGCATGTCTATATAACCATTGTACTGGTTCACAATTATCTATTAGAAAAAAGTGAAAGAAGTTGCCATTATTTTCTATTTTCTCTTTATGACCCATTATGCCACATTTTGAGACAGATCTTCAGGTATCTATTTTCTGAAACAGCTACTTTTGATTCTCACAAGTGCATTTATTATTAAAAGAAAGCTCCAAACTTTTCCTTAGCATAGACAAGAATGATAAGTCTCAGCTCAGACCAGAAATAATAAATGTGTATAAGGAAGAGGAAAAATAGATATACAATGGGTTATTGTTTTGTTTGTTTTTCTCCTTAATTTAAAAAGACAGAAAGCAGGCACCTGAAAAAAAAGTCTGTCTCCTGAAGGTTTGTTTTTAACCTTCAGCAAATGCCAGAAGCCATACACATACCTGCAACCAAGATATTAGATGCCATGGGAACAGATTTAGTTGGAATGAACAAAGAATTCAATTGTAATGCATCCAGCTCCACTGGGAAATTAATAGAATGAAAAATATGTACTATTAACATTTGGGAATTCTTGGTACTGTGAAGAGTAACAAATGGATTAGTAAAACCTAAAATTTTACTTTTCTTTCAACTCCCTCAAATATAATGCTTCCTAAGCACTACATTGAAATCAATTTGTACTTAGTAGTAATACCTAATGATTACCATTAAACTTAAAATGCTCTAGGTAATAATCTCAGGCTTACCTTATATTAATTTATTTAATCTTCAAAACAATTTCATGAAGGAAATGGGAGGTATAGAGTCGTTTGAAGGCAATGTCAATAGTAGCGTAGGGGAGCAAAAGCAACAACCTCCATGACATACCACACAGATAATCTGGGCTTAGAGCTCACACTCTTATTAAGTTACTTATACCTGAAAAAACATAAAGCATAGAATATGTCTTAGAAAGAGCTTCACAAGCCAGCCGTGTGCTTGTAATGCCAGCATTTGGGAGGCTGAAACCGGAGGATCACGGTTTGTGGACAGCTGCAGCTACTTAGTGAGGCACTCTGCAACTCAGTGAGACCCTGTTTCAAAACAAAAACAAAGAATGAAATATAGGGCAGGTGTTTTAGCTTGGAGGTCGAATGCCCCTGGGTTCCATCCACAGACACGCAGAAAAAAAAAAAAAAAGAAGTTTCATAAGATACAATGAAAATATGAATTTAAGTAGATGGGATCTGTATTTCTAATAGAAAGCAGTAGATTAGAATATATAAGCTATATATAAGATTAGATTTCTGACTAATACAACTAGTAAAAGTAGAAAAAAAATTAGAATCACCTGTAGGTATCAAAGAACCAATTAGAGCACCAGGTGTGGTGGCACACACCTGTAATTCCAGTATTTGGAAGGCTGAGACAGGAGGATTGCAGGTTTGGAGCCAGTCTAAGTAACTTAACAAGACCTTAAGCAACCTAGTGAGATCCTGTTTCAAAATAAAGAATAAAGTAGGGGTAGGAGTATATTTCAGTGGTAGAATGCCCCTAGGTTCAATCCCTAGTTGTTGTTGGTTTTTTTAGACATTTTTGGTGGGATTGCAAATTAGTGCAACCATTTTGAAAAAACAGTATGGAGAATCCTCAGAAAAATGGGAACAAATCTACCATTTGATCCAGCAATACCACTTCTGGGTATCTACCCAAAAGAAAGGAAACCAAACTACCAAACTAATGCATAGCTGCACAATTCACCATAGCCAAACTATGGAACCAGCCAAGATGTCCATTGAAAAATGAATGGATTACAAAACTGTAGGATATGTACACAATGGAATTTTACTCAGCCATTAAAAAAAAACCTCAATTACATCATTTTTAGGGAACTGGATGGAACTGGAGGACATTATGCTAAGTGAGATTAGTCGGTCACAAGAAATATGAGTTAGGGAGAAATGGGTCATAGGAGGAACTCTAGATAAAAAAGGAAATACTATGGAGGAGCAAACAAGGCAACCTAAAGGAGGAAAAAGGAGGGGTGAAGAGGAAAATCTCTAAAACACACAATGTACTTAAACATATAGAAGTCAACCACTAAGCCAAGCAAGGGAAGGAGGGACGGGGAGGGAATGGAGTGGGAATTGGGTAGGGGTTAAATCAGTGATGTGTACATGTATGTACACACAAGGTTTCTAACCCAATATGATGTATGAATATAATGCACCAATAAAAAATTTTTTTAAAAAAAGGCAAAATTAGCTGGACGTGGTGGCGCATGCTTGTAATCCCTGCGCTTGGGAGGCAGAAACAGGAGGATTGCGCAGGTTGAAGACAGCCACGCTGGTTTAAGAGACCCTGTTTCCAAATTTTAAAAAGTATAGAAATGGGTCTGGGAGAGAGTAGCCCGGAGGTAGAAGGGCTTCCAGGAACCCCAGTACCACCAAAAAAAAAAAAAGGTAAAATAGTAACTCGTAAGATAATGGACAAAAAAATAGGCTCAAGAGTAAACAGACTTTACCTTTTTCAGAAAGACTGGATGAGATTCCAAAAGACGGGAAGACTTGAAGGTTAGAGACAAAACTCAGAGCCCAAATCCTATCAAATGCCATCAGTATCAATGAACACTACTAGTCAGAACTCAAAAAGATGATATACGCTGGGCGTGGTGGCGCACACTTGTAATCCCCGTGCTTGGGAGGCGATACAGGAAGATCCTGCTGGTTGGAAGCCAACCTCGCTGTCTTAAGAGACCCTGTTTCCAAATAAATATATAAAATAGGTCTGGGAGTGTAGCCCAGAGGTATAAGGGTTTCCAGGAACCCTAGTACCCCCCACACACAAAGATTATATACAAAAAATAAGGTTAAAATATAATAAACCGACTATAAAAATAATTAATAGGGAGACCATGAGACAAAGAAGCTCCAGTACCCAGGATTGGTACATAAACAAATGAAAGACAGCTCAGTATACATGGTCATACTAAAATGTGAGGTTATCCAGTCAAACCTCATAGACACTCTGCAATGGAATGAACCAAGAGATGTGTTTAAATGATTAATCAGAGGTCATTAGGTGGAGGTATCTCCAGTTCACTGGGATCCTGTGCAAGCAAACTAAGTTGCATTCAGTGTAAACAGGAAAACAAACAAATTAAAGCTTTAAATGTAACCAATCACAAATACCTCACTAATCTTTAGTTATATGATTAAAATCACATAACTTTTCATGGGACTACATTCAAATAGAACAAATGCTAAGCCATAGCCAATCAAGGAACAGTCTAACTTTGCTTTGCTATTCAGCTGATAAAAGTCGACTACTTATATTTATAATTTATTTGGCTTTGACTCACACTGATTTTTTAGATAATTCATAAATGTTTATTTTTTCCACTTCCCCTCTTCCATATACAATATATTGAGATTGATATGGCTATCCTGCTTGGAATTTCTTTTGATTCTGACTGCTAAATAATACATCAATTATTCTTTGGTCAATCTCTGGTAAAATTTAATTCATCAAAAGTTCTCTCTTAACAAAGTCTACTCTTCTACTCTAATCAATTACAATACATTTTTTTGCCTTGTTCTTACATCTACCTTACAAAAACTGTCTCACTGTGCCTCTTCCACAGAGTTACAGAATAATTGCAGTCTGGAGATGCCCAGTTTAGGAATTTCTGTTTGCTCAAATAAACTCTTTATAATTTTAATATGTAATTTTTTTCTTTTGACAAGTCTATGCAAAGAAATAAAGCTCAACATCAAATTATTTTAATTCCAGGACTGAATTAGGATGATCCTGAATTGTTGATGCCACTATACCCCACTCAGAAGAAAATCTATATTAGATTTCAAATTATTTCAATAGATAATACATTAAACATGACTGGTACAACAAAAACAAAAACAAAAACAAAACAATAAAAATCAAGAGATAAAACAACATGAGGAAAACCCATATATGTAAGTCAGGATTTAATCAGACAAGCTGAACCAACATAATATTTTATGTAATTATGAAAGTTGCATAAATAGCCTGTATATGCTGTTGTCTATATAGTGTGAGGGGTAACAAAACAATCTGAGACCCACAAGTAGAAGGAAATCAGTAGATGATATGAACAATGCTATCAACCAATTTGAACAAAATAATATCTATCGACTACCCCACAAATTAACAAAGGTATATATATTATCTGAAAATAGTCATGCACAAAGAAATAAGCCAAGCAGATTTTATTGTAGGTCATAAAATTTAAATAGTTCAAATATTAAAATCATGTAAATTCTGGGACCACAATAGAAATTAAAAGAATGAGAACTAGAAAATCTCAAACAATGAAAAATAATATAAATTTAAACACCATCACTAGATCAAACAAGAGCATGCAGAGAACTTTTGAATAATTAGAAATGAAATCACACTATGTTAAAATTTGTGTGGTGGGAGAAATAAGTTATAGTGTTTCATAGCTCAGGAGGGTAACTATAGTTACCAATAACTTATGATATATTCCAAAATAACTCATTGCAAACATGTATCAAAATGTCACTCTGTGTCCTGTAAACACATGTAATTATTATTTGTCAAACTAAAGAATTAAAAATGTGTTATGCAGCTAAATCAATAATTTGAGAGAAGTTTATAAGAAAGTAAAATAGTCCTAAATGAATGTTCTAATTATCCATGTTAAGAAACTATAAACAAAAGTAAGCCCAGAGTAAAGCACTGAAGTGCAAAAGAACAGAACATTATAAAATAACAAATGGTAATATATTAGAGAGAAAATAAAGTTCTAAGTTTGTTTTAGTCATTAAAAAGTTAATAAAATATATTTATAGTTTATTAATTAAAGACAAAAGAAATGTAACAAATTATCAATGTAAGGAATAAAGAAAGAATCAGCACCACCAATTGAATAAGAAAGATAATAAGGGAATGTGGATGTCATGAATATTTTATACCAATAAATTTGATAACTAAAATGAATGGTCAAATTTCTTGAATAATAGGAACTGCCAAAGCCTGCTCTAGAAGAAATATTGATAAGTGATACAGATTCAACTACATATCAACATGCAAAAGAATAAATTTAGACTCCTAGCTCATGCATACACAAAAATTAAGTTAAAGTGAATCAAAGAGCTAAATGTAAAATTGTATAATTCTTTTACATTTAGAAAAGTAGAAAATATAGGAGTAAATCATTGAAAAACAGAGTTTTATGAGATTTAATAGAAATATCACTAAAAGTTCAAAAAGATTAAAAGAGAAGATTACTAAGTTGGACTTCACCAGAAGACTTTGAATATTTTGTTTTTCAAGAGACCATAAAGAAAGTGAAGATATAACTCAACAGACTGGAATAAATATCATATCTTATATCCAGTAAGGTATTTACACTCAGAATATATAAAGTATTCTTAGAAATCAATTATTTAATAGATAACTCAATTTAAAATGGTCTAGGCACTTAAATAGGCTGAAAAAAATGTTTGATTGGATTATGATATAAAAAATTCTCTCAACATATTAAAAAGCTTTCATTTACATTGACTAAAATGCAAAGTAAAATCACATGGACTTATAATTTTACAACACTTCTATGGATACAGTCAAAATAATAGTCAATAACAAGAGTTGGTGATCATGTGATGAAAATAGAGCTTCACACCCATTGCTGGTCGGAATGCAAAATGGTATGATAGGGTAGAATAGAAGGAAGGAAGGAAGGAAGGGAGGGAGGAGAAGGAAGAAGAGGAGGAGGAGGAGGAGGAGGAGGAGGAGGAGGAGGAGGAGGAGGAAGAGGAGGAGGAGAAATAGGTAGAAATGAAACAGAAAAATTGTTAAAACTTTAATATAAAAGTCTGGTGCTAAATTTTCCATACCATTACTCTTCAGAACAGTTCTCTTTCCCAGGCCCATTTATCCAAATTTCCTGGGAAATCTGAAAATCTTAAAGTTGCCAAGAAAATTATAATCACCCCCCTCATAAATAATTAACCTTTCTCCCCCAATAAACAGGGTAAGAAAGACAGATATGATATCTTGAGAGACCAGTAGTTTAGGGAACTTTCCAACTTTTCTGTTGGTCAGATGATGGGGATCAAGATCAACCTAGAGTCTATAAGATGTGTGAAACACCATAAACTGGCTTGTGACCACCAGACAAATGTCATCCTCACATACCTTCATATGCCCACCCATCAAGTTTATTTTTAAATAAGAATCATGAACCCTTCCACAATATGATGTTTACTTTGAAGATGCTCCACATTCTTCCTTGAATTTGTATTTTTTTGGTTTCCTAAATAAATCATTCTCTCTGTCTTTCATCATGTAAGCCAAAAATTTTGCTGGTACTTAGTTATGTTCTCTCTCTCTTCGTGGAATTAACCCTTCTCCAATGATATGACAATTTTGGGGAATGGTCTGGCAGTTCCACAAAAGATTAAACATAATATTTCCATATTATTTGGTAATTACATGACTTGGTGAAAACATGTCCATTTGTAAATAAAATAGCAGTGTAATTTATAATAACCAAAATGTTGAAGCAGTCTTATGTTCAAAAGATAAATTGGTTAACAAAATGTTATATACAATAGAATAGTATTTTTATTACAACACATGCTACAACATGGGTGGACATCAAAAACTATGCTCTGTTAAATTGAAACAATGACAAAATAACAGATGTAACATTATCACATTTATATTAAGTGTCTAAACTAGTAAACTCTACATAAAAATAGTAGACTAGTGGTTGTCTAGGGCTGGAAGTAGAGAAGAATGGGTAATGGCTCCTAAGTGGTACAAGATTTCTTTGAAAAATGATGAAAATGTTCTAACATTAGGTTGTTGTTATTGTTACAACTATGTAATAAATATACTTAAAAATGTATAACTTAAACAAGAAAACTTTATATCATATAAATCATACTTCAAGAAGAAATCATATAATATCCTAAAACTGAATGTTTACCTGAAAATTCTTCCACAAAGGAAACTTCAGGCCTTGACGGCTTCACTGATCAATTATAACCAAAATTTAAAGAATATGTAACATAAATCCAATTAAATTATTTTATGAAACAGGAAGAGCCGGGCATGGTGGCATATACTTGTGATCCCACTACTTGGGAGGCTAAGACAGGAGAATCACAAGTTCGAGCCCAGCCTCAGCAACTTAACAAGACCTTGTTTCATAGTAAAATATAAAAAGGATTGGTGATATATTTAGAGGAAGAAAACCCCTAGGTTCAATCTTTAGTATAGGGTGGGAGGGAGAGAGGAAAGAGGAGGGAAGAGAGAGGAAGTCTGATGCCTGTGTCTCCAAGAAATATCATTTCCACATTACAGTGGTATTAGATCCCAGATAATAAGGTTTAATAAGTGGATGAGCCAAATAATTTAACTAATGAAAGCAAATTTAGATAAAATAATACTATTATATTTTTAAATTTTACTAAATATGACAGTATAGTTTTCATAAAACAATAGACAAATAGGTGAATGTAACACAATAGAGACATGAGTTCAATTTGATTTTAATTGAGATACTAATATACTTTGATGGTGAATGAATGATTTCAACAAATTTTGTTATAGTGACTGAATAGTCATAAAAAGAAAAATGAACCTCAAACTATGCCTCATGCCACTTATTTTTTAAAAATAAGTGAATCTCAAACCTAATGTAGCAGTTATAAACTATAAAACTTCTAGAAGAAATGTAGGAAGAAATATTGTGACATTGGGGTAGGCAAATGATTTTTATAAAGGACATAAAAAGTAGGAAGCACAAATAAAAAATTAGTTGAAACAGAATTAATCACAATCATTATCTCTGATTATTACTGTAAGAAAATTCAAATATAAGCTCCATGCTGAGAAAAAGTAATTTTGTACATATCATATGAAAGATAACAAAGGTTCCAACTAAATTATTGACAAAAATTTGAATAAATACATTTATTTATTTATTTATTTATTTATTTATTTATTTATTTATTTAATTTTTGGGTGGTACTGGGGTTTCTGGAAACCCTTCTACCTCTGGGCTACTCCCCCAGGCACCTATTTTTTTATATTTTTATTTGGAAACAGGTCTCTTAAGCCAGCGAGGCTGGCTTCAGACCTGCAAGATCCTCCTGTCTCTGCCTTCCAAGTGTGGGGATTATAAGCGTGCTCCACCACGCCCAGCGAATAAATACTTTTAAATGGAATATATTACCAACCCACACATGCAAACATTTTGACATCATTATCAGAGAAATACAAATTAAAATCACAATGAAATACTAATTAAAATAACAAAAGCTTAACATAATAAACTATAATGATGCACAGTAACTTCAACTCTCACACATCAGAAATACAGATGTGCATAATAAGTTTAATCATTTAATATTACTATTATTATTATTATAAAATTACCTTGATTATAGAACCCAGCCATTCATTCTTTAGGTAGTTATCTAAAACAAAAAGGAAAGTGTGCACAAACAGACTTGGAGACAGGTGTTCACAAACTTTTCTCCTAATGGACAAAAGCTCGAAAAAAAAAAAATGTCCAACAACAGATAAATGGATAAAGAAATTGTAACATATTTGTGCCATGGACGACTCCTATACAGCAGTAAGATAATGAGTTACTGTACATAAAATAGAGTGGATGAGTCTAAAAATATTTGAGCAGAAGAGTCCAGGCATTAAAAAACAATAATGCATGGTTCTTTTTTAGAAGATAGATATTTTATTTTTGTTTTTTTATTTTTTAACTTTGTATTGGTGCATTTTAGTCATACATCTTTACGGAGTACAAGATGGTGGAGACATACATGCACACATAGTCCAGTTTGCCCTTACCCAATTTTCTCCCCATTCCCTCCCCCTCTCTCCTCCTGTTTGGCTTAGTGATTGACCTTGATTATTTTTTGGGGGGAGGGGGTCTGGAAATGGAACCCAGGGGCATTTAACCTCCGAGCTACACCCCCAGCTCTATTTTTTTTTAATTCTTTATTTTGAAACCAGGTCTCACTGAGTTGCAGAGGGCCTCACCAAGTAGCTAAGGCTGTCCACCAACCTCGATCCTCTGTTCTCAGCCTCCCAAATGCTGGGATTCCAAGCGTGCGCCACCACGCCCAGCTCACTTTGATTTTTTTTGTTCTTTGTGGTAGTGGGGTCCGTGGAAACCCTTCTACCTCCGAGCTACATTCCCTGACCTATTTTACACTTTTATTTGGAAACAGGGTCCCATAAGCCACCTAGGCTGGCTTCGAACCTGCGCGATCCTCCTGTCTCCACCTCTCAAGTGCGGGGATTACAAGCATGTGCCACCATGCCCGGCCACTTTTATATTTTTTTAATGTACATCATGAACATTAGAGAATTTCCCTCTTCCTCCCTCCCATCCCCTCAGGTTGCCTTATTTGCTCACATATAGTATCTCCTTCATCAAGAGTTCCTCCTATGATCCATTTTCTCCCTAGCTTTCGCATATTAGGGAAAACATCTGATTTCTTTTTTTTTTTTTGACTGACTAATCTCACTTAGCATAATTTCCTCCAGTTCCATCTATTTCCCTGTAAATGACATAATTGTGTTTTTTGTTATGGCTGAGTAAAATTCCGTTGTGTTCATATCCTATAGTTTTGTAATTCATTCATCTGTTGATGGACATCTTGGATTAGTTTGGTAGGTTTTTTTTTTCCATTCTTTTGGATAGATACCCAGAAGTGGTATTTCTGGATCATATGGTAAGTTCAGTCTCATTCTTCTGAGAATCCTCCGTACAATTTTCCAAAGTGGTTGCACTAATTTGCAGTCCCACCAACAATGTAGTAGAGTCCCCACTTCTCCATATCCTCACCAGCATTTGTTGTGGTTTGTGTTTTGAATGATTGTCATTTTAGTTGGAGTTAGGTGAAATCTCATGGTAGTTTTGATTTGCATCTCTCTGATTGCTAATGATGTTTAGCATTTTTTCATGCATTTAAGGCCATTTACATTTCTTCTTTTGTGAAGTTCCCTTGCCCATTTTTATTGGATTATTTACTTTAGTTCCCTTGCCCATTTTTATTGGATTATTTGTTTTCTTAATGCTGAGTTTCTTGAGTTTTCTCTATAGATATTAGTCTTCTATCGGAGGAGTAGTTGCCAAAAATCTTTACCCATTTTGTTGGCTCTTGGTTAAGTTTCTTGATAGTTTCCTTCGCTGTACAAAAGCTTTTCAGTTTCATCCATTCCCACATATTGATTTGCCTTTTACTTTCTTGTGCCTTTGGGGTATTGTTGAGAAAGTTTTTACCAGTGCCTATGTGTTGCAGTGTTGGACCTGTGCCTTCTTCAAGGATCCTCAAGGCCTCTAGTCTAATTTCCAAGTCATTGATCCATCTTGAATTGACTTTTGTACAAAGTGAGAAATTGGGATTAATTTCCATTTTTCTGCATATGGTTAACTACCATGCCCAGTAGTGGTATGGTAGGATCATATGATAGATACATTTCAAGTTTGTAGTAGCTAAACTACTTTGAAATCTTACCAACAGAGTAGAAGTGTTTGTATTTCAACACAGCCTCACCAATATTTATTGTTATTTTACTTCTTTATAATTGCCATTCTGATTGGGGTTAGTTGGAATCTCAGTGTAGTTTTGACCTGCATCTCCCTGATTATGTTGAACATTTTTTCATGTGTCATTTGGCCATTTGTATCTCCTTTTTTGTGAAAAAACCTAAACTGACCAATAGCAAGCAAAGTAATAGAAATAGCATTAAAAATTATATCATCAAAGCCGGGCATGGTGGCGCACATTTGTAATCCCTGTGCTTGGGAGGCAGGGACAGGAGGATCGTGCAGGTTCCAAATTAAAAATATATATAAAATAGGTCTGGGAGTGTATCCCAGAGGTAGAAGGGCTTCCAGGAACCCCGGTACCACACACACACACACACACACACACACACACACACACACACACACACAAACACACACACACACACGCACACACACACACACACACACACACACACAAAATAATAATAATAATAATACCATCAAATAAAAGTCCAGTTCCAGAAGGGTTTCTATCTGAATTCTCCAAAACTTTTAGAGAAGACCTAAACCCAATACTTCACAAGTTATTCCATGAAATTGAAAGAGATAAATTCTTCCAAACTTCCTCTATGAAGCCAGTATCACATTAATATCAAAACCAAATAAAGATATCTCAAGAAAGGAAAATTACAGAACAATATCACTGATGAACATAGATGCCAAATTTCTTTAAAAAAAATATTAGCTATGCACATTCAGAATCACATCAAGAGAACTTCTACGAAGATGGCATCCAAAGGAAGCAAGCGGCACATATCAGTCCTGCCGACACTAGGTGTCTATTGCCATGAAAACAACGTTCTGACAAAAGAAAGAATACAGCATAAATTTTTAAAAAGCACAAGTGAAAGGTAGCAGAAAAATGCTAAAAGGCAGATCAGAGAGCAGAAAAGGACCCTGCCCACCTCCAACAGCTGCAGCTGTGGGCAAAACTTCAGCGCCAACTTGCCTCACCCCAGCCATGCCAGTCCACCAGAGACCCACAGGGAAAAAACAAAACAAAACAATGACTTGAAATAAAGTAAGTGGCTGAAGCTCATCTAATAAAAGTACTAAAAAGCAATTCACTTATAAACTTTGGGAAAGAACATTAGTGGTTGTCTGGGTCCAGGATTTTGTAGTTGGGATAGAATATAAAGAAGCAAAAGAGAAAAGAATCTTATTCGGTCCTGGAAGTGTCATATATTTTGAGTGTGTGATTACTATATAGTTTATATCTTTTTAGGACTTGTTATACTTCTCTAAATATGTGTGCAATTTATTTATGTAAATTATACTTTAATATAATTTTCTTTAAAAAGTTGTTGCAAATAGCTAACCTCAGTTATATCAACTTTATATATATATATATATATACTTTAAATATATATCAACTTTATATATATATCAACTTTATATATATATATCAACTTTATATATATATATATTATATATAATAGAGTAATACAATATATACCATACAAATAATTGTCACATAACTAGCATGCTATAACAACTGAGCTCTGCTACCTTGGTTCTTTGGTTTTAACCATTTTCTGCCTTTACAAACATGGGCGTTTGAACTAAACAATCCAATTTCCAAATATGTTTGCCCAAAGTGCTGTATCAACCTGACTTAAATATTAAATATCACTCATGTACACACATACACCTTGAAGATCCTCAAGAATAATCTTGATATATATTACGAAGGCCACCATTTTTCTTAATCATACATTTAGTATAGGGCCGAGAATAAAAATAGGAATTTAGTAACTAACAATATACTAAAATCTTTTCTATTTGGAGACTCTTTTTTTGTTTGCTGTTTTACTTCTTCTAGATCCTTCTTTATAAATCTTACTTTTTTCTCTTCCAATGGCATGCTCTCTTTTATTCTATCCCAAACGAATAAGTATTATCACATATCCTCCCATATCTCACAGTAGTAATAAAACATTCACTAGAAACAAAGAAAGTAATTAATATTCTTAGCTATCATATTTGCTACTCAGTTTTCTACTGTATTAAGCCAGACTGTTCTGAAGATAAATGCAAATTAATTTTTTCAGTGCCTCAAATTTATAACTCTAACTCTGATGTAATCAAATAAGCTCCCATAGAGACACAGTTTTAGTTACTCAAGTTCATTTTCTTTTTGACAAAATAGCTCCATAAATACTACAAGCAACCATTCAGCTCTCATATTTCAATATCTGATGGGACAAACTACTTTGTTATTGGAAATGTGCAAATTTTACAAAATGAAGAGAAAAATAAAAAAATAAACTGTTTTTCAATGGGGCAATTTAACCTCTAACTGTTCAAGGACACAAAACAATCCATTTCAATTACATCAAGCAAAAAATAAAGGCACACCTGGTGCTGTCTCAGGGCCAATTCTGTCTAGTTAACAGGTGTGAATTAATGTTTTCTAGCACCGATTTTTCAGTGGGAGTCCTTACTTTACCATATTTTTAGCTTCCCTGCTAAATGAGCTAAACTTATCATTTCTATGAAATGAATGAGCATTTATTTCTATATTACAAATTGTTCAATGTAAATGCACATATTCTCCTAACCAGCTATTTCCTTAAACCTATGCTAATTTAGAAAATAATTTGATTGCCAAGTTCTTATTTTAACTCAGAATAAGCTACTAAAATTGTATGTAATGTAACCAATCAGTGGCATAGGCTGTATAAAATCTATCAATATTATTGCTCAACATGTACTCATTTTTTTTGTTTTTATGTCAATTAGAATCAGTTCATTCGAGGCTGGCATGAAAAAGTATAATTCAATTGAGCATTAAATTGCTTTTGAAGATAGACAGTTTTATTCTAAATTCACTAAATATTGATATGGGAAAATAAAAAATACAAAACATATTTAAGCCTACACTTGTCTTCTAAGCAAGGGAATATGCTTAGAAGTGACAGAAAACTATTAAGGAGAAACAGAAGTACAAAACTAAAAGTTGGATCCATAACTCTTATTTCCACAGTCTGGTTCTACAGAGATCTGATATTTTGTTTTGTTTCTTAAAAATAAAGAAGTAGTCATCTTTCTATGATCGTAGAAATGTATCAATAAGCTAACATTAGATTAGAAATAAGATATCAGAATTAATTACAAAGTTGTGATCTGTTAAAATAAACAATTAAATTTCTGACTATAATTTGTATCCAATATATTGATACTAAGCACATTTTTTTTTGGTACTGGAGATGGAAACCAGGGGTATTCTACCTTTGAGCTATACCCCCAGACCCATTTTTTATTCTTTATTTTGAAACTGGTTCTCACAGATTTGCAAAGGATCTGACTCAGTAGCTGAGGCTGGCTGAGAACCATGACCCTTCAGTCTCAGCCTCCCAAATCCTGGGATCACAAGTGTGCACCACCACGCCCGGTGATGCTAAGCACATTTTTTGACATACATTTCACTCAGAGAAAAGTATGGCTTAATGTCTTAGAGCCATGGACACAAAGCTGGCACCTTAGGTATATAATCAATTTTTCACTGAATAAGTTCTGCATTTTATCATGAGCAAATAAATTGTTCAAATAGATTAAAGCTTTATAGTGAGGCAAACTGTATCACATAGTTTAACTTAATAATTTAACACAATATGATATAAAATGCAATGGAAAGATATTAATGTTTTATGGTTGCAAAGTGTTTTGCTTAGTGCTTTAAACTGTAAAATGATTGACCTTTTTAATTCATCAACTGATTCAGCAAACATTACAAAGCATTGCTTAGATTTAAGATGCCATGCTGGTTGCAGTAGAAAATATCAGGTCTGCTGTCACTCCTATTTCTTTTTGCATACTCCCAGTAATCTAAATTATCATGGTTAGTTTGGTTCCAAGGACTCACTTCTACCATGCATTCACCATCATTCCATTCCAACTCCTAAAGAACTCCCGGCCTTTATCCCCTTACTGATTCTGGTATGGGGTAGAATCACACACAAGCCATTTGTGTGTACAAGACTGTATGAATCTGACATGATGGGAGAGGTTGTTTTTTGTTTTTTTTGTTTTGTTTTGTTTTGTTTGCATGGCACCTCACCATTTTACTACCGGACACATTTGCTCATGAGTATCCTTTGGCAAGCCTTCCATGCTACTCATTTTCTCTGACCTCCATGTTCTTCTTTCGTTCCTATTCTCTTTAGTAAGCAATTCTGTCAAATCAATTCTAAATTCTCTTTTGTTTCTTATGCAGTGTAATTCATTCAGATATCTCCTGTCAAGCCACCCTGAGGTTGAACAGAAGAAATAGATCGTCGGAAAGAAACAAAACAAAACAAAACAAAAACAAAAACAAAAATGTAACTGTAAAATGAAAGGCTGTAACTAGGTCTGCTACATCCAAAAGTTTTTATTGAATATCTATAATGAGGTATCTATTGACCAGACAATGGAAGTCACACAGTGGTAATCCCTTGGGCTCTGTTGGATGGCCTTGAATAGTTCAAACAAAATGAATACCTATGATAAGACAGTGAAGGCCAGGACCTAGAAGATGTCTGACATATAGTTGTTACTATCAGATTGAGGTCATTCTCACATATCACCTCCTCTCCACCCCTCAAAAATATCTCCTATAAAAGAAGAGCATTGCTAGGCATGGTGGTGTATGCCCGAAATCCCAGTACTTAGAAGGCTAAGACAGGAGAACTGCAGTTTAAGGATAGACTCAGTAAGGTAGCAAGAATCTCACCAACTTAGAGATAATCTGTTTCAAAACAAAAAAAAATAAAATAAAATAAAAAGGTGTGGGATGTAGCTTGGAGGTAGAACCCTCCTGGGTTCAATTCCTACTATAAAAAGAAGAGTCCCACACTCCCAATGGACCTCTTTCATGTTTGATGGTACACATTCTCTTCTTGAATGTATATTTCCTATTTTCCTAAATAAATATGTCTATGTCTCTGGCATGTACTGTCATATAAGAACCCAAGCACCTTGCTGATGGACCCTTTTCCTGTGACAAACCTGGGATTGCAGATTCCAACTATCATAAATTACAGCTTCTCTAACTATTTTTCTAAACAAAGATAGTTTTTTAAGAATCTTGGTGAAGAATATAATTTTTCTTATATTACTAAAGAAAATTAAAGAGATGAGGTTTATTCTATAAAGAAGCTTTCATATAGTTATTATATTTTAAACTGATAAGGACAGATACTACTCTTAATCTTAGCCAAAAGACCAAGAAACACGAATTTTTATATTTTAGAAGTCCATTGTCAATATATGAAGACAGTTGGTCTTTTATTCTTTTTCCTCTGAGTGAACAAAAACACTGTGTATAACTGATCTTAATGGGCACTTTTTCTGGAAAACCTTTTTCTAAGAAGTAATTAAAATCACATTTCTACAATGCCTCTTCAACTATTTTAAAACATGCTATAGAAATTAATCTTAGATAAAGTAAGCAGAAACACTATAACTTCTAATAGAATAACAGATTTGTTATAGAAATCTGATCTAGTGAGAAGCCAAAGATTTGCTATCAGATTATTAAAGCAATAGATAATGAAGACGCCATGATTCCCACACTTCGATTCCACATTTGTCAATACTATCTTTGAGAGAAACAGAGTGGAGTACTGTATAACAAAAGTGAAAAACCTGAGGCATTATGTCTGGAGAGAGGCCTTATGCAGAAGCTGCAGGGATAGCAAAGACACCTTTTGTGACGGCAGGCAGGCAGGGAGGGTTGTGTGTATCATGCCCTGAGGGCTTAGAGGCTTGTACTACAGCTCAGAAAATGATACTCCAAAGTAATGCTCCTTTAGTAGGCTGATTACCCCAAGCTGCTCAGAAAGCAGCAAGTGCACAGGGACCTTTTCTGAAGTTCATTTAGCTAAAGAAAATTCCTCTAGTAGGACTGCAATAATCATAGATCACTCTATGATATCTCATTAAACAGAAATGAACCCCAGAGTCTGACATATTGTCCAGAGAGATTTTGCTACAAGCAACCATCTTTTTCTTCTCCCTTCTTCTTTCCTTTCTTCCTTCCTTCCTTCCTTCCTTCCTTCCTTCCTTCCTTCCTTCCTTCCTTCCTTCCTTCTCCCTCATTCTTTCTTTCCTTTTTTTGTGAAAAGGAAGTTGTATTCAGTTCATAAATTTCTACAACAGCAGACTTCCTTTACATGCATATATAGATGATCTCTAACATATGATAGTTTTTCCGGCACTTTCTAGAGGTTACAATGGTGTGAAACTGATAAGCATACAGCAGACATTATTTTATAAATCTTGAATTTTTACCTTTTCCCAGGCTGGCAATATGTGGTATAATATTCTATAATATCCTCTCTCTCTCTCTCTCTCTCTCTCTCTCTCTCTCTCTCTCTCTCTCTCTCTCTCTCCATCGTGTCTGTGTGTGTGTGTGTGTGTGTGTGTGTGTGTGTGTGTGTGTGTGTGTGTGAGATTTACTAAGGATTGAAATCAGGACAATTCTACCTCCAAGCTACACCTCAGTTCATAAATATAGTACACTGACCTTGATTGAATACATCTGAAGTGCTTAAGAAAACTTGAAGAATGAAAGTGTAACTTGTCATTTATCTATGTATTAGCCATCTAATTTTAGGATTTTACCTGAGAAATTGTATTTGCACAGCAAGACAGCCTTTGTTCACATAAATGTTCTCTCTCTCCCTCTCAACACCCATACCTCCTTCCACAGGCCCAGGCCTCCTTTCCTTCCTGTTGCCACCTCTCCCCAGATCCCCCAGGCCCCTACTTTTCACATGCTATTTAAAGTTTCAACCACTGGCTCTTCTTTGAGTTTCACATTTTATGTCACTTCTGTGTGCTTGCACATTAATGAATTTGCATGTCTTTTCTCCTCTATTGATCACTTGATAGTTGTATAACTTCACATTAATTTATCTCAGTTTTACTTGTTACAATAATCAGATAATGTATTTAAATATTATGTATGTCAACACTACTCACACTGTGTTCTCTAGATTAATTCTGACCTGCTAAATTTTACTGGCCATAACACAGTTACTATAGAAATCAAGTGTTCAGAACTTTATACAGCAACTTCATGTTGTCACAACAATCACACATATATAAAAATGTCAGCAGGTGTGGGTTGGCATTTATATTTTGTATGAAAATATGCTCAGATGGCTCAGAAGCAATGGCAGGAAGTAATTTGTGGTTATCAAGATTAAGAGTTCATGCCAGGAGATAAATCAATGTAAAAAAGTGAAAAAATCTGAGTTAAACAGTTATCATTCTTGTTGTAATAAAATTGCTAGTTATGTAAAGGCTAACATATTAAATTTGAAGATATTATTTTTATAAATTGATAATTGATAATAGGCAAACTGATTATAAAAATTCATTGTTTTCAGAGATACAATGATTATTAAGCAGAAAACTTCTTTGGAGAATATTTGAACTATAAAACTAATATTTTTAATGTTTCTATAGATTTCTAATAGCTAGCTTGATTACAGCTGTGGACAAAGACATGCTTGTTGTCTGATATTTTGACCTTTTTTAAATAATCTTAACATTTACATGCAAAGAAACAATGGAATATGGTTTTACTGTCAGGTAAGATCAGAATGAAGGCCAGAAACAAAAACTAGAAGGTTGAAAGAACAGAAATTCTAGAGATGTAATGCTATGTTCAACATTTAACAGCATTTATTAATATACTAGTTAATTTTGACATTGCATATTGGTGAAAAGTTACTATTGAACACTGTTTAAACTTCAAAAAATATTTTGGATTTTACTTTCCATCAAAAGAAGATTCATGCATAAGGAAATTATAGATACAGAATCTTTTTTCATCAAAAGATAACTACTACTTCACAGGAACATTGTTAAAACTATTAGTGAAAACCGAAGATTAATTTTGGAAAATACAGCACCACTTACATTATTTGGGGAAATGATGAATGAATATCTGAAATTACTAAAATTGCCTTAAAATCTCTTCTATTCCTACCTATTGCATTTCAAAATAAAATACAAACACCAGACACAGTTCTGCACACCTGTAATCCTGTTACTTGGAATGTTGATTGCAGGTTTGAGGCCAGTTTCAGCAACTTAGCAATTTCAAAATAAATAAATAAAAAGGGCTGAATTTTTTGCTCAGAGGTCGAATGCCTATGGTTTTAGCCCCCAGTAATCCCACACACTAATTAATTAATTAGAATAAAATGATATATAGAAACTTGTATAGATATGTATGACTTCTGTGGTAGTATTAGTATCAATGCAAACTATATTAAAAAGAATCAGACTTCAGTTAAACTAAAATTTTGAGTGTTGATATATAGCATTTTCATTTAAGTGGTACATCCAGATATTTAATATACATAATTATAATTTGTTTCATATTTCTCTCCTAAATTCAGGAAAACAGAGCTATAAACTTAAGGTTCTACAATCAATTATCTATATACACACTTTGAATGAATTACTTATACAGATTTCATAATGCTATTCCTTTTTCCCTAGGATATATTTGTTTTATATGTATATGTGTATGTGCATAACTTTTTGTCTCCTGACTGAGTAACAAACATATTATGACTAAGTAATATACATTTGTATAATTTGGAAATATAAGAACATAAACATTTATATAATTTGAAAATATAAGAAAAATAAAAAAATTTAATGAATTGGAAAAAATTAAAAATGTACATGTATTTAAAATTAAATCAACAAAGTGAAAAGGCAGGACAAAACAGAAGAAAATATTTACAAATCATACATCTAAGACCACTCAGAATATATGAAGCACTCCTGCAACTCAGCAATTGAAAAAAATTAAAATGGAAAAATGACTTGAAAAGATATTTCTCCAAAGAGAGAAATATACAAGTGGTGAATAGAAATATAACAAGATGCTCAGAACCACTAGTCATTAAGAAATTGCAAATGAAAACTGTAATGAAATACCATTTCGCACCTACTAATGTGACTATTAGAGAAAGCAGGATGGAGGAGTGGAGGGAGGGAATAAGGACTAAGTACTGATGGTTAGAAATTATATCTGCAGTGCAGTCTTTGTGGGATGGAAATGGTGGACACCACTCTGAAAAACAATCAACATAAAAAGTTAAACAGAGAATTGCCATATAATTCAACAATGTAATGGCCAGGCACTTATTCCAAGAACTACAACTGGAATTCAAACATATTTGTATGCTTGTATTCATTGGAGCATTATTTATAATAACCGGAAAGTAGACATAATGGAAATGTCTATCAACAAATAACTGGATATATAAAATAAGTTATACACATATAATGGGATATTCTTTGCCCTTAGAAAAAACTTGATACAATCTACAATATAGATGAACTTTAAAAATATAGTGATTGAAGTAATTAGACATAAAAGGATAAAAATTATATAATTCTACATGTTTGAGGCACCGAGAAGGGACATGGTAGTTATTAGCAGCTGAGGAAAGAAGAGCATGGGAAGTTATTGTTTAATGAGCACAGATTTCTTTTCTAAGACAATAAAAATGTTCAGGAAGCCAGTTTTGTGACAACATGCCTGTAATCCCAGTATTTGCTGAGACAGGAGGATCACATATTTGAGGCTAGACTCAGCAACTTAGTGAGATCCTGTTTCAAAATGGAAAATTTCAAGCGCTGAAGTATAACTCATAGGTAGAATGCCCAGTGCCACCACCAACAACAAGAAAGTTCTGGAATGAATAGTGGTAATGATTGATTGACAGTGTGAATATACTTAATGCCACTGAATTGTATACTTAAAAGCAATTAAGATGGTAAACTTTGTTATACTCATTTGGCCACAATAATATAAAACTTAAAACCACTTTTATAAAACCATGTGTAATGTTTCTAATTTCTTATTTTGAAGGACACTTGAATATCAAAATCTTTGATCCCATTTAGATAAAAAAACTACATTATGAATGATTTCACTGAAAATTCTTGCATCCAGAAGTCAAGGAAATTCTTTACAAGCATAAAAGATTTCGTGTTAGCTGGAAAGTCCTTCAGGTTAGAGACAAAAGGGTTGTTAACAACAAGTGA
Organism: Muscardinus avellanarius; assembly: GCF_963383645.1. Lineage (NCBI taxonomy): Eukaryota > Metazoa > Chordata > Mammalia > Rodentia > Gliridae > Muscardinus > Muscardinus avellanarius. The sequence continues at coordinate 149,318,190 of NC_137786.1, forward strand.
TACACCATGAATTGGATTAATAAATATCACTGTTTTATATCATTTTGATGAGTCTAATCCAGTTTTTTGTTCAATCTAATTTAATTTATCTAATCTTCTGACTTATTTTTATTAAATCGTTTCTTCCTGTGTTACTATGAAAGTGCATCTTACCTATTAGCTAACTTTAGAATATTTTTTGTGAGAAATATTCTTATAAAAGATATTGTCCATCTTAATTACTGCCACCTATTACTTCCTTATAAAGGGAACGCTAATTCGGGGATAGCAGTATGTTCTCTTGAAGTCTATCATTCCCAGCCTATCACATATGAAGTGGTTTTGGAAACTTTGGATTTCTAAAAAAAAACATGGATTCTCTGATATAAGACTATTCTGCTTTTGGCTTTTTATTTTTCCTTCTAAGTGAACAGTGAAATTAAGATTAAAAGTGACTGAGCCATCCTGCTTTCATAAGGTGAGCATGAAAATAAATTTGCACAATAAAGAGAACGAAAAGATAGAAAACCTATGAGGAATATATAACATCAGAGAAACAACCTCAGACTGTGCACCCCCAAATTTCTTGTTAGAGTTGAACAATAACCCTTATTTTATTGTTTTATGATCAGATCTAAATATTATATAATTTAAAGCAATCCAAATATAGTTCTGAAACTTTTAAATTAAAATTTTAAGTTCTACTAGATTTGTGGCAGGTTTTCAAAGTACAACTATAGATTAAGAAAATGAACTATAAAATAAACCTTCTGATGAAAGGTCAAAATGATATAAAAAAATAGAAGCTTTAAAAATAAGTTAAAGAAGACAGTGATTTTGCAAGATTCTCAAAAAGAAAGTTGAGCAGACAACAGCGTAAGAAACATAAAACAAAACATAAAAAGGGGACAAATAATTATATCTATGGCAAAGTTTGGATAGAAAGACAGAACACATGGGATTAGAAGAGCTACATCTGCACAGCCAACATTGCACCCAGCAGAGCCTCTGCCCTGGGTTGTCTACAGGGTGTCCCTGCCATTCCTCCCGCATCTGAGCATTTGAGATATTATCAGGAGCTCCCATTGTTGGCTTTCATTCCATTTCCTTATCTTGAAAACATCACCCAAATATTCCCAAGTGAAAAGGAAGACTTGAGTTGACACTGGTGTGTCACAGCATGCCTATCTGATGACTGACTTCCTAAAACATCAGTAATGGCATACACGCTGAGATCCCCACTGGCCCATCACCCACCACCTTCCTGCTGCATAGTCCAAGCTTGCGTTGCCTCCATGAAGGGCACCCATGTAGGGGATGGGGAACAGGGAATGAAATAAACTGTTTTTTTAGAATAACTGTTAAATATACACACAAATATACATGCACATGTACACACACACACACACACACACACACACACACACACACACACACACACCTGCTTGTCTAAGGTAAGCCCTAAGAGGAACAGAACACACTCTAGTTAAACCACAGGCAGCATCGTTCAGGAAACCCAAAGATTTCTACCAATGCAATAGTTGACTTTGTCATTAGTTACCAACAGCTATTTTTATGCTATAGACTTGAAGGAAACTATAAGAAATTGGCCGTATCAGGTCTCCTATTCCACCATAGATGTTTCTCTGATCCATAGAAAGGTGTCCAGAAAGTTATGATTCAGAAAACTATACCAAGAACTCCAAAAGAAACTATGTTGGGAAGAAATTTTTTAAAAGTTTTTTGGTTTCTCAAAAAAGTGTCTTCTCTAAATTGCATGAGACTTTAGTGATAAAAGGGCAATTATATTGAGTAAAACATTCATCTCTCATCAACATCCACTGAGGTTGAATTTTCAAGCACTCTCAAATTTACTTAGCAATCACTTTGCTCATGATACATTAACCCCCCCCCCGAAAAATTCTGCCAAGTGCTATTACTTGAACTCAATTTTCTAAATAATGGCATATGCTGTAAGGTTTCTGAGATTGAGGTACCACATTTTAAGATGCTGCCAAGTGTCTGTTATCTGAGCAGCAACGTATCTTCTTGGATGCCTAGTATACAGAAGGATCTTTCAGATTTATTTGATTGCATTATTATTGTTTTCTGTTCTCCATCTCCTCTCTATCTCTTTCACCAATATGCATGTGTGCTAAAATATGTGTGTTCTTTTTCATTCTTGCTCAAAGTTGAAAGAGCATAAGAAAAAGACAGAACATTCTCCAGACCAACCAAACAGTTTTAAATAAATTTGTCAAGATCGACACAAGCTATCTTGACTATTGAAAGGCTTTTGGAACAAAGCTCCCTTCTTTCATAGAGGATTCTCTATTTGAATAAATACTGTACCCCTCATCTTATTTCAGTCCTTTATCACATCAAAATACTGATTATCATGTTCCTCTCAGTCCCTGAACATCCTCAGATCACACCAATTTTAAAAGATCACACCTATTTTCCCCTTGATGTTACAAATCCTGCAAGTCTTGCCCTATTTCTCCCTTGCATTTCATGCTGAAAATTCTTTTAAAAAATCAGGCTCTTTTCCCAGCTTTTGATTCCTCGTCACCTAATAAAAAAATTAATCCCTCAAAATCTGGTTTCAACCTCCATGATTGCTAAAGGTTTGTTTTCAAATGTTACCAAATGCAACAGCTGGTCTCAAATCTCAACATAAATCCTGCCCTTCTCACAGCTTCATTAGTAGCACATTGCCTTCCCCCTTCACTGATCTCACTAGTTTTTCTAGCTCTAGATCTCTAGATCTTTCTAGTTCTCTCTTCTAGATCCCTCAACATATAAAGGCCCAGAATTTAAGTATTGTCTCCTATTTTTACAGTTTTCTTTTGAGAGTTTTATAGTATATGGTGATACAGGCAATTCCTATGTAACAAAGACATCAAAACATCTTTCCCTCTCCTTACTAGTTCTTAATATGCAGCTCACAATCTTGCAAATATCAGCTAAATTTAATGGATTTTGTTTCCAAAGTATATACTGGAAGTTCTTTCCTTTCCCACTGTTATTCTACTAATCATTCTCTTGAACCTCACACCTAAGGCACTCTTATGTAGGGACCCCATTTCTTGGTTTGTCTTCTTACAGAGTACATCCAGCTATGTTATACCCCTGCTTATGCCTTGACCTGTGTGGCTTTTCCTTTTCTTCCTGATGTCTACTCCAGTTTTGAATATATTATACATGTTCTCTGAGCATAGCCTAGATATTTGTTCTTCAGTCCATGTGTTTATTCTGTTCATTACTTGTTTGTGAGGTTCTTTTAAAAGGCTTCTCTTGATTTCCTCAACTTAAAGTAATTTTGCCTTTGCTGAGCTATTTGTGTCACTTAACCTCTTCTGTCTTGGACTTACTGATATTTTTAAATTGTTTTTTGTATTTGCTTAGCTTTTTCCAATCTATAAAGTATTTTTATAAATTATTTTATTTAATAAAAAAGAATATGGCCTTGAAGTTAGAAAAACCTACATTTAAATATCCCCTCCACCACTGAATGGTCATAGGAATAAATAGAGATGAGAAAGTCCTCAATAAGGGGGAGTGTTCAGATTAAACTCAGGTCCCAGGAAACTTCAAGTGGTTCTATTTCCACCATGTCCCAAAATCTACAGTAACTTTCTTCTCCCACTGGAGAGCACATCACAAAAATGTGTTATACAATAGTAAGCTACAAAAAAAGTAAAGGAAAGAATGTATTTGAATGTTGGTAAATGGGTACTTTAAATGAAAAACTATAAATATTCCTCTCCTGTAAGTTGGACTTGGGAACTTGGGACCTGGGAACTTGCTGGTATATTGTTTTTATATAACATACATATACACAAACACACACACACACACACACACACACACACACACAGATTTAAAATTTAATTTTAAATACATTTGACTTTGAATATTATTGGACCAAGAACACACATTCTACACACAATCCTAACCTCTGGTCCTTATCCTTTCCTACTTACTTTTTTGGTTTCTTTGCAACCTTAAATCAAGGAGAGTAACAAATAACAATTAAACAAAACAAAATATTAACGATATTGAGAGAGACAGAGACAGAGACACAGAGAGAAATACTCCCAGTTTCAAATAAGTGTTTGTTTCTTAGGATGAAAATAAGAGTACTTAAAAATACCATTGTTACAGTTTTAGAGCCCTGTACTCTTTAGAAAGGACTCTATCTCTTCCTCATTTATACCCTGAGAAAATTTTGTATGTACGTCTAACAAGAAAGTCACTTAGCCAGTGATCTTTTATCAAAGTTTGGGACAGGCTACAATATCAACCACTTTTTCTGGCACATAACAAATATTCTGTGAACAGTTTTCTTATTAATTGATCTGTGGAGATGAAGAGGCACGAAAACATCAGAATTATCTAGAAAGTATTAAAAATATACAGGCTTAAATGAGTGATATGTGTAGGTATGCCTCTACCATCTTGTACTCCATTAAGACGTAGGATTACAATTCACCAATAAAAAATTTAAAAAAGAATAAATATCAAAAATATATGTATATATACTGTACAATTACTAACCCTAAATTCAGTTCATCTAGCTTAAAATTCAGAATTACTTATTATTTATGTATTTCCCAAGTGACAATTATAACTACCAGTACTTGGGAACTATTGGTCTAAATCAAGTGGTCTGAAATTTAAGTACAATCATTATTGATTCTCACCCATATATTTTTCCTTATTCCCATTTATTTTCTCTTTGGTCTTTACCCACTCATTACTCCCTTGCAACACAATTAAATAAACCACATCTGCTCCAGGTACTGGTCTCTGCAGGGCACACTCCAAAACATGTTTTTAAAACATATAGAAACATATTCCATTAAATATCATAAAATATAAAAATTTAATATTATTTAAAAATAAAAATGATTGATGATCCAATGTAACCTATTTATTTCTAAAGGTATTAACTAAGAGAATTTGAACAAAAAATATTTTATATAAAATTAATAAGGGTACTGCCTACTTATGATAAAAAAATAAAGACCAGCATTCTAAAGAACAAGAGAATTACAAAACAAAATGAGCAATTGAACTGAACAGAAACTTCTCAAAATAGTAAATACAAATAGCCAAAAAATATATAAAAATTGTAGAACATCATTAGCAATCAGGGAAATGCAAATCAAAACAACATTGATATTACATCTAGCTTCAGATAGAAAGACAATAATCAACAATACTAACAATAATCAGTGCTGGTTTGGAAGTGGTGAAATAGAAACTCCTATATATTGTTGAGATTGTGTACTAGTTCCATAACTATGAGAACAGAATGGAGGTTCCTCAAGAATAGGAATGGATCCACCATATACAACTCCTCACTATCTTTCCAAAAGAATTAAAATCAGAATACTATGGTGATACATGCATATACATGCAACACAATTCACAATAGTCAAATCATGGAACAAACCTATGAGTCCATCAACAGGTGAATAGACAAAGAAAATGTGTTATATACATACAATGGAGTTTTATTCAGCTATAAAGGACAAAATTATATTTTCAGGAAGATTTATCTAACTAGAGAATATTATGCTAAATGAAATTGGCCATTCTCAGAAAGTTAAAAATTGTATGTTTTCTCTCATAGGTAGAAATTAGAGAGAAAATAGGAAAGAAAAGAGGAAAGAGACCGGTAGACTATTGGAAGAAGATGGGGAGGTAGGGGGACAAAAAGAAGATTGAGAAAGGAAACTGATCAAATAAGGCTATGTTCATTTATGAAGGTATCACTACCAATCTCATTAACATGTACAGGGAGGGAGGAGGGGAAAAGCTGAGTAGGATCTGGAGAGAAAAACAAAGTGATGAATGTGCGTACAAGTGTATTACTTTGAATTGCATTGTGTTGTATAATGACAATGCACCAAAATTATTTTTATAAAAAACAGACAAACAAAATCACAGGGATCAGTAACCATCTCTACAGCTGAGGCAGCACGCATGGGGGTAACAAATCTGGAAGAATCCTCCCAGAGCTACAGTCTAGGCATAGATAGAAAGAATGGAGGTGAGGTTTACTGCATGAAAGAGACTTTTACAGACTTTTGCATGGCACACCTGCGACATCTGCCATCTGAGACCCATGAAATATTCTCCTAGAAGATATATTTCTCTCCTCTCAAGGAGTATGTAGTAGTGAGCATATCTCCCAGCCATGAAGAGCCCTTACATTCTCCAATGTCTTTCCAGCACTCTCTATAGATAAAGTAGAACATGAAGGGGGAGTGCAAATGTGAGAGGAATGGGGTTTTACTGACACCCTGAGCAATAAATATCCAGAATGTGTTTGCTTGAGATTAAAGATTGACCCCTTTATATTGTAACCCAAGCCAAAACCTCCAGAAACTGGGCCATTTCCACCCCCACATTTTCCACACAGGATGTACCATCATGATTACAAGTGTCCTTAAAGCAGAGATAAATAATACTGCAGCTAGCCCAAGGTCTACTGCCACTTCAAGTAGAAGTTCAGAGAAGGCAATAAGCCTTGCAGCAGAATTGCACAGTATGATGTTTTCCTTCAATAATACATGGAGACCTCTATGAAATAGCAGTTTTGGTTGGAGATGTGGTACACATTCAATCTGTTACAGCAAGGTGCATACGTTTCTCAGCTACAAAGAGATATGCAAAATATCTCTCCCAAAGATATTCTGTTTTTTTTTTTTCTTTTCTTGTACTGAGGATGGAACCCAGGGGTGAATTCTAGCTCCAAGCTCCACCCTCAGCCCTATTTTTTATTCTTTATTTTGAAACCAGTTCTGACTGAGTTGCTCACTAAGTAGCTGAGGCTGTCCACAAATGGCAGTTCTCTTGTCTCAGCCTCCCAAACGTTGAGATTACAATCGTGTAAGCTTGTGTCACCACAACCGGCTTGATTTTTATGTTCCTACTTTTCATTTACTTTTTATTATATACATTGTAGTTTTACATAATATTGGAATACAAAGTGTTAGAAGATGCATGCACACAACTCTTGTTGCCCTCTTTACCTAGTCCCCCAAAACACTCCTCCAGCAAGTCTTTTAGATAGCACCCCTGAGCATTTATCCAAATGAAATTTAATAAAAATATTATAATCAAACTTGCATAGCCATGTTCATGGCATCACAATTTATGAGAGCCAAACTGTAAAATCAGTCTAGATATACATCAATGAACAAATGAATCACAAAACTTTGGTATATATACACAATGTAATTTTACTCAGCCACAAAGAACAAAATTACCTTAATTGCAAGAAAATGGATGAAAGTCAAGAATAATATACTAAGTGAATACAGTCAGTCTCAAAGAAGGGGTACATGTATAATCTGCATGCGATGGGAAAAGATAAAAAAATTTAAAGGCTGCTAAAGTACATGTTTATCTAAAACTACAAATCAAAGATTGTCAAAGATCTAGATGAGGATTATCTTGTAGAAGACAAACTGAGTAGTGGCTGTGGTATAAAGAAGAGACAAAAAATAAGTGATGTGTGCATGCATGCCTCTATCATCTTGTAACCTCTTAAGATGTATGACTACAATGCACCTATAAAACATTTTTTTAAAAGTTGGGTATAGTGGTGTACGCTTGTAATCCCAGCATTTGGGGAAGCTGAAACAGGAGGATCGTGGTTCATGGACAGCTTCAGATACTTAATAAGGCCCTTTGCAACTCAGTGAGACCCTGTTTCAAAATAAAGAATAAAACAATAGGGCTGGGTTATAGCTCAGAAGTAGAATGCCCCTGTATGCCATACTCAATATTGCAAAATAAATATTAAAAAAAGACAAAAGATTGCTCAGAACTTTCTCAGCTTCACTGACCAGACAAGGAGAGCATTTGGCCATATTAGTAAAGGATGAAATCAATGAAGTTACACATGAGCGAGTGACGAGTGCAGAAAGACAGACTCGAATTATAGATTCAGCTCAATATGCAGAATTGTGTGCAAGTCAACAACGTTCTCCAAAAAAGCTTCCAAATTTCAAGACTGGTTTGATGTAGCAGCATAGAGATCAAACCTACTGTTGTTGATTTGAAGATTTTAGCATTTTAGCTTGGAAAACAGTGGCACTGTTAGAGAATCTGGTTCTTCTTTTCATGCAGGACATGATAACCAAGGCAGGGGACCCCATCAGTTAGGCCACTTCTGCAGCCTTCATTCAGTATCACAACTCTGCTAAGAGGACTTACATAAAGTTCTTTCCAGACTCATTTGAGAACTCGCCTCCTTCCACACCAGCAGCTCTAGCTCTGGATCCCAACATTCAGAGAAAATCATGCCAGGATCCCTAGAGAGTGGTGGTGCTGCACAGGACGCAGCAAAAACCAAGCAAAAAAAAAAAAAAAAAAAAAAAAAGAGCACTGCAGCCAGTGATGTGGAGGCTCAGAACAATTCAGTCCTGATATATCAAGGAGGCCTCGTTCTCATTCACAAGTGCCTACCACAGAAATAGGATGGCTTTCCTAGCCTGCTGACTCAATTGTGCCTGAACTTCAGGAAGGGCTATGTTACATACAGACCACTTCCTTTTCTCTCCTTCCACAAAAGAAAATTCAAGTTTACCTCCTCCATAAACAAGACATAGAACTAGTGACAAAGCATAGACAAAAGCTCACTTTTTCCTGTCCAAAATTATTTGCATTAACATTGTGGGTGGGTGAGACAATTCTGGAGTGAAGTCTAAAGAAAAGAGGGACCAAAAAACGTTTCTGAGCACCTTGTGTACCCCTTTGCTTTTATAACATCAATATAAACTTAGGGTAGATATTTTTTCTTTTTAAACTATTTTGTTGTTATATAGACGACAAAACTGAAGCTTAGAGGCATGCAGTCAGTTAATGGTTGTCATATAGAAAGTAAGTGATGAAAAAAAAAAGTAAGTGATGGTGAGGATTTTATCTCAGTATGAACCCAAAATTCTTATTTTATCTTTCCATTATATTACATTTCAGAAAAGAAGTTCACTAGACTGAGACATAAAAAACATCAGAATTTACATTTTTAAATATGACAGTATAATTTTGCACTTCAGTCATTCACTTCAAAGGAATCGATTAATGTTTTGGACCTTTGAAAGAGAAAGAAACAGTACTGTTATCCACAAAGGCAGAGCAAAGCAGTATCATAAATGCTGAAACATCAAATACAAAATCCATGGGATTATATGAAGAAATAGATTTTTCAGTGAATGAAGTATTTTATTTGATCATCAACCAGACTGCCTAATTGTTTTTGTGTCTATTTCAGAACATATAGTTCACAGTGAATAATTCATTGATTTTTTAAAAAGTGAGTAATTTGGTTCAATTGAAGGCTACTACAACTTAGTATGGATATATAAAGTTTACATATTGTTAAACACTGTATTTAAAACAAAAAAGACTGGTTCTAAAATTTATACCTAGGATTCAATAATTCTGACAGGATATTTTACTGTCATTTACTGAAGTAGAATATTTTTTCAATGTAGACAAAAGAAAAATATATGTAGTATGTGTGACTAGTTAAAAACCACCTTTGAATTTATTGCTCTAAATATTTTTTATAATTTAAAATCAATGATCAATCGGGCGTGGAGGCTCACGCTTATAATCCCAGCATTCAGGAGGTGGAGACCCGGAGACAGCTTCAGCTACTTAACAAGGCCCTAAGTAGCAACTCAGTGAGACCCTCTTTCAAAAAACAAAAAGACTAAAAAATAGGACTGGGGGTATAGCTCAGAGATGAAATGCCCCTGGGTTTCTTCTTCACTATCGAAAAAAATAAAAATCAAAGATCAAGGTAAGCATTGCTTTTCTTTTATGAAACAGATTATCAGAGATATGATACCTATTCCAGTATTAAAAGAAACTGAAATCTAGACCCTGTTGCCAGTCACATGCAAAATGTTGAGCACTGTTTAGGAATATAGAATAATGTAGTAACTATAGTTTCCATTATTAATCCTGGATATGAAGCACTAAAAATTAAAATGTGTCATTTACTTTGTTGGACCTGCATGAATCCAGGAAGAATAAATTGCTGTCACTGGGATAAGATCAAAAGAGAGGTGATTCACCAGGCGTAGTGGCACCTCTGATTACAGTATTTGGGTGGCTGAGACAGGACTGCAGCAGGTTCCCAGCCAGCCTCAGCAACTTAGTGAGATACTCAGAAACTTAGCAAGACCCTGCTTACAAAATAAAATAAACAGGGTTGTGGGTATAACATGGAGGTAGCATGCCCCTGACCTCCATTACAGCATAAATAAATAAATAAATAAATAAATAAATAAATGGAGATAGGTTCAAATTATTTCTGTAGGGCATATAGAAGCAGATTATATATCCTAAACTATCTATATAATTATTATTATTATATATTTATTTTGGTAAGGCTTTGGCCTACTAAAATATGAATTTTTTTTCTCAAAACAGATTGAGATTCCCAATTTTCTCCTACTTACTGCCTGAGCTCTCAAATATAAATACACAAAGTCTAATAATGCTTTAAGGTATTAAGAATGATGCCCCTGGTTCAAGTCTTCGGTGATTGAACCAACTCTCAGTGATTTCTAACTCTAAAATGCCTCTTAAACTTCAATTCCAATAGAGTTTCATTCAGTTTACTATTTTTGCTATAATTTTCTAGCTCTGCCAGTACATTCATAACCAAAACATAAAATATATTTTAGTTTCACATACTTCTACAATTGTATTTAATCCATAAAATACATTCAATAAATATTGCCAGTGTTGGAACTGCTTCTTGAAAGAGATCAGAAGATAAATGTACTCACACACTACCATTGCAAGTCACCACATTCATAAGTTTTTTCAGTAATTTTATAAATTTTTATCAATTTCTAGCACTTTCCCCAATGGAACTATATGCTGATAGATTATGATAAGTGTGGCAAAAAACTTAAGAAATTAATGAAAAAGAGAGTAGCTGAGCGAAGCTATTTAGGAAGTGTGATCAGGATATACTTCTAAGGGAAAAACCATTTGAACCCCAAACCGAAAGGAGAGAATGAACCAATCATGTGAAAAACAGAGAAGAAAATCTCAGGCTGAGGGAACAGTACAGATGTCAGAGGTACGTGGCTTTTGTGTAAGAACGCTTTTTTTTTTTAAACTGAAGAATCTATAACATAAAATCAAGAGAATCTTGGTAAACATAGATAACATTAATAATATTATCAGAAAATGATATTTTATTTTTACTAAAGCATTTAAGATTGAAATGGCAGGGCAACTGGCACATGCCTATATTCAGGTACTTGGGAGGCTGAGATAAGAAGATTGCAGGTTGGAAGCCAGTCTTAGCAACTTAGCAAGGTCCTCGGCAACTTAATAAGACCTTGTTTCAAAATAAAGAGGATTAGAGGGATAGCATGGAGGTAGAATGCCCCTGGGTTCAATCCCCAGTTTCACAACAAAGGCAAAAAAGATTGACGTGCTAGGAAACACATAAATATCTTCTGGGGAAAATTTTTTTAATTCAAATATTGTGGTCCATCTTTGATATTTACTTATTGTTACTTATGTTTTTAACATAATTTGAACATTCCTCAACTTAAAGTTGTAATTTTGCAATGCATCCCTCATTTTTGTTTGGGGTACATATATTTTTCTAAAAATAAGCCACATTTAAGTCAAATGATCAAATTATCTTAACTGTATCACTTTAATGGATGGGCAATAGTCAACAGGCATTTATGAAGGTCATAATACAAATGAATGCTATTAGTAATTTATCCCAACAATCTTTTATTTCAATGAATGATACAAACATAATGTAATAAGACATTTCACAAGCCAAATCATTCTCATTTTATAGTCAATTCTTTATTTGATATAACTCAAAATAAAGTTTCTAAAGGTTTATATACAAATTAAACTGTGCATATCATTATTTAACTAGATTTTCTTAAAGCCTAATTGCATCACTAAAAAAAATCAATTTTTCACTCTGTTCAAGTTAAATTAACTGTGCTTGACTGGTTATATTTTCAGAAAAGCAAAACAAAGTTGAAAATCGTTGCTGTGGTGATGAGAAAACCTCCTAATTTGTTTTGTCAGAGCTTTCAACATTGTGCTACAAGGAGGATGGTAATTAGCCTACATTTCGCTAACAATTATTGCCAATTTCCTGCACAATCCTGCTACAATAGCTGGAACAGTTGTAAGACCAATTTTAAAATTTAATTTTAAAAAATGAAAAAGGCCAAGGCTTCACTAAATAATAAATATGTTTGTCTCCTTTGTCCAAATTGCACTAAAGAATAGTGAAGTTCTTTTAAACTTATATGTTATTACTAAATAGAATATCTTGTTTCATAATAATTTATATACAACTTCTATATCTTATACTTTATTTCAATCACACGTGAAGCCTGAAACAAACTTTTTTATTCTCATTTCAGAAAAGCTAATAAGATTGAGTAAGACCAGTATATATGTTGTTTTAAAACATTTTATGTTTATTGCCAAATAGTAATAGAATATGTCTAAAGGGGTACAATGGGATGTTCAACTACATCTATGCATCATGGAATGATCAATTTAAGCTAAATAACATATCCACCAGGTCAAATATTTTATCATTTTCTTATGGTAAAAAATTAATATCTACTGTTTTATTTTAGAATAGACAATATGTTATTAGTAGTTATAGTCACCATGTCATACAACAGATCACTAGAACCTTTACAAGTATGTGTGTGTGTGTGTGTGTGTGTGTGTGTGTGTGTGTTTGTGTGTGTGTGTGTGTTTTACTGGTAATTGAACCCAGAAGTATTCTACCTCTGAGCTACACCTGCATCCCTATTTTATGTTTCATTTTAAAACAGGGTGACACTAAGTCGCTGAGAGTCTCACTAAATTGCTGAGGCTGACCTGGAACCTAGGATTCTCCTATCCAGGCTGCCCAAATACTGGGATTACAAGCATACACCACCATGCCCACCTGGCTTCTATTCCTCTTTTTCGACTGAAAATGTGTGCCCTTTGATGAGCACCTCCCACTCTTCATTCATTCCTCACTCCAGGCTCTGGTAACCACCATCTTACTCTCTTTCACATAACCTAGGTTTTTAAACCAAAACTCTTCAGTTAAGTTTTTATTAACAAAATGTTTTAAAAATGTGGTTCTAATATGACTCCAATAGAAACATTTATTTTGAAAAATCAAAATTATCTCATGCCTTTTATAACTGGTAAAGAAATTAAATGCAAAATTCAAGCCATCTAAAGATTTTAATTCAATCATCTAAATAAATGATTCTTCCTGCAAATGGCATAGTTGCCCATTGCACAAAAACTATTACATAAATAATGGCAGCCCAAAAGCCAGTGCTGTGCTAGGTGCATGTCAGAGACTAGAGGACTAGAAATTAAAGGCAGACTTGGTCAAATACTTCCTTCATAGTTTGACATTGAGGCATGATCCAGAATGACTGTAAGTATTTATCCCAGTAAAGACAAGGAAAAGGAGTCTCTGCTACAATATGCCACAGGACAAAGGCAAAGAGTCCTGTGTTGAGTGCTGCATTTCTGTATATGCACGCATTCTGGATGCCTGGAAGGTAGAATTCCAGTAGGAATTTGGCAGAGCCGAGCGAGAGAGAGACCACTGAGGTACAATTATCAGGTCCAGTGTTCCAAGCTCTAGAGTTTGAGCTTTACCTACTGCCCATACTCAATGTCTTTGTTTATAATTAAGTACTGTGTAGTTTAGGTGTTTGAGTGTGCCATTTTATACTTAGTTGATTATTAACTTTACTTTTTTTTTTAAATGTATACTGCACTTCTACATTAAAAATTTTTCAAAAATGCCAGGCGTGGTGGTGCACACTTGTAATCCCCGCGCTTGGGAGGCGGAGACAGAAGGATTGCGCAGGTTCGAAGCCAGCCTCACCGGCTTAAGAGACCCTGTTTCCAAATAAAATATATAAAATAGGTCTGGGAGTGTAGCCCAGAGGTAGAAGGGATCCATCCCCAGTCCACCAAAAAAAAAAAAAAAGAAGAAAGAAAAACACTTCCTCCTGTGTTTCCATTTTCCAGAGGTAACTGTATACAGTTGTATGTTTTTCTCAAAATTTTCTACATATGTGTGTGAATGAGAGACCTTATCTATTTATCTATCATTAATATAAATGGGATCATGCTTACTTTGATTTCTACCTTTTTACTTAATTGGTTATGGATATTATTCTTTCCCTTTAAAGGATACAGGTATTAAGTTATATGACTATACACTGCATTGCAATATTTTTAATTTCTAAGGATGTATGCCTTGATTATTTAAATTTTTGATATTTTAAAAACATTATAATAAGCATTCATATCACTAGTTCATATGTCTGAATCTAAGTTTTATGTGGAGTAAATTCCTAGCTTTGACAGTGCTGAGTTGAAAGTACAGACTATTCAGCTGAAATGGGTAAATTGAAATAGTGATCAAACTAGTGTCCAACTGATCTGTAATTATTTGTGACTATTTTTATTTTTTGTGGGTACTTCAGATTATAAGTAAAGCTATTACCATCCAGTTCTGATTTAAAGACTGATATTCTATAATGAAAATTGAAGTATATGGCATTTTATAGCATTTCTGTGCTTATAGATATTTTCACATACATTAATAGTATGTTATTAAAACCAAACAAAAATATCCCGACAATAAATAAACACTTTGTGGTTTTTTTTCTTTTAATAGAGGAAAAAAGCTCTTAGTCTTCACTGAAAACAAAGCTGTGAGTATAACCCCATGATATTGTTTCATCGCACTAGTTCATTTGACAAATAGACATTCTATAGTTTCTCTGATTACTTCTGACTCTCTATATACTACTGAAAACATCTTGTGTATCATGGTTCCTATCACTCTGAACTTCTTTATGATGTATGAAGTATGCTCTAATAAAAATCTATTAAAATTAAGATAAAATAAATTGCAACATTTTTGGAATGCAAATAAATATATGTATATACAATGTGAAAGAATGTTCATTTACTGAATATCATTTTCAAGGAAGAATTTTTACTAAAAAGCAGCAAGACATTTTAAAAAATGAAATTGTAACATGATTAATTGTTCATTCCAGATGATGAATTCGGTCAAACATTTCTGATTCAAATAAAAAATACTATGCTCATTTTGTCATGAAACATACCACTTGAAATCTAATATTTTTTTTCCTCAAGAGAAGAGTAAAAAACCAGATTATGTATGTATCAATGTGCAAGTATCTTACAAGGGAAGAGAAGATGTGAACCAGAAGAACACTCACAAAAATGAAAGAAAAAACTAGAAGCTATATTGGTCACCTTTTTCTAACTAAACAAACTTCCCTTATCTATAAACTGTAATGTATAAGAGAAATAATAAAGTCCATGAGGTGTTTAACAATTTGACTGGGATAATTGACATGGCATTACTTTAAATAATGCCATTCTCCATGGGCTTATAATACATTGGCTCTTAAAAATAGAAACTGAATTATTTGAATATTGCACATTGTCTTAGGAACAAAACAGAGAATACTAAGAATACTTCAGTAGGCATTACTGCTTAAATTTTGGGTAAAGGACAATATATCAAAACAATAAGCAAGATTGCATTTCACAAAAATGTTTAAGCATACTTTAGGCAAAAACATAACTTTCTCTATAATTTCTTAATGCTGAAAATAGTCTTCTCATATTAATGTTACCTTAAAATTTTCCCTAAGGAGCAGTTTTCAAAATAAATAATAGGCAAAGTCACAATATTTCCAATTATTCGGTTATCAGCAGAAAACATCAGCTTTAAGTACCTTGCCAATTGATGCAATTATAATACCAAAATAATAAAACCAAATGTTTTCCTATTTTGTTTCCATTTCTAAAGGAACTATAATATATACTAAAATCCTTAATGAAAGAACAAAAATTGAAAGCCCCCTGTCTCACCTAAAAATGAAACATTAACAATATAAACCAACAACACAATTTTCTACTGCAATCAGGGAAATGAAAATGATTCTGTAAATTAAGCTCTTCTAATCAAACTGCTAAAAATTTGTAGATTTCCTGAAATTCACAGATGTCTGCTCTTGCAGAACACCAAAAATGTAAAGGTGTGATGGTGAAGGACTTATATTAGTCAAAGTTTTCCAGAGAAACAGAATCAATAGAAGAGAGAAAGACAGAGATAGATTATTAGAATTCACTCACATGACTGCAGAGATTTAGAAGTCCCATGATAAGCTGTCTGCAAGCAAAGAACTAAGAAAGCTGCTATTGGTAGAATTTATTGAGTCCAAAGGCCTCACAACCTAAGGATAGCAAGGTGGGACTGCTGATGTGAGTCCTAGAGTCCAGAAACCAGATACACAAAACCTCCAAGGCCTGAGGACAAAAGAAGATGGACAGCCCAGCTAAAGAAGAGAAAGTAAAGGTGGCCTTCCTCCTCATTTCGCTTCTACTCGGATCCTCAACAGATTGTATAATGCCCACTGAATGTCACCACCATTGAAAGATGTCATCTGAGGATAATCTTCTTTATTTAGTATACCAATTCAAATGCTGACATTCTTCTTCAACATATTCATAGATAGACTCATAAATATGAACTGTCTGGCCAATCCCACACTCAACCAAAATGACATACAAAACTACCTATCAGAGAAATTAAATACTTTTATTTTCAAGTGTGCTAAACCTCATCAAAAAATAAAAGCAACAGATAAAGCAAGGCTTATTTTGGGTCATGATAAATGTTTTAATGAATATTTGCCTATATTAAAATACAATTGTGTTAAAAGCCTAAATGTTTAGATGAACTTTTCAAAGTACAAAGAAATCTCATAAACGTTGTATAATATTTTTTCCCTTTTAAATTCTTTATCCTAGCCGGGCGTGGTGGCGCACGCTTGTAATCCCCACGCTTGGGAGGTGGAGACAGGAGGATCATACAGGTTCGAAGCCAGCCTCGCTGGCTTAAGAGACCCTGTTTCCAATTTTAAAAAAATATAAAAATAGCACATGTAATTCAAGCAGATTTTCAAATATTCTGTTTTTATTAATAAGGCAGACTTTTCTATTTGAGTTAAATCTTTCTATAAATCAATAAAATTTCCGAATGGAAAAATAATCATGTTAAAAAGTACCAGAGTCAATATTGCTGAAATTTGCTGGCTCTCCCCAGGAGAGGGTGACAGACAGCCCTGCTCCCATGATGGCAGCAAATCCATGTGACTTGATTTGGACAAAGAAAGATAAGCAAGAAAATGAAATGAGGCTCTCCCCTCTCTCTCAACAGGAATACCAGTTCCCATAGATGGAATTCTCAATAAATCTATATGTCACAAATAAGACACATGAAACAGGAAACAGAGTTGTAGATTCCTTGAAAATGCTATCTAACTTATATGAGGACTAAGCTGCTATTTCTGTAGGACATGGAAATTTGGTTTATCTATCACTTTGAAATAAACTAGTAAAAAGCTGGTTCCGTGTCCTCATTAGACACTAGGAATAGAATACAAAAGTGAGAAGCTATTTCCAGCGTGAGAATTCTAACAAGATAATCTATCCCCTTAAATCCTGGATCCCAAAGAGATGATCATGACATAAGGGCACACCAAAGACAAATGACCCATCATCATTTGTGAGGAAAAGTTGCCTTATCCCTGATCAGAGTGAGGCATCAAATATTAAAATAACAATATGGGGGAGGAGGAGCTGAGTAGGAGATAAAGGGAAACACACCAAGTGATTTCTTTTTTTGGTGGCACTGGGGTTCCTGGAAGCCCTTCTACCTCCGGGCTACACTCCCAGACCTACTTTTTTATATTTTTATTTGGAAACAGGGTCTCTTAAGCCAGCACGGCTGGCTTCGAACTAGCGCGATCCTCCTGTTTGCGCCTCCCAAGCGCGGGGATTACAAGCGTGCGCCGCCACGCCCAGGCACACCAAGTGATTCCTACAGGTCTGAATGTTCATTGAACTTCACTCTGATGAATAATTACAGTGCACCAATAATACGGTGCTACTTGGGTGTATTCAAAAGCCTTTTATTTACAGAGGTTCTAAACTAATAGTGCAGATCAAATACCTAGCAAAGGAAAAATGGAATTATCTTTGAAGTAATCCACTTTGTAAACCTTGGAGTAATAAAAATTACTCTATAAAACATTAAAAAGACAAATTTAATACCAGGCGTAGTGGCACATGCTTGTAATTCCAGCATTCCGGAGGCTGAGACCCGAAGATCACGTTTCACAGCCAGCCTCAGATATTTAATGAGGCCCTCCATAACTTAGTGAGACACCGTTTCAAAAGTAAAGGATAAAAAAAAAAAAAAATAGAGCTGGGGGTGTAGCTCAGAGGTAGAAAAAAATAGGGCTGGGGGTGCAGTTCAGAGTTAGAATGCCCCTGGGTTCTATCCCCAGTACTGAAAAAAGAGACAAACTTAAAAATATCCATAGAAAATAGAAAACTATATTTTAAAAATGAATAGGTGTATTGTATTTATGTCTGATGAAAATTGATAAACAGGGGTTAGATTAATACCTCTGCATAAAATAACTAAAATATTAAACATTATATAAAATAATGCCTGTCAAAATGCTGGACACCAGGCAAAGAATGATGGTGATCCTCTAAGGCCAGGAAACGTAGTGACTCTTTTGAAACCTGGAATATCCCTCTCGAATGGTTAGGTGAATACTAGTTGGTATGTGTATGTGAAGAAAATGCCTAGAGTCAGATACAGAATAATCCAAAAGATATAAATGCCTGAAACTTTACAAAGGGATTTTTATAGTGCCTGTTGCCAACATCCAGTTAGAAAACCCTCATAATTCAGAGAGTATAGGATACAATGGTTAAATTGGTCTCACTTCAGTAATAGAGAAAAATTATCCCTGTAGACTGAACACAGGTCTAGTCAAATAAAGCTAAAAAGCAAGGAAATTTCATATCCCAGAATAAAACTCAAGGTGGGAAAATACAGCCACACTGAGGAACAAATAAAATACAGGATAAAATAAGTGTGTATGTCTGTTACTATCATTCTTTACCTCATTGTGAGATAAAATTACAATGCTCCAATTAGAATATATTAAAAATCCTTCCTTATAGTTGTATAATTATTTATAAGATGGGTAATGTTATTAACTTTATTGCTTCAGTAGATGCCATAATATGCATCTTTAACTTGTTTCGTCTTCACGTCTCGCTATTTCACATAGAGTAGGATCCTTATAAGATCTTATTTTCATTATTTCCTCTAGTTTTTTGTGATACTGTTGTCATGCATGTAAGCTCTCTATGACAGTATAAACTCCATAATATATTGTCATTATTTTTGCCTTAAGATCAACTATGTATAAAGTTATTTAAATAATTATTTTATGTTTACTCAGGTAGTTTTGCTTTCCGATGTGTTTATTTCTTTGTGAAAACCTAAGTTCTCATTTTGAATTATGTTTCTTCTCCTAAGGATAACTTTACAGATTTAAATGTCTGCTGGCTATTCAAGAAAGTTAAACAGTACAGATTTTAGCTAAACACTTGATGAAATAAAAAGCCCCAAACTAAATTCCTAGAGATGAATGATGCAATGTCTGAAATGACAAATTGCACTAGATCAATTAAAGGCAAATTATAAGTGAAAGATGAGATTTATGTATTTTCATAAATAGTAATAAAAATCTCCAAAAGAAGGAAAGGGAATTAAAGATAAACACACAAATACACAAAAACGATCTGATCTCCTTTAACTTTGGGACAGTTTCAAGGAAACAAAAATGTTTATAGTTAGAATCCCTTAAGGATAATCAGTGTATGTTTGGAGTAGGGAAGAGAAAAATTTGAAGCCATAATAATGCCATACATTTCAAATATTATGAGAAGCATGAATCTACGGAGCCAAGATTCTATTTCAAACTACCTTATCATTTCTAAGAAAGTAAGGTAGAAGATACAAATGTGCTCATTCAACATAAATTAATGACAGGTTGAAGCATATAATGAGTTGTAATAGCCAATGGAAGGTTCTGGTCTTGAAAAATGCCTGGAACAGATGAGACATTTGAGAGACTATTCTAGAAAATAGAGAATGTAAAGTATTGAACTTGAGTATTCATATTTAATACATATGAGAAGGGAGGGAAGCAATTGAAGATTTAAGAAAAAACAGTCTAAAGAACAGAAGTTCTAGAAAAGTGAAGGTATATACAACCTAAATTTCAAGGCTTTACTATTCCTCTCATCTTTCAGCTAACTTTACTCTTCTTCAAAATTCAACTGTTAAAAGAAAAGTCTAATTCCAATATCCCCATATACATCATCTATCTTTAAACTAATTTTAGAAATCTTATTTTCTAGCAATAGTTCTATTTTCATAACCCAGAAGGACATATTATCTCATTGATTATATGGTCAGTAATGATGATAATGATGATGCTCATCATGGTCATGATGGTGGCAAATTTTTAGCATGCATTTTGAATGGTATAGTATTTCGTCTTTGTTACTCCATCTGTTCTTTCCATATCTTTGGAATACAAATTTTCAGAAGTGGTTGAATCAGACTTGCATTATTTATTTGTTTGTTTGTTTGTTTATTGTCGTACTAGGGATGGAACCCAGTGGCATTCAACCTCCGAACTATACCTCCAACTTTATTTTATATTCTTTTATCTTGAAACAGGGTTTCACTGAGTTGCAAAGGGCATAAGTACCTGAGGTTGTCTACGAACTGGGATCGTCCTGTCTCAGCCTCTCAAATGCTGGGATTACAAGCGTGCAACCCCATGCCCAGCTATATTTCATATTTAATATAAAAATATTTAGATTATTACTCCAGGTTGTTAAAAGGTTTTCCAAACTCAAAACAAACCCAAAACATCTCTTGCCAATTTTATTGAAAATGTTTCATTTTAGGTGCTTAGTGATATTCTTCATAATAAACAGAACACATAGTGTGCATAGAAATTCAAATATTTTGATTCAAAATATAAAGATAGTGAAGAATAACAAATATTTGTATTGATTTGACTATATTGGAAGATATTTTGAGATCTTACTGGGCCTAAGTTTTTTATTTTGTTTCTGATGCTCAGATAAGTAAGGAGTCAATATCTTTTCCTATACTTTATATTACATTTCTTGTGATTATATAGTTGTGGCTTTAAACTTTTGCCTTATATGATAGATATTTATTAATTGCCCATTGTATGCTTGTACTATGCAGGTCCTTTGTGATACTGAAGTCAAACCTTTGTACTGACAGATTTTGTTACTTCACCATTCTTTAATGTTCTCTGCTCTAGTTTGAAAAATAATTTAGGCAAAAATGTTTACCTTTAATCCCAGTAAAATATTTCCATGTCAATTTTTTTCTCGTGATTTTTACATGAGATATATAATGTAAGATGTATACAAATGTAATATGTATGTAATATAATATGTATACAAATATTCAATATATATATGCATATGAAAAATCAAGTATTTTATCTCCTGACTGTATATCTTCTGATATATATCTGATATAAAATCAACTCATGATTTGTACATGAGATATGCAATGCAATCTGTATAAGTATGTTTTAAATACAGAAAATTCCAAATGTACAAATTGGTTTTCTTCAAATTTATTTATATGAGTGATACTTTGAACTTTGAGGCTTTCTGCAGAGAAATGATACAGATATTAATATTTCCTTAAGGTTGTTGCTATGGTTTAAATATGGGTAGTGTCTCCAAAAGGCCTATGTAATGAAGGCTTGATGCTCGGGATCCCGCTGTGGGAGACAGTGAACCACTTGAGAGGTGAAGCCTTATTGGAGATCCTTAGGTCACCAGGAGTGTGCCCTTGAAGGCATTATGAGACCCTCTTATTCTCTGCTTTCTGGTTCATGATGTGGTCAGTTTGTCCACAAGCTCTTCTCCTCATTTCCCATTTCCATCCAGTGGTCTATCTTGTGAAATTCAGAAAAGTTGATAACTAGTGAACAAAGAACCTACTTCCCAATGTAATCAGTGAATTGACCAGCACTTGGCAGCACTGAAATAAGAATTAGGAAATTATGGCTGCAAGAGAAATACTTATTCTATGATAATATTATTTTATAAATGTTGATATATGCAAGGTTCTTTTATCACATTCTCTTAGGAAGATGGTACACATTATTTCAGTAGTTAGTAATTAAGTTAAATAAGACAAGTCAAATAAGATATTTTATTTACATTTCTAAAGAAAGTGCTTAGAGAAGAGTGTGTTCAATTGGATGAAAATGAGGAAGGCTATGAAGTCTTGTAGAGGGTTTTTTTGTTTGTTTTTGTTTTGGGTTTTTGTTGTTGTTGTTGTTGTTGTTGTTGTTGTTATTGTGGTACTGGGGGTGGAACCCAGGAGCTTTTCTACCTCCAGGATATACTTCCAGACCTATTTTATATTTTATTTGGAAACAGGGTCTCACTAAGTTGCTGAGAGCCTCACTAAGTAGCTGAGGCTGGCTTCAAACCTGTGCGATCCTCCTGTCTCAGCCTCCCAAGGGCTGGGATTACAAGTGTGTGCCACCATGCCCAGCTTCTTGTAGAGGTTTTGAAGGAATCTTCAGGGAATACGCAAGGGACTTTTGGTGAAATTGTAATATGAAGGTGCAGCTCTTTTTCTTTAATAAAACTCTTACTTCAAAATATTTGTTCATTTTTCCCTTAATAGTCATACCTAAATGACAGCATAGTGTTTGTTTTATATCTGGAAGAGAAATGAAAAAAATTGAAGGAAAAACTAAAGAGAGATTCTCTAAGGTTAATATGGGAAAAGTGAAGATAATATTCAAAACAGACTGCTGAAGATATTTGAACTGATGTGTGAGAGAAGGAAGAATAAGCAAAGGTGGGGTTATGAGGGATGAAAGGCAAAGCAAACAATGGATGAAAAATGAGGCAGGGACCCCATTTTTCTGAAGACCTTGTAAGCACTCAGACAACATGTAGCAGACAGGCCCTGAGCTGACCCCAATGATTGCCTTCTTCTGGTTCTCACCCTGTGCATCTCCTCTTTTTCCATGTGGGCTGAATCTACTGAGTTCTATTCGGTAGATAGAAGGGGGCAGAGGTAAAAGGATGTCACTTACAAAATTAAGTTACAAAATCCTTTGGAATATATATATATATATATATATATTGTTAACCTGGACCCTCAGTAGTCAGTATTGGGAGGGAGGCAAAAAAGAGAAGTGGGGGGAGGGCACTAAGTACTGTGTGAATATATGCCATTGTCAATATGATCCACATTATAATGTGAGACTATAGTGCACCAATAAAAAAAATTCCTTGGTTTTCATCTTCAGTGCTGGCCTTTTATCTTGGTATGATCTTTAGGAGACTCTCTCTCTCTCTCTCTCTCTCTCTCTCTCTCTCTCTCTCTCTCTGTCTTACTACTTTCTCTAGGAGAATCAAATTACCATGTTGTTAGAAATTCTATGCCAAGGGCAATATAGCAAAACCTTAGGCCCTATGTTTATGTCCACATAAAACTGAAGCCTGTAAATAACCATCTGAATGTATCATTGAGTCCAATTCGTGATCTACTTTAGTATTCTAAAAAGAAATTAATAGACAATAAACCATCTAATATAAAATGTTAAAATGCAATAAGTTACTCTATAACACAAAGGAGTTATAAAAGGAATAATTTAATATAATACAATATGAAATTCAACATGTAAATACTTTTTATGGCTACACTTAAAAATAAATGGAAGTGGTCAAATGCTTGAGTTTAATGTGACTTCAAATTTGGGTTAATATAGTTGTCTCCTCAAATACAACTAGCAACATTTCCATTATTTCTGTGGGTCATGTGATTTTCAAAGTTGACAACTCTTTGTAAAATAAGATAGAGCCACAGTTTTCCTTTAAATTCACAGTGACAACGTCAGGCATGGTAGCACACGCTTGTAATCCCAGTAGTTGGAAGGCTAAGACAGGAGGATCGCGCAGGTTCAAAGCTAGACTCAGCTACTTAGTGAGGCTTTCAGCAACTTAGTGAGAGCCTATTTCCAAATAAAATATAAAATAGGTCTAGGAGTATAGACCAGAGGTAGAAAGCCCCTAGGTATCACAAAGAAAAAAAGAAGAAATACACAGTGACTATGTCCCTAGAATAGAATATAGTTATAGCATTATATATATATGTGTGTGTGTGTGTGTGTGTGTGTGTGTGTGTGTAAATTTTCCTTGTGAATAGATTTTCATCTTTTAATTTTATTTCAGAATTACAAAGCAGAAATAAAAAAAGTAATTATTACAAAAAGAGAACATTAGGTCTAATAGGATTGAGCATTGATCTAGAAAAATATAAAAAGAAGACATTAAGTCTAATAGAACTGAGCACTGGTCTAGAAAATATCTTCAATCTTGAGTGAATTTTAAATTCACTCAGCAATTCACAGCTAAAAGTAGGAAAATATAATTTAAGGAATTCCGTGCCAGCAATCTATTATTTCTCTTACCATAAACAATGTAGTTCATAAGACATTGATTCCTTTAATCTTTGACACTACAACCTTACTATTGCTCTTCAATGTCTATTTATTACTTTTTAATTAGTTAAGCTCTATTTCATGTTATAATAAAGTTTATATCCAGGTCTACCAGATAACTTGGCAATCCATAGCCAGTGTAGAAAGCGGCTATATAACATGAATCCTTGTGAAATTCTGGAAGATTTCTAACATGGGTCAAAGGTGGACTAAGCATTTATTTTTAGCTAACCTTGGTTTAAAAAAAGTAGTGTAATTTGACTGGAGTCATGATAATGGTATTGGCTTCAAAAAAGTTGTATAAGCTTCAGTACTTTAATATATGCATTGCTCTAGACTTAATTTTTACTTTGTGATTTTTGGTGGCTTGTAAATGCTCCTGTCTATAGATACTATGCATTATTTAGCAATGAATGTCTTCAAATAATCCTGCAGGCATTAATAAATTAAAAAATTATAATCACAACAGTGGTCAGAGCATAACAAAAATGTTTAAGGACTGTTTGAATCAGCAGTAAAGAAAGACAGGAAGGAAGGAAAGATGAGGAAAAACTGGGAAGAGAAGAAGATGTGGTATATAATGCAAGGGCAATTGCTTTCAAAGGATGATGACTCCGGTGGTTTTCAGCTGGTCAATAATGCTGAGTAGCAAATCCTGGGGTCATTTGCAGAAAAGCCTCCTAGTTTTTAGAACCATATTGCACTGATGTAAAACTCCATAACTCAAACCTGTAAAACCTACACCCTGCATTCAAAGGCAGAAAAATCAAAGCCATCTCTTATTACGCACCATTGACTTTTGAGGATAATAACACCTTGCATTCTTTTTTGCTTTTAGGTGACTTTGCCTTGCCTGCAGCTCTTTTGAAGGATAAAAATATTGAACTTGCCTAATCACTTTGTGCTGCTCTGCATTCTCAGAGGTCATTAAGATTTTATATTCTTTCAATTATCATCATAGGCAAGGTGATATTCATGAAAGCCTTTGTAAGATCTTACTGTATACTCATAGTGTAAATTGGGACCTAGAATAACTCTCAGGAGTTCATTTGCACATGCTTATCTAGGTCCCTATTTTAGTGTCCAGAACAACCATCAGGAATTCACCTCAGGCCCTAATACTACTCCTTTCATACCTAATTTTGGCTAATATTTTATTCAACAAATGCATTCTTAATACTGCATGCTTTATAAATGCTCAATAAAAATAAAGATCAAGTTATTTTCAAATTTCTTTGCAAACCATTAAAAGACCTTGAAAATGCTATCTACCTTAACTATCGTTCTTACCTGCTTGCTCTTCAAGTAATCATTTGAAACGTGTTCCTTCATTATTATGTCTTTGATGGGGAGAAGCACTTCTCTCTTTAACTTGTCTAAAATCCCA
Source organism: Muscardinus avellanarius (assembly GCF_963383645.1). NCBI lineage: Eukaryota > Metazoa > Chordata > Mammalia > Rodentia > Gliridae > Muscardinus > Muscardinus avellanarius. The sequence continues at coordinate 149,344,128 of NC_137786.1, forward strand.
GGAGTTTTGCCTTCTTTCTCCTCTTCACATTGAAAGTTTCTCTGTGTCCAGGAATGTGCCCTACTGATCTCTTTCTTCTGTCTCTTCCCTAGCTTCCAGTACAAGGTCTTCTACCTCATAGTCTTCTCTGAAAAAGGGTACATTTGGCACAGCTGTGCATTGTAATTAAAGGTAAGGGGAGAGACCAAATGCTAGTGATTGGTATGATTACCATTAGTTTCAGAGTAAAACAAAGAATTGCATAAACTTTATTGCAAGCCAAAGGTCATACTTTGGAGAATCAATCCTTATTCTTCAAATGCATCGTATCATGAAGGATTGAAACAAGATTAGGGCAGAAAGAAGAGGTTAATACAGCCTAACTTAACGATGAAGTCAGTGTAAAAGGAAAGTTTAAAACTTTGCATTATCTAGTCTAAAAGTTAATTGAAAAGCATATATAAGGAGATAAAAGAACCCAGTACTTGGTCACCAAATCCAGCGAGAAGTGGGATGCAAGGAGATAAGGTCTAAAATGACTAAAGAAATGAGCTTCAGAGTGTGAAATATTGACAGAACAGAAGGATGTGTAGGCAAAACAAGTAGAATACTTCCTGCTACGTAGTTGAATATAACATTAGCAATAATAATTTTCCCCAGAAGCATGGGTCAGGACAGTGGGTAAGTCTAGAATTTGTTTGTCTGTTTGTTTTTTGTTTGAGGTCTGGGGTTAGAACCCAGGGTCATTTTATTTCTGAGCTACACTCCCATATCCATTTTTTTTAAAAACAGGGTCTCAGTTGGGCGTGGTGGTGCAGACTGATAATCCCTGTGCTTGGGAGGCAGAGACAAAAAGGATCAGGCAGGTTTGAAGCCAGCCTCACTGGCTTAAGAGACCCTGTTTCCAAAAATAAAAAAAGTATAAAATAGGTCTGGGAGTGTAGCCCGGAGGTAGAAGGGCTTCCAGGAACCCCAGTACCACCAAAACAAAAAAACAAAAAAAAAAAAGAAAGAAAGAAAGAAAAAGAAAAAAGAAATGGTTTGCACTGAGAATTGGAAACTACAAACTAGTGAGGAAGAAGCAGATATGCTAAGGGGCAGATCCACCTTGGATGGATCTGCAGATGTTAGAGAAGCTGGCTATAAGCCATTTAATATTGGGTTAAATCTAGAGTTTTCTTCTGGTTCTGAGTGGGGCCATATGTTACTTCTCACCTGTTTTAGTCAACATTCTCACTGTTGTGACTCAAAAACTCGACCACACAGCTTAAAGGAAAGTTTATTTGCTCATGGTTCTGGAAATTTCAGCCTTTCAGTCCATGTCAGGTTGAGTCTGAAGAGCTCAGGGCCCAGTGCCAGGAGGCAGAGAGAGGGAGAGGTCAAGTCCTCTGCTCTCACATCATGGAGGCCAGGAGCAGAGAGAGCAGAGGGAGAAGGGACTGTAAATAATCCACCAGGCCAGATCCCTAGAGACCTCTCTTCAGCAACCAAGTCTACCTCCAATAAAGCTACTTTGTTTCCATGAGATCTAGGGGTGCATAATAAATACAAATCATCACATCACCTAAGTAGCCATTGTACGGTGAAACAGGCCGAGTTGAGACCTTAAGAGCTCTTGCTCCGAGTCACACAGAACTTTGACTCTCTTCTCTGTTGACTTTGATTTTGTGTCATAAAAGACAGTAAGAAGTGTAACTTATAAGGAATGGGTGGGCAGTGGGAATAGTTGTGATAAAATGAATAGTGATAAAAAGAATTATGTGGTGGTAAAAATGAATTATGTAGTGTTGGCGGGCTATGACTCCCTGACCTTGAACTTCTCACCAGAACTTGGAGACAAGGATTAGTTTCTTCTACCCATTTCTAAGGCAATTTTCATCTTCTGACCACTCCAGAAATCGTATAAAGTCTGCAACGTTTCTCATAGTTAAGGCCAGCAGTAGCTATGCAGCCTAAGGAGTTTGAAGCCAATAGCATCTGGTGCCTTTGAATGATTCATGATCACTTGAAAGATGCTATTTGAATAATTTGTAAAACAACTGACTGGAAAAAAATTTGTTAACAAAAATCTTATTAAATGATTATTTGATGTCATGTTTTTAACCAAAGCTGATAAAAAGGTTATATGCATGTTATCAAGTTGACTCTGTAATAACTTCCTGTGGTAGATAAGATAAACATCAATTTTAGAAAACTTAAGATCAAAATGGTCATAAAAGCATGCCAAAGAACACTAAGCCAGTAAAATAATATTATAGTTCTAGACTGAAATTTGTCTTTCTCTTCATTCTTGTCTCTTATTTGCCGGTTTGTGGTGCTAACAGATGCACTTGATGGTAATAAAAGTGCATTTCTTAGAAAATGTCCTTTAGCCTGGCCACTTTCTAAGCCAGCTCAACAGTGTCTGAAATCACACCCAGATGACATCTCTGCTGCTTGACAGGAAACGGCAGCTCTCCTCTAACTTTGCACATCGCTGCCAAATAGTTTTACTTCTCCAAATAGAACCAAATGACACAGCAGTCACTAGCTACAAGGATATACATATGTTGTTTCCTTTTCTTTTTTTTTTTTTTTTTTTTTTTGCTTTTTAAAATCAACTCAAAGTGACTCACTTCTCTGTTAGATAATGTCTTTGATTTTTGGGATATTTTTCTTTTTCAAGTATCATAATGGAGTGAATGAAGGAATAATGTGATCTCCCCTTAAGAGAAAAAAAAAAAGCATTCTAGTTACTTATTGCAGATATTCCATTTTCCCCACGATTCTCTGCTTTGAGACATGCTAGAGTAGGTAGGTGAGCCCAGAGCTATGATTATGTACTTTGAGGCAGGTTTCCATGCATTAAAATGGTACATGCTTCATAGTTATGTTTGGTTCGAATCCTGATTTCTAAAGTTCAGAGCAGAGTGGCTTTGGACAAGTCAACACCTCTCTAAACTCCAACTGCTTTTCTCAGATATGTTGGTGACAAAGGCTAAAGGAGATATAATGCTCATCTGATAGCAAATATTTAAAATGTCTTTCCTCCCCTGTTCCCTTTGTTGTTATTGTTACTGGAGATTGAACCCAAGGGCATTCTACCTTCAAACTATTCCCCTAGCCAATTTTATGATTATTATTTTATTTGAAACAGGGTCTCGCTAAGGTACTAAGGGTCTTGCTAAGTTGCTAAGGCTAGCCTGGAACTTGAAAACCCTCCTGTCTTAGCCTCCTAAGTACAGAGATTACAGGCATGCACCACTGGACCCGATGTTCCCTGTTTTATCAGACAGAGTAGATAGTCATCAGAAGGACTTCCTGAGCAAAATAGCCCTTTTGCTAACCCGAACATCTAAAGACAGCAAATTCTGTATGAAAAATAATGCATTAAGCCATGTCATCTGATGACAACTTATTAAGAGTGATTAACTTCCCATACCTTCCTGGTTTGACAAAAAAGCAAAAAGTAACTGCATACAAAATGAGACAAGTTGTATATGTTTTAATAGAAGATAAGGTGGAAAGAGTTTCACCTAGAGACACTGCCCAGAAAGGGCTGGGGCAGGGATGGGTTTTGTAGTGGCCCTAACCAGCACAGGCAGCATCAAGCACCAGGAAGAGACAGAGGAAGCTTAAACAAAGGGGACAACACCTTAAAAAGAGAAGTAAGAGAGAGTCAGGTATCAATTTTCTTGCTAAATGAGGAGTATAAAAAAGAATCTTAGGAAAAATAGCAAGTTTAATATTTATGTGCATATACATTGTATATGTCCCCAGTGGAACATAAACTACATGAGGAATTTATTTTATTCACCTTTGAGTCCTTAAAATCCACCACAGGCCTGGCACTTAGTAAGTACTTAATAAATAATTACTGAATTAATAGACAAACTTCCAGTCATTGGACACTAATAAGCACCATAAGCAGCCTTAATCTGTATATCCCTAGTCCTGCGTAATCTTTACAACTGTCTTTTAAATGTATGCACTGTTTTTTTATAAATGAGAAAAATGAGGCTACAAAAAGTAAGGACTTTTACAACATGGCGGTATATCATAAGCAAATAAATCAATATTTAAACCCAGGTTCTCCATCCTTTGTCTATTATCCCTCACTGGACAAATATGTCCCAGCCATATGCCTCTATAGCAGATATGAAAATATCACTGCTCATTTTCTGTTGAATTCACCTCTAAATGATGGAATCATCTTACTGCAATTACTTAAGGGCTATTTTTATTTTTCTGGACAAGGAAGTGTGCTTGGCCTGCATGCAGCGCAAGCTGGAAGTGCCAGAAGATTAATGTCCCTGAAAGCAGCCATCAATTCAATTACAGATGGGTTGCTGGAGAAAATATCCCAACTTTTTTTGTGTGTATGGTACTGAGGGTGGAACCCAGGGGCTTTTCTACCTCCAGGCTATACTCCCAGATCTATTTTATAGTTTATTTGGAAACAGGGTCTCACTAAGTTGCTGAGAGCCTCACTAAGTAACCGAGGCTGGCTTCGATCCTGTGTGATCCTCCTGTCTCAGCCTCCCAAGTGCTGGAATTATAAGCCTGCGCCACCACGCCCAGCAATATCCCAACTTGTTCACCCCTTGGTTGGATAATTCTGAAGCATGTTGTACACTGTCCCCTGTGAGTCTCCAGAGGGACTGATCCCAGTGATCTACTATCATGGAATGGATTTGAAATGTGCTCCTCCAAAATCTCATGTGATAAGCAACACTGCAAGGCTCACAGGTAGTGCATGGCTGGAGCAGGTGGTTCCCTGGGGCCACAGTATTGGGGACTATATATGTCCCTAGTTCCTCCTCTTTCCCTCTGTTTCCAGCTGCCGTGATTGAGAGCAGCACCTCTCTGCCAAGACTTGCCTCTGCAGTTTCTTCCTTGGAGCCAACCAACAATGGACTGAATCTGCAAAACTATGATCTCAAATTAACAATTCCTTTTCTAAGTTGTCCTCTTCTGGGTATTTTGGTTATAGTGATGAGAAAAGCCAATTAAAAACACCCATAAAAGTAACCTACTAGATAACATCCATTGTACTGATTTTGAGTCACATCTTAAACAATCCAAACTGTTTTCTCACAGTATGCTTCTGAGGGACTTAACACAGTCTCTCTTGATGATTCTGTGGATTCCTTATGGTCTGAGCTATATAACAGGCTCTTGGGAACAGCTCTGCTTAGGTCACTGATCATTAAAGAAATAAACTGGGACTGCTGGCTACGTGCTATTCCACCATGCCCTGCCAGAAAGTGTCATTTCCTTATTGGTGTCAGTCTGAATACCTTTTTTCACATCTGGAGGGCTCTTAAATGCTTTGAGAATTTTCAGGAACCATTTATGCCAGCATATCATAGTAGTATCCAACAAAAGGCAAATATATGATTCTTTTGTTGACCTTATATATACATTCTAATTTTTAACAGTAATCAAATATGCTGGAAAAATATGTCTAAGTGTCTGGCTTTTTGTGCTGTCTGGTAGTGCCTAGAAGCTTATGATATTCACCTGGACATGCACTCTGTATCAATCCCTTGGGCTTAAATATTTCACCAGGAAATATGATGTTTTTAATTCACATTTACAGCATTATTGAGGTTGCTAGAGTCTTTTATATTCAGCCATTTCATTAACATCCATCTTTCTTGGACTTTATTATTGATCCATAAGTAATTCTGCCTTTTAGCAGGGCTTATAGATCAGCCAGAGAAATAAACTCAGGAGTAAAATTCAGAGTTCATTCAGTTTAATTTTTCATTAAGGTTTGGGAAATTCAACCACACCCTATTTGTTTCAGCTCATGACTAGCTTGTATATTTTCCCAAAGAACTCAGTTGGCAGTCAACCCAGATTAAATAAATTATGTAAAAAACAGATTGATTTAGAAAAGAATTTAACATGAATAGGGAGAAAATAAGTGCAAACATGGATCTGTGGGTAAACCGAGAAGGACAAAGACATTGAATCAGGTTTCTTTAGCTAACTTTAATTCCATCAGGGCACCATGTCTACTCACACAAAACCATATTGCAGGGACTGGTTCAGTACCTGGCCCAAGGAAAGCAATAAAGTATTTGTTAAATTAATTAATAAATAATGAAAAATATAGCTTTGCATTTTAAAATATTGACCCATATTTTAAAGTGTTAATTTTGACACTTTTTACATAATTTATGTAACCTGGGTTGACTGCCAACCAAGTTATTTGGGAAAATAAACAAGCTACTCATGAGATGAAACAAATAGGATGTGGTTGAATTTTCCAACCCTTAATGGAAAATTAAATTGAATGACTCTGAATTTTACTCCCGAGTTTATTCCTCTGAACTAGCAGCTCAGGGAGGATATTCACTCTATGTCAATGTCAGATGTCTTACTTTCAAAAATGTTTCAAGAAGTAAAAAGATAATAATAAGCAATATACCTGTCTCTTTTGTGAAAAGCAAATGTTCCCATTAATTTCGGGCAAGACTTTCATAGGGAAAAGTAGCAATAAGTGGTCCAATTGTCAACACAATGACTGCCTTTAAACAAGGCCTAGCTCACTGAGCACTAAAAGGAAGTTCTCCAATAAAATTAACCTCACGTGGGCCACACAGCAATAGTCTTCAATGATTTTCTTTGCCCTATTCTTGATTTTGTGATTCACTCCAGCCCCATCTGGCTTTTAACCTTCTTGAATTGTCTACTATTCTCCATAATGATTCACCTGGGGCTTTTCAATACTTACGAATGCACAGAATGTAGCCAAACTGAAGAGCATCATAGTATAGTTAAAGAGATTGTATCAAGTAATGAAGTAAAGAAAATGGTCCATGCTGGGGCATTTTTATTTCAGCTGTAGACTCTGAAGTTCTTTATGTTCTTGTGTTTTGTCCATGCAAAAATATTTGGGTGAGTTTGCCCAGTTCATAGTCCTTTCACAGAAATAAAAACTGTATCACTAAGAAAAGTAATCATGTTTTATTATTGTTCCTATTATTATATTTTTCTCTAATCTGTGTGGGGAAAGTTATTGATATTGAACCCAGGGACATTCTACCACTGAGCTACCAGTGAGCTACAGCACTATTTTATTTATTTAGTTATTTATTTATATTATTTGATACCAGGGATTGAATCCAGGGGCACTCCACCTGTGAGCTACATTCCCAGACTTTCTTTTTCTTTTTTTCTTTCTTTTTTTTGAGACAAGATCTAAGTTACTGAGTTTGGCCACAAAAATGGGAACCTCCTGTTTCAGCCTTCCAAGTAGTGGGATTATAGGTATGCACCACCATGCTTGGATTTTAATTTTTATTTTGGGACAGGGTCTCACTAAGTTGCCCAGGTTAGCCTAAAACTTGCAGTCCTCCCGCTTCTGCCTCCCAGTTAGCTAGAATCACAGTAACGCACAATGAGTCTCTCTCATTTTATTTTTATTCAATACACATTTTCACAGTTGTTTTGAGTTTCTCTGTGAATTTCAACATAAATTCAAACTCTCAGTGTCTCTCCTGAGTTTGGGAGGCTGTGAAGAAATGGGACCTTTTTAAACCAAACGATCTAAATAAATGACAGAGAGAAGTGATAACATGAGCTCAGCGCTGAGCGCATAATACATATTTAATACATAATTTGAATAAAATTGAATTAATTTATTTAAAGTTCAGTCCTTTAGTTTTGCATTTTTCTTAACTTCTTTGATTAAAAAGATAATAACTTTTAATAACTCGTGGACTTCTATCTAGCCAAATCATTCATATAATCGTATTCCTCCTAGGGGGGAAAAAAAATCGTTTACCCATCTTATATGTACATGGGCTCATTTGCATGTAACTTTTTTGATCGTTTTTTAGGAATACCATTTAGAAATGTATTTTCTCTAATTACAATACAAAGATTATTAGAGATCATGATTCAAATATAAAGAGTGACAGAGTCGTTCGAATATTTTATTCTAGTTGCCCATTATTAATGATTAATGTAGCACTAAAAATAACTAGGGTGCAAAAGTAGTTTTTCATGTATTATTGGTGCTTGCTATTGCTTATTATTATAAGTAACTTGGTAAAAAGAAGCAATAATGTTGATTTTATTCTATGTATATATTTATTATTATTATTATTATTATTATTATTATTATTAATTTTTGCGGTACCAGGGATGGAACCCAGGGACATTGTACCTCTGAACTACACCCCCAGTCCTATTTTTTTTTAGTATATTTATTTATTTTATTTATTTATTTATTTATTTATTTTATTATTATTTTTTTTTTTTGGTGGTACTGGGGTTCCTAGAAACCCTTCTACCTCCGGGCTACACTCCCAGACCTATTTTATACTTTTTTATTTGGAAACAGGGTCTCTTAAGCCAGCAAGACTGGCTTCGAACCTGCGCGATCCTCCTGTCTCTGCCTCCCAAGCGCGGGGATTACAAACGTGCGCCACCATGATGGGCAGTGTTTTTATTTTTTGAAACAGGGTCTCACTGAGTTGCAAAGGGCCTTACTAAGTAGCTAAGGCTGCCTGTGAACTCTGATTCTCTGGTCTCCACCTCCCAAATGCTGGAATTAAAAGTGTGAGCCACCATGCATGGCCTATGCTTTTTTTTTTTTTAATTTTCGTTTTGCGGGTCTGGGGGTGCAACTCAGGGGCATTCTATCTCTGAGCTACACCCTCTGCCCTATTTTTTATTCTTTATTTTGAAACAGGGTCTCACTGAGCTGCAGAGGGCCTCACCAAGTAAATGAGGCTGTCCGAGAACCGTGATCCTCAAGTCTCAGCCTCCTGAATGATGAGATTACAATCATGCACCACCACACCCAGCTGCTATTTATTTATTTATTTTTATTTTTATTTTTATTTTTAGGTGTGGTACTGGAGGTGGAAGCCAGAGGCTTTCTATACTCCCAGACCTATTTTATATTTTATTTAGAAACAGGGTCTCACTAAATTGTTGAGAGCCTCACTAAGTAGCTAGGGCTGGCTTTGAACCTTCGCGATCCTCCTGTCTCAGCCTCCCAAGCGCAGGGATTATAAGCGTGCGCCACCACGCCCGGCTCCCAGCTGCTATTTATTCTTAATCATATATTTTCTGCTCTGGCTTACCTCTTTCAAAAGCCAAGCAATAATTCTTAAGCAGAGTGCAGATTATATTTCTCTGGCATATGGATTACCACAATTGATAGTAATCAAACATGGCATATAATTTCCATCTACTTCCATTTCAAATGCATAAATACTCTTTCATAAGACATGTATGAGATAAAATTTGGACCAAACTAGTGTAAAACCAATGGTTCACCAATGTTTACACTACAATCCCTTAGGGTTTCCATGACCCTAACATGTCCCATAACATTACTACAAAAACTCAGACTAAGTAACATAACATAGGGGAATGCAGAAGAAAGATCAGTAGCAGGAAACTGTAGGTTAATATCTTTTCAGTAGCCTGTAGCTCAGCACTACCATACGTATTCAGGACCTCCTGGGGATGTTCAAGGGCAGCATTCTGCCAGCTACTGAAAGTTGGTGAAATTGTGGTCAGAAAAACAAAGCCATTATTAACAAATGAGTAAATAGATCTCTCTATTTAGCACACAGAGACTCAAAATAACAGCACATCTTTCTACACAAGTCATTATAATTCTTAGATGGTTGATTCTAAAATATTCCTGACATCTACCTGCACCCATCCCATTAACTCTGAGTTAGCTGGTCCAGTAATATTGGATGCCCAAAACATATAAAGATTCTTCTCTTTGCTTGTCCATATCTCTCACTATTTGTCAAATCTGAAGTTAAAATCTGTGTATTGTTTACTTTTGTATCAGTCTTTTATAGAATCACTGGAAATCTGAGTTTCTATACTTCTAGAATAAAGTTAACAAGTTTACGATGTCATGTGTGCTTTACAATAAAAATTACATAATTTTCTCTATGTGGAGACCTAATAATTTGATGTTGTACTAATATAGTATCATAGAATCATTATTTTGTACTAAACATAATATTGTAGAAATTGTGGTCAAAGAAAAATAACAGAATGCTTTCAGAGCAGTCTAAATCATTGTCTAACAAATATTATTCACTTAAGTCAACTTCAGTTTGAATTTTCTCCTAAATATCTTATTAGAAAAATTCTACAAAAAACCCATACATATCCTTAAACATGTGAAAATACTTCTATATTTAGTATTCTATATAAATATGTTGATATTATCTATCATATATTAATATTTTATTAGAAGAATTCTTGAATCTAGGCATGATGATACACACTTGTAATCCCAGCTATTCAGGAGGCTGAGGGAGGAGGATCCCTTGAGATTATGATTTCATGATCAGCCTAAACAACACAGCAAGACTCTGTCTCCTAAATTTAAAATACAGGGGATGTATCATATTATTTTTTAGGACTTAAAAATATTTTACCAGATCTTCATTTGTGTGTGAGTGAGTGTATGTATGTGTGTGTGTGCACGTGTGTGTGTGTGTGTGTGTTGCTAGGGGTTGAACCCAATAACATTCCTCCTAAGTTGCTGCCAAACACATTGAGAAGTTGAGGCTAGCTTCAAACCTGTGGTTCTCCTGTCTCAGCCTCCCAAGCACTGGGATTACAGGGATGTGCCACAAGGCCAGGTCTTCATTTTTAATTCAGCCTTGAATTTCATGTGAATTTAGGATTGACCCCACTGAACTAAAAAATGGCTGTGAGCTAAACAGAAGTAAGTTATTGTTTCCCTCATTAACTCTGAGTTTCTCTTCAACATGAAAATGCTGATGTCTTGATAATTATTCTACCGCCAGACTGACAACAAACTCTAATTTTTATAATGGCAAATTGTATTTATTTTTGTTTATATAATTTCACTTTCTCATGTTGTCTCTAAGGCCCCTTAAGCCTCCTGGAAAATTGATTTAAAATGGTAGAGCCCTAACTGGGGTATTGTAAATTGCTTTGCACCTAGAGCCATCACTGTGCATGACACCCAGGCACATGGAAGCTGGGGAAGTATCACAGCAGAAGTTTTCTCCAGATGCCCTTCCCTCGCACTCTGAGCCAGGACTCATGACTCCATAAGGCTGTTATCCAGACAAACAGCTGGCTGCACAATCTCCTTCTGATTCCATCATTTTTGGTCTTTGCTAAGTCCTAGGTCATGGTACTCATATAATCATGATGACTTTGCTTCCCATTTTTTATATCTCTTTATTAATGTTTTTTGTAAATAGTAATTGGTTCTGTTGTTTGGAAAGGTGTTTCAAGCATAGAAGAGCTAAATGCCATAATTAGAAAGCCTTCTTTCTACTTGGCTGTATAGAAATGTGTCAGAAGCCATTGTCCAGAAGCCATTGATAGCTGCTTCTCCCCTCAGACCTCAGAGCTCATCTTGTTGAGAATGCACCATTCCAGGGCTCCAGATAATCATCCAGATAAATTCTGCTTCAGAATTTAGCCAGAATACTACACTTTGTCCCACCCATCCAGGCCATCAATTTGTTGATTTATTTATCATCTCCTTTTCTTGATGAGAGTTTTGACTTTTTCCCAATGCCTCATTGCGCTAAAGACTGACTGCTTAAGTCTGGTGCTAAGAGATGCTAATACAGATACAATAGTCCTGGCAGTTAATCAAAGTCTTGTATGCATGAAGGAAGCTGGGCACTGTTAGCACTGCACTCTGCAAATGGACTGAGGCAAATGAGTGGAGCTTTGAAAGGCAGCATAATATGGATATGAGTACCAACTTTCTATAGACCTGAATGTGAGCTCTGACTTAACTCTGTGATAATCATCTGACCTTGGTAAAGACATTTGAGCTGGCTGGGCCATAGTGTTCTTTATTGTAAAGAAAGACAAATACTTGCATTTAGCTCAACTGGCTGAGATGAGAAATATGGTAATTCGTGAATGTCAATTTCTCAGTGGACTGCCTGAAACACAGAAAATACTACAAAAATGTAGCAATTATAATTACCAGGAAATGTAAAATGTTCCAATCATTGGCTCTGCATAGAGTTCTCCAGTTACACCAATACAAGCTTCTAGTTTGCCACCACTAGTAGTACTCTTTATGGTACAAAAACAATTAGAAACTACCTTACCTTAAATATAATGACAATATTGAAGGATATTCAGAAATAAAAAGCAAAGCAAGTATCTGTAAATGAAAAATAACTCTGTTTATAAAATGATAGATTACCGTCAAAAAGCTGACATGAACCAAACAAAGACTTGTCAATTGAAAACTTGGGCAAACAAGCTGGCTTTTCTTAATTCTGAGCATATCTGAATTTGGAGGATGGCTGTTGTGCAATTGAGAGTCATTTTTCTTGATATGCCAAACTTTCTAAGAAGACTGTCACTTGTACTTATTTCTCAAGTAAAGCACAGTGCCTTTAGGGGAAATCTACAATTTGAGTCACACATTTTTATTAGAATTTCACACAGTTCCACTTCGATGTCATGCTTTTCTACCTTCTTGATTTTGCCCATGTAAATGCTTCAGAAGGAACATACTTACACTGATTTCTAGATGCATAATACCTCTCATCCTTCAGGGTCCATAACCAATGCCTTCACTATCATGAAGTCCTTCCCAATTCCCTTCAGCACTCCAGTTGATGTCACACACAGCGCCCCCAATTATACTCCCATAGCACTTGATCTGTCCGTGCCTTATCAGAAATAACACATTTGACTTTATGGACCACTGATCTACATACTTTCTTTTACTTCTTGTCATATGTTATTTAATGACAGGTTTTTCTTTTCATGCAACATTGAAGTCTCAAGATTCTTAGTAATATTCTTCCAGTCCTGTATAGGCTCAAGAAATGTTTGAAGAATACAAAATTTTATCAGACTGTATAGCCTTCAGATTCCATTTTCCTAAAGTGAAATATTATGTGAAATTTGCTAAGGACAGAATTGAGTACAATGTGGCACAGAAAGTAGGTGCTCAATAGGTATTTGTTGAATGAAAGAGTAGATGGTACATCTATATGACCTATGGTCATGTTTCCTTTTCTTTTTCTCCTCTTCTTTCCTTCCTTCATCCTTTATTTTCTTTCTTTTTTCTTTTTTTTTTTTTGTGGTCCTGGGTATTAAATCTAGGGGCATTCTGCATTTGGGCTATGCCTCCCATCCCTTTTTTATTTTTTTGTTTTTGTTTTGAAATGGGGTCTTGCTAGGTTGCTGCAAGTCTGACCTCCAACCTGTGATCCTTCTGTCTCAGCTTCCCAGATACTCGGATCACAGTTATGTGCCACCTTATTGGCTTGGAGTTTCAATTAGAAGGAGTCTCAGTTAGATTTTGAGATAATAACCAGAAGTACCTATAGAACTTGCTTGGCGGGCCTATAAGAAGTGGGAAGACAGCTGGAAGCATTAATATGCAGAAGCCACACAACAGCACTGAAACATAATGAAAAGTGTGATAAAAATGCTTCTTTCTTAATTCAGCAATATTTTATTTTGCCCCCTATTCATTAGGCATTTACCTTCTTAATAAATGTTAATTTGTATGCATATTACCTCCTGAAATTTTAAATGAAAGTGATTATTAAAAATCATATTAAATTTTACATGCTTGAAAATGCACCATAAAAGTTTATAAGTCAGTGGCTATCTCATATTACACATGTGAGATGTTTACAAGTTGGACATAATTACACAAAGCTTTTGATGCTTACTGTGTATGAGGTCCTTCAATAATTAAAAGGAACATATGGCATGACAAATGTGACATATATGTACAATAAAACTGCAATTTACTATAATGCTCTGAAAATATGTTCATCCCATTAGCTGAATTATATGGGTAACTGAAAATTAAGCAGAAAATATTTTTCCCCTGGAATCATTGTTAGAACTGCAACTGACTGCATCAATAACATCCTAACTGGTCCATTTATCTTCCAGCCCTGTCCTCCTGCCACCTACACTGCCTCACAATAGCTAGAAATTATTCTAAGACATAGGCATTAAATTGTTATTCCCAATGCATTAAAGTTAAAATTCAAAGTTGTTTTTTTTTTTTTACCATGGGGGATTATCATGGGTAAGAATCATAACTGTAGGTCATACTAAGTGGTGGACTGCATATTAAAGTTACCTGAGGAACATCAAACTAGTCTGATGCTTGGTTGCCCCCACCCCAGAGGTTCTGAGTAGGTTGGGAATGGGGCTCAAGTATGGACATCATTTTTTTTTAATTTTTACTTTGAAACAGGATCTCATGGAGTTGCTCAGAGTCTCACTAAGTTCCTGAGGCTGTACTGTGACCCTTCTGTACCTTAACAAGTACCAAGATTAGTAAAGGCAGGTACCACCAGGCCAAATTTTGTCTTTATTTTGAAAGGAAATGAACAATTCCTGATGCGTTTTATACAGCAAAGTTAGCTCTCACATAAAATTTGTGTAAATAAGAAGATTTATCTTTAGAAAGGTAATGAGAGTAACAAGAAAAGATGAAGGAAGAGAATCCCCCTTAGCATGACTTTGTGAGTAGAAAGGTCAAAGTAAAAAAGGAGGTTCACAGCCAGCCTCAGCTATTTAGTAAGGCCCTCGCATTTTAGTGAGACCTTGCTTCAAATATAAAAAGAATAAAAAGTAGGGTTGGGGTGCAGCTTTGAGATAGAATGCTCCTGGGTTCCATCCCAAGTACTGAAAAAAAATTATATATATATTGAGTTATATATATAACTCAAAATGGATTGAATATTTAAATATAAGACATAAAACTTTGAAATTACTAAAAAACAATCAGCAAATGGTTTATAATATTGGTCTGGACAATTTTTTTTTTAGAAAACCTCAAAAGCACAGACAACAAAGGCAAATATAGACAAATGAGATTACTAAAAGGCTTCTGCATTGCAAAGGAATCAATCAAAACATTGAAGAGAATGGTAGAAAACCTACAGAATGAGAAAAAATACTTTCAAACTGTACATCTGAATGAGGGGTTACTATCCAGATAAAGAACCTAAACTCAACAGAAAAACAAGACCCAAATAGTCCAATTAAGAAATGGGCAATAGATCTGAATATACATTTCTCAGAGAAGATATACAGATGCCCAACAAGTAAATCCTGGAAGTACAAATAAAAAACACAGTGGGGTATAATTTTTATCATGGTTAGAATGAATTTTTGGCAAATAAATACATAACAAATACTGACCAGGATACAGAGATGGTTTACTCTTATAGACTGTTGGTGAGTATAAAAAGTAATACAACTGTTATAAAAAACAATAATGAAGCCGGGCATGGTGGTGCATGCTTGTAATCCCCGCACTTGGGAGGCGGAGACAGGAGGATCGTGCAGGTTCCAAGAGCCGTGCTGGCTTTAGAGACCTTGTTTCCAAATAAAAAAGTATAAAAAAAATAGGTCTGGGAGTGTAGCCCGGAGGTAGAAGGGTTTCCAGGAACCCCAGGATCATCAAAAAACAAACAAACAAACAAAACAATAATAAAGTTCCTTAAAAAACCCAAAATAGGATTACCACATGATCCAGATATCCTACTGGATGTATATTAAAGGAAATGGAATCAGTATGTGGAGGAGACATTTCACTCCCATGTTCATTGCACCATTTGTCACAATAGCCAACAGATGGACTCAAACAAGGTGTCCATCAGGGGAAGAATAAAGAAACTAAGAAACTGGTAAACATCTGTAATGGAATGCAAGGAATCCTCTAAAAAGAAGGAAATCCTGGCATTTGTGACAACAGGATAAACCTGGAGGACATTATGTTCCATGAAGTCAGGCAGGCACAGAAGAACAATAAACAACCTTAATCATAAGTAAAATCTGAAACTGTTGATCTCTTACAAGTAGAAGGTAGAGTGGCATTTCTAGAGGCTGGAAAGGATGGGGGCATGGGGAGAGGTTGATCAAAACGGGTACCAAGTTACAATTAGACAGGAGGAACAAGTTCTGGTGTTCTGTTGTGTTGTATGGTGACTACAATCAACAAAAATGTATCGACTATTTAAAAAATGACTAGGATTTTGCATGTCCCCATCTCAAGTAAATGATAAATATTTGCGGTGATGAATATGCTAGCTGTGATTATTGGATCACTGCAAAAATGTAAATGTATGTAAAAACATCAAAATATATGCCATAGATATTTAGAATTATTGTGTCCATTAAAAATAAAATAACATTTTAGCTGGGCGGGGTGGTTCATGCTTGTAATCCCAGCATTTGGGAGACTGAGACGGGAGGATCGCAGTTTGAGGCCAGCCTCAGCTACTTAGTGAGGTCCTTTGCAACTCAGTGAGATCCTGTTTAAAAAAAAAAAAAGAATAAAAAATAGGGCTGGGGCTATAGCTCGGAATTAGAATGCCCCTGAGTTCCATGCCCAGTACCGCAAAAAAAATAAATAAAAATAAAATAAATAAAATTTTAAATGTAACAAATAAAATATTAAGTGTTAGAAATCCATTATATTCTTTATTAATCCTTCAGAATTCAACCTCTTTTAATAAGCCTGATAAAAAGTAGACAAATAAGGACAAAAGAAGTTTGGATGTCGGATATTGAAACACAGACAGAAGGAAGAAGTTCTTGTGTTCTGTAGCACGGGGGGATGACCAGAGTTTACAACAATGTGTTATATAAGATTTGCAAGAAAGGAGGGAGTTTGAATGTTCCGGATACAACAGAATAATAAGGATGAAAAATGCTATTTAATTTGATTGGCGCATGCAGTATGCATATGTTGAAATAGCATTCTGAACTTCATTAATCAAAAACGTAGAATGGCATACATACTTTTAAGCCTAAATATATTGCAATAAAGAAATGATGTTTGAGGAATGGATGTGTTTACCTTGATTTAGACATTAAGTAATGTATACATATCCTGAAACATCATATGCTACACCACAAATATTCTTGTTATATTTTTATATCTCAGTTAAAATAATTTTAAATTTAAAAAATACTTCACAATATTTCATTCTCAGAAATTTTAATTTCATACAATAATGTTTTGATAATTAGGAGATTATATTTTGTATGATTATTGTTTAAATTTAGAAATTGGGTTTAAAAATTGAGAGTGAAGCTCTTTAGGAGGCAAAGTATTAAAAATAAACTCAGGATAAATAATATGCAAGTCTATATCTTCTATTTCTCTACAAATTAGCAGTAAATCCAGATGGAAGAAATATAGATTATTAAATTTTACATGAGAGTACCCAAAAATATCCATCTGCCATAAGATACCAGGGATTGGCTTAAAATTTCTATCTAATCTTCAGTTAGTAGTCTATTGCCTGTGAGCCGATTTGGGCCCAGAACCTGTTTTGAAAAGAGTTTCCTGCTTTTAAAAGCCTAAGCATAATCTATGGTTATGTTCATTCCAAAGTAAAAAGCAGACTGGAAAATGCAGGTCAGCTATAGATCTAGAAAAAGACAGAAGTAGATCATATGAACTAATGGTGAGGTTATATAAAGTAGTTTATCATGGGGATCAAATGAATAGTATGCTGGACATTTCCTATTCCAATAAAGTTTAAAATGATATCTGAGACATTAATTGAAAAGATAATTTAAGAAGAGAAATGTAAAAAAAATATAACAGGTAAATATTAAGCATTGTTTGGGACTCAAAAGTGTAAATTAAAATTTTTACCTATCTTAAAGGAAAGTTGCACTGAAACACAACCATTCTTCTTCACTTACATATTGCCTGTGAATACTCTTATGCTACAATGGTAGGTAGAGTTCAATATTTGTGACAGAAACTATATGGATAAAAACCTAAAATATTAACTGTGTGTTCCCTCTAAGAAATAACTGTCAACAATTTAGCTAGTGAGCAAAGTTTTCTCTATAAAGTTCCAATTAAAGTGAAAATTGATTGGCTGAGAGGGGTAATGCATTATGTTATGGTCACTGCTTAATAAGCAGCACACATATAGTGTGTTAAGAGTACAAGCTCGCGCCGGCCGTGGTGGCGCATGCTTGTAATCCCCGCACTTGGGAGGTGTAGACAGGAGGATCGCACAGGTTCGAAGCCAGCCTTGCTGGTTTAAGAGATCCTGTTTCAGCCGGGCGTGGTGGCGCACACCTGTAATCTCCGCGCTTGGGAGGCTGAGACAGGAGGATCGCACGGGTTCGAAGCCAGCCTCAGCTACTTAGTGAGACCCTGTTTCCAAATAAAATATTAAAAAATAGGTCTGGGAGTATAGCCCAGAGGTCAAAAGCCTCTGAGTTCCACCCCCAGTACCACCAAAAAAAAAAAAAAAAGAGAGAGAGATCCTGTTTCCAAGTAAAAATATAAAATAGGTCTGGGAGTGTAGCCCGGAAGTAGAAGGGCTTCCAGGAACCCCAGTACCACACAAAAAAAGAAAGAGTACAAGCTCTGGAACCATCATGCTTGGGCTCAGATCCCAGCCCTGCCCCTTTGTTGTAAAGGTTCATAAACTTTGCTAAATCCTAGACAAGGCCATGGTGTTCAGTGGTAAAGACCATTTATTGCACAACTCCAGGGGAAACATTCATCACATATGAATGATGACCATGAAAATATGCAGTGTACAATCTGTGTGGACCACGCAATTCAAACATCTGTTAAATAAAGGCAATGACAGCTTCTTGATCATAGAAGGGTTGGGAAGATCAAATTAGGTAATGTAATAAAGCAAATACCACAGTATGCACTCAGTAAATGAAGTTACAATGGAAAATTTCTAGCTGTTTCCCTAAATGGTATCTCCTTTTCAAATATAGTTTTAGTTGGATAAAAAAATCATCTGGTACAAGATTCATATTCCCTGGTTTTCCGTTCAGATAAATGTGGCTAATGGATTCGATTTGGGGAAAGGAATATGACTAAAAGAGATCATTGCAACTTCCACAGTGTCTCTGATCAAAGATCACTTGTTCTTTCTGGAATTGGCTGTTTCTCATTCTTATGGAGAATGCCAGAAAAAAATGGCAGATAATTAAGAGGGATTGTGCAAATGAAGACAATAAGCTCTCCAAATGAAGAAGTCGGGCCCCTGAATGCCCCAAGGAAAGGAACTGCCAAGTCATACAAAACAGAGCAAACTGGGACAGGAGAAATAAACACCCACCTGATTGAAGCCACAATGAATTTCAACAGCTTTAATGATGAAAATGTGACAACCAATGACAAAACAAGTGAAAATCTTGTTTTGATTTAAGTACATTCCCATGAAACCATCACGACAATCACAAGGAATGAGTCCATCCTTCCCCAAAGTTTTCTTGTACTCATCAGGACTCCCTCATTTTGCCCCTAGTCCTCTTTGCTCCCCAGTCATTAAGCCACCACCATATTGTACAACCTTTTGGTCAGAGTCTCTTAGTCTTCATCTAAACTAATGCAGATATTCTCAGGGTTTTTTTCCATGAGTTTTGTGTCAGTTCACATAGAAATTTGTGTAAATGGTTCAGGTAATGGATGGGTTTAAATGTGTATAGGGGAGGACTGGAGGGAAAAGCAGAAAGTAAACTGTGAAGCAGAAGGCACAGATAAAAGCAGATTTTAGGGTGAGTGGTTTAAACTATTGGAGCAACTCTTTACTTGGTTGTAAACTCACTGAGGGCAGGTCCTTTGCCTCATTCATTCTGAGAGACTAGCACAGTAGTGTTCTACCCACAATGCACATTCAATTTGTGCTAGATGGGTAAATAGATGATGTGACAGTAATATAAAAAGAGAGAAAGGATCAGCAATTTTATAATTATTCACTGAGCTGGTATTTCTTTTTCCATGCATTAGAAGCAGCAGTATATTTTAGACAATTTTGCTTCAAAGCAAGCAAAGAAATAAAGAAATATGTTCAGGTACAGCAATTTTGAGAAAAAAAACATCTTTGATCTAAAATACTTGGCAAAGAAGAATAAAAGTGAGAAAGTATTCAGTGTTGTGAAAACCCTCAGGAGAGGGACATTTTTATTTGACATTTAAGGGCTATCTCTGGTAATATCTTTTTCAGTTCCTGATCTCCAGCTTAAGAGCAAATAACAAGGCAGAATGGTAGAGAATGAACAGAATGAGAAATGCAGCAGAGCAGAAAGGAAGGTCAAGAAAGAGGATGAGCAGACGCAAAAGAACCCTCAGTAGCGTGATTCACTGGGTGCCTGGGACCCCATCACATCTTTAATATCCTTTTATGCCTTCTGTTGCTCAATTTACATTTATGCATCATTCAACCAGCCAGAGACTATACCAAAAGATGGTGGTAACAGGAAGAATATGTCATTATCAATTAGAACCTTAAAAGAAGGAGACAGTCATGTAACTATATCAGCAATAGACATAAACACATGGGGACCATGGTTCCCGATTTTCTCAGGGTAGTTCCAACTTAACCCTATTGAATCAACAAAATTTATTAGCATTCTTTGGCTTTCTAAAGTGTCCCAGTTGGGATAATAAATACAGTGCTATCATAGAAATATCAATGGAATCTCAAAGGACAGGCTAGTTAAGTCAACCTGAGTAGGTCAAGAATAATTTTGTACAGAAGTAACATTAGAAGTGAACATGAAATTTAAGTAACTGTGATCCAGGAAAATAAAGACAGGTTTGGGTGCTTAGAGCAGAGGCAACATTGCTGGGCTGTTTCAGGGTTATGTGCAAGAACAGCACTTTCAAAGAAAAAAGGGTGTCAGAGATGGAGGAAGTTCAAACCTGGATTCTTTTGTATTAAAATTTAATGTATAGCCGGGTGCAGTGGCACAGGGCTATAGTTCTAGTACTTCGAAGGCTAAAATAAGAGGACAGCAGGTTTGAGCACAACCTTAGAAACTTACTTAGAAAATCTGTTCCCAAATAAAAAATTAAATAGGGCTGTGGGTGCAGATTGGCGGTAGAATGCCCCTGGGTTTCATCTCCTGTACCACACACACGCACACACACAAATGTGTACAATGGTGCCTGGAAGAATTTCATAGCACCAAGGTGACTTAGTGATAGCAGTTTATGAGTAGTATCCATCCTCCTTACTGGTAAACTAAGTGACATTCATGATATTAGGTACAGGAGCAAGAAAGATTGGTGACACTGATTCAATATTTTACAAGAGGATATAACAAAGGACAAAGGGTAGAATGTTGAATCACTTAGTGACAAGAGGGTCTTTACAGTGAAATAACTCTTCATAGCTGGGCAAATGGGGAAGTGAAATCAGGCTGGATAAGAGGAGGATATTTAGGGAAAAACAAAGAGGGTAAAGAAATAGAGTGATGGATCTCAAGCTATAGTGAGCATAAAATCAAATATGTTTATTAAAAGTACAGTCTGTTGCTTCTATTCTCGAATTCTGATATAGAAAATTTGATGAGTCTGAAGAATCTTTTCAACTGGATGAGTACATTTGAATTGAAGAATAGATGTACAGAGAGTCATCAAACTCAGTGCAATATCTACCCCTTGGGAAAATTTACTTTTATCAGGATATTTTATACTGTAAGTGCTTTAGGTCATGGATTCACTCCTTTTCTCATTCGCTCACTCACATAAAGGCTAAAGACTCAATTCACTAACAAGTTTTACAAGTTGCTCAATCCATTTTTAGTTGTATCCCATGCAAAATGAAAATAACAATATCCATGTTGTAATGATATTGCAAGTGCAACCAATTTCGAAAAGAGTGCCAAGGATCCTCAGAGGAGTAGGAATGAACCTACCGTAGGATCCAGCTATACAACTCCTAGGTATCTATCCAAAGGAATTGAAAACAATCTGCCATAGGAATGCATGTGTATCTATGTTTATAGCTGCACAATTCACAATTGCCAAACTGCGGAACCAGTTGAGATATCCATCAACAGATGAACGGACTGCAAAACTATGGGATCTATATACAATGGCATTCTACTAGGCCATAAAAAATAACAAAATTATGTTATTTGCAGGGAAATTGATGGAACTGGAGAATATTATGCTACGTGAGTTTAGCCAGTCACAAAGTGAAAGGTTCGACGTTCTCCCTCACATGTAGCAGCTAGGGAGAAACTGCTACATAGTCCGGGCTCCTGACACAGGAGGAACATTAGTGGAGTGAAGGAGGGGACCTATCTGAGCAAGAAGGGAGGGGGGAGGAAAACCTGAAGAGGGAAATACCTGAATGGACATGATGTACATACACAAATTTATCAAGCCAAGCATTGTGCTGAGCACGGGAAGGATGGGAGGGGGAGGGAATGGAGTGAGAGCTGGGGGAAGGCTCAGTGAATACTATGTGCATGTATGCTTCTATCACCCTGAAATTCAGCAACACGTACAATGCACCAATTTAAAATTATATATACCCGGGCGTGGTGGCGCACCCTTGTAATCCCAGCATTCAGGAGGCTGAGACCGGAGGATCGCGGTTTGCTGACAGCCTCGGCTACTTAGTGAGGCCCTCTACAACTTATTGAGACCCTGTTTCAAAATAAAGAGTACAAAATAGGGCAGAGGGTGCAGTTCGGAAGTTGAATGCCCCTGGGTTCCATCCATAGACCTACAAAAAAATAAATAAATTATAGATATATAATTACATATATTTACATATGTATGTATGTATATATACATATACATATACATATACATATACATATACATATACATATACATATACACAAGGGATTCAAAATACAAATGAGAACAGGGAGAATTAGAATCTATTTTCATTAGAGAAGAGAGATTGAGAATCTATTCTGAGGTTGGGGGAATTTCCATTGCAAAAATGGGAGACCCAAATGATTGATTGGAAATTACCCAAATAAGAGTATAAGAATAGCTGGGCATGGTGATGCAAACATGTAAACGTAGTAATTGAGAAAGCTGAGACAGGGAGAGGGCAGGTTCAAAGCCAGCCTCAATCACTTAGCGAGACCCTACTTCAAAATAAAAAATAAAATAGGGCTGATGGTGTAGCTCAGAGGTAGAATGACCCCGAGCTCAATCCCTAATGCCACAAACAACAAGTAATAATAAAAACTTAAAAAGTACATGGACAAAAATTATACAAGGGAAGTAGTATCTGAGATCTTCCAGGTGTATTAGAGCCTGTCATGTTAATGCAAAAATAAAAAAGCCACTGTGACAAGAATGTTGAAAGTGGCAAGAATGAGAGATGTTTATTGTTGGAGACAAAGGCAGGGTCCAGATGGTGCAGTGTACTGGGCCATATTAACAAATTTCAACTTCATTATAAGCAAGAAGGGAAGTCACTGAAGCATTTTAAGTTGAGCCTGTGGTTTCTATGATTTTTACATCTGCAGTCTTTGTGTGTGTGTGTGTGTGTGTGTGTGTGTGTGTGTGTGTGTGTGTGTGGTACTGGGGATGAAACCCAGGGGCCTTCTACCTCCAAGATACACCACCAGCAATATTTAATTTTTATTCTTTATTTTCATGGTAATGCAACGTGCATGTTGGATTGTAAAGAAAAAGGTCAAGCTGATTGTTTTCTAACACTACCGATAAAGGGGTCATTTTTTTCCCATTAATTTGCTTCTTTATTGTTATAGAGTGCACAGGTCACACAGAAATAATAGCAGCAATATAGGGCTAAACATATCTTGGAACTCCGTCAGTTTTCATGCCAATGAAAATATAACTACCTCCCACACCATCACCCACATAGTTGACTAACCAACAATGTTGCTATTCAATATCAAAAGGTCAGCCATAGGCCTACATTTTTAGAAATTCCCAACATAAATGGAATAAAGCATTCAATTGGTATTTTTTTCTCAGTATGTGGGTTCATTCTTATATTTTATTGAAATGAATTATTTCTGCCTTTAAGAGATATATGCCCTTGGGGAAAAATGTGATTCTTTATTGATCCATATCAAGTAGAAAATATATATCAGGGCAAAATCAAAAATAGAATCATTTCTGGCAGAGACAACTGTTAAAAGCAGGAGTAGGGTGGAATGAGAGAAATATTTCCAGCAATTCTTTACATGCTTTCACAGGAAACTAAACCGTAAATAATTGTACGACACCAGCCCAGAGTCTCAGCATGAAGAACAAGGAAAATAAAAATGACAATTTGGACTCACTTCAAGGTTTTTCCCAAGGTGACTAATAAGTCAGCGAGAAGAAATTTTAAATCATTGATAAGAGTTTAGAGACATGGTCTAGTTCCCTGCTTGTAGCACAGTGAGAAGAAACAAGCTCAGTAGTCATGGCAGCCCTCAAGAGTTTAATCCCCCATTCTTTTGTGTGTGTGTGGTACTGGAGATGGAATCCAGGGACATTTTACCTCTGAGATACTCCCCCCAGCCCTATTTTTTATTCTTTATTTTTAAACAAGGTCTCACTAAGTTGTGAAGGGCTTCACTAAGTAACCGAGGTTGGCCGTGAACTGCTATCCTCCTGTCTCAGCTTCCCAAGAACTGAGATTACAAGCATGTGCTACCACTCCCACCTTTTAATCCCTCATTCTAAAGCATATGGAATCATAGAGTTTCTTCTCAAAGTCACATAAGTACCAGAAAGTATTTAAAATTATTTTTATGGTATTGGGAATTGAACCCAAGAGCATTCTACCATGGGGTAACACCCTCAATTCCTCTTATTTTATTTTATTTTTTTTATTTAATAAACATTTATTGAGAACCTATTACGTTACAGATGGCAGCACAGAGGACATAACGATTCACAAGACAGATGCAGTCCCTGACCTCGCACTGCCCAGTTTGGTCCTTTTCTTTTTTATTATTATTTTTTTAATTTATTTTATTGGTGCACTGTATTCATACATCATAGTGGGATACAAACTTTTGTAGACATACATGCACACATCGCCCAGTCAGCCCCCAACTGATCCCCACCCCATTCCCTCCCCATCCCTCCTTCCCATGCTTGGCTTAGTGGTTGACATCTAGTATTATAGCAAATTATCCAAATTTAAAAATGATAATCTCACATAACAGTTTCATTTGTCTGATACCAAGCTTTTGATGACTTAAAGATAACATTTCAATATTTCTTTTTGCTTTCTTTCTTACCAGAGAATATTTTTTCTATTTTTTAGGTGAAACTATCATATATTTACATATTTATTTTTCAGAAAAAAATCTATCCTAATATGTAATATGGATTCTAGATACCCAAAACGATCTTGAAAAAGAACAAAGCAAGAAGATACATATTTTCTGATTTCAAACCATATAAAGCTACAATAATTGAAACAGTGTAGTACTGTTCTAAAGGCAGATATATAAACCATTGGAGTTAAATAAAAGCCTAGAGCTAAATTCTTCCCTATATTATCAAGTTATTTTTGACAAGGTTTCCATGAACATTTGGTGGTGGAAATAATAATCTTTTAACTAAATATAGTTGAAAAATAATAATTACATGGAAAAGAATAAAATTGGACCCTTACCTAATCCCATATACAAGTATTAACTCAAAATAGATAAAAGACCTAAATATAAATCTTAAGACTATAAACTTTTAGAAGAAAATCTGGGTCATAAAACCTCACAACATTGAAATTGGCAGTGATTTCTTGGATATGATTTCAATGGCACAGGCAACAGAAGAGTATACAAACTTCCTAAAAAAAAAAAATTGTATATCCAAAGACAATGTAAGCAGAGTTAAAAGTTACTAATAGAATTGGATAAAATATTTCCAAATGCTATATCTGAAGGTATATTAATATTCCAACTAGAAATCCTAAAAATTAACAATAAAGGCAAACAATACAATTTAGAGATAGGTAAAAGACTAACAAAAATAATGAATCTTCACAGATAACCAATCTTAGTTGTTTGTTGGATGGAAAATCTTGTTTCTCTGGTTCTGGTGTGTGTTACCTGATTCTTCTTTGTAGTTAATCTCTTTGAGTATTTTCTCTAGCGCTGGTTTTGAAGACATAAATTCCTTCAGTTTCTGTTTGTCATGGAAGCTTCTTATTTCTCCATCTAATTTGATAGAAAGTTTTGCTGGGTAGGAAATTTTTGGCTGGAAGTTGTTTTCTTTCAGAGTTTGGAATATGTTACTCCAAGCCCTTCTGGCTCTCATGACTTGGTTTGGGAAGTCTGGAGTGATTCTAATTGGTTTGCCTCTGAATGTCACTTGGTCCTTTGTTTGAAGATGGCGACCGAGAAAAGTGGGGCTTAAGAGCCTCGCTAACAACCAATCTCCATTACCACAAAATCAGCGCCTTTCATAGCCAGAAAACACTATCACCAGAGAAACAAAAAAATCACCAGGCTCCAGAGAGAAAGCGGTCTGAGAACAGAGCTCAGAGCCACAGAGGAGATACACTGGCCTCACGCTCGAGGACGCGGCAGCAGCGCCACACTACCGGAGGCAGCGGCGAATTCACCGGACGGCTACAGCAAGCCGAGGTGAGCCGCTGCAAAACAGCCAGGCGGGATTTTTCAGCGCAGGGAACATCTAAAGCTCCCAGTGGCTGAGCTCAACACACGCTGCAAGAACTCAGAGTGGAATTCAAAACCAAGAAGAAATAAGCCAGCCTCACGGCCGAGGGCGTAACAGCGGCGCCATATTGCCACCGGCGGCAGCAGCAGCGAATTCAACGAGTCCAGTACAGCTACATCTGCAAACTCAAGAACAGTGAGTCAAATTGCGGGCCACAGAGGAGAAATCCCAGTACTGTACTTCCTGGGACTTGACCCATTGGGGGAGTGGCAGTGGCAGAGATATCACACCATAGGAGAACTTGCAACCTGGCACCCCCCATAGTTTAAAGCAGCCTCTATCGACTCCCTGGGTCGGAGACTCTGTGATACAACCCAGTAAAGGAGTAGTGGGGTCTGAGTTACTACAGACTCGAGATCCAGAGCACCTTAAGTGAAGTCATAGTGACCCAAGGGAAGAACCCAGAGAAGGCACAAACTTCCGAAATCATGGGAAAGAGGAATAACACTGGATCAATGAATGCCCACAACCCACAACATCAGAACCCAATAAAACAGAAAATCAGAGATTTCTAGAAGATCAAATCAGGAAAATAACTGTAGAAATAATAGAAGTGCTTCGAAAAGAACTCAGAGAGAGCCAAAAAGAGATAAGGGATGCAATTAATGAAGTAAAGTCCTCAATTCAAAGCACAAACAACCGATTAGACCACATGGAGAACAGAATCTCGCTCTTAGAAGATGATCATTCCAAGCCGGGCGTGGTGGCGCACGCTTGTAATCCCCGCGCTTGGGAGGCGGAGACAGGAGGATCGCGCAGGTTCGAAGCCAGCCGTGCTGGCGTAAGAGACCCTGTTTCAAAAATATAAAATAGGACTGGGAGTGTAGCCCGGAGGAAGAAGGGCTTCCAGGAACCCCAGTACCACCAAAAATTAAAAAAAAAAAGAAGATGATCATTCCAAAAATGAATGCATAGTTTCTAATCTAGAAAAAAATATCCAACAGCAGGTATCTGACATTGAAGAAATATGGGCCCATTTTAAGAGAGCTAACCTAAGAATAATTGGAATAGAGGAGGGAAAAGAAAGTGATACCAAAGGGATCAACAATCTCTTCAAGGAAGTAATAGCAGAAAATTTTCCAAACATAGAGCAAGAGGTTGATACACAGATCCAGGAAACTTATAGAACTCCCTTTAGACAGGATCGGAGAAGAGGATCCCCATGCCACATAATTGTCAAAATGACCAATGTGGAAGCCAAGCAGAGAATCCTCTTATTTTAAAACAAGTTCTCATTAATATTCTTTTTTTGTGTGTGGTACTGGGGGTGGAACCCAGGGGCTTTCTACCCCCTTTCTACTCCCAGACCTATTTTATATTTTATTTGGAAACAGGGTCTCACTAAGCTGCTGAGAGCCTTACTCAGTAGCTGAGGCTGGCTTCGAACCTGTGCGATCCTCCTGTCTCAGCCTACCAAGCACGGGGATTACAAACGTGTGCCACCACGCCCAGCTTCTCATTACTATTCTAAGACTGACCTCAAACCTGTGATCCTCCTGTCTCAGGCTCCCAAGTACTGAGTTTACAGAAATGTTCCAAAAGGCCTGGCTTAAAATTTATATTTTTCAGGTCACAACTTTTTTTTTTTTATAATTCAGCAAGCCTTGTCACCATAAAATGAGTGTTCAAGTCATGAGTCTTGAAGTTTGGACTGGGACTAAGGCAATTTCTCCCTTCCCCTAAGCTTAACTTCCGAATCTACAAGTTTCAATTATATACACTAAGTTTGCCCATGGCCGCTCAAGCATTGCCTACTACAGTAACACATTCTATAATAAAACAGTGATCAAGTTCTCACACCTGAAATTATTATACATTTTATTTTTTATGGAAGTGGTACCTTAAACAAATAAATGAGTAAAAGCATCAAATATAGATTAGCACATGTCTAGAACCATAACCTGAATTTAATATTTAAAAGTGACAAATAAGGGCCAGGCATGGTGCTGCATGCCTATAATCTCAGTAACTGAGACACTGAGACAGATTTGAGGCCAGTGCCTGACAACTTAGTGAGACCCTGTTTTATCATAAGAAGAGCTGGGAGTGAAGCTCAGCAGTAGAACTCCCCTGTGTTCAGTCTTTAGCTCTACCTTGCATACACAAAATTCAACTATAGGGAAAGGTCATTAGAACAGGCATATCATGGTTTCTTATGCTAAAGAGAAAAAATTTCTAGCTAGAAAGTATCCTCACATGGCCGGGCGTGGTGGCGCACGCTTGTAATCCCTGCGCTTGGGAGGCAGAGACAGGAGGATCGCGCAGGTTCGAAGCCAGCCGCGCGTGCTGGCTTAGGAGACCCTGTTTCCAAATAAATGTTGTAAAAATAGGTCTGGGATTGTAGCCTGGAGGTAGAAGGACTTCCAGGAACCCCGGTACCACCAAAAAAAAAAGAAAGAAAGAAAAAGGAAAGAAAGTATCCTCACAATCATTTTATAAATAATATTTAGCATATGTATATGTAAATTTCAGAAACAAAGACATTTATTTGAACATTCTAGGTTTCTGTGAAGATAAGATTAAATCTATGCTAACCATAAAGCACTGTGTTTAGTTCTTACCTGATCCCATTGAACCAGCAAGAAAAACTTTTGCCTTTGAAAATACAAAGAGCTAGACTAAAGGAAATGTCATCCCTCTTTTACTTTTCTGCTAGATGTTCTTTCTCTCATAGAATAGTTGCATTAGCTTAGAAAGATGAACTCAAGATTTTAAATATTTTCTGTTGAACAACACAAGATTAAATGCTACAATAAATGAGTTCACAGCAAATTATGAGTATAATTATAATGTTCAATTCTTCTAATTTTAAGACAACAGGTTATCCATAATAGATGATGTCTATATAAGAGAATTGGAATTGAACAAGACAAAAATAGTCTCTGTACCCATTTTTTCTATGTACATCATAAAAGGGGTAAATGTGTTTAATATTTGCGTAGTGACTTAGAGTTTACAAAGTTCTCGCAGACACCAAATTATTTGATAAAACACAAAAACTGATGTCCAGAATGGTTAACTGACATGTGCAATGTCATTCTGCAAACACGTTAAAAGAGAAAAAATCAAACCAAGGACTTTATTACATAATCCCATTTGTAAGTCTCTAGCTGCATTAGTAAGATCCTCAGGAATTGATTGCAGTCTGAGAGCTGGTACCTGCAGTTTATTAATACTTTAATGATTACTGTACCCTGACATTATGCTTTTACAACAATGTTCTGGACATTATAACATAAATCTTCAATCTCATTTTCATATGATCTATTTATCCACCAACACTTGTAAACTGCATTTCAAACCAACAAGCATATAAAATATTTTAACTTGTTACTTTTTAGGATGAAATTATTTAATCTATGTATTACATTATTTGTAAATCTTGGCAATTTCTATGTCTTTTGCCCAGCTCAACATCATTCTCAATTAAAATGTAAGAAAAATAGTTTATTATACTTTACAAAAATGTATTTTTGAATATGGATTAGACATATCCACAAGGGGTATACAAAATATGAGTTTTATTTTTTCTATTATGAAAGGAAAAGTAAAGAAATGGTATAGTTGCCATAAAATATATTTTTGATCATTTAAATTTAAAATCATCTTAGAAATGTCACTTGTTATTTTTTCTTACTTATTCTTTGTGAAATAGTCTCAGATTTTATTCTAATTGAGCAGATATTAAGCTAAATGCCCTCACAATTCCATCCTCTTCCCTACCGTGACTATTTCTGCTGCCAATTACTAGATACAAATAGAGATTTTAACAAAGACATCACAACTACAAAGGTTAGCTATAATCTATTATTTTTGAGACTTAACTCCAAAAAGAAAGATGTACTACTCAGGTTGTCTCTCAGCAAATCTGAACCAGGCCCAGCCCTGGCACTATTTCACCAATGATGAGCATTCATTCTAAAAAGTTTATAGAACTAAGTCTGTAGAGGTGATCAAAAGACCCCAGACATTTGGCCTTGGATGAAGAGAAACTCAGAGGGAGGAAACCGAGATACAAATGGAAAGGGAGCCAAAACATGAGTAGAAGCAGGCTAAAAGCCTTAACTACCATGAGACCAGTAGGGCCTTTCCCTCACTTCCTACGTCCTGACCTCCATTTAGAGAAGTCTGAGCTCACTTTGCCCTAATCTTAAATAAGAGGAAAGTTATTTTTATTTATTAAATTAAACTTTCTTTTTCACAAGCAAGCTTGTATGAGCTCATAGCTAAAACTATCCCCAGATATAAATGACTATATCAATGCTGAGATTATAGATATTAATATCTGTGTGTAATATGAAGTATATTTTCTCATGCTTCAGTTATCATTTTCAATGCTGTCATCCAATAAGCCTGATCGCCCAACTTAGAGGAAGAAAGATTTATTTCCTTACAGTTTTTGGAGATTTCAGAATTTCAACCCATGTCAGGCTGCGTCTGTGGACCTAAGGACATGCCAGCGGGAAGCAGAGAGAAGGAAATTGCAAATGTTCTGAATGTACTGCTTCTACAACATATAAGCAGAAAGCTAGAAAAATCAAAGAAAGGAGAGACTGTCTAGGTCAGCACTCTCACCACTATATTACAAAACAACTGACCATACAACTTAAGGGAAGAAAATGTATTTGTTCACTTTTGTTTGTTTGTTTGTTTGTTTGTTTGTTTGCTTATGATACTGGAAATGGAATCCAGGGACATTCTACCTCCAAATTATACCCCCAACCCTATTTTTTATTCTGACACAGGATGTCACTAAGTTTCAAAGGGCCTCACTAAGTAACTGAGACTGCCCATGAAGTGTGATCCTCCTGTCTCAGCCTCCCAAATGCTGGGATGACGAGTGTGAAACACCATGTCTGGCTGATCACAGTTTCTTGAAAATTCTGGGTTCAGTCCATGTAAATGTCAGCCTGAAATCTACAGATCTCATGGCATGGTGGTGGCAAGTGGAGAGAGGAAGAGCACCAGGCTTCATTCTCACCTCTTGGAGGCTGGAAGTAGAAAGTAAGCAGGAGGAGGAGAGGGTCTTAAATAATTCTGAAGGCTACACTCCCAGGAACACCTCCTTAGCAACCAACACATGCTTTCCAACATTATTACTTGTTTCCTTGAAGACTACGGGACATTCTAAATCAAAACCATTTCTCTGGGTTATTTTTTATATCTAGTAACAAAAACAAACCAAATAATGCATCTTGATTTTTTTAAATTCAAAGTTAATCAAATTCCAAAGAAGGCAAGGGAGATATTGGGGAGAAAGTTATTGATAGTCTATTAAAATATAGTAATCACCAATTCATTTACCACCCCCCAAAAATGTGACCAAATAAATAAACATGATGCTATGAAATTTTTGTGGTTTGAATGTTTTTGTCTCCTACAAAACACATATCCAAATGCAATCCGCAACATAGAAATACTGGGAAGTTGCAAAAAAAAGAAGATGATTATGTCATCGGTATTTTGTCCTCTTGAATGGCAAATGAGAATGGGCCCTCTCTCTTCTGCTATTCTCATATGAGAAATTGTGTTTCCCCTCTACAGAGAAGAAACCTACTGGTAACACAATTTTGGACTTCTCATCCTCCAGAAATGTGAGAAATAAAGTTACCTATTCTCAGTCTCAGGTATTGCCTTACAGCAACACAAAAACAGAATAAGACAGAAATAACATCAGGGACAATGTTAAGCTAATCCCATACACATATTCAATTCATATTTGAAATGAAAAGACAGCTCCCCACACCCATTGCTCTGGTATATCTATTGTATACTGTTAATATTCATGCTGTATTTAAGAACAATTATAAAGAAGCACCAGGTCTGAACTGAGGACAAAAGATAATATCAACATAAACTAGTTTTGCATTTAGAAATCACAAATAAAGTAATTTTGGGAAGAACAGTTGTTCAGGAATTACTTTGAGACAAGCACTTATATGTACACCAGAAATCAGGGCATGAACTGTGGGGCTCTTCTTATATTAGGTACTTTTAATAATATTAATACCACTCTTTAACTTTATAATTTTCAATAATGAAATTTTTGTACCTGACACTAGCCACATCAAATAACTTTATTTATAACTGCACAGAATGAGATGAGAAAATTTCTGAGAACCCATGCACTTGTTAAGAAACTGATTCTCTTAAGAAATGCCCTGACCACCACTATAGCTATAATTGTTGTTTTTGTGACCTTACTGGTAAGAAAATATTCTGCACTTCCCAGTGACCATCTTATTTTAGGTTCTTTTATTATCTACTTGTGATTGTGAAACCAATAATCCATTCATTCCCATTTCTCTCTGGTCTTTAGAGAACTGTAGGCAGTAGAATAAAGATCATAGAAAAGAGGATGTCAAGATATTTTCATAACACAATTTTTGATCATATATATATTTTAAATTATTTATAATTTGTGATAGATTTTTAACTTATCCAAAGCATAATACTTAAAAATATCACTACCCTCAAAATATGTGTGTGTTTTATGATTTTTATGATTTTATCTGGAAAAATAAACTTCTCTAAAGTAAGTAGCAATTGCTAAGCTTTATGCCTAGAAATGCAGTAGTAAATTCTGGAAGACTGCAGAATTACCTCAGGGTAAAATATTAAAGCTGTTTTATGCAAACGGAAGACATGGAGTCTATTAGAAATCATTAAGATGTACACAGCTTTGAAGCTTATACGCTTTTTTTCTCCTACTGAATAACTGCAATTTTAAATATGAAGCTTGCAGTTTGGAGACCCTAACCAAATTAGGCATAAATAATTTATATTCATCTAAGTTGAATGCCTGACTCTCTGGCATGTTAAGTGCTACAATTATCAAGACTAGACAAGTGCTTCATTTTCATTTTCCAGAGTGATATTTTTATGGTTGAATATATCTGTGGATATTTCTGCATGATTGCCTACAATAGGCTTGCTCATTCTCCATTTAAACTTGCTAAAAGAAGTTAACTTAATGCTTTGCTGTATTGAAATTTATATTAATCCTGAAGGGTCATATTGAATTACATTGGTATATTTATGATTATTTTATCCTTAGTGACTATTGGGAGGAAAATTCAGGTCAGGAGGAAATTCTATTTTGCATAATTAAATATTTTTCCCATTTTACCCTCATATTCAACTATAATTATATTTATCTAGCAAACAGAACATTTCTTTTGAGAAGAAGAAAACAGCATAATAGAGTTACTTTGAAGGAAACAGCATGACAACAAATGCATAGCAAAAATCAAGGATTCTACTCTTCAGATTAAACTCTTATGGGACCTGAATGTTGCTTTCTACTATTTTCCATTTGGCACTATTTTTCTCCTTTAGCCAAACATGGAATAGTATGAAAAATTTGCAGAAAGAAAAAATCATTGCAACTATATTACAACTAGCAATTATTTTCCCTCCCTTGGTATTATTTACATATTAATAAAATACTTTTAGGCCAAATGTGGTGGTGCATGCTTGTAATCCCCACGCTTGGGAGGCAAAGAAAGGAGGATTGTACAGGTTCGAAGCCAGCCTCACTGGCGTAAGAGACCCTGTTTCCAAATAAAAATATAAAAATTAGGTATCTGGGAGTGTAGCCCAGAGGTAGAAGTATTTCCAGGAACCCCAGTAAAAAACACACACACAAAAAAGTACTTTTTTTGGTGGCACTGAGGATTGAATCCATTGACATTCTACCTCTAAGCTATACTCTCCAACTTTTTTATTTATTGTTTTGAAACAGGGTCTTACTAAGTAACTGAGAGTCTTCTATGTTGCTGAGGCTGTCCTCAAAGCTAAAATCCTCCTGTCCCACATTCCCAAGTACTGAGATCACAGAGCCATCTGGTTAACTATTTGCTTAAGTAAAACAGTTTTGATACATAATTATTATATGATAACTAACACATAAATTTATCTCCCATGTTCATTCTTCTATCACTTTATACTGTTCACATAAAAAATGTTCATCATTACCTTGATTTACTTTTTCTTTAGCTCTCTAATAAGCAATAACATCAGAGTAGCTCCCTGTACCTGTTCTTCTTTCCAATTTCCGTTTCCTTTCTTCTGTCCCAGAGTCCTTTGACTTGAACTCTAGGAGCATTATCCTTTACCAACTCTCTGCTTCCATAGTTGAAAAACACTTGTCCTTTTTTCTGTCAAACACAAGGCCCTAACATTGGTCATTCCCTCTTTCTAGAAAATTCTTCAGATTGTCACTTGTCTTGTTCCTTTATACCATTCAGTTCTCAGCTCTAATATCATCTTCTTGAAGATGGTTTCTATGACGTCTGTATGGGAAGTAGCCTGTCTTAGTCTGTTCAAGCTGATATAGAAAAACATCATAACCTGAGTGACTAATAAGCAACATAAATACAATTGTTATAGTTCTAGAGGATGAATATCACTTTGCCAGCAGATACAATGTCAGTGAGGGTCTATTTTGGGATTCATAGATGGTACTTTCTTCTTATGCTTTCACCTGATGGAAGAGGCTAATGATTATTCTCTGATATTTTTTTAAAGGTACTAATCCCATATATAAGGGCTGAGCATCCATCATCTATAACTTATCAAAAGCTTCGTCCCTAATATCTTCATATTGGATCACATGATTTCAACATATGAGTTCTAGGTAGACACAAATAGCCACACAAGACCATAGGCATTGGAGCTAGAGACGGGGGATGTAGCTAGTGGTAGAGTGCTGGCTTAGAACATATGAAATCCTATGCTCAATCCCCAGAAACACAAGAAAGGGGAGGAAGGAAGGAAGGAAGGAAGGAAGGAAGGAAGGAAGGAAGGAAGGAAGGGAGGGAGGGAGGGAGGGAGGAAATAGTCATATGCTACACCAAATCATTCCCTACTTAATTATTGTTTATTTATTTTTTATTATCATTATTATTTTTTTTTTGGTGGTACTGGGGTTCCTGGAAACCCTTCTACCTCCGGGATACACTCCCATACCTATTTTATATTTTTATTTGGAAACAGGGTCTCTTAAGCCAGCAAAGCTGGTTTTGAACCTGTATGATCCTCTTGTCTCTGCCTCTCAAGCGGGGGTGGGGGAATTACAAGAATGAGCCACCACCAGGACAGGCCTCAATTTATTTTTAGTTGCTAATTTTTATTGGAATGCTTCCTATTTATTTATTTGCTTTTTTGCTTATTTTATATCTTCTCATTTCCATCAATCCCAAATAGAAGACAAATTTCATAAAAGGCATGTAAGTATGTTTTTCCTTTAAGTGCTGTCCCCCAAATACCCATAACAATGGTCACATCACAGGCAACTAATGAATAATGCATAAAAGTACCAGGTATTTAGTAAGATAATATATATATTTTCTAAGGATAAGTATCTATGCTATCACAATTCCTGTTTTGCAGGTAAGAAAGCTAAAACTTGGGCAGGTGAAACGATTTGTCCAACATTGCATAATAAATGACATATGTTTTGATATTAAGATGTTGGCCTTTTTACAGAATATTTAATTTATCAAGGTGATTTCATCTAATATTCATGACAGTCTTATGGAATAAGAATCATCATATTTATTTTTATAGATGAGAAAGGTTAGACTCAGAATAATCACTCTCTTCTTCACAAATCAAACTAGTAGAATTTGTTAAAGTATAATCCTGTTTTCTCTGACCTAACTTCATGATTTCTTCATTCATCATGTGACCTCAACTTTTCAGTCATAGCACTAAAGTTAAAGTATTATAATACAAGATTTTAAGAAAAAATATATTAAAGATAATACTATCTTTATATAATAAGCATTAAATATTTGCTATCAGTATATAGCATAAATATTTATAACTGTTCTTTCTAACATGAGTCTTCACCCTCATCACCGTCTCTCTATGTGACAAGTGGTGCTTTTAGAAGCCCTAAAGAGATAGCCAAGATCTTCCTCCTTCTCACTGAATTAAATGGATATGACCCCACCAAGACCACGCTGGAAGCTTCTATAAGGCAGTATTCCTGAAAAACTGTTGAGTATGGCATTTTACTGTTCTGTTTCATGGAATAACATTTCTAGCTGAGGAAAAAAGACCATTCAATTCTGTTCTACCACAATTTCTGATATCTAAACAGGAGAATCGTTTGGAAGTATTGCATACATTTATATATTACTTTTTGAAAAATATTAATATTTTATGTCAGAAAAATAACGGCAGCAGAGTACCACCCTTCCTACTAGAGTTCTACAAAGTGAGTCATGAATAAATACAAAACTGCCACATCCCATCACTCCAGGACTATCCTGAATTTGGTCACTTGCTCTGCATTACTATCTTTGGATAGTCTTCTCTGGTCATATCTACTGACAAACCTCTAAACATCAGTGATTCCTTGTACCCCCTATCCTTATATTTATTCTACTTTTTAAAAAGATGCTTTTAAGCATTTCTTAATAATTAGGGATTTAACACCTATTTTAAGCAATAATGAAAATTTATTATACTAATACAAGAGTACCTCAAAGACACCAAGAGCAAAAAATTGCATAGTTTTTAAAGAAGTTCTGAGTTCATAACAAAACTTGCCATAAATTGTAAAATGGTCCTCTATACTCCATACTTCACATATGGAGAGCCTCAGCCACTATTGATAGCCCCTATAAGAATGGTATATTTATTACTATTTAAGAATATACATTGACTCATAATTATTATTCAAAGTCTATGCATTAGTTGGGTATGGTAAAATTACATCTGTAATTCTAGTACTTTGGCAGCTGAGACAGAAAGATCATAGCTTCAAGGACAATCTCAGCAAGTAGTGAGATTCTCATCAACCAATTGAGACCCTGTTTCAAATTAGAAATAAAATAGAGCTGATGGTGTAACTTAGACGAAGAACGCCTCTGCATTCAATCTCCAGTAACCCCCCCAAAAAGAAAAAAGTCTATGGTTTACATTAAAGATCTCTCTTGGGTTAATTTTATCTTTTATTTTAAGCAAACTTATAATGACATTCATCCAATATTATGGTATCATATGAAATCTCCTATAGATTCTCTGTTCTCTGTTTCTTCATCCTTCTGTATGCCCTAAGTCTTGGAAATCATTACTATTTCTGTTGTCTCCAGAGTTTTGAATTTACCAGAATGTCTTTAAGCAAAAAACATAACTTTGTAATGATACCAATTTTAGTTGGCATTTTCACTGCTGTAGTCCGAAACACCTGACCACCACAATTTAAAGGAAGTAAGGTTTAGTTGCTCACAGTTCTGGAGATTTTAGGGGTTCAGTCCATGTTAAGCCAGGTAAAGTCTGCAGAGCTCAAAGTCATTGCAGCCTGGATGGACAGAGAGAAAGAGATGGAGGGTGGGGCTCTGCTCTCACATCATGGAAACATACATAATTCCCAAAGCTGAACTTTTTGTGGTTCCCAGCAACCAAGCCCCACCTCCATCATTGCAGCCTTGTCTATGTGAGGTCTAGGGGAACATTCTGATTTCAAGTCATAACTATGTGTGAATATCTATGTGTGTATGTATGTGCATATATATACACACATTTATAAATATAGTTCAGATGCATATATATACATATATACATATATGCTTCCAAGTATATAACTACATACATATATATATATGTGTATATATATATATATATATATATATATATATACACATATATATATGCACACACACACACACAAAAACACACATATACAAACACAGATTTTAGATTACAAAGTTTAATAGTTTTAGAGGGGTTAGATTACAAAATTTAATAGTTTTAGAGGGGTCTTAGCTAACTCTAGTTTTTTTTTTTTCATAAAATTTTCCCATTGTTTTTAACATGTAAAATTGATGAAAATTTTTCTAGAAATGGATAGAGTTTTTATAGAAGCACCTTAGTTGAGTTTGAGCCTTTATGCATTTATGGGTCTCAATGCTGTATGAGTTAGCCTACTCTACTTTATACATATCTCTAACTGAAATCACTTTTACTCAAAGGATTAAAGCACTTTGAGATAGCATTATTAGAACCATTGTATCATGGTAGTTGAATGACCTTGAGCAAATCTGTAAATCTTAATTACCTTATCTGTCAAACAGGTATAATAGATTTCTGCAAGTGTCCAATGAAACATGCTACATAACACACTCAGTGCAGAACTGGACCATAAGAGTCACTCACACATTTCAATTGTGATATTTATTATTGGCTTTAAGATCAAATATATAATTATTCTGTCACTTCCTATATGTTGCAAAGGTAGAGTTCGCAACATCTTAAAGCATCAGTTTCTTCATCTGGAAAATGGAATTAATAGACCAGAGTGGTAGCACATGTTTGTAATCCCAGTACTTGGGAGGCTGAGACAGCAGAATCATAAATTCAAACTCAGTATCAGCAATGTAATAACCTAGTGAGGCCCTGTTTCAAAACAAAAAATAAAATTAAATAAATGCTGGATGCATAACTTGGAGGTTGAATGCCCCTGGGTTCAATCCCCAGTACTACATACAAAAAAAAAAAAAAAAAATGCAATTAATACCTTATACTGCCTTTGTTCCTAGGGGACCTGAGTTGGATTTTGCAAAACCAGTGATGGATACTATCAAATTAAGTAGTACAAATAATGTTCAAACACTCAGGAACAGAAACCACACTCAAATAATAGGTTTTCAGTGTTTTTTAAGTTACAGTGGGTAACTACTATCTTTTTATGTATATCAGAATTGTTCCATGGGTTACCAGTATAAAGAGAACAGGGAATATATCTGTAATCAGAGGTAGATACGTTAAGCTAGGAAAAAAGGTGCTTTAACTGTAGTACTTTCCTCTAATTCACAAAGGTTCATGCTGTAGCAGGAAACTCTAGGACAGTATATACTTGATTAAAATACTTTCTGAATTTCATTTAATTAAATTTAAAGAAAAAAACTAAGACAAATGCGATATATCTAAATAATCTCCAGAATTTTAGAATAAAGCAATAAAAAGTATCAAGCTCACTTAAGTACTGGGATTACAGGCATGTATCACTACACTCCCCACCCCCGGCTTTCACTTTCTTTACCTTGATTTCTGCAGGGAGAAATGTCCTGGACACCCAGATTCTTTGACCCTTTTTGACATCCAAAAGGTTGACCATGTGCATCCCACAGAGGACTGAGGCATGGGGCAACTTCGTAAAAGGGCCCAGGTCATTCCTCAGATGCTATTAAATTATCCTTATTAGGAACTTCCGGGAAGATGGTGACCGAGAAAAGCAGCATTTACAAGTCCTACTAACACTCAATCTCTATTGCCACAACATTAGCACTTTTCATAGCCAGAAAACACTATAAACACAAGGGACAGAGAAAAAGAAGACTAGAAGAACAACCGGAGACCAGAAAAGACACAAGCCCACATTGCGCTGGTGGATGCCGCACCAGCACCATCTTGCCTCACGGCACCAGGCTCCAGAGAGAAAGGTAAACAAGGAGCAAAAGTGAGCAGCTGCAGATCATTCGGGTATAATACAGCAGTTTTTTAGTGCAAAGAACATCTAAAACTCCCAATTGCCAAGCTCATCAGGCCTTCCAGGGACTCAGAACGGAGCTCAAAACCAGAAAAGAAATACACCAGCCTCATGGCCAAGGGCGTGGCCGTGTTACCATATTGCCAGCAGCAGCAAGTTCACCATGCCCATGATAGCTCCAGATCATCACAGACAACAACTGTAAGTGAAATTGCGGCCCCTAAAGGAGAAATCCCAACACTGTGCCCCCAGGAACTTACACAGCTTTGATATTCTCCCTGGGTCTGAGATTTTACAGTCCAACCCAGTGAAGGAGTAGTGGTGGAATAGATACCACACCCTAGTCGCAGCTTCCCATAAAAAAACGCCCATCCCACCACCCCCATGGTCTTGCACAGCCTCAATTAATTCCCTGGGTCTGATACTTTGCTATACAACCCAGTAAAGAAGTAGTGGCAGCTGAATTGCCACAAACTCGAGATCCAGAGCACCCTAAGTGAACTTGTGGTGACCCAGGGAAAAATCCAGAGAAGGCACAAACTTCTGAAATGGGAAAGAAGAACAACAATAGAGCAATGAATGCCCACAACCCCACAATATCAGAACCTGATAACACAGAAATTCAGAGATTGCCAGAAGATCAAATCAGGAATATAACTGTAGAAATAATACAAGACCTTCAAAAAAATTTAGAGAGAGTCTAAAAGAATAAAAGAGGCAATCATTGAAGTAGAGGCCTCAATTCAAAGTATAAACAATTGATTAGCCAACATGGAGAATAGAATATTGCTCCTAGAAGACAATCACTCCAAAAACGAATGTATAGTTTATAATTTAGAAAAAAAAATCTGACAGCAGGAATTTGACATTGAAGAAATATGGGCCCATTTTAATAGAGCAAATCTAAGAATAATTGGAGTAGAGGAGGGAAAAGAAGGTGGAACCAAAGGGATCAATGATCTCTTCAAAAAAGTAATAGCAGAAAAATTTCCAAACATAGAGCAAGAGGTCGATACACAAGTCCAGGAAACTTACAGAACTCCCTTTAGACAGGGTCAGAGAAAAGGTTTTCCACACCACATAATTGTCAAAATGGCCAAAGTAGAAGACAAGCAGAGAATCTTAAAGGCAACAAAAACAAAAGGCCAAGTGACATTCAGAGACAAACCAATTAGAATCACTTCAGACTTCCCAAAACAAGTCATGAAAGGCAGAAGGGCTTGGAGTAACATATTCCAAACTCTGAAAGAAAACAACTTCCAACCAAAAATTTTTTACCCAGAAAAACTATCATATCAGATGGGGAAATAAGAAGCTTCGATGACAAGCAGAAACTGAAGGAATTTATGTCTTCAAACCCAGCACTAGAGAAAATACTCAAAAAGATTAACTACAAAGAAGAAATAGGTGTATACACATCAGAAACGGAGAAACAAGATTTTCCACCCATCAGACAACTAAACAAAGAAAATAAACAGTATTTCAAACAGAAATAAAATATTAACATGATAGGAATTAAAAGTTATCTCTCAATAATCACACTGAATGTAAATGGCCTCTATTCCCCAATAAAAAGACATAAAGTGACAAAATGAATTAAAAACCAGAATCCATCTGTCTGCTGCTTACAAGAAACATGCATGACAAGTAAAGAGAGTAAAAAACTCAAGGTAAAGGGGTGGAGCAAGGTAATTCATGTTAAGTAGCCATCCTAACAAATGTGAAGTAGTATTTCACTATAGTTTTTATTTGTATTTCCTTAATGATTAGTTATAGTATGATAATGATGAGTGATATTCATGTGTTTATAGATCATATAAAAATCTTTGGAGATTCATTACCTATTTTAGTCTTTTACCTATTTCTAAATTTTATTGCTTGCTTTTATTGTTGCTAATATTTTAGGATTTCTATTTGAAATATTAATATACCTTCAGATATAGCATTTGGAAATATTTTATCCCATTCTATCGTAACTTTTAATTGTTTACACTGTCTTTGAACGTACAATATGTTTTTTATTTTTTATGAAGTTTGTTTGTTTATTCTTTTATTGCCTGTGCCTTTGAAATCATATGCAAGAAATCACTGCTAATTTCAATGTTGTGAAGTTTATGACCCAGGTTTTCTTCTAAAAGTTTATAGTCTTAAGCTTTACATTTAGGTCTTTTATCTATTTTGAATTAATATTTGTATATGGTGTTAGGTAAGGATCCAATTTTATTTTTTTCATGTAATTATTATTTTTCAACAATATTTAGTGAAAAGATTATTATTTCCTTCACAAAATGTTCTTGGAAACCTTGTCAAAAATAACTTGACCATGTATGGAAGAATTTATTTCTAGGCTTTTTATTTTACTCCACTGGTTTATATATCTGCCTTTATAGCAGTACTACACTGTTTCAATCATAGTAGCTTTATAAAGTTTGAAATAAAAAAAAATGTAGGTCTTCTAGCTGTGTTATTTTTGAGATTGTTTTAGTGTTTAGAGTTCATATTTCATGCTAGGATAGTTTTTTTTGAAGAATAAGCCTCAATACTTTTTAAAATAAAGATTACATTAAGAAGAGGGAACTCTAAAATATTGTTGGTAGGATTGCAAATTAGTGGAACCACTTTGGAAAACAATATGGAGGACCCTCAGAAGAATGGTAACAAACTTACCATTTAATCCAGCAATACCACTTCTGGGTATCTACCCAAAAGAAAGGAAATCCAACTACCAAAATTAATGCATGTGTATCTATGTTCATAGCTGCACAATTCACCATTGCCAAATTATGGAAACAGCCAAGATGTTCATCAACAGCTGAGTAGATTACAAAACTGTGGGATAATGTACACAATGGAATTTTACTCAGCCATAAAGAAAAACAAAATTATGTCATTTACAGGGAAATGGATAGAACTGGTGGACATTATGCTAGGTGATATTAGTCAGTCACAAAAAATAAGAAATCAGATGCTTTCCTTAATATGC
The DNA here is from genome assembly GCF_963383645.1 of Muscardinus avellanarius. NCBI lineage: Eukaryota > Metazoa > Chordata > Mammalia > Rodentia > Gliridae > Muscardinus > Muscardinus avellanarius. The sequence goes on from NC_137786.1 coordinate 149,387,028, forward strand.
AAAAGCTAGGGAGAAATGAGTAATAGGAGGAACTCTAGATGAAGAAGGAAATCCTATAGAGAAGCATATAAGGCAACCTGAGAGAATGGGAGGGTGAAGAGGGAAACTCTCTAAAGCACATGATGTACTTAAACATATCAAAATCAGTCACTAAGCCAAGCATGGGAAGGAGAGATGGGGAGGGAATGAGGTGGGGATTGGGTATGGGCTAATTGGGAATATATGTATGTATGTCTCCACTAATCTTTTATTCCATTAAAATGTCTAATAAAATACTATAGAAATGATCCCTGAATGTGTAGCCTTAAGTGAATAGACACTTCACAAAAGGAGAGATACAAATGGCCAATAGATACATGAAAAGATGTTCTACATCATTAGCAATCAGGGACATGCAAATCAAAACTATGCTGAGATTTCGTCTAACCCCACAAGAGTGGCAAATATAAAGAAATCAAGGCAAGGATGTGGGGAAAGAGAAACTTTTTTACACTGTTTGTGGGATTGCAAACTAGTTTAGCTGCTATGAAGATCAGTGTGGAAATTTCTTAGAAAACTGGGAATAGATCCACCATATAATCCAGCTCGACCACTCCTGGGTATTTTTCCAAAGAGATTGAAATCAGAGAACTACAGTAACATATGCATACGTATGTTCATAGCAGCACAATTTGTAATAGCCAAAATATGGAACCAAGCCAAATCTCCATCAACAGATAAATGGATTGCAAAATTATGGGATATACACACAATGGAATTCTATTCAGCTCTAAAGAAGAACAAAATCATGGCATTATCAAGAAGATGGAAAGATCTGGAGAACATTATGTTAAGTGAGACCAGCCAAGCACAGAAAGAGAAGGGACATATGTTTTCTCTAATATGCCCAAATTAGGGAGCATTGGGAATGCCAGAAAGACTCCCGATAATGGAGGGGAATCTCAGCAAAGCTAGAATGGAAGGATAGGAGATGAAGAAGGCTGAGGTTGATTAATGGAGGAGCTACATCTGAATGTGTGTAAAAGTATGAATATAGTATGGTTAACCTGGACACTCATTGTTGGGAGGAGGGAAGGGAATGGGATGGGGGAGGGCACCAAGCACAGTCTAAATGTATACCATTTTCAATATGTTCCACTTATAAATAAAAGTAAAGAAAAGAATAAAAATAAAATTTATCAAAACAAGAAAAAATAGCATGGAAATATTTATGAGTCATTGTTTTTTTTAAATGACTTTTTGCGCATATTACAGAAATGAACCACAGAAGAAAAGGTGAACAAATATGACTTACTAAATGTTTTAAATTTTTAGATGAAGGCTTAGTGTTATCTATCTCCCCAAAAGCCCAAAATCAAGAAAAATATGGCAGCATATGTATCATACAAAGGATTAACAGAACCCACACATGGTGGCACACACTTGTAATCTCAGCATTTGGGAGGCTGAGACAGGAGAATCACGGTTCGCGGACAGCCTCAGCTACTTAGTGAGGCCCTTTGCAACTCAGTGAGACCCTGTTTCAAAATAAAAAAATTAAAAAAAACAGGGCTGGTGGTGCAGTTCAGAGGTGGAATGCCCCTGAGTTCCATCATCAGTACTAAAAAAAAAAGATTAATAGAATATTCTTATTCTATTATCATCTTCTCAATAATAAAGAGAAATGCCCAAATAGTAAGATTGGTAAGTGTTACATTAAGATAATTTATTACACAAATATTTATTAATCTTCAGTTCATACTAGACAGGGTTCTAAAGGGTAAGAATCAACACTGAAATAAATAAAATACTGATACTTTCCCCCATTAGGAAGCTTTCATAAAGAAAATGGGAGGCAGTTACATAAACATTATTATTTCAGGTGGTAAACAAATATTATAAGTAGGAGATGCAGTTATAGGATGATCGAGGTAGAAGTTGTTTTCGATAGGAAGTGTACATAGAAAGCGACTTTGAGAAGAAAACATTTGAAAGAAGTAGAGGAGATTGAGAAACGGAGCCTTGATTAGATTTGGAGTTAAGCAAACATTACAGACAGAGAACACCAGCAGTGTGGCCAAGGTCCCTGAAAGGTAAACAAACAGCATATCTAAGGACAGCAAGGTCCATATGACTACAGAAGGGAAGATGGCAGGAAAGGAAGATCATCTACATCTCGTAGGGCATCTCATAGGGCCTGAAGACAACTGAGATAATAGATATATTTTAATGATAATCTCACCTCATAAATCTTGATGTATATGCAGATTAATAAATATAGAAGCCACTTAACATATCAAATTGGCAAGGAGTTAATTGTGGCGAGCCGCCATTAGAAGATGGCGCCGGCTTCCTGCCTCTGAACTAGAAGATGGCGCCGGCTTCCTGCCTCTGAGCTTGATTGACACATGGCTGTGCAGGAAGCAACTCCATATTTGGAGGCTAAGGTTATGTAACGCATGATGTGGTGGTGGCTTGACGAGCATGAGCCAATGAGTGAGTGAGACATGGCAGGGAGTGATTGGGAGGGTTAATGTTTATAATGCCCTGTGCGAGGCAGATCGCCGCCATTCCGCCATTCCGCCATTCCGCCATTCCGCCATTGCGCCATTCCGCCATTCCGCCATTCCGCAATTTTCTTCGACTTGTATCCTGAATAAACGGCTTGCAAGAAGAGCTTCGTGTTGCGTCTTAATCGCTGGTCGAGGGACGCGACAACTGGTGGCCCGTACAGGGAAAAATCAGCTCCCGTGCGTGAAGCTCAGAACTTTCTGTCGTCAGGGAAGGTGCACCAGTAAGTCCCCTGGTAAGTTGGGGGGTCTGCGAAAAATGCGGGTAACCGCTCTCACCTGTGGATAAGGGGAGAGCAAATCTAGTAGAGCTGCGATCAAAGCAGACGCGGGAAAGTGAAAGTAGAACTGCGGTCAAAGCAGACGCGGGAACGCGAAGGTAGAGCCACGATCAAAGCGGACCATTTTTGAGTTTCATTTTGAGCTTAGTTTTGGGATGGGGGCTTTGCAATCTCATCCAATTGTTTTGGCTCTTCAGGAGCTATTTCATTTTAAATCTCATCCAATTTTTTTCGCTCTTCAGGAGCTACTTCATTCTAGAAGTTTAGAAATTAGAAAGTCTACTTTAGAAAAATTTTTAAATGGTTGTGACAGCGCCGCTCCATGGTTTTCTGTCTCAGGTAACCTGACAGTTCCTAGTTGGGAAAAGCTTGGCCAAGATCTTGAATATGCCGAGCAACAGGGAAGCCTTAATCCCTGTGTTCTACCTATTTGGAAATTGGTCAGAGGTTGCTTAGAGGATCAAAAATATCATGATGCTATTAGGGAAGGGCAAACTGCCCTAGAATTACTCAAAGAACAGAAATCTGAAAAGCATAAGTCAGAACGGGCAGTTAGTAAAGCAAAGGAACCTGTCTGTTCCTCACTTTATCCGAGAATTTGTCTGAATTTAAAGGGCCAGACTCCTCTTCTGATTCTTCTGATGAGGAAGAAAGTTCATTAAAGAAACAAATGGCATATGTGTCAATTCATTCAGCCTCGAAAAAATCCCGTTTGCCTAAATTAGATCCGGACTTTCCTATGCCCTCAGGACAAGATTATCCTCCTCCTGAGCCACTGCCATCCTTACCATCCTCCACTCAGGGATCTCATAATTCCTTTTGCCCTCAAGTTTGGTCACGTGTTAAAACTGAGCTCCCGTTGGCCTTTCCTATTTTTCAAGATACACAGGGCGCTTGTTTTTATGAACCCCTTGATTTTAAGGTCATTAAGGCATTAGCAGAATCAGTTCACATGTATGGGGTTGCAGCTTCCTTTACATTAGCCCAAGTGGAAGCTCTGGCTAGAAACTGCATGACGCCAGGGGACTGGAATGGATTAACACGAGCGTGCCTCACCCCTGGACAATTTTTGGAATGGAAGGCCTTTAACATAGAATATGCCTCTGATCAGGCTGCTGCTAATGCTCTTGCTGGAAATCCTCAATGGGATCGAGATATGATTTTGGGACAAGGGCTACATGCCCAAAACCAAACCGGACTTCCTTTGGAAATTTATAATAAAATAAATTTTTGTGCTATTAGAGCATGGAAATCCCTTAGGAGCTCAGGGGAATCTGCTGGTAATCTAACCAAAATTATACAAGGACCTACCGAGCCGTTCGCAGATTTTGTAGCTCGTCTCCTCGAAGCTACAAGTAGAATTTTAGGTCCTAATGTGGAGGTGGCAACACCTTTGATTAAACAGTTAGTTTTTGAACAGTGTAGGAAGGAATGCTGAGCTGCTATCCGACCATACAAGGACAAAAATATTGAGGACTGGATGAAAATCTGTCGAGAGTTAAATGGCCCTCTAACTAACGCGGGTTTAGCAGCCGCCGTTATGCAGTTAACTCGGCGCTCCAGGATAAATCCGGGAGCCTGTTTTCAATGCGGCCAAATTGGTCATCAAAAGTGACAATGTCCGCAAAAGAAACAAAATTTGTCTATTATACCAGATAATATCATATACCCTGGTCTCTGTGTTACCAGCATTCAATATGAAAACTCTACAAAAGCCGCTAACCTGTCTCGGGAGTTATCAATTTATCTTTTAGGCAACTGGACGGGAGAATTTGAAACCCAACTAGAGAGATTACGCACTGCCGTGGTCACCATCAACTTGACTCATGTGGACATTAGTTTGGCCAAAGGACTGTCATCTTGGATAACTCATGCCATGAATCATCTAAAGGAATGGGCTGGATTGGGGACCTTAATGGGATTATTGGTTGTGGCTGTGTTGTTTTGTGTCTGGTGCATTGCTCGTCTTCGCCAAAGTTTTAATCATAATACAGCCATGTTTATACAGGCCTGTGTGGCTATCGAGGCAGGACAATCACCCCAAGCCTGGCTCGCGGCAGCTAAGGCATAGTGGCTCAGGTTGCAAGGCAAAGCACTGCAGCTGAGGGCACAAGTTTGGTCCTCAGGAAGAGTACGCTTGACTGCACACGGGTTAGGCACCCAAGTACCCGTCCCTAGAAAAAGGTGCCAGTGATTAATAGGGGTCAAACCTCTGCTCTTACCTGTTGCCTATAAAAACAAAAAGGGGGAATTGTGGCGAGCCGCCATTAGAAGATGGCGCCGGCTTCCTGCCTCTGAACTAGAAGATGGCGCCGGCTTCCTGCCTCTGAGCTTGATTGACACATGGCTGTGCAGGAAGCAACTCCATATTTGGAGGCTAAGGTTATGTAACGCATGACGTGGTGGTGGCCTGACGAGCATGAGCCAATGAGTGAGTGAGACGTGGCAGGGAGTGATTGGGAGGGTTAATGTTTATAATGCCCTGTGCGAGGCAGATCGCCGCCATTCTGCCATTCTGCCATTCCACCATTCCACCATTCCACCATTCCACCATTCCGCCATTCTGCCATTCTGCCATTCGGCCATTCTGCCATTCTGCCATTCCACCATTTTCTTCGACTTGTAACCTGAATAAACGGCTTGCAAGAAGAGCTTCGTGTTGCGTCTTAATCGCTGGTCGAGGGACGCGACAGTTAATGTAATTTATATTATCATTATAATAGGAAATGATTGATATTCTCACATCTCATGAAAAAAAATGTCTAAAGTCTTAATACATATTTAAAATATTTGAGGCCAGGCATGGTGGCGCACACTTGTAATCCCCTCACGTGGGAGGCAGAGACAGGAGGATCATGCAGGTTTGAAGCCAGCCGCGCTGGCTTAAGAGACCCTGTTTCCAAATAAAAACATAAAAAATAGATGTCTGGGAGTGTATCCCGGAGTTAGAAGGGTTTCCAGGAACCCCAGTACCACCAAAAATAAATAAATAAAAAAGTTCAAATAGCTAAGATATTTGTAATATTTGACCAGTTCCAAGAATTTATGTCAATAAAATTATTGAATAAATATATGTATGTAAACAGATATCTATTCATGAATTATTATTCAAAATAATGCAATATTAAAATAAACTCAGTGTATATTCAGAGGAGTTATTGTGTTAGTATGCTACCAATATAATATGGAATGATACGCAGAAATAAACATATATTCAGAGATTTATTACTGAGACAGAATACTCAGGATAGTATGCTGAAGGACAATAACGCAGTGGGCAAAATAACATGGCCCAAATTTTATTAAAAAAAAAAGAAAAGAAACAAGTGAGAATATTGAAATGTAAGAAATGACTTGGAAGAATTATGCCCTCTTTATGTGTTCTGTGTTTTCTAGTGTTGTCTAATGGTAATGCATGTCTCTTATAATTAGAAAAACAGACAATGTTAAGTAACTTTGTATCTATAACCTTATTGCTTTTTATAAAAATGGCCTTTAATGGGTTATTCCAGTGTTGAATTCTTTGCACAGCTGGTTTGGTTATAATCAGAGCTGAGAAAGGAAGATACCATAGTTAGTTCTCTGGGTATAATTTGGTAAAGAAAGAAATACACCACAGAATTATAGAACATTACATTAAGTAAGAACTATGAGAAGCGTTCATACACTTTATTTTAAAGATGATAAAACTGGAACCGAAGAAGAATGTGTGAGCTGCCATGGATCCGACATTTAGTTAATGAAAATAATGGGTCTAACACTTTATCTCTTGCCTCTCAGTCCATTTTGTAGATCCCAGAACACCTCCTCTAACACAACAGCAGTATTACCAATATTCTTGGCAAGAAATATGTTTAGAATAAGAGGCAGTAAATGGCTGGAAGAAACTCCTAATGTGTAAAAAGAAATTTGTTTTTTATAGCAGGAGAAATGAGGATGGTAAAAAGACCATCAATTGTCAATGTAACTACTTGTGGACAAAACCAAATGCCAAGAAAAAATTATTGAAAATTAAAATATTGCAGACTAGCATCAGTTCTTCAGAACATGATACAAATCCAGCTAGAGAATATACCTGCAGGATATAAGCAGAAATCTTTATTCTTTACAAGAATTCCAAATAACTTAAAGCTCAGAGGAAGTGTCAGGAATGAGAGAAGTTGAGCTAGAGATAGTGTGTCAATAAGAATGTCATACCTCTATTTTCCCTGTGGATTTGTATATGAGCATTACTCTTTAAACAGTAGTATATTCTTATACCTTAAAATTATTAAAAACTGATAGCTTATCATAATTATTGTTGTCATTATATACTTCATGGATATTTCTAGATTGCTTGACATGCTAGAATTTGAGTAACATAACCCATATAATTGTAATACAGGATCTGTAGCACAATTCAGCAGCAATTCCAGCAATGACACTGAATGGCAAAATAGCTTTCATGGCATGGTGAAAACAAAAAATATGGAAATTATAGTCTAACACATAAATTCCAATTTTATCATTTATTTACTTTGGGCAAATTAGCTTCAATTTTTTATCTCCAAGATGGAAAATAACACCTACCATGATAGAACTGAGAGAATATAATGCAACAACAGATGGAAAAATACCAAGGACAGTATTTGGAATAAGAAGGTAAAAAATAAATCATTGAGGTCCTTTCCATATTCCTTATTTTCTATTGTGTGCACTGTTCCATCCCTTTGTGTTTTTTTTTTCAAATTAGAAATTTGGAGTCACTGATAAAACCCACTTTATGGTTTTGAATATTTCTTCATCAGAACTGCAGTTTTGAAGGGTTGCAATGCTTACTGACCAATTCTACATAGAAATTTCTACAACCCTATACGTACAGAAACAAGTTAATCTGAGAGGTGATGATTGAAATTGCCCATAATCTCAATGGATTTTCACAGTCTTAACATGAAATCCTGTCACAAGGATTTACAGGAGCTATTGCTTAAATGTCAGAAGCATGTGATAAATGGGAGCAAATGGTTCCTAGAAAAAGAGAGATCTTTTTTTAATTTTTATTGGAGATTGAACCCTAAGCTTCACTTCCGGCTCTTCTTTTAAATTTTATTTTGAAATAAGATCTCACCAAGTTGGTGAGGCTAGCCTCAAACCTGCAATTTTGCCTTCTCTGTCTCCCAAGTACTGTGAGGGAGCCTGCCAAGAGAGATATTTTTGACATGCAAAACCGCTGAATCAATGGAATAATGAATAATGTGATGACGGGTTCTACTGCACTTGTGGACTAAGTGTGCCTTAGAGGCTGAGTCAAACCTACAGGAGGCTTTGCAAATTTCAATTTTCTATTTCTCCCCCACAGAGCATGCAAAGTGAAATGGAAAAATAAATGTCAATTTGAACTTTCTAATATGTTTGGCAGAAGGGGAGATTAAGTGTGAAGGGAAAACAATTCATTCTTCCTCTGCATGGCTATAGTCCACTCCTGTTCTTTGCATACATAGATTATGGGTGTGGAGCCACAAACTACGACCCTGTTCCATATCCATAGCCCTCAGTTTCACACTCACATGCAACTCTTTTCACTGTGCCTGGTAATTTCTCTATTTTACTTTAAAATTAAACAAAATCCTTCCAGGCATGGTGGTGCACACCTGTAATAACAATGATTTTTTTTTACTTGTAGTCCTAGGTATTGAACCCAGTGGTATTCTGCCTTTGAGCTACAACCCCAGCCCTTTTCATTTTTTTTTTTTTTAATTTGAATCAGTCTTGCTAGGTATAAAATGGTGTGGCCTAAAGTATAAGAGGAAAATCAGGTAAGTTTGTGTTCTGAAAGCCAAATGAAGATGTTTTCAATAAAACTGTGTGGTAGGCTGATACAGGAGGGTTGAGGATTCAAGGCCAACCTCAGCAACTTAATTAGATCTTTAGCAACATTGTGGTACCCTGTTTCAAAATAAAATATAAAAAGGACTGGGGGTGTAGCTTAGAAGTAGAATGCCACAGGTTCAACCTCAAGATCCCCAAATCCCCCAAAGCTGACTAAACAAAACAAACAGAAACCCCATCAAAATCCTTCCATCTTACTATATTGATGAGGTTGTCCTCAAACCTACGATGCTCCCATCTCAGCCTCCCAAGTGCTGATATCGCTGGCACATGCCACCAAACCTAGGTACATGGTGAACATCACATCAGTACTCGGATAGTCCTTTCCTACAAAAAAAAAAAAAAAGCCCACTCTCTAGGTGGCCTTATTCATCTCATGTCTTGTGTCTTGTGCATCCAACTCCCTGCTTGACATCTTCATATTTAAGTCTACAAAGCACCTTCAAATTTTCATGCCCCAAACTATTAATCTGATAGCCCCTGTAAATATAGTTCTCCTTCAGTCTCTTCCATCGTTTTAATTGTTTTATACAAAATAATCTGAATTATTATTAACTCTTCCTTTATTTCATCCTGCATCTACTCAGTCAGCAGAGTCTTTTTGCTACAGTTCAACTCTCCTTGGTAATCTAGATACTTCTTACTATTTCTAACCTGATCACACTAATCCAAATCACCTCCATTTCTCAACTGGATGATCTGACGTTTCCTCACTCACCACTTCCTTTTTCCTCATTCTTCCTTTTTTATATACACTTGCTGAAATAGCTGGGATGACCTTTTTATGATACAAGTCGAGAACATGCCACTTCTCAAATACCAATGACCCCTCATTTCACTCAAAGCAAAAAATCAACTCCATGCTCTCCAAGGCCCTACAATAATTTGGCCAGTTACCCCTCTGATTTCTTCTCCTACGACTATCTCACTTATTATTTCTTCTCTGGTACTCCATATTGCCTCACCAGTCCCTGCCCCTTCCTGGAACATGGAGACACACGGCGACCCCAGGGCGTTGCCACTACTCTTTCCTCTGCCTGGAATATCCTCTCAGACCTTTCACGGCCAATCTGTCCAAAACCTAGACATTCCCATCCCTCCTTAACTACTAGTACTTTATAATACTACTCCCTGCTTCATTTTCTATCCTTAACTCTCATTCTTATTCGAACTCGATAGATTTTTTTCTGTGTCGATTATATTTGAATGCTTGTTCCATGAGTGTTTTATTCATTTTTGTATCCCTGGCATCTAGAACAGTACCCAGTACATAGTAGGCATTCAATAAATACTAATTGAATGGTATGATGTACAGACTTTTAATTTTGGGAGACCAGCAATCCACTCAGTTAACTTTTTTGTTATACTGGAGATAGAACTTAAGGGTATTCTACCTCTGAGTTATAGCCTCAACCTATTTCATTATTTTAATGTGAAACAGGGTATAATTAAGTCACATAGGGTCTCATTATGTTGCTGAGGTTGACCTGGAACTTGAAATGCTCTTGTCTCAGCCTCCCAAATACTGGAATTATAGGCATGTATCACCACACCTGAGTCGCCATTTCACTTCTTCATATATATTTTTTTTAATCTCTTTCCTCCTTAAATGAAAAAGTGCCAGGTAACTTTAGGTAACCAAGTAAAGTACTCTGTTTTATCCTCTAATTTTTTTGGACTATTAACTGCTTTACAATTAAAATTCTAGCATTTAAAGTATCTCCTGAGTAATAATACCAATAAGATACACCTTAAATATAATGCTATTTTGCTATTTTGCAGAAGAGGAAAGCAGTGTTTCAGAGAGTTGCCTAGTGAATTTATTGCTCCTCCTAAGTCTGCTTGCAAAGCTGGACGTTTTCCAAAAATCATTCTTTTTCTCTTTTACCAATGTCATATCATACGACTTTATGTGAAATTGTCCTGTCTTTTTTTTTTTTTTTTTTTTTTGCGGGTCTGGGGATGGAACCCAGGGACATTTGACCTCCGAGTTACACCCCTGCCCTATTTTTTATTCTTTATCTTGAAACTGGGTCTCACTGAGTTGCAGAGGGCCCTCACTAAGTAGCTGAGGCTGTCTGCAAACCACGATCCTCCAGGTCTCAGCCTCCCGAATGCTGGGATTACAAGCATGCGGCACCACACCCTGCGGTGTGTCCTGTCTGGTGTGTCCTGTCTTTAAAAGACTTTCAGCCGGGCTTGGTGGTGCACGCTTGTAATCCCCGCGCTTGGGAGGTGGAGACAGGAGGATCATGCAGGTTCGAAGCCAGCCGTGCTGGCTTAAGAGACCCTGTTTCAAAAAAAAGAAAAAAAAGAAAAAAATATATATAATAGGATATATAGATTAGGTCTGGGAGTGTAGCCCGGAGGTGGAAGGGCTTCCAGGAACCCCAGTACCCCCCCCACACACACACAAACACACACACACAAAAAAAAAAGACTAAAAAATTGGGGTGTAGCTCTGAGGTAGAATGCCCCTGTGCTACTTCATCCCTAGGACTATAAAATAAAAGACTTCCAAATATGAATTGTTATGCACTATCCTCCCAAGATTTATTTCATATATATATATATATATATATATATATATATATATATATATATACTTTTGTTCCATTATTTAACAGTAGTTTCCTAAAACTATTGTTGTACTTCTATTAAATGGTTTTTGATGGCAAGAAGACTTTACTTACGAAGTTTTTTTTATTGTTTTTTACTTTAAAAATATTTTCTTTTCTTTCTCTCACTTGACATATTTGTCTCAAAAGTAAAAGAAAGCTCAGATTCCAACTTCACTTAAGAAATGTAGCTCATAAGTCAGTGTTAGTAGTTATAGACCATGTCAGCAGAAAATTAGAGAAATGTATTGTTTCAAAATGGAATTATTGGCTCATTAATCTGGCAAGGTTATTTGCATAGTGAAATGACACTACCATATGGGCCAAGCATTTCATCAAAAATTTTTGTTGGGTAAATATTTCTATTATAATAGTACAATGAAGGCAAAATTTTAAGACGATGCAAATTTTAAAGGACACTGACATACGCATTTTTATTATCATCCCTGTGTCTCAATTTGAAACATAAAATCTAAAGATAAACTATTGATATTAGCGAGAAAATGCCCAAAAAGTGAAAAATGGTAATTTAAATATTTTACAAATTACTAACATTTTTATTGCTGAGATTTACTGAATTCAGACATTGCTCATGAAAGACAATAGTACCTCCACAGAACCAAATTCTAATCCTCAATAAATAATGTTTTAATGTTCATGATTCTCAACATAATTGTCTTTCTTCCTTCATAATTCAACAACAAATCTTGTGAGGCTAAATTCCTGTGAATCCCTACATTCTTTAGAGGCAGCTTGAACTCCACAATATTCTCTTTGCATTTTTATTAGAAGAGGGAGGAGGATAAGAGACTGGATTATGAAGGCATTTATATTAATTCATTACCTTCCCTAGAGATGAAGATGGATTTTATAGTAATATTGCACTGAAGCATAACTCCTTTAATATATGGTCAGGTTTTCATTTTTAATAACTTGCTATAAAAAGGAAAAAGGTTAAAGTAGCTGATTTATAAAAGAGGAAAATACTTATAACAAATTAGAAAAGAACAAACATATTTTTGAGGTCATAATTTTTCTACTATTGAGTATGAAATCCAGTAAGCTTTAATACAAGAGTCAGTGATAAGAAAACATGAAAACTCTATAAGAAGCTTCAATCAATGCCCCAAAGTAGACAAAAATCTCAACATGAGATTTTGGAAACTCATATATGATTTTCAAATGAGAATTTATCATATAGTTTTAGCCTCATTTGGCAATAGTTGATTTTATCTATTAATATATTTTAATTCACTTTTGTCAATTTTATAGTTTCCAGCAGTAGCAGCAGCACATTTCAAACAACATACCAAAAAAATCCATTAGATTACAAATAGTTTAGGGAAAACTATATACATGTCCCTATATAGATGTCTTCCAGTCCATGTATAGATGTTTTTCATCTCTACAAGGTCTACATGACCTCCCACAACTGGTCAGTTTGAATACATAGTGTATATGTTAGAAAATAAAGATTACTTAGTAGGGTTTATTGAATTTCTTTGAGAAATTCAATGCCAGTATGGATATTTTAGAATCCTAGTATCCACTGGAGAATCAAATAGTTATACATAGCTAAGATACAGCATTGATAGGTTATTATTTTGTGTATTCTCAAAAAAGAAAAAATGTCAATCAAAGCTGTGTTATCTTAGAAGTATCATACTTGTTTTAAAAACTTGCATTTTTACTTATTCATGGTTTAAATTCATGCCTATGAATAAATAAAAATATAAACATAATGAACATATGCCCTGGTTTGGTTCTTTATGATCACCTCTGGGCGATCGTGTGTTCAAGTCTTGGTTTCCAGGGTGGTCTTGGCAGTTGGTGGAACCATTAAGAGGCAAAGCTGAGTACAGTACTGGGTCTTTAGTGCCAGGTTTTCAGGTCCTTAAGGGCATGCCCTTGAAGGATATTGTGGAACCTCAGCTTCTTCATCTTCCTCTCTTTTGCTTCCTGGCCATGAGATAGTTTTGCTCTGCCATGCTCTCACCACCAGGTGCTGCCTCAGTATGGGCCCACAAGCCATGAGTCTGCCCAGTCATAAACAGGAACCTCTGAAAGCTTGAGCCCAAACAAAACTATTCTTTTCATAAGTTAGTTATTTGACGTGTTTTGTTAGAGTGATGGGAATTGACTAACACACTGGTTGTACTATTAAGAAATTTTCTTCTGATTTAGAATTCTATTCTCCTGAATCAATTTTTGATTGAGAATCATTCAATTCCACGTTTATCCAGATGATGTTATTTTTCTGGGCCATGGAGAAGACTGAGAATATAGCATTTATGGACTGCTCTTCTACTGCAGTCAATCTTTTCTCCTTATCCACTAACCTCTAGCCTATGATTTGTGATACTTTAGGCTTTCTTGAACTTACTGGAGGTGTTAACTAATGTCAACCATGTCAGGACTGCTACTTGGCCAACAGCACTTGAGAGAGCAATCATTTGTGAGATTTATCCTTATTTTAAAGTTGTTTTAAATGAGAAAAGTAATTCATATTAAAATTGGTGATTCATGGTGTACTGCTTGCCAGATACATTCAAGTGGTATTTGCTTTTTCTACCCAAAACAACAACTATATCCAAAAATAAGTTTATTTTTACATTGCTTTACATTTAGCATTTTAGGATGTTTACCTTACTCACCTTTCTAGAGGTCTTCACAAGTATGGTTTGGCTTTATCACTGTTCCATCTGCAAATATTGATTGTAAAATTCAGTTTAAATGTAAGTTCTACTTCAGCATTTCTTAAATTAATGTTTATTATATTGGAAAAATGATGGAATAATCAAAGTTAACAAAATTCTTTACTACAATTTTCCCAAAATGTGAGTTGATATGCATTCTGATTTTTATAGCAGAAATTTATAAAGCACTTGTGAACATTATTTGAATTTTTAATATAACGCTCGTGTTTGTGTGACTACCCTCTAGAATAAGACTCTTTCAGCTGATTATTTTTGTAGCTTTTAACTTTGTTATGTAGTAGTCTAAATTTCTGGCAATCTGGAGTTAAATTGTAAAATAGTTAGATTTTAAACCGGGCGTGGTGGCGCACGCTTGTATTCCCAGCATTCGGGAGGCTGAGACTGGAGGATCATGATTCGCAGACAGCCTCAGCTATTTAGTGAGGCCATCCAAAACTTAGTGAGACCCTGTTTTAAAAAAAAAAGAAGAAAAAATTGGGCAGGGGGTGTAGCTCAGAGGCCAAATGCCTCTGGGTTCCATCTCCAGACCTGCAAAATAAATAAATAAATAAATAAAATAGATTTTAAAACAGTTAACTATTTATCTAGCATTATCAAAGAAGGAGATGGTGATTATATAAATCAAAGCAACAGTATTTTAGTTTAGCACAAACTTAGTTGCCTTTTATTATGATGCGTGGTAACATGTTTTTATCACATATGTGTATAGTGTGAACTGATGACCTAAGTCATATAATCATGAACAAATGCTCAGCCTTTTTAGTAAATATTAATAGTCTGTGGGAATAAAGGTAGAATAAGGATACATGTTATTTCTCCCATAACTTAACTACCAGTTTTTAATATTAAGATGAAAATATATATAAACCACATATACAAATATTTTTATTGAACAAGAACAAAACAAATATAGTTTTTACAGCTTCTGTGGCACAGAGAGGCAATCCTGAGTCTACTCAGACTCTCCTACCAGCACCTTGCATGGCAGGGTCACTCTGAGTTGGACACAGTGGTATTCTGGCACTAGGAGCTGGCCATGTAACTGGGTCAGGAGACAAGGTACTCTGTGCAGCTGGGGATGCAAGTCCAGTGATGCTCTGGGGTAGTGTGCTCTGCACCCGAGATATACAAATGCTGGTTTGCTAATTCTCATACCTTTTTCATTCAAAATCAAGGAGCTTAACCAATATTTCCTACAAACCATACATATTAAGCCATGCATTTCATTATGAAAAATAATTTCTGGTATTGTTTACATCAGTTAAAATAGTCTCATGTATATTTATATAAAGATATCTGAGGCTAGACAAAGATATTTTTACAAATTTTAAGTTGGAGCTAACTTATATATAATACATATACATCCATGTTGCAGAGTTAATATTTAAATGTTTTCAAAATAAATTTTTATTTTGGCAATGTAAAACTTTTAAATATTAAATATAATATAACTAACAAAACAGAAAATTTATGGTAACTTTCACAAAGATAGAATATTTAAGTTAATGGAACATTCTATAAATATCCATGAGTTTAAAGATATATATATATAGTATATATATAATATATATACTATATATATTATATATATAATATATTATATATATAATATATATACTATATATATTATATATATACTATATATATATAAATTTTCAAAACCTTATGTAATAGCAGGCTGCCATGTTCAATTTTTCTTTTTTATATATATTTACTATGAATATTCTAATACTATTATTTATACTCTACTTTCAATTTAATAAATAATTCATATTTTTTGGCCCTAGGAATTGAACCCAGAGCCATTCTAACTCCAAACGACACCCCTAGCCTTATTTTATTTTTTATTTTGAAACAGGGCCTTGCTAAGTTGCTGAGTTTCTTGCTAAGTTGCTAATGCTGGCCTTAAACCTGCAATCCTCCTGCCTCAGTCTCCAAGTACTAGGATTATAGGCATGTGTCACCATCCCCAGGTGAGAACTCAGATATTTAAGTTGGTTAAGTCATATACAAAGTGACCAAACTGATTCTGAATTAGGACCTAAAAGCTTCCCACAGGAAAAAGTACACCGATTTTACAAAATAATCTTTGAAACACCTATTTTGGCTGCTCAGATATTGTTTCTTAATTTTATTATATTTCCTCCAAGTTCCTAAATAAGTTATTTAGAAACAATTTTTGAAAATGTTATATCAGATACCGTTGGCCTTAATATTTTTATATTTACTACATACAAATATTTATTTTATTTTTAGATTAAAAAATGAATCCAACTGCTTTTCCAAGCTCATTAAAAGCAATATTTTGTCAAAAATAACTACATCAACTTTAAAGCATTAGAGAAAAAAATGTGTGTAGCTATAGCACTATTTAAGATGTTGGACAGATTATAAAGAATATTATTTTGCTGTTTTCTATTCATAATACTCAGTTACCCTTATATATGTCAATTAAAATGCTGCTATTCTTTTATGGGCAATACACTCCTAATAACTAAAACATTTGAAAAACATCTGAAATAGAACTTTCAAATTCCCAATTGTGCTATATGATAGAATTGTTGCTCAAAAACTAAACAATCTCAGGGAAATATGATTACAGAATCACAAAATCCAAGAACTGGAAGAAAACATTCATGGCCTTTTATATTCTTCCCCGATGAAAGAACTTAATTTTCAGGACTCTTAATATTTATGCAGTTCCCATTTTAATGCTTTTAGTAGCTGAAACAATTTTCTGTCTTAAGTTACAAAATTCATTCCAATGTTAAATAGCTCAAGTTAGTTTTTTGTAGTGAAGAGTGTATTAATTGGACTATGCCTTCTAATAAATCCTATTCCTTGGTTCTATATACGTAATAGAGGAGGGACAGGTTGTTTACTATTCCACATAATAGATCTTCACTCTTCAAGTACTTAACAATGATGTTTCCCTGCCCCCATCGCCTCAACTGTTCCTCCACTACCACTCATCTCCAGCCTTTATCGTCATATATATATTTTATGGTATTGAGGTTGAACACAAGGTCATTGTTCTCCTGAGCTAGACTCTAAGACCTATCTTATATTTTTAAATTTCCAAACAGGGTCTTGCTTATTGGCTGAGGCTCGTCTGGAGCCTGCATTCCTTCTGTCTCAGCCTCCCTAGTACTGGGATTATAGGTGTGCACCACCATGCCTGGCATAATTAAGACATGGTTTCTCAATTTCTTCACTAATCTTGTGGCTTTATCAGCATGTATATTATATTTTCTGCCTTCATCTTTATTTATGGTGCCCAGGTGGATTTAAAGACAGTCGCTTACACTATAGTTGGACAAATAGACTTTTTTTTTTACCTTTATTACATTAAAATAACCTACTTATTTTCTATAGTTTCCTGCATATTTTCTTTGCCACATTTTAATTGTTTCCTAGTTGTCCAGTCTTGTTATTACATCTCATATTGTTCTACCTGAAGTCAATGGCATGCTTATCTCTTTCAACCTTCTAGAGTGATAAGGAGTTTTCCTGCCAGTCCCCTCAACAGCCAAGAAACATTAGAACCTGTGATGCTTATAAGAGAGGGTCCTCTGTAAAACATAAAGCACAGTATTATGAAATATACTTCATGATCTTCTAAAGAAATCATGTTATATTATGCTTAGAGTCACCTAGAAATTCTTCATTAAGTCATGAAACTATTACTGAAAAACACTCATAAGATTATGTTGATGTGGTCTGGTCATGATTGCCTAGTGTTGATTAAAATAATTTCCATTTCCATTTTTCCAATCATTAATTTCCATTTAAAATGTTCTCCTTCCTTCCTTCCTTCCTTCCTTCCTTCCTTCATCTCTCTCTCTCTTTCTTTCTTTCTTTCTTTCTTTTTCTCTTTCTTTCTTTCTTTCTTTCTTTCTTTCTTTCTTTCTTTTTTTCTTTTTTTTTTTTTTGCAGTACTGGGGATGGATGGAACCCAGGGGCATTCTACCTCTGAGCTACACTCCCAGCCCTATTTTTTATTCTTTATTTTGAAATAGAGTCTCAGAGTTTCAGAAGGCCTCACTAAGTATCCGAGGCTGGCTGTGAACCTGTGATCATCTGGTCTCAGCCTCCTAAGTATTGGGATTTCAAGCGTGCACCATCATTCCTGACTTTGAAGTTTAAATTTATAAGTTTAAATGTATAAGTCTTAAATTTTTCAAATGAGAAAAATTTTCAGTCTTTACTTAGAAAAATTGCTTATAGTCTTCAAAATAAACTAAAGAAAATGAAATAAATCTAAGAGAAGAATCAGGTAGGGTCAGTATTTAACGATATAATTTAGTTATACCACAAGTTCAGTTGTGAAAGGCACATTGTATTACTGATTTTGTACAACTCTTCCAATATTTCTTTATCTTCCACAAAGCAGTTTGTTTTTATTTAAAGGCCAAGCACAAAAAATATATCTGAAAATATATCTAAGATTTTAGAACACAAATTGACCTCAATTGGACCTTTTGGCACATGCCTGTAACCCTAGTACTTGGGAGGCTAAAAAAGGAGGATTTCAGGTTCAAGACTAGCATTAGCAACTTACTGAGATCCTATTTCAAAACAAAATAGGTCTGGGGTGTAGTTCGGAGCAAGTAGGCTACTGGGTTGGTTCAACCTCCAATATCACATGTGTGCACATATGCACACGCACACGCACACACACATACACACACACACACACACTCCACAAAGATGGACTCAATTGCCAATTCTTAAAACCAACTACTTTGCAAAGGAAAATTTATATCAGAATAGGTAAATTAGTTGCAGAATCTGTAATTACTAAGGGTTAAAGACCACTTAAGTTGTAAATGTGGTCATTCTAATAAATTCAGTATTGGCTCAACTGAAAATGAGAATAAATGAGAATGAATGTGTAATGTAGACTTCCAAGGGAAATAAATATAAGAAAATATTTTCTGTACTGAATTAAAATCTTCGCTCAAGGAAAGAATATTCAAAGACACAAATATCTTTTTTTTTTTCTCAAAAAATGCCAAGGTAAGAAAGAACTTGAAATGTGAAAGTAACTGGATATCATCCAATCTTATAAAGATAAAAGCACAGAATTCTAAAGGAGATTGGCAGACATCCCAGGTCAATTAAGGAAGAAATTCTGCAGAATAGGCAATATATTCATCTTTGAAATCTTAAATTTAGATAATGCAGCTCAGGAATGGGTAAATGGAGATGAAAAATACAAGGAAGTAAAGAAAATATAGATATATAGATTAATTTCCATGAGAAGGTAAAAACTCAGTGACTCATTCTATTAGGATGAATCACCGATTAATTCAATGTAGTAAATGAAAACTAACGCTGGACTGAAAAGACTTACCTGATTGATTAGACCTACTATTTGTCAAAAGGTCAACCTGATAGTTTCACCTTCAACCAACTCCTAATAATCAAATCTGAAAAGTTACTGCTCAAGATGTACCAGCACTATAGCTTGATAAATTATATTTGACATTGCTATATAGAATTCTAGAGAGCATGCAGATTGTACACTAATATTATCTATGTAGAAAACAATATTCTGTATTATGAATTGACAAAAGTGGGCTTAAGATTGTGTTGAAATGACTATGATTTTCTTTAAGTTAGGACCAAGAGATAGAAATGGGCCCACATTTGAGTATATCAAGCAGAAAGAAACGTCACTATCACTTATCTTATATTTTTAGGGTCAACGTTTATCATGTGTCACTAAAATTATAAGTTTAAAGACCAGAATCTAACAAGAAGAAACTTTTTTCCATGGCCTGTGGGGGAAAAAATCACTACTAAAGGTATGGGCTCACTTACTTATAATAGGAAGAATAAATTAATTCTGCTTTAAAAATAAACTTAATAAATTGATGTTTTAGTATCCCCAAATCCTTAATTTTGGGGTAACTTTCTCCCTTTTTACACACAGAGAACAAAAAGCTTTGTGGATATTTGTGGTACTGGAGATTGAACTCAGGAATGTTCTAGCTCTGAGATACATCCCCAGCCCTATTTTATTTTATTTTATTTTATTTTATTTTATTTTATTATCTTTTAAACAGTGTCTTGCTAAGCTGCCCAGGCTGGACTTGAACCTGAAACCTTCCGATGAGCCTCCCAATTACTAGGATTACAGGTGTGGACCACCACACCCAATTTGAGCATATAATGCTTTTGAAAGAAGATAAAGTCTTTCTACAACTTATTTCACTATTCATAATAATGGGAATAAAAAGATAAATGTGATTTATATGGCAAAGGAGCGAGTTAAAATACAAAGAAGTTTAACAAAGAGTTGCTTTTGTTAAGAGAAAATCATGGGATGGGCTATAAAAATATATGCTATTTGTTAATGGGGCATCATAATTTAATAATGTATCTTGTAGATAGTTATTATAACATATTCCATAATTATGCCAGTATTGTCTTTCAAGTTATCTGAAACTATTCAGGTTTAGCACAGTCTGCCATTTTGTGAATATTTTATTTTATTCTGTTTCACCCAGACTATTAACACATTATATTTTCTTTAATTTTGAAAGTAAACTAAATTGAATCCAGTTCTTAGCCAAATCATTGATCCAAATGACTTCACTAATTATCTTAAAGCATCAGTTAATTTTATTTCTTTCTAAATTTACTTCATAATTTTAATCAACTATTTTTCACCTATTTAGTTATTTCTAATTCTAATATATGCTGTTTTATATATTCTTATAAAATTGAATAATTGATTTCTTTATTTTCTCTTTTTATTGGTGCATTGTAGTCATACATCTTAATGGAATACAAGATGGTGGAGGCAACATGCACACATCACTCATGCTTCCCCAGTTCCCATCCCATTCCCTCCCTCCCCCCTTCTCATGCTTGACTTAGTGATTGACTTGGATATGTTTGTGAATGTACATCATGTACATTAGGGAATGTCCCTCTTCCCACATCTCATAGCAATCAGTTAGGCCGCCTTAATTGCTCATCTATAATTTCTCCTTCTTCGTCTAGAGTTTTTCCTATCAAAGTTTTCCTAACAAAATCAAGCTAGGTGTAGTAGCGCAGGCTTGGAATCCCAGTCCTTGGTAGGCTGAGGGAAGAGGATCACAGGTTTGCCGCCAGCCTCAGCTACGTAGTAAGACCTTATTGCAAAATTAAGAATAAAAAATTGGGGCTGGTGTATAGCTTGGAGGTAGAATGCCCCTGGCTTCAACCCCTAGTTTCACAAAAAAGAAAAAAAAAATCAAGAGCAAAAAGAAAATAAAATAATGAAAGTAAAAGTAACTATTAATGTTAAGTGGTAAATCTACTTTGAACTACCATTTTTGTATGCATTCATTTTTTATATTTTATATAGTTTACTACTATTTATAGAAATATTTTATTCTTGTATATAATCAGACTTTCATGAGAATGATTTAAAATGTGTTTCAGCCTGGTAAACCTACACTTGTAGCATATAGTAAAAATGATGAGTGAAGGTACAATTTTAAAAATTAAACAAAATACTGTGAATTCTGAAAGAAGTCTTAACTTAAAGATGATGTAGTATAATATTCTCATTTTTAGGAAAGGATCAAAGTCCTGTGAAAGTCTGTATTGAACAAGCTCAATAGTTTAATTGCAGTATAGAACTTAGAATGTTATGTTTCCGCGGTTTGGCTTTTCTGCAA
This sequence comes from Muscardinus avellanarius, assembly GCF_963383645.1. NCBI lineage: Eukaryota > Metazoa > Chordata > Mammalia > Rodentia > Gliridae > Muscardinus > Muscardinus avellanarius. The sequence goes on from NC_137786.1 coordinate 149,408,737, forward strand.
TCTAGAGAGCAGAGGATGAAGAACAAGGGTATCTCCTCTTTGAATGAAGTAGGCTTCATGACATGACAACTATGGTCCAGAGAAAGGCCCTGTATAAGGTACATGTTAAAGACTGGTAGAAATTTAGTTTAAAAAAATAACAGTGGAGTGAACTACTTGCAGAGATGAGAGGTTTTGAAAAGGTCAGGCCACATTTCATTTCTTTGCTGCTGTGGCTTTTATGAGTAGTGAAAGAAGCCAAATATATTTGAGAATGTAGTAGAAACACCATTCTTGGGTCCTATTAATGAAATAAAATAAAAGGGTATGTGATAAAAATGAAATAAAATGATAATGAAATAAAATAATAATGAAATAAAAGGGTATGTGATAAAAATAGCATCATATCCTATCCAACCTTTTATCAAGTCCTTTCTACTAAAATATTTGTTTGGGATAAATGTAAGTTGCTATCCACTTTTAATTTTTTTCCTAAAGAATAGATGCGCTTTCTTTGTTACATGAATGTCATTGAACAATAGCTAAATATAGACTAGTTGAATTTATTAGTCTGAATAGTAATAAATATTTATAAATCTGATTTCATTGTGTTGGTTCATGTTCCTCTGACCTTTAAGCATTTCAGTTATACTGGTTGATTCAATGTTCTGGAAAGTTAGTTTGAGATATATGTGAAAAATAAGTTGAAACAATTTTATCTTTAATCTTTGTACCAGATATTTTTTACTCTCAACATATATATTATTAAAAGGTAGCCTATATAATAATAATACATTAGTTGATTTAATCAGCCTAATTTAAAGTAAATTATTAAAAATATTTTTATCTTCTGGTGGTACTAGGGACTGAATCCAGGGCCATTCTAACTCTGAGGTATATTCCCAGCTCTATTTCATTTTGTATATAGAAGCAGGATCTCACTAAGTTGCTGAGGCTGGTCTTGCTAAATTGATGAGGCTGGACTACAACCTGTGATCTTCCTGTTTCAGACTACCAAGTACTAGGCATGATCTATCACACCTGACTAATTATTAAATAATATTGAAAACAAGGTTCACAGTAATTAGTCTCAGGTGTCTTGGTTTTGAGTCAATGATAAATTTAAATATTTACTGACATTAAAGGTCAAGAGCTTTTTTTTTTTTTTTTTTTTTTTTGGTGGTACTGGGGTTCCTGGAAGCCCTTCTGTCTCCGGGCTACACTCCCAGACCTATTTTTACATTTTTATTTGGAAACAGGGTCTCCTAAGCCAACGCGCACGGCTGGCTTCAAACCTGCGCGATTTTCCTGTCTCTGCCTCCCAAGCGCGGGGATTACAAGCGTGCGCCACCACTCCCGGCAAGAGCTGGTTATTTTTTATATATAACATCTTTTACTATTCCTAGCTAAAATATATTTTTAATGTCATTAATTCACAATGCTTTTTGAGTATCTTGGACAATAAGTAAATTCAATTTAATACTTATATAAAATATAGAGCTAGATAATTTCAGCATTTTGCTATTTTTCCTAATAACATAAACCACATGTACATTTTCTCATTTTTTTCTGTATTCTTATGTTAGGAGCTAAATATAAAATTTAATGGGCATTTCTAACTACTTCTAAAAAATGGTATTATACATATTTGTGTGTGTGTGTGTGTGTGTGTGTGTGTGTGTGTGTGTGTGTGTGTGTGTGTTACTGGGCATTGAATCCAGGGGCATTCTAACTCTGAGCTACATCCCCAGCCCTATTTTTTATTCTTTATTTTTAAACAGTGTCTCACTAATTTGCAGAGGGGCTCACTAAGTAGCTGAGGCTGGCTGTCAACCCATGATCCTCTTGCCTCAGCCTCCCATGTACTGAGATTACAAGCATGTGTCACCATGTCTGGCTAGATTCTATCTCATCAATCGCTGCTCCTCTTCTTTTAATAATTTAGATATAAATTAACTTGCTAGTGGTCTGTCTGCTTCATTAGATTGTAAACTCTAAGGGATTGGGAAACTTGTTTCTCTCGTTTACTATGGGAAATAATCCAAGTAACATGTATACCTGCATTTGTGTTTGTATCACCGTGAATCCTATTATGATGTATAATTACATTGCACTAAAAATTATTTTTAAAATAATTTATTTCTCTTATTTATTTAGTCCTGGGGATTGAACTCAGGGGTGTTCTAACTCTGAGATATTCCCCAGGTCCACTCTTTATATTTTTAAATTTTGAAACAGGGTTTTACTAAGTTGTTGCGGCTGGTTTTAAACTTGGAATCACCCTGTCTCAGTCTCCCAAGTACTGGGATTACATATGCATGTGCTACCAAGACCGGCAAAAAACCCCAAAAAACAAAAAAACAAAAAAAGAATTTTAAGCTGGAGAATGGGGCAAAGAAAAAAGACTCATGTGCAATTAAGACACAGTGATTAAATAAGTCATTAAATGCAAACCCAAAATTTATTCCTCTCTTTAGTAACTTTTCCAGGGGTTGCTTATCTTAGATAATATTTTTACCAGTGGCTTTCAAATGTTTGTGATCATACTTCACCACCATATGTGTATATGGGTGTGTTCTTAAATATAATATTCATGAAATATTATTTTCAATCAAACCTGATAAATATATTTCTAAGCTATTGAATTCCATCCTACTTATTTAAAAAATGATGTGAGTATTGCAATTTATTTCACAACCCACAGAACTACACTTTGTAAAACACTGTTTTAGACCACACTGCCGATAGAGATAAATCACATTAATTTTTGATACTTTTGGAAGACCCCATGCATCCTGGTCTGTGTTGAATAGTATAACAACTTGCCAAGTCTATATTTTCCTGAACTTCCTGCCCTGCTCGGCCACTTCTAATCCCGTATAGATGGGCCTCACTTATTTCTCATTCCCTAGCCTTTTGGGAAATGTAAGGAATAAAAGAGATTGAGAAGTTTATCTTCTAGATGTTATTAGTGTGAAGTCGAGAAATTACATGAATTTGAACTTGGATCCAGTCACAAGCAAAATAATATACTACGATTATCTCGTGTTATTTGCCCCCCAGTTATACAAACTAAGAATTGCTACCATGCTTTTAAGTAAAGAAATCAAGGCTCAAGAGGTCAAATGATTTGCTTAAGATGACAAAACTAAGTGAGAAGAGGGTCTTGATTCACCCCTTTTCCACATACAAGGAGAGAGAGAGATTTGCCCTTTAGGAGTTTCTGGAACTCAGAAGCAGCTCTCCCACAATGCAGAGCTTCCAGGAACTCACAGAAGAGATGACAGCAAAGGAAACACTGCTGTCACACAGCCTTTCTGGACCCCACCTAGCCAGGCCCTCTAAGCCCTGCCACAGGGGGACAAGGCTAGGGCTTAGAAAACACCCTTGGTGATTTACTGTTAACAATTGTATGTTTCGCTACCTGGACCCATCACATCTGCAGCTCCATGAGCTAGAAAGGACTTGTTTCCCCCCTGAGAAATTACCCTTGACCTGACTCAGGTCACATTGACTGGGGACCCAATCAAAACTCAGAATGAGTTTTTTGCGATTGTATTTTTCCATTGTAGACACGGTGAAGTCCTGACTTGGTAGAATCTGCTTTGGGGTATAGGAAATTAAACACTTCCAGTTTCAGCCATTTCCAAATCCCACCACCATCAAGGCCAGAGCTGGGTCACCTCCAAAGGAATACTGGAATTTTACTCTTTCCTACTTTCTCCTGGCCAATTGGGTCCCAGCTCACTTACTGGTCTGATGCCTAAAGCCCAGGGGAGCTGAGAGCCCTGCGCAGGGCCACACTGGGCATGCTCAGTGGCGGGGTCTGGCCGGCCAGGCGCGGGCTCCAGCGCGGGTGCGCGCAGCTCCGGGGCCGCTGCCCGCAGGGCCGGGCTGGACTCGGCGCCGCCCGCCCCCTGCAGCCCGAGCTGCCGACTGCCGGAGGGGGCGAGCGCACGTCAACCTGTTGTTTGTCCCGGCACCATTTATTAGCTCTCCGCACCACAAGGAAGTGCGGCACCCACAGGCGCTGAGAAAGTTCAGAATGCAGGAAGTTTGGGGAGAGCTCGGCGAGTAGCAGGGCGGCCCGTGCCAGCGCAGGGCGAGCCAGGCGGCCGGGGCGCAGCGTCCGTCCCCAGCAGAAGCTCGATTTAATTCTTTTTTTTCCTCTTAGAGCGACGCTGTCCCTAGGTCGCTATTCCCAAATGCACCGGCTCATCTTCGTCTACACCCTCATCTGCGCGAACTTCTGCAGCTATCGGGACACGAATGCAATTCCGCAGAGCGCATCCATCAAAGCTTTGCGCCACGGCAACCTCAGGCGAGATGGTAAGAGGCTCGTTTTAGCTTTTAATTAAAGATAAAGTGAAATCGTGTTTTTCTTGGCTAACCCCACACCCACGCTTGGTCCCCAGCTGAATCTTTCACCTGAACTCGGACTGAATGCATTGTTTGGGAAGGGAGCTCTCCTGTCTCCAGTTTTAAAAGAGCCACTCCTTCCCGAACGTGGCTGAAGGATGCGGGGCGTTTGCAAGAGCTGGTAGTGTGGGACAGGTGGCGCTTGGCGCTGGACTCTAGAGAAATCATTTAGGAGCCCAGTGAGCTTTGATACTAAGATGCGGTGCCTCCTCCCGAAGTTTGACAAAAGTTGCAGGCTGCGCCACCCCTTGGCCAGGCTCTTAAACTTTTGGACTTGAAACTAGCAAAGATCTGACACTGTTACAGGTGGAATCAAGAGTGGCCATCTCTGGGTGGTTTTGAAGTTTGTTTTTTATTTTGTTTTCAGTGGGGAGAAGAAGAATGGTGCGTTTTAGTAGTACTGCAGCTGTATCTGGAGCAGAGGGACGATTTATTTATATATCATTTATAACAGGAGAAGGCGGTGTTTTCCTTTCTGTCCCTTAAGTGACTTTCACCTAGTTCAGTATGGCCCAGAAACTCAGAGACTTGGAGACAGGACATCTGGGGTTTCCTCTATACTACACGGGGAACTGGTTTCTGCTGTCAGTTTCCTTGCAGGGAAGGTGTTCTGTTTGGAAGAACAACTCTTGAAATAACCATCCCAAGCAAGATCCTGAAGCAGCTTGTTTGTTTTTCTTTACTCTGGAGGACACCTGGGTCTTTGGGTCCCGGAGACTCTAAATTGAGTTTATTTGCCCTCTGGGGCTTCTGCAACAAGCTGAAGTTGGTTTGTTCTTTAGTTCTAATCTGCAGCCGGTGTTCTCAGAAGTCCACAGCTGTTTGAGCTTTGTACGTGAAAGGATCCACAGGTTTTTAGTTTTCAGCTGCTCCTACATCAGTATCAATTCTCTTGCTTGGTGTTAAGTCCTAACACAGGATTCGAGTTGATGACTAAGCTGTTCTCTTGATGGCTTCTCTGTTGGAGCTGGCAACATGTGTTTTAGTGACTATCTTACTTGGTAAATTCATCTCAGCCATCTTATTCCCGTATCATTTTCATTCTTAGTACGTCCTTAATTTGGACTTTGTTGAAGGACTTTTGGACCTGAAAGGGAAAATGAAACCTTCATTATAGTTTCTAGTGACAAGAAGACTGGATTTCAGTATGCTCAAACCATCTGAAGTTGTCAGGTGTGTGGCTGGGTAAGCCACAGTCGCCTTGCAGTGTTTTCATAGGAAATATTCCGGCAGTGCATATTTGATAACCCTCTATCTTGGTTAAAGCACAGACGTTTGATAACCTTCTATTTTAGTTGAACCAAAATAAGCTTCCTACTAAACTTAAAACAAGATTTAGGATACAGACCAAACTTTTGTAGTTTGTTTTACTCTCAGGTTTCCACCAGAGACAGATCTTTTCCTAGCTGATTTTTTTTTTTTTTTTTTTAGATCTGGTAATTGTTTGTACTTTATATGCCCTTTTAGCTGCATAGAGTAAAATGTCATTTATGATTTGCATGACTTCATAGCCATGATTTTGTAATCCTTAGCCTCCCAAGTATCAGTTACAAGAAGTCAAGGACAGAAAATGAAAAGTATGAAACCATTGCCCATTTACCCAAGATTCTGACTAAAATCAAGTCATGTAACTCAGAAGGATTTTTTTCAAGAAAATACTATTATTTTAGTTTTCATTGTTAAACTAAGTACAGCTGTATATATATATATGGAAAATACTTGTTTTATTCAAGCATGAAAAACTACACTAAATTTTCTATTTCTTTAGCTATTTTTCTATTTTATTTGTTATTTATTTATTATTTTATTTGTTTATTTATTTATTATTTATTTATTATTTCTATTTATTTTAGCTCAAGCTGGCTTGCAGTTATTCTAACACTCCACACACACCAGCTTTTACACACACACACACACACACACACACACGATTTACTGGTTCAAATTACTCAATATTTTCTTCATCATCAATCTCAGTCTGAGAAATTTTTAGTTGGCAGATTTTTCATAAGTACATGTACTTTCTCAAAGTAATACAATCCCCAAAGGGGTGAAATTCGGTTGTGGGGGATGAAAATTTTTAGATACTGCAATGGTTTGTGTTTCTCTGAAAGGCCAGCGATATACAATATTATCTGTTGTGTTAACATTGTATAGGAAATAGGAAAAATAAAAGGAGTTTTATGATAGTGAAAAGAAGGTTGGGAAACAGTGCCAGAGAGTTAAATAAAGGGGCACTGAAATGGTCTAGATGCTATCTAGAAAATCCTAATGGTAATATCTGATCTGACGGAGAGAAAGTCTTAAGTTATTAAATTAAACTCTTGCTCTAATTCTAAACATTCTTGATTTGCTTTCGAATATTCCCCAATGGCTCATCGCAGAAGACCACATTCTTCCTATTTGCCTATCAGGTGAAGGCATGAAATCAACTGAAGGAATATAAGGACGAGGAGTATATCCAGGGGAAATATAAAAAGAAAAGTTACCAAACATTAATTTAGAACCTTTGAAAGAACTGGCCCTCCAATTACAAGTTGTCATAAATCACAACAACAAAAATTAACCATGACCGATGAGCAGGGGTTGTAGAAACCATTATCTGATGATGGGTCTATCTTCGCACCTTGGTGCCGTCCACTTGTTCCTGCCAGGCCAGGTAGATGCTGCCTCATGTTGGGGTCAAGAAAGGAAAGGAGTGACACAGTGGGATTCTGTTCAACCATGAAAGTGAACACAATCTGCCTGTCATTTGCAGGAAAATGGATGGAACTGGAAAATATTATACTGAACAAGATTCCAATCACAGAAAGGGTCATATATTTTCACTCATATGTGAAAGCTAGAGAGAAACTCATTAAAAAAAAAAAAAAAGACGACCAGATAAATGAGGAGAAACACTAATAGTACAGGAGATGGGGATCTAGAGAGGGAGGTAGGAAGGTGAGGAAGAGGAAGGGGGAAGACCTATTGGGGGAAACTATTGAAATAATCCTTTGTTCGTTTGGAAAGTTATTTGTATCAATTGTAAATATTATCTATGGGAGAAATCAGGGTAGGAACCCCAGGGAAACACACAAGAAGTTATGTGCGCATTTGAATTACCTATTACATTATCATTATGTAATTATTACTCTGGACATCACTATCATGTTTAATTACAATGCACCAATAAGAAAAACAATTAAAAAATGGAACAGTAAGGACAGGTGTCCTGTAAATAGGGAATGAGGTGGGTTAGAATCTGTCCAGCCTGATAAAAAGAAAAAATCTGATTTTGATTTATTGTGTCGAATAGCTCCACCTAACTGGAGTAGCTAAGAAATGACATAGGATTGCATCTATTTCTCTGTACATGTATGGTCCTGGGGGTTGAACCCAGGGGCTTTTTTTTTTTTTTTTTTTTACCTCCAGGCTATACTCCAAGACCTATTTTTATACTTTATTTGGAAACAGAGTCTCACTAAGTTTCTGAGAGCCTCACTAAGTAGCTGAGGCTGGCTTTGAACCTGTGCAATCCTCCTGTCTCAGCGTGGGGATTACAAGCGTGTGCCACCACGCCAGGCTGGGATTGCATTTTATTTGGGTTGCAAATGATAATCTCCTTTTACTGGAGGCTGGTCTGCTGTCATGCCTTGGCCTTCTAGAACTTTCCATCACAATATGCTTTTATTATAAAGAGATATTTCTAGGTTCCTTCCATCTGCAGAATGGATAAATGGAGAAGGGTGTTTGAATTTGGTCCCCCCAAAAGAAAATAAGGCTCTATAGCTAAAATATAGTAATTTGAAGTACTTAGTTGAATTTTTATTCTTACTTATATTGTGTTTATTATTTATTGTTCTTATTCAGACAGACTTTTGGACAAGGAAAAAACCTTAATGATAGCATTCACATATTCTTGTTTTAGTGTCTATACAGTTAGTGACTTGTGATAATAACCGGTTATAACCAAATCAAAGTGCGGATCAAGAAATGTAAAGGTGGCAACAAACACTTATTTTAAAAATCTAACTAGATAAAATTTCCTCCTGCCTCAGTGTTTAATAATACAAGTTTGCTTTTCATTCTTGACCTTTGGTTGCTTTCTGAAAGTACAGATATTGCTTCAAACAATTCTGTATTTCATTTTGTTTGGCTAATATACCAGTAGTAGAATTGTTTATTATGTTATCATTATCTAATGCTAGGCCTGGTAGTTTGAGTAATCATGCTGGCTTAGGTTTTGAAGTAGTCAAGCTTCTTTTTTAAATAATGTGACTTTATATTGTCATCATTGATGGTAGCACGTGGGCTTTGGTGCAAAGAGCAGAGATTAAGGGAAAGTACTAAAGCAGATATGTTATAAACAGCTTATATTTTAAGCATCTGAATGTGAATGATCAGATTAGTGTTTAAAATTTCTATTCTCTGTTTATATATTTTTTTGGTGTGAGGCTGTGGATTGAACCCAGGAAAAGTCTACCTCCAATCTATACCCCCACCCTATTTTTTTTTAATTTAAAAACAGGGTCTAAGTTTCTGACAGCTTTACTAGTTGCTGAGACTGGCTTCGAACCTGCGATCCTCCTGTCTCAGCCTCCCAAGTACTAGGATTACAAGTATATGCCACCATGTCTGGCTCCTCTCTTTATGATTTCTCTTCAACTCTAATAGTAACTAAGCATCTTATAAATTATTGAGGTGATTTAATGCATGCGCATGTGTGTGTGCAGTACTGGACTTTGAACTCATGGGCTTTCTACCTCTTAGCTAAACCCTCAGCCCTTTTCTTTTTCTCTTTTTTTTTTTTTTAACAGGGTCTTGCTAGTTGAGAGTTTAGCTAAGTTTCTGAGGCTAGTCTCAGGTCTGCAATCTGCCTGTCTCAGTTTCCCTAGGCATCAAGGGATGATCACATAGTTTAAATGCAGTATAGCTTTGACTTGCTATCATGGTGACATTTTATTGAGGAGACTGTAGCCAGGTGTCTGAGTGAAATGCAATGGAAGATGCTATTAGGTTGTGAGTTTCAGTGATGTCCGCTGTGAAGTCATTGAATGATGATGATTTTTGTCCAGAGGATTTTCCCTTTCAATGAATAAAAGTAAAACTGTATTGTTTCAGAATAATAGTTTCAAGCAACTGAGTAAATCCTACAGAGTTATCTCTTATGACCAGCAGAAGCCTGGCATGCTGTCACTGAGAACTCTGAGCACAGTGGTCTCGGAGCCCCTCATTGAGAGTCTGGAATGATACGCCTCTCCTTTATCTTTGAGACCCGAGTCACAGTGAGAATCATCTTTTGGAGCTTACTCTTGAATTTTCTTTGTTGTAGTGATTGGATTAATATAAATGACAGTTCCTGAATACCTTAATAAAACCCTTCCTTTTATTAAAATAGGAAAGTCTTTTAGGTGAACAAGGCATAGGGTGTCTCTAACTCATCTATGCTATGTCCTTTAGGTATTGCATTGATCTTTCACAAAGAATTAAGGTGGTATTGATGTAGAATTGAGTTAGTGTCTTAGCCTCTTTCAAAATCATCTTTTTTTAAAGTGATTCTTGACTTGATTTGGACTCTCTTCAAAAGATGAAAGCTAACATAAATAGTTCATTATTTTGTACTCTGTTCTGAGTCCTACTGTAACATTTATTTTCTCAATGGCTATTTTTTTGCTTACCTAACATTTGCCATATCATTTGCTAGATGCTTAGTTGTCTAGCACATTATGAACAAAACATGCATGGTTCCCTACATTGTAGAAACCATAGACTAGTTGGCCTCAAGGACAAATTAGTAAGTTCCAAGTATTGCACTTAAGTTTCTGATATATTCTAGAGAGTGCAAAGATTCTCAGAATCTTGACCTCTCTCCCTAGTGAGGTCAACAGAATGACTTCATACACATCTCCATACTTCTGTTTCCTATACTGTATTTGAGTTTATCATAAGATGTGTTTCATAGTTAAAGTATCAAAACTTTATGATGTGATAGGTGCTTCATGAAGGGAATGCATTGCATTCTGGAAGGAGCACCTGATGTAGACTTGAGAGACTGAGACAGCCCTCCTGGAGGAGGTGGCCTCTAACTGAGGAACGAGGGATGAATGGGAGTTCTGGAGGTAGGAGAAGTAAGGGAGGCGTGTGGAATTTACCAATAGAGCACTGCCCACCACTTACCAAAATTTAGAGGTGAGAATATATGTCCACTAGTGAAAGATTTGGGAAATAATGGGAAACAGTTTGGCTGCAATGCTGAGGACATTGAAGGAGTCCATCGTGAGGAAGACATGGCCTGTTTTATATTTAGATGCTGAGTCCTGGTGTTTAGATGCTGAGTGCTGAAGGGTCAACCAGGCCAGTGCTGTGATCTGGGCTATCTTTCTACATACCTACTGTGAACATCTATACTGAGTTATTTAATTTTCAGTATGATAATAGAGGAGATAAGTGACTTATCTAGTTCCATATCTTCCAAAGTAGATGCCCAGTGCCTCAGGATATCTCTGAGGTCCCCTCCCCCTAGAAATCTCTCTCGAGCTCAGCATTTCAAGGTATTATTTGCTTAGCTCTATATGAAGCCTCAGTATTATAATGTAAAAAGAATAAGTGACCTGTTTGACAATATTTTTACATTTCTGAATTAAAGCAAATTAAAAAGGACCAAACTAGTTCAGCTGCTATGGAGATCAGTATAGAGATTTCTTAGAAAACTGGGAATGGATCCACCATTCTTTACCCTGCTATACTAACACATACACCTTTCTTTACTCTGCTATGCTAACACATACAAACACACACACACATGAACACACACACACACACACACACACACACACATACACGTAATTGATTAATGAGTTAATTTTGAAACAGGTTCTTGCAAAATTGCTGAGGCTGGCCTTGAACCTGCTGTCTCAGCCTCCCAAGGATTAGGATTATAGACATATACCACAATGCCTGGTAGTATTGATTTTTGTGATTTATTGGGTGGGCATGATTTTGTACAATTTGGAGTGATGAAGTCTGTGGAAATATCATAGCACAAGTATGTGAGCTGCCTCTCATCGTGAAAGGAGATATTTTCTAAGTTTTTTTTTTTTTTAACTTGAGCACTGTTTTATAAAGTGTGTTTATGGAGATGGATAATTTTAGATACAGTGCTTTTCCTATGAAAGCAAACAAAACATGGTTATAAATCTTATATAATAGGAATATTTTAAAAATGTTTATTTTACTTTTCTTTTATTTTTAACTGACAAAAATTGTATAATTTGTTATGTTGTTTTTAAATATGTATGTATTGTGTAATGACTAAGTCAAGAAAATTAGCATATGCATTACCTCACATACTTAGCTCTTTGGGGTATGAAAACACTTGAAATCTACTCTTGTGGCAGTTGTTTGAATTTATTTTTTTAATGTGGAACACATTAAAAATAGCATACGTTCAGACTGTGCTTGGTGCCCTCTCCCACCCCACTTCCCCTCCCCCCTCCCAACAATGAGTGTCCAGGTTAACCATCTATATTCATACTTTTACACATATTTGGATAAAAATACAACACATTGTTATTAACTGTGGTCATCATGTGCTTACATTAGTATTCTTGATTAGATTTTTAAGTATATTTATAGGTTTCTTGAATCATATTTTCTCTGCATTGAAGAAACTTGGAGATAGTTGTTGATATGAGCCGTGAGTAGGGGTTGAATGTTACTTTAGTTCTGAACAAGTCTTTTCAGACCCAATGTGAAAAGATGCCCACAATTTCTGCATTTTGTTGAAACATTTAATATAATGCAATATGCAATGTAACAACAACCTACTTTTGTGGAATTTTAGCTAATAAGCAGTCCAGCTATGAAAAATACAACCAAGTGAGCCAATAAAGAGGCATCAAATTCATTTAAAAGTTAAAATCAGTATCACTGTTGTGTATAAATGAGTTAATAAGGTTCATGTGGTGGATCCTAAAGGACAATTTGCCTTTATTTTCTGTGTAATTCCATTGTGCTTATTTATGTGTTTCCATATCCACAGTTGAATAGGGGCATGGTATTAGAATAGAGAACAGGACTGGTTCAAATCATTCACACTATAGCATTGAACAGTGACAGCTAGTGATTTTCCTGCCACCTCTTATATTCTAGGTTTGAAAATTTTTATAAGACTTAAGCAAGCACAGCTGGATTAGGTTTCTTACTGAAGGAGGTGAAAATAGTTGTACCCTATCTCCATATGTCACTAGGAAATTACTATATTGCAGCTCAGTAAAGTTGTTGATTTTTAAGACTATGTCCTTGAGCCATAATGGAAAGTTCACATTATATGTATGATAAGTTTACCAGATTCATACACTGAAAATAGTATTAGCTTCACAATATATGGAGTTCAGCCAGAAAATTAACACTATTTACTATGAAAACCCTGTAGAAAAAAAAACAGCAGTGGTCTGGATCATAATAAGCTATTATTATCATTCTTCTAGTGGTAACTAATAAAATTGTATTAGTCAAAAGGAAGGTGAAGAGGAATGTTATTGGCAATTTGGATTAGACCCTATTGGGTTCAGAATCCTTAATGACTTGACTGAAGGCATTGAAAACACATCCACCAAGCCTGCATATTTTAGTTGGAAAGTTAATAGGTTGGATCAGATGCAGGGTTTGGCAGACTCTTTTGTGAAGGTCCAGACAGTAAATATTCCAGGCTTCTCAGGCCATATGTCTCTTTTGCAGCTATTCGGGTCTGCCAGCGTAGCATAAATTCAGCCATGCAAATTGCACATGTGAATGTGGATAGCTGTTAAACTTCAAAAAGTTTGCAAAATTTTAATAAAAGTGAAAAAAATTTATTTACAAACATAGACAGTGGACCTATAGGCCACAGTTTGCAGAAAATTCACGTGTTCAGGACTATGCAGAGGACTGAGCATATCACACTGAGAACCAGACTGAATAGAAGAAAATTTGACAAGATATTGCTGTCTTCCTGATACTGACAAAACAGTGAAGCTAATCTGTCAGGCAGCAGTTACCTCATTTTTTGAAGCATAAAGTGTTTTTGACTAAGGCAGTGTCATCTTTAGATATAGACTGTTCTCTGAAGAGCTCATATATTAATGTTTAGAGTTGATAAAATCAATTCCAGAGGGTTATGAATTTATCAGCAGATAAATCCACTGGAATGGACTTACTGAGTGGTAACCTAAGTAGGTTGGGTATAACTAGATGGGGGTGGGTTCCTGAGGATATGGTCTTAGGGACTGTGCTTTTATCTTTGGATGCCCTTGCTTGCTTGCTTTCTGGCCTATAGCCTCCATGATGTGAAAGCAGAGCCTTGGTCTCTCCCTTCTCTCTGCTTCCCACTTTTGTGTACTGAGCTCTACAGACCTGGTCTGACATGGAATGAACTCTGGAATCTCCACAAAACTGTGAGAAAATAAACCTTCCTTTAAATTGTGTGGTTAGTCAGTCTGGATTAGAGCTGTGAGAACGTTGACTGAGAGAGACAGTTAAGAGATAAACACATAGATATTGACATCTATCTATGTGTTAATTATCCATCAATCAGAGGATGAAGTGTTAGAATAATAATGAAGCTATTTTAATTTTCTAGCCAAACAGGTAGACTTTACATTTATGCCTGTTGAATTTCATCTTGATAGGATCAGCCCACATAAAAACAGAAAAACACCAAATAGATAACCTAATGACACACCTCAAAGCCCTTAAAAAGCAGGACTAGTCTAACCCCAAATCCAGTAGAAGACAGGAAATTATTAAAATTAGAGATGAAATCAATGAAGTAGAGAATAAAAGAACAGTACAAAAATCAACAAAACCAAAATCTGGTTTCTCAAAAAAAAGTTAGATAAAGCACTAGTCATCCTAACCAAAAGAAAGAAAGAAACAGTCAGAATTACTAAAATAAAAAGTGAAAAAGGAGATATTAGCACTGACAGCATGGAAATTCAGAGGATTATCAGAAACTATTTTGAAAAACTATACTACAACACAATAGAAAACCTAGAAGAATTTGACAATTTTCTAGACACATATACCTTATTAAATTGAACCAAGAAGATATAGAAAATTTTAACTGACCTATAGCAAAGAGATGGAAGCAGCTTTAAAGAGCTTACCATCATACAAAAGCCCAAGACCAGGTGGTTTCCAAATTGAATTTTACAAAACCTTTATAGAACAGCTAATCCTGATACTCCTCATTCTATTCCATGAAATAGAAAGAAACAAGACTCTCCCAAATATGTTCTACAATGTCAACATCATATTAATACCAAAACCAAATAAAGATAGATCAAGAAGAGAAAACTATAGGCCTCACATGAACTTAGATGCAGTACTGCTAAACAAAATACTAGCAACATAAATTCAAGTCCACATCAAGAAAATCACACTCCATGACCACATAGTCATCCCAGGAATGCAAGGCTGGTTTAACATACGAAAGACAATCCCTGTAATTCACTACATAAACAGAACCAAAGACAAAAATCACATTTCAATACAAGCTGAAAAAGCATTTGACAAAATCCAACACTCATTTATGCTAAAAGCACTGCAAAGAATCATAATAAAAGGAACATACCTCAACATCATAAAAGCAATCTACAATAGGTCCACAGCCAAATCATATAAATGGGGAAAAATGCAAGAATCCCTCCTAAAAAAGGAAAAAGACAAAAGATGTCTATTATCACCACTTCTTTAAAATATAGTACTTGAGACTCTAGGCAGAGAAGTAAGGCAAGAGAAGGAAACCAAAGGAGTACAAATAGAAAAGAAAAATTAAAACTATTCCTGTTTGAAGATGGCATGATACTAAGAAGACCCAACAAACTCAACCAAAAAGCTTATAGAACTGATCAAGAAATTCAGAGAAGTGTCTAGATAAAAAATTAATCTTAAAAATCAGAAGGGTTCCTGTATGGCAACCATAAATCCACTGAAAAATAAATCAGTAAAAACACTTCTACTCAGGATATCTCACAAAAAATAAAATACTTAGGAATAAACCTAAGCAAGGAGGGAGAGGGAGCATGGCACTGCCAGCTACTTGATCTTGGCTCCTTAAAGCTGATCTTAGAGTTCTAGCCTCCAAAACTTAAATGTGTTTTGCTTTAAGCCAGTCAATTGGTGGCAATTTGTTACTGTAGTCCCAAAAAATTAATATAGGGCCTTTATTATGAAAGATGAATGGTTAAATTTTCTCATTTGATGAGCTCAGCTTCCCAACCATTTATAAAACTTCATGGCCCAATAAATCTATATTGACAGTTTAATGGTGCATTTAGATCTCTGCCCTTGAGAATTTTGTACTAAGATGAGCTTCATTTTTATCCTGTCTTCCTATCAGAATCTTGAAAATTCTAGCATCAAATCTTGCCTACTTTTCATGCAATGAAAAGAACACTAATTCTCCTTCGTTATATTATTGTTGATTCATAAAATTTTTTCTTAACCCAATGTGCAATTTATTCAATTGTTGCTCAAAGGTTTATTCATTTGTTTATTCCATAATATTTTGTTGTGAGTCTATTGTGTGTTCATTTCTGAACTTTAGTCTGCAACAAAAGTATTGCAAATGATGTAATAGTTATTTTGTTAATTAGTTGTATGATGCTTATATAATAATAGCTACTGTTCTCATAGAACTTAGTGCCAGAGTATGTTGATATCACTTGAAATGTGTAAAAACACAGCAACAATAGTATGAGGTAATAGGAATAAGGAAGAGATAGATCTACATGAATATTAAGGTGATTGGCAACATGGAGTGTAGAATAGAGGCAGAGAATTCCAGTTGAATTTCTGAGGTCAGGGCTCCTAGCTAAAATTGAATCCAACTCTCACCAGCGTAGGTTATCATGTTCCAAGATAAAGATAATACTAGCCAACTTTATTTAACATTTTTATTAACCACATAAAAAGTAAAAAAAAAATGCATGAAATCAATTTTAATATATTTTATCTAATGCTCTATACACACAAATATCTTAATATCTAATAAATATTTTAAAATAATTACTGAAATTTATTTTAGATTTATTTTGATCAGGATAAGTCTTTAGATTCCAGCATAAATTTTAATCTTATAGCACATCTCATTTCAACTAGCCACGTTTCAAATATTTATGCCATATGTGGTTTGTCATTACCCATTCAGACAGCATAGCTCTAAGACATTAAGATCATTTACCTAGACCAACACATTATTATTATTATTATTATTATTATTGTTGTTGTTGTTGTTATTATTTACAACTTAAACATAATTTATAAAAGCTATTTGTCCATCTCCTTGTTTAACTGTGTTGAAATCAGCTGTGTCACCTTTTAGGGAAATTAGTAATTAAGCATGGGAAAGTTTTATATGGTTTATATTTTGGTTTTATTATTATATCAATGTTGGTATGGTTGGCACTTCTGATTACCTTTATGAATTCTTAAAATATTCAGTTGGAACAACTGATATTATTTTTAGGAAAATTAAATGTTACAGACACTACTAGGCCTTTTAAAACTCAATATCTATCTCTTAATATGTGGCTCAGAATTTAATGGTTATTAAGAAAGAATGTTTTTTTTAGAAATATAAATTATTCCTACTTTTGCCAAGTATCATATCTCTACCAAACTTGTCCTCGGGTCTTTTCTTGACATGCCTAGAATTTACTCATAATTTGGGCAAGCAGAAAAATTCTTTTAAGTAAAATAGCCCATCAGGATATCTTATTTATTCTTCATTGATTATAGGGATGTCTCTTTGGAATTGGATTTCAATGATTGCTTCATATATAATGATGCCTTATAAAACTTTCATTGCCGGGCGTGGTGGCGCACGCTTGTAATCCCCGCGCTTGGGAGGCGGAGACAGGAGGATCGCGCAGGTTCGAAGCCAGCCGTGCTGGCGTAAGAGACCCTGTTTCAAAAATATAAAATAGGTCTGGGAGTGTAGCCCGGAGGAAGAAGGGCTTCCAGGAACCCCAGTACCACCAAAAACAAAACAAAACAAAACAAAACAAAAAAACTTTCATTGCCAAAATATTATTTCTTCTATTCATGGAGAATTCAACCTAGGTGGCCCATTTTGACATTTTATTTCTTGAAGGACAATATTACCATGTACTTAGTTTTAAAAAATTTTTTAAATTTTTGCATTGTAGTCATATATCTTAATGGGATACAAGATGGTGGAGACATATATGCAAACATCACTCAATTAGCCCTTACCCAATTCCCACCCCATTCCCTCCCCCTCCCTCCTTCTCATGTTTGGCATGGTGATTGACACTGATATATTTTTTAAAGTATATCATATGCATTAGAGAAATTTCCTTTTCGCCCTCCCATTTCCTCAGTTTGGTCACCTTATTTGCTCATCTATACAATCTCCTTTGTCTAGAGTTTCTATTACCCATTTTCTCTTTAGCTTCCACATATAAGGGAGAACATTCAATTTATTATCTTTCTGTGACTGACTAATCTCACTTAACATAATGTCCTCCAGTTCCATCCATTTTCCTGTAAATGACATAATTGTGTTTTCCCTTTATGGCTGAGTAAAATTCTGTTGTGTACATATCCCATAGTTTTGTAATCCATTCATCTTTTTTTTTTTTTTTTTTTTTTTTTTTTGCAGTACTGGGGATGGAACCCAGGGGCATTCTACCTCCAAGCTACACCCTCAGCCCTATTTTTTATCCTTTATTTTGAGTCTCACTGAGTTGCAAAGAGCCTCACTGAGTAGCTGAGGCTGTCTGTAAACCCTGATCCTCATGTCTCAGCCTCCCAAATGCAGGGATTACAAGCGTGCAACACCACACCAGCTCCCATTCATCTGGTGATAGACATCTTGGCTAGTTCCATAGTTTGGCAATGGTGAATTGTGCAGCTATGAACATAGATGCATGCATTAGTTTGGTAGTTTGGTTTCCTTTCTTTTGGGTAGATACCTAGAAGTGGTATTGCTGGATCATATGGGAACACAAACAACAACAAATGCTGGCAAGGATGTGAAGAAGTGGGAACTCTAATAGGTTGTTGGTGGGATTGCAAATTAGTGCAACCACTTTGGAAAACAGTATTTAGGATCCTCAGAAGAATGGAAATGAGTTTACCATATGTACCTAGTTTTTAAACCCAACACATGAGATTGAAAAATCTTGGTCTAAGGAAGAAACTCCTTTGTGAGCTCAGCATCTTTTCAAGGATTCTATGTGTATGAGGACAGCATGACTTTTTTTGTGTTGTTGAAAACATTTTATTTAGAAGGTGCCTTTCATTTATTCAGAAGTGTTTTTGAAAAGAGCTACAGTTTTAGTTTGCCCTGGTGCCTGGTGTGTACCAGTTTCACTTATTTCCACCTGAAATTGTATCATTTATTTTTATTTGTTTATGTTCTTTTTTCAAGAACTTAAGCACCATAAAGATAAAGACTGTATATTATCCCTTGGATCCTGGAGTGGGGCTGGCATAGAGAGCTACTCAGCAAATACTTGCTAAATAATTTGATGAATATCATGGAGTGCAGTCCATGTGAAGTTCAGACTCAAAGCTGAAAGTAACCAAGAGGAACAGTCTTTAATATTGTTGGGGCCGAAGATTCATATCCCTTCTTTTTTTTAATATATATTTTTACTTATTTACTTATTTTTTTGTAATCATACATCACTTTGGAATACAAGACTTGAGAGGATATATAAGCACATATCATCCAATAAGCCCTCATCCAATCCCCATCCCATTCCCTTCCCCTCCGTCGATGCCATGCTTAATTGGTAATTATCTTTGATATATTTGTTCACGCACCTCAGGACTTTTAAAGAGATTTAAGGATTTAAAGAGATTTAAAGATCCCTTCTTTTGATTAGCACTGTATCATACCCTACCACCTAATTGTATATTCATACTTTGATGTTCTTTTTCTTGAGAGGGTACCCGACATTGTTTAATGTCCAGACTCCACAAAATCTGGATCACTCCCTAGCACCTGTCATCATTTGAGTTTACTCTGAATAGATGTGGGAGAGAACAGGGGGAGGAGGAAGGATATATAATTCCCAAGCAATACCCCCAGGCATCCCTCTCTACTAACCACACCCTGCTTCCATTATTTCCACCAGTTTCAGTGAGCACTAGGGGAACATTCCAAATCTTAACTATTAGAAGGGTGTAGCTCAAATATAGAATGTCCCTGGGTTCATTCCCTAGTCAAAAAAAGAAAAAAATGTTTTTGAGTTTGTATATTAGTCTATTTAAGCTTCCATAACAAAATGCCACGGATTGGGTGGCTTAAATATTTATTTCTCACAGTTCAGAGGCTTGGAAATTCATGATGAAGGTGCCAATAATTTCAGTTTCTGGTGAGACCATATTCCTGACTAGCAGATGGTTACTTCCTTCCTAAAATTTGAATGGTCTTTCCTCTTTGCACACACACACACACACACACACACACAGAGAGAGAGAGAGAGAGAGAGAGAGAGAGAGAGAGAGAGAGAGAGAGAGAGAGAGAGAAAGAGAAAGAGGGAAGGAATCTATGGAGTTTTTCCTTTTTATAAGTCCACTCACTCTATTTAATGAGAGCTCTGCCATTGTGAACTTCATTTAACCTTAATTATAACTCTATAGGTCTTGTCTCCAAATACATAATTACCCTGGAGGTCAAGGCTTTAGTGCATGGATTTTCATGGATTTTCTAAGGATAGCACTCAGTCCATGACAATTTGGTATGAGTGACAAAACCAAAATGTTCTGCAAACAGTGAAAGTAAGGTAAAAATAAAGCTAATTATGCCAAGGGTTTTATGTATAATTTATTCCATAAATGTCTTTACATTTTTTTCTACTTTCAAGGAAGTGAAGTTGGAATTTATAGATAGGTATAGATGTAGCTTATGCAAAAGTGATTAGGAAGAATTTTATCAGTATGAGACATACTCAAAGGAAAGGCCTGTGAACCTCTTTGTAATTTTGTCACAGGAGTGCACATTTATTTGTTTTAAACTGAAATAAAATCAAAACTCCTTCCTTCAACTGGTATTTTTTTCTATATTTTTGTACATTATAGTTTCACATCATAATATGATTCATTGTGGTAGTGACCTACATGCACAAGGCACTTGCTGAGCTTTTCCCCAATTTTCTCTCCACTCCCCCTCAACCAGTATTTTATTTATTTTATTTTATTTTTGGTGAAATAAAATAAAATAAAATTTATTTTAATTTCAACCATATGCTTTGAATGCATCTAGTCTGGAAAGTGAAGAAAATATGTAATTAAAAGCAACATATATATATATATATATATATATATATACATACATATGGTTATAGCTTGACATGGTGGGAAACACCTGTAATCCCAGTACTTGGTAAGCTGAGATGGAAGATCACAGTCAACCAGTATTTTAAATTAAGCAATCTAGTACTGTTTCAACTATGTTAAATAAAAGGACTTCCATTGTCTTAAAGAGATTCATGTTTTGTACCATGTAACATCAATTTATGACAGCACAGGTTAATGAAATTCATTAACTTGAAAAGGAAATCTAGCCTGATGAAAGATTGTATGGAATAATGATTAAGGATAACAAGACCTCAGCTGGAATTCTGTCCTTACTACTTGCTAGCAATGTATTCTTTTAAAATATACTTTTAATGGTGCATTATAATTATACTTCATAGTAAGATTCAAAGTGATACATTTGTAAAGGCAGCCATCATTTGGTGTATTTCACTCCACATCCTACCCCATATTCTTGGGAAATTACTTAACCCCTCTCAGGCCTCAGAGATTAAACATCAACAACAGAACTATTAAGTGAGGGTGGTGATTAAATAGTCACTATGTGAAGCATTTAATACAATGACAGGGAAATGGCATTCATAAACAATAGAATATTTAGATGTTTGATTTATTTACTGGGTAGGGAGTATTTTCATGGTTCCACATTTTTTGGAGTAAATCTTTAATGAGAATAGTTGTATCTTACTACAAGCAATAATAATAGCTGTGACTATAATGTGTTTTGGTCTGGAGACTCTCAAGGCCATATGTGCTGAGACTAAGTGTAAGAAAACACCCAGGAGGGGCCTCTAGTCCTACATTAGAGGAAAGAGCCAGGCTTCCCCAAAGAGCTTGCATTGTCCTAATATAAAGGCTACTTCCAAGGACTGAAGCAGTTGGGATTAAGCAGACCTCAGGTGCCAGAAATTATATTGTCAGAGAAGCCAAAATCAAAGGCATGCGTGGGAAGGATTGAGGAAGGGGTAAGGGACCAGGTGTACATGTATTTTTCTGACACTCCATGTCCCCATACGATGTAAAATTACAACATACCTAATTTTTAAAAATTTCAACAAAAAATTTCCCAAATATAAAACTATATTAGATATTTTAAAGTTGTTTAATAAGAAATATTTTCTTACAGATTAATGGTGATATTCTATTCTTTATATGTTCTAAAAGTACAAACTATAAGGAAAATCGTCACAGCTCCCTAAAAATAAAAAGCCCTCATCTCTTTGTGGAGAGAGCTGTGGGGTCAGAACTGGGGAGGAAAGCTCAGAGGCAGGGTGATTTCTGAGAGCAGCTCTATTCTGGGTCCTGCCATGTAGTTGCAGGGATAATTATCTGGCCTCACTCAGGAACCCTCAGTGCAGGTAGTTTGGGAACCATAGTAAAGATGCATGGTCATGGCCCACTCATTGCCTCATATGTCTAGGTGAGCCTGGATGAGTCGTAATGTCACAGAGGCATTGGCCATGCTGGGTGACTTGTGAACAGTCTGCATGCTTGGAAATGCTTTTTCTTGTGCTATTCACAGAGAATTTTTTACCTTCTTGGATTTTGTAAAGCATGACCAGCCACAATTCAGATTCTCCGTTAATCAAATAAAAAATATTTTGGAGATAATTCACAAGAGACATGAAAACCCGTTGACTGATTTGACAGACATTTAATGAGCATCTATTGATACTAAGGCACTGTGCAGCTGGTAGATAAGGTGGATGTGTATATATTACATATGTATGTATTCATATGTTATGTACATATATTTACACATACATGCCCAGAAGTATAATAATTTACATGATCAGATGTGTCATGTATAATATATATTACAAAGATGATGCTATGCTGGTAGAAATATAAATAATGATGCATATGTAAATATAAATAGTGCCATTAAGCCAGGTGTGGTGGCGCACGCTTGTAATCCCAGTTTTTGGGAGGCTGAGACAGGAGGATCATGGTTTGTGGGAAGCCTCAGCTACTTAGGCCTTTTGCAACCCAGTGAGAGACCCTGTTTCAAAATAAAGAATAAAAAATAGACCTGGGGTATAGCTTGGAGGTAGAATGCCCTTGGGTTTCATCCCCAGTACCCTAAAATAAATAAATGAATGAATAAATAAATAAAGCCATTAACATGGTAGTGCTAATTAACATGCTGTTAAAATGGGATGCTGGAACAGGTCTACTGAGGGAGAGCTACCAACCCCAGAAGTCAAGCATCCTTTATGGAATTAAAAGCAGTGTGCAAACCAGACTATAAGTATGCTATATGCCTTTTCTACAGTATGACGTCAAATTGTCACAACCTTCATATCTTAAAACAAGAGAAATTTATTTCTATAGAATTCTGAAGACCAGAAGACCAAAACTGAGATCTGGGCAGTACTGATTTTCCTAAAGAGGCTTTGAGGGAAAAATCTCTTCTTTGCTCTTTGTTGACTGCTGGCATTCCTCGGCTTTGGTCACATTCCTCCGTTCTCTACCTTCAAGGTCACATTGCCTTTTCCTCTACTGTGTGTGCCAAATGTTCCTTGACTTTTAAAATATACTTTATTGGTGCATTCTAATTATATATCATAGTGAAATTCAAAGTGATACATAAATACATGTACACATCACTTGGTGTGCTTTTCTTCATATCCCATCCTGCCCCCTTTTCTCCATTCTTATGACTTTTGTTTTATAAGGACACTTGAGATTGCATTTAAGGCTCACCTGAATAATCCACAATAAGATTCTTTTATCAAGATTCTGAATTTCATGGAGTGTGTGTGTGTGTGTGTGTGTGTGTGTGTGTGTGTGTAGAGGAGACAGAAACTTTCAGGCTACTGTAGGGTAGAAAAACTTTTAAAAAGCTGAATTTAGGAAGTGTATTGTGGGGTGAGAAATTAGGCTAGTCAGAGACATAGACTTAGGGAGTTGGGAAGGAGAAGGTTTTCTGGGTAATAAAGGCTAATAGGGAGAGGCACCATGAGGGAACAGCATAAAATGCGCTTGGAGGAAAGGAGAGAGGGAAGCTAGCAAAGACAGGGTGAGGTGGCTACACAGAACTTTTCCTACTGGGAACCCACAGTAAAATAAATTGGAGAACTGGTGGGTATAAGAGAGAAATGTATTACCATAGCTCAAACAAGATATAAAAACCTGCATATAGTTATTATCCATGAGAATAGAAAAGAGAATTCAGAAGTAAAACCAGTAAACAGAATTTTGAATTAAGTGGCTTTAGTGTCCAAAGAAGAGAATTCTGAATACCTAAATAACAGAGAAGGACATTAATAATAATTGGGTAAGGGCTAATTGGGTGATGTGTGCATGTATGTCTCCACCATCTTTTATCCCATTAAGATGTATGACTACAATGCACCAATAAAAATTTTAAAATTGAAGATAGAAATGACTGTTGGTTGATGTGCTGCTTTGGTTGTCAGAGTGATAGCCAAAAAGGGATGCAGGTGGAAATGTAGAGCTGGTCTACAGAAGAATGCTTGACATTGGTGTTATTTACAATTGGAGTGTGAGGCTCCCAAAGGAAAAAAGGAAAGAGGAAGAGAATGTCATCATAGTTAGTGTCTTGAGAAATCATTCATTTAGACATTAGGCCAAGGAAAAAGAGAAATAACATGTTTATGTTTCAAATAGTGCACTTATAAGTACTTCTTGATGCAGAATTATTGATGGACACAGAGTATTACTGTATTTACTGGATTTTTCATGCACTGACTGATTGCATGAGAGCTCAGTCTAACATTGTTGCACCCAAATACTGATGTGTGATTCACACTTTGATTCTTTGCATTTTGTGCTAAACTGATTTTCCCTAATTATGACCTTATTAAAGTAACATGGTTATATTTGCTCTTTGTTTTATGGTAATGACTGATAAACAAAATGCTAATTGACATTACAATTTTGTGCTATATTTATTCTGATATTCAAATGGTTTAATTAGGATTTAATTTGCACATCAGCCTGAGTAATTGTCTACCCTGATATTTCCTTTGCCTTTTTTGATTCAGAGAAAGTTATTTGTTAAGATGTAGCAAGAGCCCAAAGTTTTGTCACCTCACTGCATGTAATATTAAGAATGACTTTCTATTTGAAAGAGAGTTTTCTTTATTAACTGAGGAAATATGCAACCAATTCCAGTAGCCATTGTGTGTGAACTTTTTGTGTTTGAGGTGAAGAAAATCACTGGATTATCCTATATCCAATTGAAAGCACAGCTTCTACATCTAACATTTCTGTTAGTCTTTAGTGTTTGTGACTGAATTGTTGTCCCAGAAGCCTACATTTGTTCAGATCCATACAAACCTGTTGATTCAACATTTATCAAATAGCAGTTTCTTCTGAGCCAGCTGGCATTCACATTTTCTCATTTTTTATTTATTACATATATTTACTCATTTTACTTTCAGCCTTAGTTTTACTTTCTCCCCCTGTCCCTAATAATGTGCTGACAGATGTTCTGAGGGTGTTGTGTGAGGCAGGAGATTCCTGTATAAGGAACTAGCTGTCCTGTGCTTCATTACCAACTATTTCACATCTACATAATCCTTTTGGGTCATCTGTGAATGGAAAGGATATGATTCTGGATTCTGTAGTATTGTTAGGATAGATAACAGAAGAATCAAGTGGGAAAGTGTATACATAGAAGTTCTCTGAAAATAATTTAAGCATAATATATGGCATAACTGTACTGTGCATCCAGTAGGATAGATATTTAGTCACTTTATTTTGGAGTGCTACATTCAAACCATAAAAACAAAGAGCAAAGGGACTAAGATTTTGCCTCTCTAAATTTCTTTTGCATTTGAATTACTTGGAGATCATGTTTAAGTCAGGGCTGCCTTCAGAGCCAGAAAATCTGTGGCAGGCCTGGGATTCTGCATCTAACCAGCTCCAAGGTGAAGTCCATGTTGTTCCTTTGTATACCACACTTTTAATAGCAAGGTCCTAAAGAACTTATGCCTTACTATATAATACATGTATGAGTAGAAGGATATATGAGATTTTACTTAATCCATCCGAAGAATCATAGCATTTTAAAAACTTGGAATCAAAAGTAATTTAAACAGTAAAGCTACTATTTAAATGAATTCTACAATGAAACCTTTTACAATGCAATTTATGTCTAAAATAGATGTTTTGTAAATAAATGTATATTTCCGTATTAGGTCTTTTAAAAAGTAAATTTTTAAATGGAAAAAGAGTTAAGGTATAAATTATAATCTCTTGTCAGTTTTTTCTATTTAATAAATATAATAATTTGTAGGTAAAATAATTTTTCTTTGACTTATGAAATTATTATAGTACAATAGTTATCACCACTTACACATTTATACCATTTGTTCTTAATAAGGACGTATTCAGGAAACATTCATGCCTATAACATAGGTCAGCTTATGTAGTGCATGTATCCCAGCAAGTGTTGGCCAATCATGGAAGCTGCAGACTATGTTATGTTTTCTGTGTTCAGTAGCTCATTTTTGGCTTGAGAGGTAGGCTCCTATGAAAGCAATGAGAAACCCTGGCACTTTTCTGCAGAGGAGCATCTTGTGCTACATTTGAAGGTGATCTGGGAGGGTGTTAGGGTGTAGTCTGCAAAGGCTGCCTCAGTGAACCTGGTGGGTAGAGAAAGAGTGCAGAAAAAGTTCCAGGCAGAGAAATCCAAGCATCCAGTAGATTAGAATGCACAAAATGGTGATCTACATAGTTATAGAACACTTTTAGGTATACTCATAATCTCAGCAACAAAGTGAGATCTGTCATCTTGAATATAACTTTATAAAGTATGTACTACTAAAGAGGCTCAGTACTTTTGAGCACTGTAGCTTTTTCTTGCATTTATGATAAAATTTACCCAACATCCATTTTTTTTAATTCTAGAAGCAATGCTGGAAGTTTTCTATCTGTAGATTCCTTTATGATTTCAAGTTTTTGTAATATATTTCAGTTCTCAGTAAGTTCCTGTTCAGTGCCAATTATCACACTTCATTCCATCTCTTGGAATAATTCTCCCTTTCTCCCATTGGAATATTAATAAACTGTAGAAGGGCACAGGTTCAATCTCTTTGGCTCAGTGCTCTGTGATCAGAAGAATACCAGAGCATTTCATTTAGAACATACTTCTGTACCAGCCCAATGTTTATAGATCTTTTGTTACTGACTTTCTAAACCTTTCTAAACAAGACACATTTTAAAATACACTTACAACTGACAATCCTGTTAATGTTGATATCCTAGTTGTCATACTGTGCTATGGTTTTGCAAGATATTACCATTGGAAGCAACTGAATAAAAGGTACACGAGCTCTTTGTGCTACTTAAAATTTACTCTAAGTCTATATTTATCTTAAAAAATGTTCCAACTGAAAATTGACAGTACTGTGAATATTTTTATGCAGGCCTTTGGTATAATGGACCCAGTGTTTAGGGGACCAGGGTTGAGAATTACTGGTAGAGTAGGACACTGGGCAGGAAGAGGGTATTCTTGGTTGTCTTTTCCAAAGCCCATTAATTCACTCATTGATCTCTAGCAAATTCTCAAGTATGGTACTTAGTTTCTCTATAGACAAAGTGAGAGCACTGAACTAGTTACATTCTCAATTCTGTTCTAATTTTGAAGTTCTATGATATATAATTATAAAATATGATTTAAATATTTTAGGGAGCTGACCCATATGTTTATTTCATTAAACTACATAGCCTGCATGAAGGAGAATTTGTTATATTTAGTCTGCAATAAAACAAAAAAGTGATGACAAACTGATATTGGTGCCAAGTGAACATACCTGGCAGAGGAAATGCCAACAAAGATTTAATATGGCATAATCATGCTTTTCATGGTATTCACTATTTTAAAAGGTGCATTTGTGAATCTTTTCTCACTTCGTTGATGTTACAATTAATAAAATGTTATTTTTCCAGAGTAATGCCTCTACACATAGTTTGAAAATCAAACAGTACTTCAGGATTTGCAATAATTAAGAGTGATTCTTTGAATCATTTTATTTGCACAAGTCCCAAGTCCCTGAAGATGGGTATTTTTGTTTAAATTGGCTTTTATTATTTCTTTCTTTATGCTGCTGTCCTAGATTTGTCAAATTTAGACATTACTTATTATTGTTTTACACGCAGAAATGATGATTTGTGTGTTTTGTTAGGAAATAAAGGTAAACACACTTGTTCAATCTGTCATGCTTAAATGGAATCTTGCAAATGTGATTTTAGAGAGGTTTTATATTTGGTCCTATAGAATCATTACTGGACAGTAGCTAGATCATTAAGTTATAGATGGCTTAGGCTGTCTTGGCAATCTAGTCTCTAAAGATTGAATCATAGAGACAATTTCAGGCCTTTTTCTATGTACAATATAACAACTGGTACCTGATGTCCTCCTTTTTTCAAATTTCAAAGGTGTTTTCAGAGTTTTCTTTGCATGGAATCACTGTGTTAGGAATAATCTCTCCTCCATCCCATTGTATCTGTCTGCCTGGAGGTACCTTATTTCTTCTAGATTCCAATCATCTCTTAGTTTCTTTGAAAATATTTTTCTCACTTCCAGAGAGTTGATGGCTCCAGTTCTATATTCTCACAGCTCTTGGTACCTAATATATATATATATATATATATATATATATATATATATATATATATATATATGTTTAGATCTTCACCCTTTTCCTTGACCTCTCTCTTTCTTAAACTCAGGCATTTACAATTAGTTCCCAAATAGACATCTCATAGCCATCTTTCAGGCACCTCAAATATCTTGAAGGCAGAATGTAGAACATTCTAGCCAACTGTTTCTAAATTAAGTACCCTTCAATAGTCTATCTTGGCTATTGGCACTTCTTTTACTTGAGACTTACTAACTCTCATTGTCCTCTAATCCCTCATATACCACATTGTATCAAGCAGGTAGAAATTAAATCAGTTCCCTCCTCCTCTTAATATTTTTCAATGTTACCAAATAATCTTCTGATTCAGTCCTGAGATCTGATTTCCTCAAACTCCTCAAGCCTCATCTGGCTCAATCATTGTACAAGTATATACTCTGCTCTCTTCCCCTACCTTTAACACAAATAGTCTTTGTGTTAACAAAAATTCCTCATCTCTCACTAGATCAGTCTGAAAGCCCTTTTAGATTTCCTTAGAAAGAGACAGATATGCTTACACTGGGCTGTCATAATACTTTGAGCTTTATTTCCTTATAACATCTAATATGAAAGGAATTATAATTTAATCTAGCTACTATCATGTAAATATTCTACAGAAACAAAAATAAAACATCTCTAAAATCACATTTGCAAGCTTCCAGTTAAACATGACAGATTGAGCATATGTATTTACCTTCTTTTCCTCACAAAACCTACAATCATCATCTCTGAGTGTAAAAAGATAATAAGGAATATATATATATAGCATTTATTTTGTTCCAGGCACTGTGTTGGCTTTTTTGTCATCTAAATATAACTGTTATGCCAGGCATGGTGGTGCACACTTGTAATCCCCGCACTTGGGAGGCGGAGACAGGAGGATTACTCAGGTTTGAAGCCAGCCTCACTGGCTTAAAGAGACACTGTTTCCAAAAATAAAAAAGTATAGCCGGGCGTGGTGGCGCACGCTTGTAATACCCGCACTTGGGAGGCAGAGACAGGAGGATCGCACTGGTTCGAAGCCAGCCGCGCTGGCTTAGGAGACCCTGTTTCCAAAAATATAATAGGTCTGGGAGTGTAGCCCGGAGATAGAGGGGCTTCCAGGAACCCCAGTACCACGAAAAAAAAAATAGTATAAAATAGGTCTGGGAGTGTAGCACGGAGATAGAGGGGCTTCCAGGAACCCCAGTACCACCAAAATGAATGAATGAATGAATGAATGAATAAATAAATAAATAAATAAATAAATAAATAAATAAATAAAATTGTTAACTTGACTACTCATATAAAATACATGGTAGTCAGTTTACCTGCTTTATATCCATGAGTGTTCTCTGAGAGATTAGCCACAGCACCTACTGGAAGGACAGTGGATCCCTTTCTCCCGCCTATTGGACATTGAAAATAAGACACTTGGACTTACACTGTGTTCACCAGATTCTCTTTCCTAGAAAGCTTGAATTTGGGCTCAGAGACAGGCTAAAACAAACAAACAAAATAACAACTGGCTAATTGTGCCAGTTTAAAATGATATTTTGTATATCTGATATGGTTTCTATTTCAACATAATCATGTGTTTTAATAGTATACTTAGGAAGTTCTAATTATGATTAATGGGAAGTACTTCCTTAGAGATGTCTATCATATGAAAGAAATTAAGGCTAGTATTTAATGTATGAAATCCATCACTTGATTTTTCAGGAGTTTTCTGGTATGTAGTATTCCAAAGATGCTATACAGTGTGTCTTAGTATATATGTATTTGTGTGTGTGTTACCCCTAAACACACAACAGTATATGTACAGCTGAGTTTAATAGAAACAACTTTTAAAAATATAATTGCTACTTTATATGGCTTCTATCTATTTCAGTAGTGTCTGAAAGAAATTAATAATACCACAGAAATGCATTTGGTTATCAGAGATGCATTAGATGAAACAAAGCAAACACTGGTGTGTTCCATACAGATGTGGCTCCATATAGAAGTCTACCTTAACACGGGCCAATATCAGCATTTAAGGGGTACTCATTCTTATGGCTCCTAGGCCTCTTTTATTTTAGCAGATCGTGACCTTGGCAAAGAAGATATGTGGGCACTGGGTGCAAGGAATACCAGAACTCAGAGCTCTGTAGCATACTTGTATGCTATGTTGCCTCTCTGGGCCTCAACCTTCTTGTTTTGCTATTGTTTTTATTTTAATCTGTGAACTGGAACTTATATCACAACTTTTGTACTCTTGAGCTTGTCTTATTATATCTCACATAACAATATCTAAATTCATGTGATTATATTGCTACATGTGATTATTATTGCTGTATTACAGTTGCTATGGATTAAAAATCAGATACACATGGCAAAATGTATCAGTAAGATCCTACCTGAGTGTTGCATTTGTGAAAACCTAGAACATTTGTACCACTAACATGGTCACACTTGAATATGTTGGAACATTCCTTACTGATAGAAGTCTAAGTGTGTAAATATGGGCATCTTTGCTCTATATTCCTCAACATAAAATTTAATAGTATAATGAGAGGTTTTAATTTTTCTTATCATTGTGACTATAAACACACACATATGCATGCACACACAGTCAAAAAATTAGCTATGGAAGTTGCTCCATATTTTAAAATCTACACTAGCTTATAAAACTATACTGAAGTCTTATTGGCAAAAGTCTTCATTATTTATATGTAATTGTTCATGTTTAGTAAATATTCCAGATGCTAACTGAAGTTGGAAAAATACTTTAGTGGATTCAATTTTAATTTTATAAGATGGTATCAATCATTTAATATTCCAGTTATTTAACAGAAATGTGAATATTTATCATAGTAGAAGGCACTGTCTTAGTCCTCAATCTACAATAATGACCAAGGAAGACAAATTCCATACTTACATGGAACAGGTTCTCTAGTGTGTCCATTGTTGTTGGTAGTGGGGAAGCAAAGGACATTAGTTAAAAAAACAGGATGATTTTCAAATGTTAGAAGTACTAGGGAGATAATAAAATGGGGACTTGTGACAGAAATTGGGTTAGATAAAAGGCAATCTCAGGTAGGTGATGGAATGATAAACTATGGAAATGACATTTGAAATGAGACCTGAATGATAATAAGGAAGATGCTCTGTGAAGGTTAGAGGAAAGAACATTTCCAGGCTGTAGGGAACAAGTGAAAACACCTGAAGCCAGGAGAACAGAGAAAGCCAAACATGATTCAGTAGGCGGAATCTGGTTCTAATTTTTATAACTTATGCATGCTACTTTTCAAGTAGTTTTTGCAGGTGTGATGAAGTTATGGATGGTGAGATCAAAAATTACTTGAATTATCCAGGTTGGGATTTAATACCATTGCTAGTATTCTTTAAAGAGAGAGGTAGAGGAAGATTAAACGTAGATTGAAGAAAAGACTTGAAGAGGAAGAAGTAATATGAAGATAGAAACTGATTGGAGTGGTGCATCCATAAGCAAAGGAGAGTTGGCAGCCACTAGAAGCTGGAAGGGGCAAGGAACATATCCTCTCCTAGATCCTCTGGGGGAAGTGTGGTCCAGCCAACACCTTGACTTTGAGCTCCCAGTCTACAGAAACATGAGAGAATAAATTCCTGTTGCTTTAAGCCATTAAGTTTGAGGTAATGAGTTGTAACAGCCTTAGGAAACTAATAGGCATGCTGAGTAAGGACCAGAGTGTTTGTTGATGAGTAGAGCTTTTGGGAGTCTTATTCTGTTCAATTAGAATTTTATTCTAATTGCAGTGGAAAGGAAAGGCTTTGAGAGTTTTAAACAAATCAGTTTGGTTGCTGGCTCTCTTGGGTGGAGGGATGGATTAGAATAGGGAGGAGATATGGCTGCATCAAAAGTGGAAAAAAAAACTTGTTAGGGGTCAGTTGAAGTAACTTAAGCAAGAAATGATTTGACTTGTGGACTTGATGTAGGAGGAAAGCAACAGAGCTGAAGCACAGCTGAGGAATTCAGATTGTATTTTTGAGGTGTAGCCATCATAACTTGCTGATGAATTGGACATGAGATGTAAGGACTGAGTATCTTGATATGAGTGTAAATAAAGTTATAAAATTAGATACAAAATACCCATTTGTGTTCTTCCTCTGGACAACAAATAGAAATTAGACCAAAGTCTTTGCAAGTACTAGAAGATAACACAAGACCAACTCTCTAAAATATAAGCACCAGTACAGTCGGAAATTTTTTAATAATTCTTTTTGTAAACAAATACATATTTTGCCCATGAAATGGATTATTTCTGAAGTATTTTTCTAAGATATGTTAACTATCTTCAGCTGAAAAAATAAATGAAATAAGACCTGACTGTGGTTAAAACTATGGGGCAGTGTTCAGAGTTCTTCTGGTACATATTGAGGAAGAATTTTGAGAATATTATAGACTATGCTAATCTGTGAACATATCTACAAATTTTAGCATGATTCCTCATTTTAAGGATCTTGGAAATGCCAAAATCAAGCATGGCCCCAAGTATGTGCACTGTAAATTTTATCAGAACAGAGTAAAATTCCATTTTCATATGATTGCTGGTAATCTGATCATTGTGATAAAAGTGATTGATTAAAATTTAATTGAACAGCAAGGTGTTGCGGTGCACGCTTGTAATCCAGAATTTGCTAGGCTGAGACAGAAGTTTCAGTGTTTGAGGACAGCCTCAGCTACTTAGTGAGGCTCTTTGCAACTCAGTGAAACCCTGTTTCAAAAATAAAGAGATAAAAGTGATTGATTAAAATTTAATTGAACAGCAAGGTGTTGCGGTGCACCCTTGTAATCCAGAATTTGCTAGGCTGAGACAGAAGTTTCAGAGTTTGAGGACAGCCTCAGCTACTTAGTGAGGCTCTTTGCAACTCAGTGAAACCCTGTTTCAAAATAAAGAGTAAAAAATAGGGCTGGGGTGTCATTCGGAGTTAGAATGGCCCTGGGTTCTTATAGTCCCAGTACTTGGGGAATGAGATGAGAGGATCCCTAGTACCCCCCAAAATTAATTAATATTTATAGTACTTTATATAATATTTATTTGCTATTAGCAATAGTTCACTAATAAAGGATAAAACTGAATAATTTATGTTTTATTATTCAAGAAGGATGGAAAATTTTTACCCATATTACTCAGTTTTCATTA
Organism: Muscardinus avellanarius; assembly: GCF_963383645.1. Classification (NCBI taxonomy): domain Eukaryota; kingdom Metazoa; phylum Chordata; class Mammalia; order Rodentia; family Gliridae; genus Muscardinus; species Muscardinus avellanarius. The sequence continues at coordinate 149,442,245 of NC_137786.1, forward strand.
TTTAGGAATGTAGTTGTATAAAATGAGCAGAATTTAAAATCAAACCATAAAATTGAAGTGTTACTCAAATATAATAATAATCATTATTTTAATAATGAGTGATTGTGTTTAGAAATTATATTTATATGGTAAGAATGAGTTGAAACGATAGTATGTAAAGATAATAACAATGTAACAACTAAAGCTTATTGAGTATTCCTGTAGACTGGGTGTTAGTTTTTGAATTTTCTTAATATATTTAACTTTGAAACTAATTCTAGTTAATGGCTAGTAGGGGAAGTGACATTTGTCACTTCTGAGCTAAAGCAGTTAGGAGTCATCAGGGCTTGTCCATAGGTCTCTTGTTCTACTGCAATGACCTTTGAATCCCAAATGGTGGAGCTGGGAGAAGGTCATAGAAACTGCTTTGAATTTTATGTGAGCAGCAGACAATTGAGTTAAACTACTGAGATGTGAAGATTATTTTGTTATTAAAACATAGTCTATCCTATCCTGATTAATTCATTCACTGCTTAACATGTCAAGTAATCACATTGTTTGTTATATTCTCAGAATATGTCAGGTAGGTTCAGTATTAGGGAAGATATATTTTATTTTGTCATATTAGCCAATTATACTATTATAATGTCCATCTAAGACCAATCATTGGCTGGATGAGGAGAGAAAAATGGTCTCAATGAGCACTTAAATATTCAGCATAAAGAATTATTTAAAATGCTAATGATACAAAGATGTATACTAACATAGTAACTAGCTAATTGTCTACTTGCCTTACGGAATGGTTTTATAACTGCCTTGCTCATGTTAGAGAATATAAAGAAGATTGTAAAATTGGAGATAAATAATCGACATCAAGAAACATTCAGCATAAAAAAAGAGCCCTCCAGTAAATCATTGGAAAAGAAGCTACAAAGAACCTAAGTTGAGGTCTTTGAGTATTTTATGTTTAGGTATAGAAAAGTAGATAAACATATCATTACATCTCTGTACAGGGCCTATATATACCGCTAGGGCCTATAACACAGTAGGTACACAAAAATATCTGTTCAGACAATGTGATGTGTTTTCTTTTAAAGCTGGTGTTATGCCACCCAGAGTTATGTAAGATGTGACAACTAGAAAGGCGATTTCACTGTCAACTTTTACAAGTGTCATTTCTGGTCTAGTAATTGTGCCTCGAAGGTTTGCTGCCACCAATGAAGAGAAATGTTATCTAATCTCTTTAGACAGAGACATTGTCTCAGTTTTATCCTTTAAGTATTATAGATGGCAATGAAATGTTAAAAAAAATAAAGAAAATAGGATGCTTGGTGATCTGCTCTCTCATGAGATAACCTCTAGGCTAAACTTCTCATTTGTAGAAGCCTGGTAAAGTGGAAATAAAATTGACCAGGATGTACCTTTGGATGTCTGTAAACAAGAACAAAAGAATTCTTAGAGCAATATCTGAAACTTATCTCTCTCTCTCTCTCTCTCTCTCTCTCTCTCTCTCATATATATATATATTTTTTTTTTCATTCGATTATGTATGCTGCTCATGCAGAATTTTTCAAAGAAAGATGCATGACATAACATCATTTTTAGAGCTTTATTTATCTATTAAGTACAGTTTTGCATAGCTAACTATAAAGAGGGAGCACAAAAGATTTGAATTAGAGAAAACACTGAGAAGGTGACTTAAGAATCAGTGACATGAACTGTGTGTGGTGGCACACACCTATAATTCCCAGTACTTGAGACACTAAGAAAGGAGGATCACAGGTTCAAGGCCAGCCTCAGCAACTTAGCAAGACCATGGTACAAAATATAAAGGGCTAAGGGTGTATCTCAGAAATAGAATGCCCATGGGTTCAATCATTAGTACTAAAAAAATAAAAATGAAAACAAAAGAATTATTATATGAATTTTCTACAATGGGATAAAAATAGGAGTTTGATTTAATACCATCAGCACTTCTGATTCTGGTCCCTTGGCATGCTCACCATGTCAGCAGGCGTTTATATCTCTGTGATTCCTGAACCTGAAGGAGATAGCATGAGTTGTAATGGAGCCTCTCTGGTCCATGCATATGTGGATTCATCCTGGTGCCACTGGCCAGTTTTATCTATACTTTCCCAGGCTTCTGCAAATGAGGATTTCAGCCTAGAGGTTATCACAGAGGAGAGCAGATCACCAAGCATTTCATCTTTTTTTCCCCCCTACAGTTCTTTGCCATCTAAGATATCTAAAAGAAAACATTGGAACTGTGTCTCTGTTTTAAGAGATTACATAGTTTTTCTCTTCATTGGTGGCAGCCAACCTTCAGGGCACAATTACTAGACCAGAAATGCCACTTGTTGTAAGTTGACAGTAAAATCGCCTTTACAGCTGTTGTCACAACCTACTTCACTCTGGGTATTAAGATGCTAGGTTTAAGAGTGAACACATCTCATTCTTTTAATAATAAAAGTTTCTAGAGACATAGGCAAGGCTTCTGCTCTCCTGGGTATTATGTTTTAATGATGGAGGAGCAGTGGGGGAGATGGTAAATAACCTGTTAGCTTATGCCATTGATTCTAAGACACATGTGATTTTTTTGTCACATTCTTGCAATTTTGAAGTCACATGTGGCTCACAACTAAAGGTGTCTTCCTTATTGTTGGCTGGGCAGTAGTAGATATGTAGCTATCATTTCAGGCTTATGCCCGAACTTGTTCACAAGGCGCATATTAAGGCCACTTCAATGGGGTGATGTGCATTGTTGGCATTATGTAGGTTTAGTTTAAGAGGACTTTGAGATGGCACTGTTATTTAACATTAAAACTAAAAGTTATTGTTGTTTTAGGAGACAGAAAGAGAGAAAGAGACTGGCAGGCCATGCACATGAATAAGCAGTGAGACCTAAAATTGTGTGTGTGTATGTGTGTGTGTGTGTGTGTGTGTGTGTGTGTGTATGTGTGTGTGTATGTGTGTATGTTGTGTGTGCACTTACAGTTGTGTTAGTTATTGGGGATTAAACCAGTGTTATTCAGCCTCCAAGCTACACTTCAAGCCCTATTTTATTTTTCATTCTGAAACAGGTTTTCCCTTAAGTTGCTGAGAGCCTTGTTGGGTTGGGATCTGAATTTGATATTAATGAAGTAATATTAATTTTTGAAAGAATAATGAACTACAACTTCATATATTACTGGAAAATAATAACAGATGTTTCATTTATATTTTACTATTGTGTATGTACATATGACAAAAATCGGTGTCTACATGAATCCACAAAAACTCTTCCAATTAAATATACAATTAGAATAGTAAGAAGATTGATTGTAAACATGCAACCAAATTATAATGCCATTGTTTACCTGACAGCCTGTAACTCGGTTAGCATTAAACATTATAATAATACATCTTATAAAGGAATGACCTTTAAGTTCAATGGAATATATTTAATACATTTTTCAAAACTTAAGTAGTTGGAAGGTCTTAGAAAAGAATGAAACTAATTAAGAAGTAGAAAATGGCTGGAGCCAAGGGAGGGAAGGTGAGTTAGCCAGGTGGTCTGAGAATGTCTACTTTAAGATTTTTGAGCCAAATCTGGAGTGACCAAAATAAGCCATCATTCAAGAAGGGATTCAAGAAGAATAGAGAAAGTAAGGTCAGAGGATGTTCATAGACCATAATTTCTTTAATCTGCAATGAAGGATACTATAATTGTGTGTATAGAGTACTGACATAGGCTGGGCATGGCAACACATGCTTATAATCCCAGTACTTACTTGGGAGGCTGAGACAGTAAAATCGTGAACTGCTTCAGCTACTTAGTGAGGCCCTTTCTTACTTAGTGAGACCCTGTTTCAAAATAAAGAATAAAAAATAGGGCTAGGGGTGAAGCTCAGAGGAAGAATGTCCTGGATTCACTCCCCCATACTAAAAAAAAAAATAAGATAAAATCAAAGAATACTGATGTAAGGATATTTTTATCTTGTATGTTTCACCAACCAGAGACCCTGACAGTCCATTCTCACAAAATGTATGTAATCACAGGATGAAAACATCAACTTCACTTGAAGTTTTGGTACAAAGGGAGAATTAAAAAAGATCTTAGAACTGGGCATGGTGGTACATGCCTGCAATCCCAGTATTTGGAGGCTGGGACGGGAGAATGGCAGGTTTGAAGCCAGCCTCATCAACTTAGCCAGACCCTCAGCTGCTTAGTAAGAACTTGTTTAAAATAGGGTTTGGTGTCTAGCTCAGAGGTAGAAGACTCTGGACTCAATCCTCAGTACCAAAAATAAAAATAAAAAGACCTTAGAATATGGAGGATCCTTCTGCTGTATCATGCCCCACAGTGTGCTTCTTTTAGCCAGAATTTCTGCAAAGTGCAGCCTCCTGTTGTGCAGTGCATCCCTCATCTCTCCCCTTCTCCTATTCTCTGTGTTTTGTGTTCTGTGACCCACCCATAGCCCCCTCTAATCTCCTAGGCTGAACATTTGGTTTTGCTATTTCTTTCTTTTATTATCTCTTTTCAAATCCTGCCTTCATGTCTCACCTTCCACCTCCAAGAAACTGAACAAGGCACACAGGTTTCTTGACTCACAATGCAGTCACATCCCAATAAATCCATTGTAAGCGGAAAATATAAGTCAAAGATGCATTTAATACACCCACCTAACCTCCAGAATATCATAGCTTAGCCTAGCCACTTATACATGCTCAAAACACTTCCATTAGCATATAATGGAGCAAAATTGTTTAATACAAGGCCCATTTTGTCATAAAGTGTTGGCTATCTCAGGTAATTTACTGAATATATTATACTGGAAAGTGCAGTAGCAGTTATTTACCCTGTGGCCGTGATTGTATGGCTGACTGAGCGCGGCTTCTGCTGTCACTGATGAGCATCATGGGAGGGTTATCTGTCACACTGCATACCACTAGCCAGGAGGAGTTCAAAACTCAAAATTGTAAACATGGTTTCTACTGATTGCTTATTGCTTTTGTACCGTGATAGCAATCGAAAAGTTCTAAGTCAAACAGTTCTAAGTCAGGGCCTATCCATATTTCACTTGAAGTGACTACTTTAAGAGAAACTCTGGTGCCAATATTCTTAAATTATAATTTTATTTGTACATATTTATTCAATATAGTACAGTGATTAGATACACATATGTACAGTATGCAATGATCAAATCAGTGTAATTAACATTTTCAACTCCTATCATTACTTTGTGTGGAGCCTTTGAGCTCTTTCTCTTTAGATAGTCATAAAATATATAATAGAGTATTATGCACTGTATTCTTCCTACTGTGCTATAGACCACTAGAATAAATGCCTTCTATCTAACTATGTTTTAGTAACTTACATATTATCCAACTTCTCTCCACCTCTTAAAATGACTTAGTGTACATTTAGATTAACTTTTTTAGCTTCCATGTATGAGAGAAAAGATGTAATATTTGTCTCTTTTGTCTGACTCATTTTACTTAACATCATCTTCTAAGTTTAAGCCATTTTACTGAAAATGACAGGGCTTCAGTTTTATAGCTGAATAGTATTCCATCATGTATATACTTGGTGCCGACTTTTAAGCTGATAATTCTTGCACCCTGCTGCTTTAAGGGAGCGTCTGATGTTGCTGCACAGTGCTTCAACCATAACCCCTCATAGCAAGGTTTTGTTCTTCTATTTTTCCATTCTCCTCAGTGTTATAACTAGAAAATAAAAAGAACATGTTCCTGGAGACCTGGCTAGGAGGGCACAAATTTATTTCCATGTGTCATGATTCAAGATGATCACAGGAGGAAACACTGCAGATTAAAGGAAAAGTTGACAAAAAGTGCTGTAAATCTTTATGCTGCATGATAATAATCAGGTCTCATTATTGACCCGCTTTCCAGGTGCTCAAATAGCTGCCACAAGATGCCGCTTGGATAATTAAAAAGAAATGAAGTTGTAGAAAGGAGAAAATAAAACAACAAAAAGAGAAGATGAAAGTGATAGAATGAGACCTCAGTGAGCTCAGTCTGGAGCCAGAGTTTGTAGTTTGTATCTGCTCTGCCAGGTTTCTCATAGTCTGCTGAGTCAATCTCTCTCTGTCTCTGTCTCTCTCTGTCTCTGTCTGTCTGTCTGTCTGTCTCTGTCTCTGTCTCTGTCTCTGTCTCTGTCTCTCTCTCTCTCTCTCTCTCTCTCTCTCTCGTTAGCCATTCAGGTTTCTAGTTTACTTCACAAAATACATTTACAGAGTATTTTTAATATTTACTCTAAGACTTATCACAGAATTAACTTGAAAACTACTGAATCTCTAGATGTATTTGGTTTTCATTTCTAGGTCACCATAAGAATAATTTTATTTCTGAATGCAATGTTATAATTAAGAATTATGAGCAAGCTGGGCATGGTGCTGCACATAATCCCAGTACTTGGGAGGCTAAGACAGAAAGATCACAGTTTTCCAGGACAACTTCAGCAATTTAGCAAGATTCTCAGCAACTTAGCAAGACTCTCTTTCAACAACAACAACAACAACAACAACAACAACAACAGAAAAACAGAAAAGTAAATAAATAAAAGAACTGGGGAGTGTAGTTTGGAGGTAAACTGTGCCTGGGTTTAATCTCCAGTATCACTAAACAGAAACAAAAACAAAACAAATTATGAGCAGCAAGGGAATGTAGCTCTGCAGTAGAATGCTTGCCAACATATGTGAGGCTTGGGTTCAATCCCTTATTATTTAAAAAAAAGAAGAATTATGAGTACAGTGCAAGCAGCAACAGCAAAAATAATTATCAGTACCATTCTTCGAACACTTTTTAATGTGTAGGATAATGCCAAGAACTTCCTGGAAATGCTCTCATTTAATCCTCAGAGTAAATCTCCAAGGAAGGTATAGTTTTGGCCATCATTTTAGAATTTGACAGATGGTCACCTTGTGAGTTAAGATGAATTTCCCAGATGAGAAGCTAGAATTCTGGGTTTTTTTCCTTATAGGACAAATTTTATACTTCCTGCATCTTCTGAATTAATATTTTGATGACAAGCATATTATATTCATTGCTTATGGGAGGCCTGAGAAAGAAATAAGAAACACATATATCACCATGCATGAAGTCTTCTATGCACCCAAGGTGTTTTTGCTGGGACAACAGTGCCGCTCTTGGGGTGTTTGGAAGGGTGAGCAAAGTTTTGGTTGCCATCCTGAATGGAGGATACCACTGGCTTTTAGTAGACATACCAAGGAGTGGGGAATATGCTCTCTGGGTGTGTTTAGGCACACCTTTCAAATTAGACTATGCAGCATTCTTTACAGATTAACATATTTCTAGGTAGACCCCCTTTTAGTCTCCCCCTTTCCCTTTGTTCAAGATAGCATATTCTTTGCTTAGGTATGATCCACTTCAACATTTATCAATGGGCACAGGTAATTTTCCCATCACTATATATTTTTCTCTTCTCAGGTAGGTCATGGTAATTTTCACACTTAACAAGATATAGAAGACAGAAATGGGAGGCTGGGGTACAAGGATAATAACTTCTTGTCAGAATTTGTCAAAGGAATGGAGAGAAGCTTGGAGACTAAATGTTTTATAATACCTAATACTAATATGAAAAACTAAATAAATGGCAATGGTAGTAACTAGGTCTGAATTTCTGTGTTGAAGGTCTTACAGCTTCCCTGGGTCGTCGTCTTCTTAGTGTTACTTGGTTTTTCACAGTCCTCTTTTATTTTTATTTTTTTGAGTACTCTGTCATCAAATGCAAACACATTTTTAATTCATAGTATTTTTACTTTTATTGATGCATTGTAATTACACAAACATGCACACAGGTCTTGCTGTGATTCCCTTCAAATCCATAATTGTTATTGCTTGCAAAACTAACAAACAAAATCTTGACTAGTATATAAGTATATCAGGACTAAAAAGTTATAGTAAAAACTTTTATTTGCAGCTACCTTTTCATGTATAATTAAAAATTTAGTAAGTATGAACATTAAATGTCTTCAACCTGCTTCTATCAGATTAGAATTCAGACTTCTACAGGGCACAGACTTACTTATTTCCGAAAATTAACTCAGTCATGTCACTTTACCCCCTTTTGTCTGTGACAGCAGTTCTCTGACTTGCTGCACATTAGAATCATCTGGAAACTTCCAAAAATTTCTAAGTTAGGATTGTGTTCCATGGTAAGTAAATCAGAAGGGCTGAGTGTGAGATGTGGGGGTCAGTGTTACCAAAGTCACCCGAGGATTCCAGTGTGCTGCAAGGTCTTGCATGAGAGATGGTGACCTGCGTCTGCTGTCTTGAAGCCTCAGGCTGGCCTTGGCACTAGCCACTTTATACCCCATCCTTAAAAGTTCAAGCTTCTATTTTTCTTTAGCAATTGTCTTTTGAAGTACTTCTTTTGGAAGAAAATAGGAAAAAAGCATAGCTAGTGTAGTGTGAGCAAAGGGTTTGTGCTGTTGGACCTTGAGTCCCTACAGGTCTCTGTTTTCTCCCTCTTCCTGAAGATCACCAGAGAGCAGAAGGTCAAACGCTCATGATATACTACCAAGGTTTCTGGCACAGTTATGAGAGCACACGTAATTTGTTACTCCAAAGATAATGAGCTTTCAAATTACCTTTTTTTTCTAAATTGAAGTAAATCCATAGCCATTCTTGTAATAACACCTTTTATTTGCACTGGCAATCATGCTGCTATGAAGAAGGGAAACTTAGAATCCTCTCTGGTGCTGTGAATGAGCACATCTTTCAGCTTCTGTGAGCAGAGAGTTGCACAAATGATTAGCATGAGTGTATCAGTTACATATAGAACATGCAACATCACTTTCATAGGCTCTATATATGAGTCTCTTATAGGCCTAAATACCTTTAAGAACAGAAAATGAGCCATATATGGTCATATATACCTGTAATTCCAGGACTTTAGAGGCTGAGATAGGAAGATTGCAGGCTTGAGGCCAGCCTCAGAAATTTAGTGAGAACCTGTTTTAAAGATACATCCTGTTTCAAAATAGAAAGGGATTAGAATGTGGCTCAGTTTAGATACCTCTGAGTTCAGTCCTTGATAACACACACACACACACACACACACACACACACACACACACACACACTTATTACAATTATCTTCATGTCTTAGCATTGACTATAATTCTAATACACAATAAGTGCTCAACAAAGTTTCTTCCCTTAAATTTCAATATTATAGCAATTGTATTTTGTTTGACTCAGCCATAAAGAAAAACATTGTTGTGTAATTTACAGGGAAATGGATGGAACTGAAAAACATTATACTAAATGAGATTAGTTGGTCACAAAAAATAAGAAATCAGATGCTCTCCCTAATATGTGAAAGCTAGGGAGAAAATGGGTCAAGGGAGGAACTCTAGACAAAGAAAGAGACACTATAGATGAGTGAATAAGGCGATCTAACTGAGGGGATGGAGGGAGGAAGAGGAAGTTCTCTAATATTCATGATGTATATTAACAAACATATCAAAGTCAACCATTAAGCCAAACATGAGAAGGAGGGAAGCGGGGAATGAACGAGAACTGGGTAAGGGCTCTTTGGATGATGTTTGCATGTATGCCTCCACCATCTTGTACCCCATTAAGATGTATGACTACAATGCACCAGTAAAAATTTTAAAAAGTAAAAAATAAAAGGCCCCCGAATACCTATTTTTTTCACTTAGGTTTTAAAACCATTGAGAAACAGGCAAAAGAACAGTTAGATAATACTAGTAGAACTGGTACAGAGGAAAAACATCTTTCAGGAGTGAGGTTTTTTCCTGCTGAGGGAATCCCAGTCTTGGTTCCAGCACTGGTGGACTGGGGAGGCCTCCTAGCCTGCAGCTCCAGGGAACTCCAGATAGAAAGGAGTCCAGCTGAGTTTATGCCTTCTGCCTATAGAATGCTAGTCCCCAAAGGAAGAACACTGAGGAGTAGACATACTCAACTTTCCATTCCAAACTCATTGAGTGTGCGTAGATCAGGTTATTTATTTATGTTGGACTGAGAAAGGGGACAGTGAGAAACTGGGGAGATGAGGCTACGGGGCTCTCTCCATTTGGAAAGAAACATCAGGAGCAGCTGAAAAAGATACTTCTGTCTTCTCTACCAGCATGTGACCACACAACTTAATCTGCTAGCTTTCATATTCACTGTGTGACATGTATGAGTTTATTTTTACTCACTGTAAACAATGTTCTCACCATTGTTCTTGTTTCCTGACACAAACATGTTACTCTTAGATATCACCATTGCCCTTAGTATAAATAGCTTTACCCACTGCCCAACTTCAGCATCAGGGGTACATCTGACATACATTTGCTAACAAGATGCTTTTGCAAAAGTTTGAAATTTTTGCAAAAATGTCAAATATATTTTATAGTCTTAAGACATATTTATAAATACACAGAAAAATAATAACATGTAATTTGATATTAAAATGTTCCTAATAATAGGACATTCCCATGAGCCTGTAAACAAGAAACTTTGAGTAATAACATGTGGTTTTGAGTCTAGGTCTGAATACATATAATCTACAATTACTATTGTAAAATAAACATGTCTCTGACAATTTCCATTATAAACAATTTAAAAGTCCGAAACTGAGATCTCTCACGAGCACTTTGCTTAAGGTAGAAATTCTCTCAGAACACATGGTAATAATAAAAAGAGAAAGGATCTATAAGTGTTTTCCTGTTATGTGACAGTTCTTTATTGTTGCTTTTGATCTAAAAACAGCCCTCTGGGGTATATATTTAGCCCTACCATCAGATAAAGATACTAAAATTTAGAAAGATCCAGTAGCTTGTTCAAGGGCAAAGAGCTAACAAGCAGGAAATTCAATCTCCAAACACATGTTTCCTAGAACAGTCTTGCTCTAAGGCATGCTGTAAAAGAGGTACCTATTCCAACCTATTCCAAACAGAGTGAGGCCCACAACTGGCCTACTATTCTTGTACCTCTTCCTCTCTTACTACCTACTACTCAGTGAAAGAAACTACCCATTTTCATCTAATCTTGAAAGTTAGCAAGAGAGCCCAAGGGTGAAGCTAGAATTCTTTGGTAAATAAAATAAACTTAGTTACAAAGACTGGCATTATCACTGCACACTTCTCTGTGGTAACAATTTTAGCCATAAAAGAGGCAAGTCTAAAAATTAGTATTTGTGATTCATTTGACCAAGAAGAAATCCTGGCTGAAAGATTGTTTTTATTGAATTCTACTTGAAGACATACCAAAAGTTATTTTACCAGATTGTCTGGACTCTAAATTTCTATCATAAATGCGGTCACAGCCTATGTGAATAGGAAAGTCTGCCAGTGGGGTGCAGCTTTTCCACAGGAGAATCTTCATATTGTAGAACCCTTAGGATACACACACAATAGTTTGGTCTAGAGCCAATAGTGAAAAAGTTCATTGCATTCTTAAAACAATTTCATTTGACTAACAAAACTATAAACTAGTAAAATATAGCTAACATTTTTCTAGCCACTTTGATAAAATTGATCCTATGAATATTCCTGAATAAATGAGATCCTGAGACACAGCTGATTCAATTACTATAAATATTTGTAACCTTTACTCTTTGGGAAGATGAGGGCTGGCTCTCAATATCTGTTTATCTCCCACTCATAGGTATAGCTTCTGTGACGACTCTCATTGAAGACGTTATAGGGACCTCACCAGCTATCACACAGCCAATTCTCAGTTGGCTCTTAATAGGAAGAAAGCACTCTGGTCCCTTAAAGTGGCATCTACACTTTTTAAGGCCCACAGATCACTCTGATTTTTGTTTGGACCACTGCATTTAGCAAAATGAAACTTTCTTCCCTCCTAGTTGACAACTCTTAAAATATACTGGGGTTTATTTTGTTCTTTGCCCTTTATTCTTGTTTTATTTGTGTTAGAGGAGACTGACACAGAGCTTCTCTATTGCTCTGAGATGGAAGGGGAGGAGGAAGGGAATGACTTTTGTTGGCCTGAGCCTGCAAACAAAATACCTGGGAAACCACAGTACCTAGAGCCTGGCACAGTTCACTTTGAAGGCGTTGTTAACATAAGGTTTATTAAAAAAAAAAAAGTCTTGACTAATTTAGAGCCACTTTTATTTTTCCAGTATTTTTCTCATTTGACTTTGACCCATCTTCTCCCACCTAGTGTGCTTCCTTCAGGGTGATCTTCATATATCTTTAACTGCTTACTGGACAGCTCTCTTTTAATAGTTCGCCAGGGCAAGGTGGCACATGCTTGTAATCCTAGTACTTGGGAGGCTGAGACAGGAGGATCACACGTTCAAAGCCATCCTCCATAACCTAGCAAGACTCTCAGCAACCTACTGACCTACTGAGACCCTGTTTCCAATTAAGAATTAAAATTGGCCTGGGAGTATAGCTTGGAAGTGAAATGCTCCTGGGTTCAACTCCCCATACCAAAAAAAAAAAAAAAAAAAAAGAAAAAACCCGAAAAAACAAAAAAACTTAGTAATTCACCAATATCATGTAAATTCACCATGTCTTAAAAATTTAGCATGACAAAATCATTATTATTTCTCCATGATAAATATGTTCTTTCTTTTGAGTCTGTAGCTATTTACCAAGGTGAAAGACTGTGGTAGTTGGGCCTTTGCCATTTAGAAGTGAATTTTTTATTACTTTTCTCAAATTATCTGGAGTCAGGACCCAATGACTATGGTAAGGGCTAAAGCAGGGAAAAAGCAAAAGTCATAGTAAATAAAAACAAAATCTCACGAAGAATTGAATACAAAGGAATATAGGTACTATGTGCAGAACACAGCATTGGAAAAAATCTTTCCAAGTCTACATTAAAATTGTAAGCTTGGCTAAGAATTTATTTATTTTTAATTTGGATTCATGAGTTCAGAATAAAGACAAAAGAAAACCACTTAAAACATATTTAATTAGTTGTATTCATGGCTTCAGGGTAATACTGACTCATAGTTTACTAGATTTCAAAATTAAAGAATGCTTATTAATAATATATGCTTGTACTCATTATTTACCATTCACTAAGTAACCACAGCCTTTGTGCCCACAGACATTTTAAGCTAAGACAATTAGCTAGACATTTCAAGAACTTTTTACTTGAATTGTCTAGACAATTGCCCTGGTACTCTTTTTCCTTTTCAGATGCAGACAAAGAGAAGATAAGACGTAACTTTAATAATTATTTAATGATAATTTCTCTATGATAGAAGTTTCCAGAAAAAAAATTATTTAAAAAAGAGACAACAAACTCCCTGTGTTCTCTGTTCATTTAAATTGTGAGGATTAGCATTAGTAGGGGGGAAATGAATGTAAACACAGCTGTACTGTACACAGTGGGTAGGAGACCTAGGTTCCTGTGTCTGATCTTTCTTTTTACATGTCCAGGTTTGGACAAATAGCAATTACTTATTCTTGTTATCAGCCTTTTCTCTACCTATTCCTTGATTCCATGTTCCTCTTATATACAAAATATCAGGGTCAAGATAAGCTATACAAATTCCAGTAGTCTCTAAAATAGAAATTAAGGCTGGGTGTGGTGGTACTTGTTTGTATCCCCAGTACTTGGGAGGCTGAGACAGGAGGATCACAGTTCAGTGGCTAGCTTTGACAACTTAGTGAGGCCATCTGCAACTTAGTGAGACCCTGTTTCAAAACAAAAGATAAAATAGGGCTGTATGCACAGCTCAGAGGTTTGGTATCCCTGGGTTCAATCCTCAGTACCACAAAAAAAGAATAAAATAAAATAGAAATTAAGGAAAAATTTATTTTTCCTTTTAGAAGACATTTTGGTAGCTTAATAGAAGAGTACTTTCTATGTTTTTGTGAAAGTTGTATTTTATGTATTATATGGGACCTGGATGTATTATAAAGAATGAGGATGGTATTTACAGAAAAATAATTATTTTGAGGACTAAAATGATATTTATGAAGAGTCTTGGTTGACATTTGGTATATAGTCAGATCTTATAGTAAATCAGAAATTCTTATGGGTTTCACTTTCCTTGTCTGTAATATAAAAAGATTGTGTCAGTCATTTGATCCTTGACAAAAAAATATTTGCTGGTTGAATGTCATATATAGGAGAATGAAAGTAGACTCCTATCTCTCTCCTTGTACAAAAGTCAACTCAGAATGGATAAAGGATCTAAGAATTAGAAGAGAAACTTTAAAATTACTAGAAAAAACGTTCAACTTTTCAACATGTAGGCCCAGTTAATGGCTTCCTCCATAATTCCCTTAAAGCTCAGAAAGTAAAATATTGATAATTAATAAATGGGATGGCAAGAAATTATAAAGGCTTTCTGCACAGCAGAAAGAACACACAAAATGGGAGAAAAGTTTTGCCAGCTACTCTTCTTATAGAGAAGTATTATCTGGAATATATAAAGAACTAAAAATATACCACACACACACACACACACACACACTCACACACACAAGCTCAGATAACCCAATCAATAAATGGCAACTGGTCTGAATAGTTATTTATCAAAAGAAGAAATACAAATGACTATCAAATACATGCAAACAGGTTCAATATCTTTTGCAATTAGGAAAATGCAAATCAAAACTACACTGAGATTTCAGCTCACCCTAGTTAAAAGGCAGTCATCAAGGATACACATAACAATAAATGATAGGATGAGGTGAGGGTGAAAAGAAAGACTTATAGATGGTTACTGTAATTGTAAATTAATATTGCAACTCTAGAGATCAAGATGGAAGTTCCTCAGAATAGGAATGGAACCAACAAATGACCCAGCTATATTCCTTCTCAGTATTTATCCAAAAGAACTAAAGTCAATTTACTATAGCATTAGATGTATAACCATATTTATAGCAGTGTAATTCACAAGAGGCAAATTATGGAACCAGCCTAGGTGGTCATCAGCAGATGAACGGATAAAGAAAATGCAATGCATATACACAATGCAGGAAAATGGATGGATGGAACTGGAGACAAGCTGTTAAGTGAAGTAAGCCAGACTCAGGAATTCAAGAGTTGTATGATTTGTTGCATATGTGGAAACCAGAGAAAGAAAAGGAAAGTAAAGGGCAACTTTTGGCTCACTATGATTAAGCTACTTGACAAAAACAATTTAGAGGAGAAAAAACTTATTTTGGCTCACAAGTTCAAAGGTTCAGTCCAGAGTTGACTGAATGCAAGGCAGAAACACCATGGTGGCAGAGTGTTACAGAGGAAAGTACTCAGGAGAACCAGGGAACAGAAACAAAGAGACTTGGAATAGTACGAGTTCCTAAGGCCATGCCCCCAATGACCTGCTTCCTCCACCCACACCCTACTTGCTTAAAGTTACCACCCAGTTAGCCCATTCAAATTATTAATCCATCAATGGATTTATCTACTAATGAGATTAGAGCGTGGTTCAGTTTTTTTCACACTGAGTATATATTCTTGCCAACATATAAGTTTTCCTGGGATCATTTCATATCCAAATCATAATGAGTACTTCATGAAAATAAAAGAACAGGAGACTAGAAGAAGAGGATCAGAGGAGGGAAAAAGAGGCTATGGGGAAACAAAACAGGATAAGTTATGTGTTATGCATGTATAAATATACCTCAGTAAATCCTACTGTTATTTTTAATTATAATACACCAATAGAAATTAATTATAAATTTTTGTATGCATGCAATAAATAAGTAAATAAGGGGGAACTGTATAATGCTACTCCCAGAATCATTTGCAAATTAGTAATGGACCATAAATGAACTGGTCTGTGATAAGTACAAAAGTAGCACAAGTATAAATATTTTACATAATTTCTAGAATAATTTCTATTGAATCTAATAATAAAAATGAAACCATATTCCTATAGCTTTTGCATTTTTTATCATTTTGCTTTGAAGCAATTCACTTTTGCTGTTTTACCAAATTATTTATCAATATCAGATTGCAAATTAAAAAATAAAATTAAAATTAAAATTATCCTTTCTTATAGTAAGTTTAGTATCACTGGACAAGTAATCTCTCATATATTGTTTCTGATTTTAAATTTGTTTAATTTTTGGAGATACTGTACACTTTTTCTAGAGTATTCTGAAATATACTCATAATAGATAAAAGTATTTTAAGTGAAGTTGCTTCACTAAATTAAAATTCCACATATTTATCCTGTAATATTTATTCACATTGTCACCTGAATCTAAAAAATAGAACATTATAGGTGCCTGAGGGAAACGATGTGTCTACATTGTTGACAATCAAATTAAACTTTCAATTTGTTCTTTAAAGTCTAATCTATTTGGATTCAGAGATCTGTTTTTAATAAAATGCAATGGGGGGGCACAAAATAGTGGTGAAGTTTGCTCTCACTTTGTATCTTCAGCTGCTTTGGTTAGATTAAAAAGGAAATCATTCTCCTCTCAAAAACACCATTTCCTATAATCTAAAGCTATTTGTGATGGGTAGACAAGTTGATCAATATGATTTTATCATCAGCTTACCTGTATAAGGTTCCATTTTGCTTCTGAGCTACGGATAACATGGCCAAAATATTAATATTTTTTCATAGGACTTCTGATCTGTGTAGGGAGTAAAGCATATATACAGGAAAGAATCACAATACATGGCACCTGAGAGAGGATGGTAGTAAAAGCCAAAGAAGTAAAGAAGAAATAGGTGCCATTTGAAGAGTAATGGACCCCCCCCCCCAACTTATTCCCTGAACTACATTATGATGCAAGACTACAATGCACCCATTAAAGAGATATAAAAAGATTTTACAAAGACCCTTCGCATCATATGTCATCAGCAAACTGCAAATTAAAACAGCATTTAGATACTTCATTTTGGAGTGGCCAAAATCCAGTGCACTTATAACTCTAAATGTCAACAAAAATGTAGAGCAGTAGAAACTCATTAAGTGCTGGTGGAAATGGAAAACTGATAGTCACTTTAGGGACAGTTTTTCTAAAAAAATACATACTCTAACCATATCATGTATCAATCATGCTTTTATTATATACCCAAAGGAGTTGAATACTATGTCCACAAAAATATAGATGTTAGAAGTTTTATTCAAAAATGCCAGAACTTTGATGTTTACCTGTAGATGAAAGATGAATTGAGTATATTCAGATAATAGAATGTTATCCCTGGCTAAAAGAAATGAGCTGTCAAGATATGAAAAGACATGAAGAAAAACTTACATTCACATTATGAAAGAAGCCAATCTGAAAAGGCTACATTCTGTATGCATACAACTGTACAACATTCTGGAAAGAAATTATGGAGGCAGTAAAAAGACCAGTGGTTGGCAGGGGTTGGGAGGACCAAGGGATGAACACAAAAAGTACAGAGGATTTTAAGGGCAATTTAAATACTGTGTATGATGCTGTAGTGGTAGATGTATGTCATTGCACATTTGACCAAACACATAGAATATGCACACCCAAAGTATACTTTACTTACATTGTAGGCCTTGGGTGATGATGATAATGTATCAAATGTAGGATCATGAGTAACAAATGTGCCACTCTGGTAGGGCATGTTGTAACGGGGGAGACTAGGCATGTGTAGGGCTAGGAAGTTCATGAGATATATCTGTACATGGTTTTATGTTTTTTGTTTGTTTGTTTGTTTTTTGTTTTTTTTGCGGGTCTGAGGATGGTACCCAGGGGCATTCAACCTCAGATCTACACACCCTGCCCTGTTTTATTTATTTTTTTTAATTCTTTACTTTGAAACAGGATCTCACTAAGTACCTGAGGCTCTCCACTCTAACTGCAATCCTCCTGTCTCAGCCTCCCGAATGCTAGGATTACAAGTGTAGGCTGCCACCAAGCCTGGCTTCTTGTCATTTTACTATGAACCTAAAACTGTTCTTAAAAAAGAAACCCAGCTTGTAAACAATTACCCATCAGAGTTTCTCAGATGAAATCACAAAGGAAATATGAATTATGATTCAGATTTTTCTGCTTTCAACCTTGTGTAATTGGGGATTCTATATAAAAGAAAGAATGAACATTTAGTTATAAAAATAAATATTAGAATGAGTAAATTAATAAAAGTTATGTTATAAAAGTCCAGAAAAATAATGTTTTGAATTAATTAAATCTGTACCCTTGATCTCATGCTCTTATATGATTTCCTCATATGACCATGATTGTCATTTCATATTCTGTATGAAAAACAGAATGAACATGTAGTCTTTCTTCTAGCATGTCTAGTATAAATTTAGAATTTTATTATTTTAACTTTTTGAATGTTTTTTAAATGTACCACAATGCTTTATCAGCGATATGATACAAGTTTTGAATTTTGTTGCAAACCTTCATGAAATATGTTTCATGTATGAGCTGAAAGGTTTAAAAGATTATTCCATATTTCAGATACTGGCTCCATACATCACAAAACTTACTTCTCCATTTCCTTTCTTCTTCCAGTAACAGGAACAAGAGGACAGTGTAAAGTGACTGCATTATCTCTGAATTTGCAACTCCATAGCCTGACACCAGGTGTGGGGTGACTCAGTACAGCACACTGTAGGAACAACATTGGTTTAATATTACTAATTTAATCTTAATAATTCAACACTGTTACTTCTTTTTGTTAGTTGAATTAGTTAGAAATTATAGTAAATCATCTTTGCACTTACAATTTTTATCAAATGCTGTAGAAGCATTTTTGGCAATGTATGTAATGGTTAAAGATAAAATTGCTTTTTTGTTTTTAAAACTTCTATGACAGTTGCTCTCAAATATTTTATTCTGAGATTTTAGTTTTTCTTGGACTCTTTTTGGAAATCCTCATAATCTCTTTACCATTGAGAAAGGGACAGAGGAGGCAAATCCACTCAACAGTAACCTCATAGATGCTGTTGCCACAAAGTCTTGATTAGCCTCATGAATAGAAACACCCCTGAAGTGTGTAGCAGAGTGGCCAGGGAGGGGCTTGGGTACAAGACCCAGCATGGAGGGTCTAGTTCACATTTTTTTTTTTTATGCCTACAATAATGACAGCCAAACTACCGTTCAGTTTTTATAAGGTTTTGAGCACTCCTAGGTTTCCTACGTCTGCCTGGTCTCTAGCTCCAGTATGACATGTACATTTCATCTCAAGTTCTAATACTCCCTGCTTTGAAGTATCTGCCCTGGGCATTTTGAATGAAAAGTATTCTAAAGAGATCAGTATTTTCAGTGAATGAATGATTTAAGAACATTACTGGTTAAAAAATTGCAGCCATGTCAGCAATCTCTGCAAAGCCATTTCAGAATTCTATTGAATTTATCTATTTCTTTAATCCTGGGTTTGGTATGAAGTATGTATTGAATAATACAGACATGTTTCCATTAGTTTAATTAATAATGATGGCAATATAATCATATCAGTAACAATAGCATGAGTTACAGTATTTAATGGAGTTTACTATATGACATATTTAGCATCAGAATTGTGTTCCTTCACAGGCACCTAATTTCATCTCCATTTGCTGTG
Source organism: Muscardinus avellanarius (assembly GCF_963383645.1). Lineage (NCBI taxonomy): Eukaryota > Metazoa > Chordata > Mammalia > Rodentia > Gliridae > Muscardinus > Muscardinus avellanarius. The sequence goes on from NC_137786.1 coordinate 149,461,694, forward strand.
TGAATCAATTATAACACGGAACAGTTGAGTTCCACACCAAAGGTTGCACAGCTAGTCAGTATGGCTTCAGTTTCTATTTTGATAGTGGTGAATTTTGTCATGGAGATCTTATTTGCAGCTCTTCCAGTTTCTGAAACTCAGAGGATATCAGTTCATAGTGATTTTGTATTGATATACTAATTTGACAAAATAAATTATCATAAATCCAGCCACTTAAACAGGAATCACTTATTATCTCACAGTTTGGGTGGCTGAGGAGTCTTGGCAGGATTTGGTGTCATCCGCCCCTCAAGTGCAGCTCAAGATGTGAGTAGGAGCTACAGTCTCATCTGAGGCTTGGAGTCCTTGCTAACATCATTGTTTGTGGGCAGAAGCCAGCTCTCTGTGGTTATAAGATAGATGTGCTCAACTCCCAGAGGTCACTGACTGTTTCCTGTCACATAAACCCTTTCCATAACTTGGCAATCGTTTCTTCAAGACCAACAAAATGGAGACCTGCTGCTTCTTGTGTTTTACCCATACAAACTCTCTGTTTTTTAATATTTTATTTATATGTGGAACATACTGAAAATGGTATACATTTAGACTGTGATTGGTGCCCTCTCCCCCCAACCGTTCCCCTTCCCTCTCTCCCAACAATGAGTGTCCAGGTTAACCATGCTTTATTCATACTTTTACACATATTCTGATGTAGCTCCTCTATTAATCAACCTCAGCTTTCTTCCTCTCCTATCCTTCCATTATAGCTTTGCTGAGGTTTCCCCTCCATTATCTGGAGTCCCTCTGGTATCCCCACTACTCTCTAGTTTGGGCATATTAGAGAAAACCTAAGTCCCTTCTCTTTCTGTTGCTTGCCTGATCTCACTTAACATAGTGTTCTTAAGATCTTTCCATCTTCTTGCGAATGCCATGATTTTGTTCTTCTTTATTGCTGAGTAGAATTCCACTGTGTGTATTTCCTATAATTTTGCAATCCATTCATCTGTTAATGGAGACCTAGGTTGGTTCCATATTTTGGCTATTGCAAATTGTGCTGCTATGAACATGGGTATGCATATGTTACTGTAGTTCTCTGATTTCAACCCCTTTGGATAAATATCAGGAGTGGTATAGACGGATCATATGGTGGATCTATTCCCAGTTTTCTAAGGAATCTCCACACTGATATCCATAGCAGCTAAACTACTTTGCACTTCCACCAACAGTATAAAAGATTGCCTCTTTCCCCACATCCTCGCCAGCATTTGTTGCTGTTTGGTTTCTTCCATCTAACCCCAAATTCTCTGTTTTATTATTATTTATTTACTTTGGTGGTACTGGGGGGTGGAACCCAGAGGCTTTCTACCTCTGGGCTATACACCCAGACCTATTTTTAAATTTTTTTATTTGGAAACAGGGTCTTACTAAGTTGCCAAGAGCCTCACTAAGTAGCTAAGGCTGGCTTCGAGCCTATGTGATCCTCCTGTCTCAGCCTCCCGAGCGTGGAGATTACAAGCCTATGCCACCACGCCTGGCAAAATTCTGTTTTAAAAGGTCTCACCTGATTTGGTATTTTGGATTTCAATCTCCATTTTGATGAGCTCAGAGTCACCTGATTAGAGACCTTACTTATATCTGAACTCTCTTTCCTTTTAGTTCTACCATATTTTGCAATTTAATCATTGCAGTGATAGCCCCTCATCTTCACAAGAGAAAGGATTATATAAAAACATGCATCTTTGGAGTTTGTCTTAGAGTTATGGCTACAACTTACAATGAGGAGGTCTTACTTCATCTGTATTTATATACCTCAAGTTTGTGAAAAGCCTAGAACTATCAGCCTTTGTTTTGCTCATCGCATACAACAAAATGACCTGCGTTTGCTGAATGACTGAATGAGTATGGCCTTTTTATATTTTTGTGTCAATTTTAGCATCTCACCCAGAGTTCTTATTGACATATTATCTTTATTAATATCAATTATGCCTATTTTTAGAAACAGAAACAGAGTTCTCTGCAATCACAATTAGAAGTTATGCTGATGCAGGGCTAATGACTTTGTCCCCGGGGGGGGGGGGGATTTAGTAACAACCATTTGTTATAAGTTTGGCTGTGCTTTTTGGTGATCACTCACATTTTTCAGAACTAAAAAATGTAAGCATATGCTATCAATTAGTGGGCTCACGAGGAACTTTGCAAATAAATAGTGCCAAAGTGCTGAAAATTTGGAATTACTTCATCTTGTTTGCAGTTGGCCTGCATGGAGGTTAGAGATGGCAGAGTTTACTAAGGCACATTGTCAGAATGCTTTCAAATCGTCCACCAGTGATTTTTTTCCTGCTCCTCAGTATGAATGCATGCTGCTTATATATGTATGATTTGGATTCTCTGTGGTGCTTGTCTAATTTTTTAACTGAAGATTTAACAATACTTCTAAAATAACTCTTTGTGTAAACATTATAATCTTCAACAATCATCATATCAGGAATTTCTGGCAACGGCATATGCCTTTCTGGATTTCTTTAAAATCCTGTCTCAGATTCAAATTATTTTTCTAATTCATGACAATACTAACAACTAAATATATATGACAAGCTTGGAAGTTTACTTTGCCTCTGAAGAAGTATCAAGTCTTTTCCAACAAAATTTAAGAATTTCCAGGAATTCTTTCACATGACAGTTTTGGCACTTTATCTACTTTTATTGTCCATCTCCTGTATCTTCTTGAGATGTTATTTTCCTACTGTCATTTGGGAAATTACGGGTTTCAGAGCTGAATTAAATGAACTACCACATCTCCACAGAATATCACTGACTCCACATGGAGAAAAGTAGCATGTAAAATTGAATAAGCATTTGGAAAATATGAACATCGAAAACCAGACAGTTTGAATGATTGGAAGCAATTTTTTACAGAAATAGTTTTATGTGAACTCAGTAGAGAACTGACCAAATACTTTCCTTTATTCATGTAAACATGGATTTTTTTTCTTCTCATGGTTTGTTCCCGGCTCTTATCCCTTACTGTAAGTGAGGTGACTTTATTCAGCAGACATTTTATAAGGCCCTGTGCCCTTTTTAAATTTATTTTTTATTTTTTAATTTTTTAAATTTTTTATTGGTGCACTGTATTCATACATCATAATGGTATAAAGAAAATACTTTTGTAGACATACATGCGCACATCGGCCAGTTAGCCCCTACCCGATTCCCACCCCGTTCCCTCCCCATCCCTCCTTCCTATGCTTGGCTTAGTGGTTGACATCTAGTTTTATAGCAATTTATCCAATATTAACAATGATAATCTCACATAACAGTTTCATTTGTCTGATACCAAGCTTTTGATGACTTAAGATAACATTTCAGTATTTCGTTTTGCTTTCTTTCTTACCAGAGAATATCAGAGGATATTTTTTCTTTTTTTTTTTTTTAGGTGAAACTATCATACATTTATTTATTTATTTTTCAGAAAGATCTATCCTAATATGGAATATGGACTCTAGATACGGTCTCACAAAAGAACAAAGTTAGAAGATGTATATTTTCTGATTTCAAACCTTATAAAGCTACACTAATTGAAACAGTGTAGTACTGTTTTAAAGGCAGGTATATAAGATTTATATTTAGGTCTTTTATCTATTTTGAGTTAGTATTTGTATATGGCGTTAGGTAAGGGTCCAGTTTTATTCTTTTGCATGTAATTATTATTTTTCAACAATATTTAGTTACAAGATTATTATTTCCTTCACCAAATGTTTGTGGAAACCCTGTGCCATTTTAGTTAGCAATAATTTGAGAAAACTAGTTGCTTACAAAACATGAAATCACAACCAGTGGGTCATAATGAGACATAATTTTGCCTCTCCCTATTCTTTGCTATAACTGCATATAGAGGGACATGGGCTTCAAATCAGTGACTTGAGTTCAAATACCAGCCTCACTGATAACTGTGTATGATCTTGGTAGGTTGCCATATGGGTGATCTTAATGTGCTTTCTCAGCCTGTGAAATGATAGCCATGGATCTTCCCCTCATGGGGTTTTCATGTGACTTATATGAATCATACAGGAAAATGTTAACACAGTGATTGGCACATAAGGTTCACTTAGGTGATAATTATTATTACCATTGTATTTGATCCCTTATGATACCAGTATAGGTGGTAAGCAGCAAGAGGAGAGACCTTCTTAATAAAAAAACAAGAGTTTTCCTGTATTGTTCCTGTAAATATATTTAAATTTGCATTTGGTGTCAGCATTTGAAGTAATAAGCAGCTGTTTTACAATGTACTTTTAAATATTACCACCTGGTTTTGGTGATACATAGCATACTTGGAGCATTTCTTCCATAGAGAAGTGTCCGTGGATGGGTGTGGGAAACTCATGGGATATTTTTACAACACTGGTTTACATACATGCATATAAATATTTAGATATATGCCAATTTTTTAAATTTTATTTAGGTGTTTTGACTATTGAAAAAAAAATCTGGGCAAAAGGTTTAGCTACAAACGGACACTTACAAAGAGGATTTTCATGGGCCTATAAAGTGAACTGAGAAAACAAAAGGGACTCTGCTAATATATATAGAATCAAAAGCTACCTCTTAGGTAGCCATTTCTTCATGCCAGCACACATTTCACTTGGGTTAATTCATAAAACCCTTGTAAACCAACTCTACAAGGAGGACATTATTAACATTGGTGTTTTATGAACAAAATACCAAAGTACAGAAAAGATAAGTGACTTGTTTATGGTCACAAGACCAATATATGCGGAAGCAGTGATTTTTTGCAGGTTTGTAGTATGGCTACAATACCTTTCCTTTTAGCCAGCTTGCTGTTTCCACAAAAAGGAAGAAAACATAAGAGGTCACTGTATATCTTTCCAAACAATGGCCTTTTAGAGCCAAGCAAGAGAGTGCCCTGTTCTAGTGCGTCTACCCAGGCTGAAAAGCATGTTAAATAGACCCTGAGCACCTGTCCCCTAGAAGCTTCTGCTCTATGCTGGAGCATTGCTACCTGTAACTTGCTCAGGCTCCATGCTTCACCATCTGCTACATCTCCTCATTCCTCAGCAGAGCATCTGGAGTCTGAATGTCCAGAGGTGTGTCCAAGTGGAAGAGGGCACTATTTCTGAGGATTCTATTTGCATATGTGCTTAAGTAAGGAAAAAGATGAATCCTTTCAGGTTTTCTCCAGTGTCTTGAAAGCAGCGGACTTCTGTATTAAATAATTTCTCTCCATTTTCTTGCTTCTCTTTATGTCCCAATAAGAGGTATCAGGAACCAGTGTGAAATTAAGAACTTTTTAATTGGCATTTTGTAAAATAAAACAATCTGGAATTCTTAAAAATGTATGACAGCTGTATTGGCAGCGAGGTACATATTTATACTAGAATTATAGTTTTATTTTTATAATAATTATAAAAGTTTAATACTATGTAATGAGATTTTCAAAGCATTAAAACTATATATTTTAAAGTAGGAGGATGAAAAGTGAACAAATTTTTGCTTGAATTAAATCTTTGAAATATATGACCTTCTCTGTGCCAAATACCATTTGAAATTTATGCTGGGGGTCAGAATAGATGTATTTCAAATATCTAAATATTTGAAGGTTTGAGTGCTAGTGATCACATAGTTTAATTGTATATTTTAACTTCTCTTTGTGGTGATATATGTTTATGAGAGCTCTCAGAAAGGAAGGCACCTTCAAACAGAAAACTTTAGACATTCAGACAATTCTAGATATCATTCTTAATATTTATTGTCTTCCTGATATTTTAAATAAGAAAAACATTTTTCAAAATTACTTAATAGTGTACATGAGGATTTTCCCTTACTTTTTGAGATATAAGACCAGGATACACTTCCACAGATTTTGTAATTTGGTCATTTGCCCATTTCTACATAACATATTGCAATTTTTTTTTTCATTTGTATGGTTAGTGAATAAAAAAGAACGTGGAAAGAAAAATCTTTCTGCTCTGTCTGTATGGTTTGCAGGGTATTACACTGATTTGAAATAGCAAATACTTATTAGAGCAGCTAAAAGAGTAAGCTAAAAGAAACTGCCCCAACCAAAGACACCGTGTTTTAGCTTCGTCCCTTTCTTTGTCCTTTTTCTCTTTTGTGGGGCCCAGGTGCTTGGCATCTCATATAGCCTGGAGTCCTGTGAAGAGGTGTGTCCACTGAGCAGGACTGCCCACCTTATTTTATCTTTGCTTTTCCCTCACCAAACAAATGGCTGGCCCAGAGCTAGATGTGTGATAGGCACCAGCTAGATACTTTTATATTTCTTACAAGTTCAAACAAATTATGTAGCTGGACTGGCCTGTCAAGTAGAAGTTGACGATGTAGCTGAGCAGTGATAGTGATGTTTTCATTCACAATACTATTTGTGGTGACGTTTTGAGAAGATTCTTGTTCTAATGAGCGAGTGATTTTCATACAGGATAAAGATTTATAGGGTTCTTGGAGAGGAAGGTTGAAATTTCTCTTCTGTAGTAATAGATTCACCATTTTAAGTGTCTGAAATTTGTTTCAGAATTGCATTAGGCCCACTCAGGAATTACTTGCACTTAAGAGAGGGATACAGTTATGTTTAATTGTATATTTATGGTTTAGCGAACTGGAGGTGGAACCCAGGAGTATTCTATCTTTGAAATGGGTCTAAGTGTCTAAGGGTCTAGCTAAGTTGCTGAGGCTGACCTTGAAGCTGCACTCCTATGGTCTCAGCCGCTCAAGTAATGGGATTACAGGTATGTACCACCACCTCTGGCTTAATTATATTGAAAGTATCTACAGAGGATTCAGACGAGCCTTGTGCATGTTGAACTGTTACATGAGGTCAGGTGCAGAATTTTCCACTTGAGGTCTCACGTCAGCCCTCAAAAGAGTTGTTTTGGGGCATTTTAGGTTTCATATTTTCAGATTAAAGATGCTTATATTTCATAACTAAATTTGTTTCTTCAATTGCAAAACGAGGATAAAAACAGTACCTTCCTCATACAGTTGGTGTGGAGATTGTTAGAAAAGACTCTGAAAAGTATTTAGCACAAATGAAGAACACAATTGCCACTCTATAAACATGAGTTATCCTTACTACTGTTGATGATAATGAAGTGCCAGCATAATCATGATGTAACATCAGGATCTGCACAGTGTTGGGCTGGATCCTCACCATTTTGGGAGTCCTTGCAGATGCCAAGCATTGTTCTCCATGTTCATGTTCCTTTGGAAAAAGAATCTCTGTCTGGCAGACGTTATCTCCTTGCCACAGATGAACTGTGAGAACAGAGCAAGGCAGAGGTTTAGTTTCAGGTTAATGTGAAAATGATCGTGTCTGAATATTGCATTTTCCAGAATTAGAAATCCTTGTATTTGTGACAGGCCTGTTTCTTGAAACTATTTTCTTTGCAATGGCTGTGGTATAAAACTATTGGTATACTATATATTCAGAACACATAGAAATAGTGGAGAGGTGTGTGTCCTGGTGTTCTGATAACTTTCTGAAACTCTGAGCTTATCATCTCAGCAGTGCTGCACTGAGACCAAAAGCTCTGTGGAGTGTGTGGCTGTTGAGGATTTCTGGGGCAAACCTCTTGACCTCAGTTACACTTCCTTTCAAGAGTACAGGAGTGATGGCTTCCAGGAATACTGTGAGGCCTGACACATAAAAGAACAAAACTATTTAGTATGAAACACTGTGTTAAGATAAGGCAGAGTAAATACAGACCTCACTTAAGTCAATTTGTGATTATTCAGGCCCTAACTGTGTAATTCATCTCCTTTTAACCAATCTGGCCACATTGCTACTTCTTAGCACAGCTGGAGATTTATATCCTTCAGAGAAGGAACTTTAAACCATTGGATAAAATTGTACCATTGATATTTCCTCTCACATTTACATTCGGCGATAGTCCCATGTATGGATGTGTGCTTTTGCTATACGATAGGTTGAATTGTTGCCCAGGTTAATTATTGACCACTCATAAATTAGGCAGCATCATTTGTGATCCTAGAAGCCTCTCCAAGAATGGTCACTTGTGATAGTGACTCTCTTTGAATGACTGCCTGCAGGGGGCATATATTCTATATAAAGACCGGAGTCTCTGCTGTGTGTATTCACTCCCCAATTCAAGATTAGTGATATGTGTTCAGTAGAGTCTTAAACTGTTTGCTGTGTGAACAAATGAAGTCTGAGGGTTATTGATAATTATAATTTGTTCATTATTTTTTTCATTGTAGGAGGTAGTCAGGAGTTAAATAAATATACCATGTATTTCTCTTATTTCTGCATCAACAGTTGATGTTTATATCACACAATGAATGTAGTACTCTTCATTTGCTTTCATTCCAGCTTCCCTGAGAGTTCAGCCAATACTGATGTGTTCCTTTGTGTTGGTAGCTATAGATAAGCACTTTTTTCCTTTCTTTTTCTTTCTTTTTTTTAACCACATAGCCTTTTTATTGTATGAAAAATAAGATAGCTACTGAACACTTGAATTCATGAATAATCACTTAGAGAGAAGTCAAACTGTAGCTTATTTTATAAATTTTAAATGGTATCTATAGATTGAAATTATTATCTTTGCAAGGAACATGCTGTGAAAATCTTCACTATGATAATGGGAGATTTAGGACTTAATACAAAATTCTCCAAGTGCTTAAGAAATTCCCTTGGGAATGTGTTTAGGCACATCTGCAGATTGTATTAATTCTTCCAGGCCACTGGGGGAGTATTGAATAAGTTACAGTTTCAAAGTAGGGGCTGTGGAATAATCTTCTCAAGAGCTAATATAGCTAACTCACATTTTTATCTCCTCATATATCAGCAGCACAGATTTGATTTCTAGTGTGAAATATGAAGAGATAAATATGATACTGGAACTTGTAGGATGCTCCCTTCTAAAGGAACAGAGCTGTATATTTGGCCTTTCCAAACACTATCTGTAATGAAGATTGCATGTGCAAGTATTCATTACAAAGATGACAGGCTTTTCTGCAGAATGTGTTTTATAGACCAAATCTTAAAGGAAAATGGTGAGAATAATTTCTACATATCAAACACGCTTCAACTGCAAAAATTAAATCCCTGCTATTTCTTCTTTCTCCTCATCCCTCTCAATTTCTTTTTTTTTTTCTTTTTAATTTTGTCTCTAAGCAGTCAGTGACTGTATGATGGGAAACAGATGTTATAATGGGAATTTCAGGCATGAATGGCAGAGTCTTTCTGTGACTGAGAGCAGGAGCTTTTAAATCTTCCACCTGCTCCTTCCCTGTAGGGCCCAGTTGAGGGTTGACAGGGCTGTCTATTTCAGTGGAGTGAGTTATTTTCAATAAACCAAAGGTTTTTAAAATTATTTTACACATAATTTGGGGGTATATCCTATGTACTGTTAAATGCTGGATATAAAACTTTAAATAATAACCTGGTTCTTATTGTTATAGAGAGTATAGTTGAGTGACACAAAAGAGTAAAGAGAGGATAAGTAAATCTCCTGAAATGAGAGAACACTGATGATTCTAATGGAGGTTAGGTAGGTGGTCAGAGAAGGCATCTGAGGATGTAATATTTAACCCAAAGAATATGTTGAAGTGAATGTGGTTAAGAGTAGGAGAGACTTCCTATAGGAAAAAGAAAGATTAGGCAGGAAATATCTTGATTTATTTAAGTCTCTGATATCATTTGATGAGGGAAGTGAAGCCTCATAGGTCCTATTTTTTAGGTGAAGAGAGAAGTAAAGTCATTAGCCAAAACTAGGGGAGTGAGGAAATATAAGTTCCAGAGGTGTGAGGAAGAAGCTGGCATGGTGGTGCACACCTGTTATCCCAGCACTTGGGAAGCTGAGGTGGGGATTGAAGATTCAGTGCTAGTTCCTGCAACTTAATGAGACTCTGTTTTATAATAAAAAAATAAAATAAAGCTGGGGGTATATCTCAGAGGTAGAATGAATCTGGGCTCAATCTCCAGTAACATTCCCCCCCCCCCCACACACACAATTACAAATCTGAGAGGGTTGAGGGAGAAAAGAGCAAACATATTAGGAGGCTACTATAATAAGTATATACCACTTGGTAACTATTACACAGAACCTTGGCATATAAAACTGATCAGAGAAGAGAAGAGAGTGGGAGAAGAGAAGAGATGAAGAACAAAGGCTTACCCATCCCATTTTCTCCACACTTTGGGGAAGCCCCAGAGGAGCCTGTCAGGCACCTCTGCACTCAGTTTGAGAACACCTGGCTGTGGAAAATGTATCTGCCTGGTCAGCAGAGACTGGCATATGCTGTGATTGCCTCTGAAGTGCATTCATGCCAGAGGGCTGACTTCTGTAGATGACTCAAATCCCCCATCTCCTCCACCCTCTGCCATTACTCTTTCCTAAAATTATTAATACGCATTTTCTTTTAATCATTTTTTTCTTTTTTCTTAGTTATTACATTGTAATCATGCATCATAATGAAGTTCAGGGTGAAGTTCAGGGCGATAGAGGCACACAGCACTTACTGAACCCTCTCCAGTTCCCACCTCATTCCCTCTCCCCACTTTCTTGTACAGGACATTGTGATTGGCATTGATAAATTTGAAGACAGCCAGAATTCCCAGTGAAAAGTCAAATTCTCTTAGAAGGCCAGATTTTCTTAGTTTGTGAGACTGAGGTTTCAGCCAGCTGAAGGCAAGATGAATGCTTATACTTGGACCTTGAGGACCACAGTGTCAAAAATACACTCACTCAGGAAACACATGGGAAAAGAACCACAGCAAACTTCATCTACTTTATAAATCTGTGGAAGATTGGGTTTGCTTTTCTAAGCCAGTGTTTAATGTCACAGAAATATGTTATGCCTGGCATGTTCTCAACCCTCCTGTGGAGTGACTCTTTTTCTGCTTGGGTCAATCACAAAAATAAGCCAGAGAATGAGAGTTTAGAACAAGCTTTAAAATCTCAAGTTAATTATATTCTGTTATGTCCAATAGTTCTACTTTTCTACTTTATATGTAATTTCACACATTGACTTATATGTCAGAAAAACGGTGCACCATAGGTGTACCTTTTGAAACAAAGGGGATAATATTTCTCAAAATGATGATAATTGCTTATTTATATGCCAGTGGTATAATTCTAAATAATATTCAGTGTTTTTTTTTCCCAAGAAGACCGGACCTTATTTTGTTTTGTTTTCCTGGAGACATGTTTTAATTATAAAAACATGCCCTTTAGCTGAGATATTTTCTAATCTGTGAGAAATGCTATTATTGATTATAACATCATTCAAATTCATTTTAAGATTGTCAAAGTGATAGGTCCAATTCCCAACCTGCTTTGCTGTCTTTGTACCTAGAGATTCTGGGTGGTGTTAAGGGTCATGGAATGGGCTCTATTGTCTGTGAAAATAGGCACTTTTCTTTCCTTGTCTTTAAAATGAGTACAACAAAATGACTTCTTTCGTGATGTTGTTCAGAGGATTTAATGCATTAATAAACTCAAACACTTAGGCCATTGCAGGGTAAGCAGTAATCATAAGCCATTTTAAGCATGTGATTGGGAGGCCACATGAAGTCATTGAAAAATCATTGCCTTTGGAGTCAGATGCTCAAAGGTCCATATTCTGGCATTAATAATCTTAGGAACATGGCCTTGATCTCTGAGCCCTGGCTTATTTAATCTTACAGGCATTGAGACAACTTTTTAAGTTTTATATTCTTCATCCTTAAACTAGAAAGAGGCACCCTTACTTCTTAGGGCATTACATTCACATGGGATTTTATGTAATCCTATATAGAAAGGAATTAAATAGAAGGTTTGATTATTGTTTACTGGGAGCAGTTATGTAAATTTAGTATCTTCTCTATTGCCAGCAGAATCTGCTTTTATATTGATGGTTATCACTGAAGTTATTTTGGACAGCTTTCTCAATCCCCTGGTCTGTTGTACCTAAAAGTCCCTGGATGTTATATCATTTTCTCAATGACATATAGATTTTGGAATAAGATCAGGATTATGAACCCATCCATTATATAATGTACATCATAATTACTTATTATATAAACAGTGTGGGCTTTGTGCTAAGTACATAAAACCTAACTCCTAAGGAGTAAGTCTTTGCTTACTTGTCATTGAAGGGCATAGTCAGGGAATCATTTCAGCAAGTTGTGAAAACTGATTCATTCAAGACTGCTTGTCAGACTTGCCCTTGCCTGTACACAGTGCATATCTTGAAGCAGTGTTGCTGCAATGAATAAATTGCAAATCAATTTTGGAAGATGCACCCCAGAGGCTGTTAGCTCAGTCACATTGGGCAAAGTGTTTTCTGTGACAGCAGCTCTATCTGGCTGCTGTAGATGTAGAGAAGGGCTGAGGACTGAATGTATTAAATGAAGGGGGCCTCTCTTCCTTAGATATAAATTAGGAACTTTATAGTATCTATTGGTTACAGTTAGATATAAAATGTCCTCTAAAGAGCTCATTTATTGATATTCAATGTTGATATACTTAAGTCATGAGAGTTGTAATCTCAGCAGTGAATAAATCAATCGTAGTGGATTTGTCTGGGTGATGGTGGGAGGCTGTGGCTGGAGAAGGTGGGTTCCTGGGGCTGTGACCTCGTGGGTTATATATGGTTCGACTTTTCCTCCTCTTTCTCTTCTTTCTGGCCTCCATGATGTGACAGCAAAGCCTTGCGCTCTCTCTCTTTATTCTTTCCACCATCATGCCCTGTGATCCGTGGTCCCCGACCTCACACGGACTGAATCCCAAAGTCACCAAGGAAACCACGAGCAAATAAATCTTCCTTCCTCTACATTGTATGGCCAAGTCTTTAAAATTTAGCTGTGAAACTGTCAACTAATACACTAGTCCACGAACTAATAATTAAGTCTGCAATATTATGCATTTTATTTTTTAAGAAAAGAAAATAATCAACATGAACTTAATTTTTAAATACATTTTAATAACCAATAAAGCCATGTGCAAAATTATTTCTACAGTGTACTTATACACACAGAGCAAGCATGGCTTTGGCCAAAGGCTGTCAGAGACTCTATTTTAATTTACGGTACTTCTTTATTTTCACACCTAAGGCATCAGCTGTAGAGCTGTGTAAATTCCGCTGTTTTTACTGGCTTAGAGGCCCAGGGGGATGATTTAGGATTTCAGCACTAGACCTGGTAGTTCGCCTGAGGGGCTTTTGAGAGACTAGTTGCGGTCCAAGTTACTACATCTGTTTCAGAACCATAATATAAACTGCACCAGGGACAACATGACTACTGCAGCATCTGTGTGCACTGCTCCTGGGAGGGACCCAGGAGATCAATAACATTGTGCATTCCTGGTAGAATTGGGGGAAGGGACTTCATAGTTTCCTGCCTGCTTGGGTTGTGGGACCAAAGGAGATAAACAGTCATTTGTGCAACTTCACTCTTTCCCTATTGTAGGCAAATTTTTCTCTTTTTTTTTTGAAAATTTAAAGAAGTTTATTAGAAAGATAGAAATACAGAGGGCATATTTTTCTTAAAAAATGATATTTTTAAAAAGTGATGGGTTTTTACAATTCATTAATGACACATTTTTTTCCTCAGTACTTATTCTTCTCTGCCTCAATTTTAAACATTTTCTAGGCACTGAAAGTGCACTCCTAAATGCTGAAATGCAGTTGTAAATTTTGTATAGGCTTGAGGGCTACAATCTTAAAGTGTCAAAAATATTTCTGGAATATTAATAAGTTGTGTGTAGGAGGAGGGTACTGCGCATTGCACTGAGGGTCCTTCTACCTCCAAGCCAAACCTCCAGCCCTATTTTATTCACTTTTTTATTTTAAAATAGGGACTCAATAAGTTGATGAAGGTCTTGGTAAGTTGCTGAGGCTGGTCTCAAACCTGAAGTCCTCCTGTTTCAGTTTCCCAGGTACTAAGATTATAGTCATGTGCTACCATTATCTAGCTCATAGCTTTTTTTTTTTATTGATATCTTAATATGGTTCCAATAAATATTTTGAGGAAAATAAAGAGGAACTATAATAAAATCTCTTCTTTCTGCCTTCTATTGCTATCCTTCAGGTAAAAGATGACCCTTTAATCTACCTTCAAAGATTTTCTTAATGGGGACATAAGTAGTTTTACACTGCTGGTCTTGATTAACTGGCAGAGGGAGTTGTGTGTTCTACTCTACTCCCTAGATCTGAGGCAGGTAAATTGACAGTTCTGTATCTAGCAAGACAATGAGTAATTTCAGCAGAATCTGTACCAGTTTTGCTTTTTATTTCTGTAGGTGATAGGTAAGTAACTGTCAAGTTATACTAAATTTGTTATGAATAATTGATTATGCTTTTCATGTACCTGGAAGACTATTTTGTTTAAATATTTTTTGGTAAATTCTTAACAAACATTGAAAAGGCTACATCTTTGACTTAAAACACGTACAAGTGCCACTTGGTGCACTTATGGGCTGCGTAGGCACAGAAGATCTTGAGGGTGTGCGTGATAATATTCATGAGGGCTACTGAAGATCTGCTAATGCGATTTTTGCAAGAGCGCTTGGTTAACTAAATTCTGACCTGATATAGTTGAAGTTCGGCATGTTGTTACTTTTATTCTTCCAATTCAATTATTATTTTGTAGAAGTTTTGGGTTTCTAACATTAAGCTTGCATAAAATAGAAAGGTATCTAGAAAACTGAGAACGTTGTGACTCACTATTAATCGTTGTTTGGCAGCATTGCTTGTAACATTTCTGGCTTTGGCATTGAGGTAGTGGGGGGTTCAAGCTCTGTGTGCTCCTCAAACAGTGGAAGATACCTACCAGATTCTTCTCTCTCTTCATTCTTGTGGCTCCAAATCCAGTATGAATTAATCCTCAGACTCTCAAAGGAAATCAACATTCATTGCCAATTCAAATTATTCTCATATTTCAGGATTTCTTTGTGATGTAGGTAAAATATTTTAAACATTGTCCCTGGGAATTCTGAATGCAATATCTTAATTAACAATTGTTTAAAGAAGATAAGGAAATGCCAAGCAAAGAGAAATCTGTGGGCAGATGGATTGACTTTGGATTTTGCATGATTATAAGATAACTTAGGAAGAGATTTTGATTTTTAAGACATTATGGCAGCCACACAGGAAAAGATGAAGAAAAATAAACCCTAAAAGTCTAGTCATATAAGAAAAATGCTGTTTCTCTCTATTGAGTGGTGGACATCATATTATAAAATAAAGATCAGTAGTTATACTTATGCATTTATAATTTATGCTTCAAGTATTTAGGCAGTGCCTTCCTCACAACCCCATAACCTGGACTCTGTTACAGGAGCATTACTTAGGACATTAATATCTGTTGCTGATACTGAAGCATCACTGTTTACATCTGGGTCTAAACAAATGCCTCAATTTTCACTTCAACAACATAATTTTGTGTATACAGTATCCTCTAAGGGAATTGAGCAAGATAGGTATCTGAAAAAAATGACTATTATTACTACAGTGTTCAAGAGATGTTTACCTAATGTTAATATCCTTTGGTCCGAACTCTGCAACATTGAGGCTATATTTATTTTTAACTAAGGTACCAACAACATATAGAGGAAAAATGAAATCATTAAACCTTTGTGTTTTCTTAGTGGTAAAACTGCCTTTAAAATCTATGCTTAGTGATAATGTGTTCTTGCACTGATACAAAATAAATGTAGTTCCTTGAATATAAAATGCTATCGATTATAGGATATGCAATCAATTTAAGAGCACCTTTGGAAAACAGAAAGTAAGAGAGAGAGAGAAAGAGAGAGAGAGAGAGAGAGAGAGAGAGAGAGAGAGAGAGAGAGAGAAAGAGAAAGAAAGGTAGAGTACCCATTAAATGCATACTAATTTTACCAAACTTGCCATAAAACTTGCTGCTCCTCCAGACTTTTTCCATATGTCATAGCCCTTGTGCACACCGTAATCCCAGTATTTTGGAGGCTAAGACAGGAAGATTGCAGGTTTGAAGCCAGCCTCAACAACTGAGCAAGGACATTGACAACTTAATGAAACCCTGCTTCAAAATAAAAAACTAAACTGGGTTAGGGTTTAGCATAGAGGTAAAATGCCCCTGAGTTCAATCCCCAGTACCAAATAAATGAATGAAAATAAATAATTTTTAAAAAGGGCTAGGACATATCTCAGAGCTAGAATGAATATCCCTGTATTCAGTCCTTAGTAGCCCCTGAAAATATAGAAATCATCCTTGTTTCCTCTCTTTATCTCTCATATCTGCTTCTATCAGTAAAATGTATATATAGACCTTTTTTTTTTTACCAAAGTTGCACTACATCAGTTCTATTTTCACTACTACTTCTGTAGTCTAAACTACCAGCCTCTTGTTAGGAGAGCACTTGTACACTCTTGGCCAATCTCTTGCCTGCAATTGGAACTTCTGGTATATCCTTCACTGTCATCAGCTGCCCTAGATATTCATTATGCATTTAGAATCCATAGGAGTGATCTCTCAATAGATAAGAATAAAAAAAATCAAATCAAAACACATCCTTTTTATTATCTGAAATTCTAACTCAGTAATTCACAGTGGCTCAGGAACTCTCAGGAGTCTGTGAGACATTTACAAGGGGTCTATGAAATCAAAACACTTTTCATTACAATACCAAGACGTTATCAACTTCTTATCATTTATCCTCATGAGTATGTAGAGGAGTTCCTCAGACGTCCAATGACATGTGATATCCCAATACATCGAATCATAAGAAGATAAGAGAATTCAGAGGTCTTCTATTAAGACAGATATTAAAAACATCTGCAAACACATAAAATTATACATTTTCACTGATTATTTGTAAAAGTGTAGGTATTTCTCATAAAAATGTTATTTCTCTTAACACATAATAGGATTTTTATTGCTACTTTAAATGAGTTAACTAATATTTTAAAATTTCTCCATTTGAATTTCAAGCATGGTAAATACTATTATCCATAATACATATGAACAAAAGCTATTTGGAGTTTCCAATACTTTTAAGGGGTGAAAAGGTAACATAAATGCCCCTTAGTGGGTATGTAAGTAAACAAACTCTGAGGAGGGACTCTTGATACATGCAGCAATTTGGATGGCTCTCAAGGACACTATGCCCATTGAAAGAGAACTGCATTTTTATAACATTCACATCATATTATCAAAAGGGAAAATTATAGAAAACTTCTATGGTTGCCAGATGCCAAAGTTGGAGGAAGGGTGCTATCATTAAGTGATAACACAGGGAGTTTCTTTGTGGCACTTAAACAGTACTGTAACTGGTTAAACATATGTACACATGAGATCTTAATAGACATATACGTCATAAAAGCAAAAAAGAATGAAATTGAAATAAGTTCTGTATCTGTGTTAATGGAATTCTACCAATATCAATTTTCTTTTTGTAAAATATACTATGAGAGCCGGGCGTGGTGGCTCATATTTATAATCCCAGCGTTCGGGAGGCTGAGACGGGAAGATTGAGGACAGCCTCAGCTACTTAGTGAGGCCTTCTGCAACTCAGTGAGACCTGGTCTCAAAATAAAGAATAAAAAATAGTGCAGGGGGTGTAGCTCAGAGGTAGAATGCCCTTGGGTTCCATCCCCAGACCTGCAAAAAAATAAAATATACTATGAGTAAGATATTAAAATTGAGGGAAGAATATACTATACATATATATGTACATGTATATAGTTATATGTGTATATAAGTACATATATACATATATAAATATATAAGTACAGTATATTCTTGTAGTATGTGTATATGTATAATTTGTGGATAAGTATAAGTGATAAAAGTATAAAATTATTAAAAATATAAAACTTATCTATATATATTAGCTAATTATATATAAATTATATTTAATATAATGCTTATTATATATATGAAAGCTCTCTGTACTGGCTGGTTTTCATCATAGCACACATACAAAACACACGCGCACACACGAGTTTTTTTTGTGCGTGTGGTACTGGGGATAAAACCTAGGGACTTTCTATCTCTGGGCTATACTTCCAGACCTATTTTATATTTTATTTGGAAATAGGGTCTCACTAAGTTGCTGAAAGCCTCACTAAGTGGCTGAGTCTGGCTTCGAATCTGCATGATCCTTCTGTCTCAGCCTCCTAAGTACTGAGATTACAAGTGTCTGCCACCATGCCTAGCTCACGTGATTTTTTTTTTTAAATGAGTATAAAAGGACCAGAGAACATGTTTAAGAAACATTGCTATAAATAAATCTGACACCAACCTGCATTTCAGGCCTCTCCTCACCCTCCTTATTATGTTTTGATTGCAGTTTTCATTTCTTCAATATACTGAGCTCGGGGCATTTCTACCAACCTTCTCTTCTTCCTAAAAACCCTATCTCCAGATCTCTTCAACCTGTGATCCTGCCACATCACTTAATCTGTTTAAACAGCATTTCATTAAGAGTTTCACTAACCATATGAATGAGGCAGCTTCTCAGTCAAGCTTTGTGTGCTCTGTTGTTTGGGTTTCATCCTTACACTTCCCATCAGCCCATGTTTTTGTCTCTGTGTTTGTGCATCACCTGTGAATGAGGTTGTGAGCTCCGAGAGACACTTCTCTATTCAACCTTTGCTGCTCCCAAAGTGTTGAAGAATTCTGGAGATACCATAGGAACTGAACATATGTTTATTTTATGAACTCATATTCATTACATATTCTTCTTCAATTTGACATACAAGTTTGAGGTCCAGTTTTCTTCAAAGACCTCTTAAGTATTAAGGGTTCATTCTATCAGTGTGCAGTGATATGACTGCATTGATAACAAGTATGTGGGTTTTAATCTCCACAGCTTCAGAATGAAAAGTGTGCTTTTGACTAATATATTATCTGAAGTTCAGAATTAACAAGACGTTCTCCATTTTACAGGGTAATATTTCCAAAAGAATATTAGAATAGCTTACACTAATTCTCAAAATGAATAGACAACCTTGCCTGAATGGCAGTGTACCAGCAAATGTCTGATTCCCAGAATAGTATGTTGCATCTCTTCTACTTCAAATGCTTAATTAGAAGTTTGAGGATATGTTTTAAGAATTTTCAATATAATTTTTCATGACGTGGTTTGGATCTTGAATATTCCCCAAAAGCCCAATATGAAATGGCTTGGTCTTCAGCTTGGTGCTATTGGTAGGTAGTAGAACCTTTAGGATGTAAAGCCTAGTGGGAGATTTTAGGCTATTGAGATTGTGCCATAGGAAGGAATTAAGGAAAACCAGTCCCTATCTGCCTTTCTCTTTTGAAACTTGCTACCATGAGGAGAGTAGGTTGCTCCAGCAAGCACTCTTCATCATGATGTGCCATAGGACCAAAAGTAATGGGGCCTTTGAACTGAAACCTCCATAACTGTGAGCCAAAATAAACCTGTGCTGTTTGTATAAAGAAAACAGAGCACATGCATACTCTAATTAAATCAACACAATCAGTTTTCCCATATTGAGACCATGTCATATTTAGTTTGGTTTGTTGGTTGTTTTGAAACCCTAGAAAATAAACACATTAAGTAATTAGTAGTTGGAAAATGTGATATTTTGTGTTATCAGAAAATCTAGATGAATTAGCCCCAGCAAAAAGATAAGTGTGATCAAAACACAGGATAATAAAAAAACAATGGGACTTCCTTTCTTAAAATGTCCTGGGAACCTTCACAGATTTTTGAATAATGTTTTTGTCTCTAATAGGGTAAGTACTTTAAACTTTCTATTAAAATACTTTCTTTCACATACCATTTTAGTTATTTTCCACCTTTGATCAAATCAAGTCCTTCATTTGCAAACCAGCATCTACTATTTGTTATAATTCTTCATGTAGTTAATTAAATAACAACCAATGTACCTTAGTGGACCTTGTACTTGTACACTTGTACTTGTATACTTGTACACAAACACACACACACACACACACACACACACACACACACACACACACACACTGCTTTGGGAGCTGAGTAGACTGCACCAAGACCATTGCCACTCATTGAGACTTCCCTACCTTAAAGAATTTAGCGGTGGTTTTCTTAGTGTTTTCCATGTGATGACTAAAAATATAAATTTAAAAATATATAAGATCAAATGTTTCAAATATCTAGCAGTTTATACAAAATTTTAATGAATTGCAAAACGAATTTTAAAATATTTTATAAATATGTACCTTGAGGATAAGTATGTGATTAAAAGGTAAAAATTTGAATCTAAAGTGTTCTCTATAAACATGAAATATGAGTTATTATAACAAAAAGCAAAGACCTATCCAAATGGCTGATCTCGTTGTTTTCATAACTGTGGTTTATTTTGTACATTTTTGTAGTTAAATATTCTTATTCGCAGCTGAAATTGCAAAACCAAGCTGGTTTTTACTATTTATATCAACATTACTATAATAAAAGTGCAGTTTTATAGTTGGATGATGAGAATTGATCATAGGGACGATGTATTCTCATGGTTCTTAGTTCATTTAGATTTGATAGAAATTATAGTTTTCTTGGTAAGAGAGAAATAATGTTTGATGGCATATTTTCCAAGACATTAAAAAAACACACTGAGCAGTGATTCAGAGAATTTTTCAATGTCACATAAAATAAGCTACTTCACCTCTCGCCAAAAAGATGAACGATGAATTTTCTATCAACAGCAGTCTGAAAATATAACTACATCAGCATATTGTTAGTATTATGCACAGTGCCTTTTCAGGTGTTCCCTTGACAGAGTCCATAAAGATGCAAGACAATTTGTCATCTGTATTCACATGTCTGTTATTTATCTCTTGTGCAGAGCAAACTGTCCTTAAGAGTGAGTGCCTTAAGAAAATTAGAAACTCCTTGGTAATTACCAGAAGGAGTTGAAAATTCATGTCCACATGAAAAAAAAAAAAAAAAAAACCTAGGATATGAATGCTCAGCAGCTTCCTTCAAATTGTCAAGACTGGGAAGCAACCAAGATGCCCTTCAGTAGGTGAAAAGATAAATGGATTTTGCCGCATCCAGACAATGCCAGATTAGTGATAATCAGCATAAGAAGAAATGACCTATCAAGCTAAGAAAAGACATGATGGAAATTTGCATGTATATCACTAAGTGAAAGAAGCCAATCTGAAACAGTTATATACTGTATAATTCCAGCTGCCTGACATTCTGGAAATAGAGAACAGTGGAGACAGTAAAAAGATCAGTTGTTTCCAGGGCTTTGCAGGAAGAAAGGGAGAACACGTAGATGAGAGAGGGTGTTAAGAACAGCAAGAGCACTCAGTATGATATCATCATTGTGGTTGCCTATCCTTAGGCATTGGTCCACATCCATAATAAACAACACGAATAGTGAGCCCTCAAGTAAACTATGGTCTTTGGGTGACAGCAATGGGACAGTTGTAACAAATGTACCACAGAGTGGGTGTGTGTGTGTGGGGGGGGGGCTATGCATATATGGGAGCAGAAATAGACAATCCCTATACCTATTTTCCCTAATATATATTTTTACTGGTACATTATAATTATACAAACTATCAGGATTTACTGCTATATATTTGTACATACACATAATATAATTTGGTCAGTTTTGTTGCCTAGCCCCTGCTCTTTTCCTCCTCTCCTTCCTTCCCCTAGTCCCATGACATTACTCTTTATACTGGTCTATCTTCTACATTCATGGACATCTCTGTAACTTTTGCTAAATTTTGCCGTGAACCTAAAAGTGCTTTTTTATATTTATTTATTTATTTATTTATTTATTTATTTATTTTTTGTGGGTCTGGGGATGGAACCCAGGGGCATTTGGCCTCCGAGCTACACCCCCTGCCCAATTTTTTATTCTTTATTTTGAAACCAGGTCTCACTGAGTTGCGGAGGGCCTCACTAAGCAGCTGAGGCTGTCCGCGAACCGCGATCCTCCAGTCTCGGCCTCCCAAATGCTGGGATTACAAGCGTGAGCCACCATGCCCGGCTTAAAAGTGCTTTTTAAAAACCCTGTTAAGTGACTATGAGTGTATCTATGAATATAACAATGTAATTTTCAGTACTCCATATTGGGAAGGGGGTAAATGGGGAGGTGAGGGAGCACCAAGCCCTGTGTGCATGTATGTCATTGTCAATATGATTCCCATTATGATACAAGACTATAATGCACCAATAAAAACACATGATAAAAATAATAAAAGACAAGAAAGTCAAAAGTTTATTAAAAATATAAAACCAAAAGGAGAACCATATATTATTTCTTATAGTTTTTATAGATTGAGAATTCAGTTTGGCTTTTCTTTGTGGCTCTGACTCTTCAAAAATTGCAGTTAGGATGGCAGCAAGGGCTACAATTGTCTACAGGTTTACCTGAGGTTGGAGGATCTGTCTCCACATTGGCTCACTTGTGTAGCTGGCAGGCTGGTGCTGGTTGTTGGCCAGATGCCACAGTTTTCCCCTATGTAGGCTTCTCCACAATTGCTGAGTAGCCTCATAACACAGCCGCTGGTTTCTGGCCAGAGTGAGTCACCCAAGGATCTACGGTTGATACCTCAATGCCTTTTATGGCACATTCTCAGAAGTCCCACAGTTACTTCTTTGATAATCTGGTAGTTGTACAAGTCACCAAAACATGAGAACAATATACAAGAGCAGTAAGCAAATCTCAGGAAGGACGGCAAGTTAGAAGCTGGATCCTCTAATATATGTCAGGGTATATTCATGAAATATTGTGATAATATGAAATATGATACCAATATGGAATCCATAAATTTGCTAGGTATTGAAACAGATGTTCAGTGAATGTCACATATCTTCAATTCAGCCCATTTTCTAGACATTTAATACTCAGTGAAAATATGTCTTGTATACTAAACAAAATGATATCAACATTTCTGTTTGTTTCTGGGAAGATATTTTAAGCCATCATTTTAATATTAAGGTATCCTTGATATAAAATCAAATTCATATTTTATAAAAAATTTAGAGAAACTTTGAAATCATGTGTAGGTCCTGAGGTCCTGCTGCCTAGACAATTGGAAAGGAGATTCTATATAATTATCTACTAAAGAAATTTAAGAAGCATTTTCTTTTAGAAAGCATTTCCTTTTAGAAAATTTGACTGCCTAACTAATTCTAAATATCTGAAACTAACTTCAGTCATATGACCCTTTGTTGTACCCATGTATTGACTATGTACCCTCTAAGTCTTCAATCTTTTTTTTTTCTGTCTAGCTTAGTGTTTTTTAATTCACCTAAAATTTCTCCTATCTGTATAGGTCTAAGCTCTTTTATATTTAAAATCCAGGATTAAATACTTTTAAAGGGTTGTTTTCTACAAACCTTTTCTGTATGGCCTTCATAACCTTCTTGCTGATTCCTGTGTCCACGCTGAGTAGAGTGGGGGATGTGGGATGGGTGGGGTTGTGAAGAGAGGCAAAGGTGGGTGAAGTGTTAGCAGTGCTCTGAAATCCCTGTAGCATTTATTCTGCATCTGTCATTTCTGTTAAGATCTCTGTCTTGTGATATCACAGTAGTCACACAGGGAGGCTCAGTAATGACTTGGAATAAATCTGAACTCAGTGAGTAATGCACTTGGTTGTCTTCTTATTAGAGTAAGCAATCATGATATGAGAGGTGAGCATTTCATGCCCACACTTTTCTATATTCTTTTTGAAGAATGAGAAAACTCACAAAATAAAAAAAGCTTAGCTTTGTAATTTGTCATTCATTGATCTTAGTTTAAAGTGTAATTGGTTTCAATACATTACAGATTTGCTACTTTGGTTCTTCATTTATGTATAATCCTTGGCATTATTGCTTTTATTGACAGAAATATTAGTCATACTGTTGTACTTACTATGAAGAAAGGACATCAGTGATTGCTCCATCAGTTATTTTCTGTAGTCCTTTATTGCTTGCACCACCCATTTAGCAACAAAATTGAATCCTGCCTTGAATAATTCTTGCTTTCCTAATTAAACAATAAAATGTCATAAGACAAGGTTATTCTTTGGGATTTCTATAACACCAAGTACAATGCCTTTAGGTTAGTTAATTTGATTGCACAGACTGTGAACTTCCAGTTTGTGTAGAATTAGTGAATAAGACTTAAGTAACTCATCAGTCTTCTTAGCCACCTCTATTTATGTAGGTAATAAACTCTCGGTACCATTATCTTTTAACTCAAAGTGTGACATATACCTCAAAGCATGTGTAAAACATATAAAATTATAGAGGTCTATTGCTCTGTCCAGATATATGAATAAATGGCTATTAAATCATATTTTAGCTATATTTATATATTTACTATTAAAATTTATTCATAGATGTGGTTATATATAGGTATTTATACATAGATTATTATTTTAATTTTTTTGTGGTACTGGGGTTTCTGGGAGCCCTTCTACTTCCGGGCTACACTCCCAGACCTATTTTTAAAAATATTTTTATTTGGAAACAGGGTCTCTTAAGCCAGTGCGGCCGACTTCGAACCTGCGTGATCCTCCTGTCTCTGCCTCCCAAGCTCAGCGATTACAAGCGTGCGCCACCACACCCGGCCAAAGATTATTTTTTTAGATTACAAGCACTCTGTCACTATACATGTGTTGGTAAGATGGGATAGAACATTAGTAACAGAATTATGTGTAATTTGTTTTTCATCCTATACCTCCTATGGACAATGATGCAAAGAGAGAGAAGGGAAGGATGAGAATATGGAGAGCCCTAACAGACATAAGGTGTTTGAGCCAGGGAGAGATAGAGAAAGTGAGAAGGGAGGAGTGAGAAGGAAGGAGTAGGGAACACTTAGACTAGAAATAGGTTGTAGTAGAAAAGACGAACTGGGTGGTTGGTGGCTGCTTTCATAGACCATAGTGCTGTGGGACCTGTAAGTCTTCCAGCTCTAATGGAAAATTTCCATTCAAGCAGCCTAACTTCATGCTGCTGGTTGGTTATGTGGTGAGCACATGATAGAGAAATCCCTCACTACACAGGCCCCAATCACTCACAATCCATGGATTCAAGCTAGTGCTGTGTGACCTGATTGAGGACACCGAGACTAGAGATATGAGAGATCTGGCAAGGTCTGGATTGACAGTGGCTGAGGCAAACTTACGTTAAAAGTCACAGAGTACCAATAGCATCATGACACTCTCCCCATGGTTATTATTTTGAGACAAAAGGACCAGAGGACATGCCTGAAGAGACCAGAAAACAGTTGGGTTACTCCATAATCCACCAAGCTCTATAAACTTTCCTTATGATACCATTTGAAAAAGAGATGAGAGGATGAAAATATTTGTTAGAGAATCTAACAAATATTAATTGATAAATTAAATACTTATCATTGATTAGAATAAAATATAATCTTACTGAAATACATTAAGCTATGAAGATATTTTTTCTCCTATTCATTGTAGTTAGAGTGTATCATGAAGAAATGTCAATAAATTACATAAAAGTAAAAATGTGACAATAGTTTGCATAAGAATGCATATTGGCAGTAGGGTTTTATTTCTCTATCCATTTTTTTTGTGTGTGGTACTGGGGTTCCTGGAAACCCTTCTACCTCTGGGCTACACTCCCAGATCTATTTTATATTTTTATTTGGAAACAGGGTCTCGTAAGCCAGCAAGGTTTGCTTCGAACCTGAGCGATCCTCCTTTCTCTGCATCCCAAGAGCGGGGATTACGAGTGTGTGCCACCTCACCTGGAGCTGTCTATCCATTATAAATCCTATCTTTTTTCTGGACTTCTACTCTTGGAAGTCACTTAATCATAACAGAAAACTTGTATCTAGCATTGAACTCAACATCTCTAACTTTTTCCAAATCCTCAACCATCCTACTGTTCTTTTTCTGTTCTCTCTTTTTCTAATGGGGAGGAGGAGGGAGGTGATAAAACCAGTTGCCCAAGGCAGAGTCCTTCTAACTCTATTTCCCTAACAACTCTCTCTTTCATAATTTTCTCTTCATCTCCACTGCCTTAAATCTGACCCTGCTCCTCTCTCATCTAAATGACCTCAGTACCTTCATCTACACCTCCCTGCATCCTTGCTAGTATCTAAGCATGTCATCTACAGAGCTGTTATCAGTGCTTTTCCATATTTAAATATACACTCATCTTTCTTTGTTCTTAAAAGTGCTTGCACAACAACTCATTGTCTAGAGAATATAGTGAAAATTTCTTAAGGTTTATAGTCAGTCTTTTAGAAGAAATAGACTATATGGATATGAGCTTCTTTGGGTTGACTTTTTTTTTTTTGCAGTACTAGGGATGGAATCCAGGGCATTCTACCTCCAAGCTACACTCTCAGCCCTATTTTTTATTTTTTTAAACTTTTTTATTGGTGCATTGTAGTCATACATCTTAATGGGATAAATGACTTGGGTCTCACTGAGTTGCACAGGGATTCACTAAGTAGCTGAAGCCATTGACAAACCATGATCCTCCTGTCTCAGCCTCCCAAATGCTGTGGGTTATTTTTTTTTTTAAGCTTTCTTTTAGAAATCAGTACAATGAAAAGTTAAGAAAAATGCATATAGGAAACTCATCATAAATATATACTGATTTTTGTGGTACTGGGGATTGAACCCAGAGACATTGTACCTCTGAACTACACCCTCAGCCCTATTTCTTATTCTTTATTTTTTAATCAGGGCCTAATTAAGTTGTGGAAGGCCTCACTAAGTAGCTAAGACTAGCTGTGAACCTACGATCCCCCTGTCTCAGCCTCACAAGTACTGGGATTACAAACATGAGCCACCACACCTGGCATATACTGATTTTTAAAACGTGAATCTGGAAAGTAAAAAATTCTCATATAAAACTTTCAAACTTCTGAGGCCTAAAGAAGCATTGCTCTATTGCCTTAATAGAAAACATTTGAAGTCTTCTAAACCAAAAAGTGAAATGGTCACTCTAAAAATTAATGATATCAGTAATGATAAAAACCCATGAGGACAATTTAATATAAAAACATAGAACACAGAGACAATTGCAGGAAGTCCTATGAAAAGATCTTTGTCATAATCCAAGTCTTAATTGCTGATAGTATACAGATATATAAAGCATAAAGAGTTCATAATGGAACTAGTTTAGAAAACAGAGACAATCACAGTACTTGGCATTAAGCCTGGGAAAGACACATACCAGGTGTATTCACGGCACAGCAGAGAGGAACAAGTGATGGACAGCTCAACCAGGGACAACCACTATGCTCTTCAAAGTATCAGTATTATGTTTCCATAGAACTACAGTGTCATATTAACTAACACTTGGAAAAAAGAAAACAAATATCCCCTTGACAAATTACAGATTCTTTTTAAAAAAGACGAAAGTTTCAAATGGTGACTTCAAACAAACTGTGTGTTTTGCCAAACTCTTTTGCTTATACAGCGCGATATAGCTAATGGGTCATTAGAGCAATGAGGTTTACAAATTTGCCAATAACATGCATCACTTAATTACTTGTGAGTGAGGAAGAAATGGCTTAGATGTGTAGATCTTTTAGGAGAGAAAATTATAGGTCCTTAGGCTCTTCTTGTGATGAGTGACCATATTTATTCTAGCCATATTTGCAAATTGAGTTTTCATGTTAACATATGACAAAATGATGACCTCAGGTCATTAAGAGAATGTTATATAGCAGCCAGTTTATATTGCATTTGTATTAGTCTTTCCAGCAAAACATTATTTTTGCACATGTATAGCCTACTTTTACTTAGTTTTATTTATTTTAAATCAATTTATTTAATTTCTAAATAATACAATTTTATGAACTCATGACATAAAACAAAAGCTACTTTTACCATGGTCTACATGTTATCATATGATTTTCTTTTTTACTACTTGCTTCGTGATCAGCATTCTGTATTCTGCTTATCAGAGCCTTGCTTTCCTTTTTTTTTTTTTTTTTTTTTTTCCTGTACCTGGAATGATGGAACCCACTCCCAGCCCTATTTTTTATTTTTTTTATTTGGAAACAGAGTCTCACTGAGTTGCAGAGGGCCTCACCATGTAGCTGAAGCTGTCTGCAAACCGTGACCCTCCTGTCTCAGCTTCCCAAATGCTGCGATTACAAGTGTGCGCCACCACACTTGGCTTCCTACTTTCCTTTTTAAACAAATTCTGTTGCAGGTGTTAAGTATCCAATAGGTATTCCACTGCTGACGGTTTTTCTGGGCTTGCTTTTTCATTTAGTATTATCTTGCTGAGATTTATTCATGTTATCTTCTGGGAATACACTGAAGTGTTTCCTACAATTCCGTGTTGGTTGGTTGTACATAGTGGAGTCAGCCTCACTGATTTGGGAAGTATGTTACAACTTGGGTTAACTATAATCCTGTTCCTGTTCATTTATTGCAATGTTTTTAATTGTGCTTCATTAAAACCATTGTTTATTATCTAATAGCAATAAACTTGAGAGCTCTAGAAAATTAGTATCATGAATTACTTTCAGCTATAGCTTATATACTATAAAACAAATACTAGATGTTAGGATAATGTCATAATATAGTTCTGCTTCCCTAATCATAATTTCATATATTGAATCTACAAATATTTGTAGAACCCAGTCTTGTTCTGTAATTTATATATAAAAGTTTGATACTTTAAGTAAAAAACATGAAGGATGAATATAATTTTGTATTTCCATTCAACTTAAGAAAATATCAAGTGAATTTCAAAGAATCTTTACTCTTAGTTACTTGTATACATATCTCTCCAAATTCACACATTCTTGAAAAAGCAAATGTTTATTTTTAATCTTTAGAGATTCTAAAAAGGCTTTTTACAAAATTTATCATCCTTTCCAGGAAAACTCAAAATAGAAATTATTGGACCCCCTATTAAAATGATTACACACACACACACACACACACACACACACACACACTACGTTAGTCTTAACACCAAAATGTGGAAGCACTGGAGGTGTTTTCCACTAATGTTAGAAATAAGATTGCCTATTATGTCTACTATCCTTCAACATTGTACTAGAAGTATCCTTTAATGCGATTTGAAAAGGAGCTCAATTTGAAGGTGTGAGAACTTGAAAAGAAGAAATAAAACTATCTACTTGTAGACAATATGACTGTGTACCTGGAAACCTGAGAAAATCAGTGATAAAATTAATCCAAATAATAAAAAATTAAATAAAAATTAACATGTATAGAGCAATATTCTAAAATATACAGTGTACACATATAAACATCTGTAACACACACAAACATATATATATATATATATATATATATATATATATATATATATATAGCTTAAATATATGTAAAGGTGTTAACACATGAAAAAAGTAAAATAAACTAAAATTATTCTGACATACCAACACACCTAATTTATCAAGTTTAAATTATGAAAGATGAACACATATGAAGATTTTCTGTTCAACATTTTGCTTATAGTTAATACTAGTAAAAATTTAAGGGAGTAGATTTCAAGTCATTGTTTTATTTCACAATGATTAAAAAAAAAGAATAATGTTTTACTTTTTTACTGGGCTGTGTGTGGTGACCTACTCTTATAATCCTAGTGTTTGGGAGGCTATGACAGGAGGATCTGGGTTCATGGCCAGCTTCAGCTACTTAGTGAGGCCTTGTGCAACTCAATGAGACCCTTTATCAAACTAGAGAATGAAATCTAGAGCTGGAGGTGTAGCTCGGAGTTAGAATGTCCCTGGGTTCCATCCCCAGCACCACACACATACACCAAAAGAATAATATTGTACTTTATTACTTGAGGCCAGGAAAAGAAACATTCTCATGCATTGCTAAGGAAGATACAGATTATTGCAACTCATATGGAAGGGAATTTAGCAATATCTAACATATCTATAGAAGCATTTATATTCACCCAGAAGGTTCTAAAGGATTTTATTCTAAAAATACACTTCTACCCATGTAGTTTTATTCTTCTATAAATTAATAAAAAAGAGAAAAATCTCTAAAAACTGACATCATGTGTGTGTATTTGCACGTGTGTGTGTGCGCGTGTGCATGCATAACTAGGGATCGAATCCAGGGAGATTCTACTTCCACAATACACCTCCAGCCCTATATTTAATACTCTTTATTTTGAAACAGGGCCTCACTAAGTTCCACAGGGCCTCACTAAGCAGCTGAGGCTGCCCACAAATCTGTTACTCTCCTCTCAGCCTCCTAGGTACCAGGATTACAAGTGTGGGCTACCATGCCCTGCTAGAACATATTTTATAATTAAAAAAGCAAGATACAAAAGAATATAATATACTGTCTTTTATGAAAGATAAAATATGGATGAATTTTCTCACAGTCTAAAATGGGATATAGTAAATAGATAACAGACTAATGAGAAAGACTACCTACTTAACAGGAATGAAGACCAGATGGATGGTTGAGAAGCAATGGGACAACTCCTCTTTGTATATGCCTTGTCTGTGGTTGGTCCTGACTTTGGGGACCATGTTAACATTTCATATACTCAAATTACATAATTTTCAAGAAAATAGAAGGACCTGGAGAACATTATATTAAATGAAATTAACCAGCCACAGAAAGTGAAGGGTCATATGTTTTCTTTAACGTGTGCAGGATAGGAAATAATTTGGATACTAAAAAGACAGATGAGAAGAGCCCCGCTAACAACTAATCTCCATTACCACAAAATCAGCGCCTTTCATAGCCAGAAAACACCATCACCAGAGAAACAAAAAAATCACCAGGCTCCAGAGAGGAAGGGGCTCAGAACAAAGCTCAGAGCCACAGAGGAGATACACCAGCCTCATGCCCGAGGACGCGGCAGCAGCGCCTTACTGCCGGCAGCAGCGACGAGTTCACCGAATGGCTACAGCGAGCCGAGGTGAGCCACTGCGGAACAGCCGGGCGGGATTTTTCGGCGCAGGGAGCATCTAAAGCTCCCAGTGGCTGAGCTCAGCACACGCTGCAGGGATTCAGAGTGGAAATCAAAACCAAGAAGAAATACATCAGCCTCACGGCCGAGGGCGTAGCAGCGGTGCCATATTACCACCGGCGGCAGCAGCAGTGAATTCACCGAGTCCAGTACAGCTACATCTGCGAACTCAAGAACAGTGAGTCAAATTGCGGGCCACAGAGGAGAAATCCCAGTACTGTACTTCCTGGGACTTGACCCAGTGGGGGAGGGGCGGTGGCAGAGATATCACACCATAGGAGAACACCCAACCTGGCACCCCCCACCCCATAGTTTAAAGCAGCCTCTATCGATTCCCTGGGTCGGAGACTCTGTGATACAATCCAGTAAAGGAGTAGTGGGGTCTGAGATACCACAGACTCGAGATCCAGAGCACCTTAAATGAAGTCATAGTGACCCAAGGGAAGAAGCCAGAGAAGGCACAAACTTCCGAAATCATGGGAAAGAGGAATAACACTGGAGCAATGAATGCCCACAACCCCACAATATCAGAACCCGATAAAACAGAAATTCAGAGATTTCTAGAAGACCAAATCAGGAAAATAACTGTAGAAATAATAGAGGTGTTTCGAAAAGAATTCAGAGAGAGCCAAAAAGAGATAAAGAATGTAATTAATGAAGTAAAGGCCTCAATTCAAAGCACAAACAACCGATTAGAACACATGGAGAACAGAATCTTGCTCTTAGAAGATAATCAATCAAAAAATGAACACATAGTTTCTAATCTAGAAAAAAATATCCAACAGCAGGAATCTGACATTGAAGAAATATGGGCCCATTTTAAGAGAGCTAACCTAAGAATAATTGGAATAGAGGAGGGAAAAGAAAGTGAAACCAAAGGGATCAACAATCTCTTCAAAGAAGTAATAGCAGAAAATTTTCCAAACATAGAGCAAGAGGTCGATACACAGGTCCAGGAAACTTACAGAACTCCCTTTAGGCAGAATCGGAGAAGAGGATCCCCACGCCACATAATTGTCAAAATGACCAATGTGGAAGCCAAGCAGAGAATCTTAAAGGCAACAAAAACAAAGGGCCAAGTGACATTCAGAGGCAAACCAGTTAGAATCATTCCAGACTTCCCAAACCAACTCATGAGAGCCAGAAGGGCTTGGAGTAACATATACCAAACTCTGAAAGAAAACAACTTCCAGCCAAAAATTTCCTACCCAGCAAAACTTTCTATCAAATTAGATGGGGAAATAAGAAGCTTCCATGACAAACAGAAACTGAAGGAATTTATGTCTTCAAAACCAGCACTAGAGAAAATACTCAAAGAGATTAACTACAAAGAAGAAATAGGTAACACACACCAAAACCAGAGAAACAAGATTTTCCATCCAACAGACAACTAAGATTAGTTATCTGTGGAGATTCATTACTTATGTTAGTCTTTTACCTATCTCTAAATTGTATTGTTTGCTTTTATTGTTGTTAATTTTTAGGAATTCTAGTTGGAATATTAATATACCTTCAGATATAGCATTTAGAAATATTTTATCCCATTCAATCACTCTGTTTATATTGTCTTTGGATATACAATATATTTTTTTATTTTTTAGGGAGTTTGTATACTCTTCTGTTGCCTGTGCCATTGAAATCATATCCAAGAAATCACTGCCAATTTCAATGTTGTGAGGTTTTATGACCCAGAATTTCTTCTAAAAGTTTATAGTCTTAAGATTTATATTTAGGTCTTTTATCTATTTTGAGTTAATATTTGTATATGGGATTAGGTAAGGGTCCAATTTTATTATTTTTCATGTAATTATTATTTTTCAGCAATATTTAGTTAAAAGATTATTATTTCCCCCACCAGATGTTCGTGGAAACCTTGTCAAAAATAACTTGACAATATATGAAAGAATTTAGCTCTAGGCTTTTATTTAACTCCAATGGTTTATATATCTGCCTTTAGGACAGTACTACACTGTTTCAATTATTGTAGCTTTATATGGTTTGAAATCAGAAAATATATATCTTCTAGCTTTGTTCTTTTTCAAGATTGTTTTGGGTATCTAGAGTCCATATTCTATATTAGGATAGATTTTTTTTCTGAAAAATTAATATATAAATATATGATAGTTTCACCTAAAAAAAAAAGAAAAGAAAAAGGTTTGAAATCAGAAAATATATATCTTCTAGCTTTGTTCTTTTTCGAGATTGTTTTGGGTATCTAGAGTCCATATTCTATATTAGGATAGATTTTTTTTCTGAAAAATAAATATATAAATATATGATAGTTTCACCTAAAAAAAAAGAAGAAAAAAATATTCTCTGGTAAGAAAGAAAGCAAAAAGAAATATTGAAATGTTATCTTTAAGTTATCAAAAGCTTGGTATCAGACAAATGAAACTGCTATGTGAGAATATCATTTTTAATTTTGGATAAATTGCTATAATACTAGATGTTAACCACTAAGCCAAGCATGGGAAGGAGGTATGGGGAGGGAATGGGGTGGGGATCCGGTGGGGGCTGATTAGGCGATGTGTGCATGTATGTCTACAAAAGTTTGTATCCCACTATGATGTATGAATACAGTGCACCTATAAAATAAAAAAAAAAAGACAGATGATGAGGAGAAGCCTCAGGGGAGCCAGGAAGGAGATATAAGGGTAAGGAAGGAGGAAGACTTAGGTTCATTAATAGAAATACTATCATAGACTATGAGAATATATACCATCAATCTGGGTACTCTGAATTGGGAGGGAGGGAGATGGTGAGGGGGGCACCAAGAGAATGTGCATGACAAATTATGTTGTTATTGTCGACATAATTTAAATTATGATGTGAGACTATAATACACCAATAAAAGCATAAAACTAGATAAATAAAATTTAAAATAATTATGCATAAAAATAAGGAATACTAAAGTTGAATACTATTAGAAAAAAAGACATGAAATCATTTCACAAGTGAATAAATTGTTTCACTAAACAGAGAAATAAAAGAACTAAGTGGTTTTGAGCCCAATATTTTCCCTCACTCTAAAGATAAAAAGAACTCTACACATATTGAACTCTAGTATTTTATTTATTTAGAGGTGAGGGTCAACAGTTCTGAAACTACTTTCTACAGATTCTATGATTTTACAAATATATGT
The DNA here is from genome assembly GCF_963383645.1 of Muscardinus avellanarius. Classification (NCBI taxonomy): domain Eukaryota; kingdom Metazoa; phylum Chordata; class Mammalia; order Rodentia; family Gliridae; genus Muscardinus; species Muscardinus avellanarius. Next base: position 149,495,699 of record NC_137786.1, read on the forward strand.
ATATGTATATGTGTATGTATATGTATATAGTAGATAGTAGGATCCAGATTTCCCAGTATTGGAGAAGGAAGTTGTAAACAAAGAAACTGGGAAGGACAGAACTCTGTGGTGTTGGATTTGTGTTTGAGGTATCAGAATGAAAAGTAATAGGTTGAAATAGAATGATACATCTACTCCCTATCTCTGTTCTCTGAGAAAACCTAAAGTTTATTATATTACAGTAGCCATGAGCAGTTTTAGTAACTCGATTTGGTTTCTAAACAGAGTTCTCTACCAAAGGGTCAAAGCTTTGTGGAGAATTGACTGGTCCATTTAGCCTGTGCTTCAAACTATAAGGAAATTTTCAAAGACTTAAGGACACAGGAGCCAACATTAAGGAGTTTCCACTACCATATCTGGAATAATTGGAACACCGACGTTTTTCAGCAGAGTTATAACTTAAAGTTCAAATTTATGAACTCATACTGGAAAATTTCTTGTTTTAGTAGAAAAGTATCCAATTAAGTATAGAAGAAATGATGAAATTAGATAACCATGATTTCTCAGTCATAATATTAATAACTTATTTAGGCAGAAAATATCAGTAGATTTTTTAAAGAAATGAGTGAAAGTTTAAGAAGTAAAATAAAAAATACATATGTTGTCTTAGATATCCTACAATATATTTATTAATTAAAAATGGTAAACTAATAACTTTTGTATGTGTAGTACTGGAGATTGAAGAAAGGGCATTCTACCTTTGAGCTACACAGCCCTGTCATATTTTTTTTTAAACAGGGTTTCACTAAATTGTGGAGAACCTCACTATAAGTTGTTGAGGCTAGCTACAAACCTTCTGTCCTCCTGTTTCAGCCTTCCACTGGGATCACAGACATGTGCCATCACACACTGATAAAACAATACTATTTTTTTTCAGTATTGGGGATTGAACCCAGGGGCATTCTACCTCCAAGCTATACCCCAGCCCTATTTCTTATTCTTTATTTTGAAACAGGATTTCACTGAGTTGCAAAGGGGCTTACCAAATCGCTGAGGCTGTTCACAAACTGTGATCCTTCTTTCTTAGCCTCCCAGTTTCTGGGATTACAAGCGTGAGCCACCAAGCTCAGCCCTAAAATAATAATTTAGAGCTAGCAAAACATGACAGACACCATCCTAACATCTAATGTGTGTGTGTGTGTGTGTGTGTGTGTGTGTGTGTGTGTGTATGTGTGTGTGTGTGTGATAGAAAACATTTTTTGCCCTGGGAAGTTGAGACAGAAGGATGGCACAGGTTTGAAGCTAGCCTCAGCTACTTAGTGAGGCTCTCAGCAACTTAGTGAGACCCTGTTTCTAAATAAAGTATAAAATAGATCTGGGGTGTAGCCTGGAGGTATCAAAACTAGCATTGCCAGTTATAAGTCTTCACTGAAGGCATGAGCATCTTTATAATGGTGTATCCAAGAAGAAACAGTAGCATTTCTGTGGCATTTCTGCTTGAAGTGCACAAAATGAACCTAATCGTGAAGAAACATCAGACAAACCCAAATTGATGGTTATCCTATGAAATAATTGGCCTGTGTTCTTCAAAACTGTCAGTGTGATGAAAGATGAAGGCTCAGAAACCATTTCAGATTAAAAGGGCTGGAGAGACATGACAACTGAATGCATGATCTTAGACCTTCATTTACTCTTAAGGACATTATTGGGACAACAAAGAAACTGAATAAGGTTTGTAGCATCTGAAGATTAGGTAACTGTATTGTCTCAGTGTCAATGTCCTGATTTTTATGACTGCACTATGTCATTTTAAAGTACCCCTTGCCTTTCAAAAATACACATTTAAGGCTGAGTATGGTGGTGCACACTTATAATCCCAGTACTTGGGAGACTGAGACTTCAGAATTGCAGGTTTATGAAGAACCTCAGCTACTTGGTGAGGCCTTCCACTACTTAGATCCTGTTTCAAAATAAAGAATAAAAAAATTGGGCTGGAGGTGTAGTTCAGAGGTAGAATGCACCCCGGGTTCAATCCTCAGCATCACACACACGCGCGTGCACACACACACACACACACACACACACACACACACAGAAAATACACATTTAAATACTTAGGAGTAAAAGGGTAACATGTATAAAACTTACTCTGAAAAAGTTCAGGACAGCACAAGCACCTACATGAGAGGAAGAGAAAGAAAAGAATAAAAGCAAATATCAGAAAATGTCAAAATCTTTATATGACAACTATTTATAAATTATTTGTGCTATTCTTACAATTTTGAAACTATGCCCCAGTGTTTTTAAAGTAATAGAACCTCAGATAAATAATCTATATTTTCCCATTGTTCATCAATATCGTTAATGAATTCATCAATATTGGTCAATCCCAACTTAATATACTATGAAAGGAAGATACGATGTATTAGCTGGCCTGTCTACTGATGACTAGCAATATTAAACTGGTTATACAAAGTGAAATTTCAAGACATATTTATTAGCCCCAAATTGGAAATGCTACATGAGATTCACAGCAAAAGCAGAAAATAACTACTAGTGTTTATCTCTAATGAAAAGTTGTCCCCTCATTTGGAGTTAAGCATGTGCAGAAAGTACTCAGAAACAAAGCAGCTTGGTGGTTGGTTAAAGAATTCTGGAGACAAACAGATTTGGGTTCAAGTCCCAGTTCCATACTTATCTCCAGCATGTAGGATGTACATACGGCTTAACAAGAGAACCCGGGGAAGCACAAAGTTACTGTTATTGTTATTGCTCCAGCTTTCTAAATAGAGTCGTGATAGAGCCAAGCCAGCTGTTTTCTGATCTTATATGTTGATAACAATTACATGGAAAAGAAACTTCCTCTTTAATTTGTTCACATTTCAGTGTGCAATAACACTATTCTCTTTCACTTAACTGAAGTTTTTGTGGCAGTTTCACACATATAATTCTCTCTCCCCTACAATCTTATTAGCATTTATTCCCAGGAAACAACCAAAGAAGTAAAGCAGAAGCATTTTAATTAACTCAGGTTTAATATGTTTTCCTTATCTGCCATTGCTACAGATACCAGATGAGCATAACTGCTCTGTGTATTCAAAATCCTCTAACTGATCAAAGAAAGGTGTCTGTGGGAAATTCAAGGTGAGAAATTCATTTAGTTCTAGTTAGACCAGGGCCATTTACCCTTCAAATTATCTTTAAAATTTTTGCTTTTGTACTTGAATCTAATTTTTTTTAAGAATTACCCTGGCTTGATAAAGGGACATTGTACCTGGTTGAACTCTTTATTTTCTTCTAGTATTGAATCTTACTAATTTAAGATCCAGTAATTTCTTATGGTACATTTGGTAATATTTTGAATAGACTCTAAATGTACGTGTGTGTGTGTGTGTGTGTGTGTGTGTGTGTGTGTGTGTGTGTTTGTGTGAGATAGAAAACATTTTTTGCCCTGGGAGGTTGAGACAGAAGGATGACGCAGGTTTGAAGCCAGCCTCAGCTACTTAGTGAGGCTCTCAGCAACTTAGTGAGACCCTGTTTCTAAATAAAGTATAAAATAGATCTGGGGTGTAGCCTGGAGGTAGAAATCCCCTGGATTCCATTCCCATTACCACACACACACAAAGAAGAAAACCCCTTTTGCTTCTTTCTTACTATGCATGAGACGAGATGAATTGCTCAGTACAGTTTTCTAGTGACTGTTTAATATTATCAGAGCAATTATTCAATCCATTAATAAGTAGCAGGTATCTACTATATGAAAAGAAGCAAGTTTCAAAGTATAATTGAGAAAGATCACAAGCCTTTTTTGGTTCATTCTTAAAAAGTCTTTCACACCCTCCAGAATGTCTATATACAGAAATATCTCCTTAATTTAAGATGTGTTGTTCTAGGAAAATATTTGAAAGTCCATAAAAAATCACAAGCACTCACATGGGACTAACATACATGTTTTATTTATGTATTCAGCATATAATCTATGGAGAAAAGTGAGTAATAAAACAGGAACCTTCTGAGTCTGGACATAACCTGAGATTGACCATCTTTGCACCACACTTACTTTACCTTTGCCCACCAGAATTTACTCAATCATGGACCATATTTGATCCCTAATAATTATGGGAAGGATTCAAATATAGGACTTAGGGGGAATGAGGAGGAAGAGTAAGTATTTGAAGATATAAAAACCAAATGCTTGCCGGGCGTGGTGGCGCACGCTTGTAATCCCCGCACTAGGGAGGCAGAGACGAGGATCTCGCAGATTCAAAGCTATCCATGCTGGCTTAAGAGACCCTGTTTCCAAATAAAGTATAAAAATAGGTCTGGGAGTGTAGCCCAGAGGTAGAAGGGTTTCCAGGAACCCCAGTACCACCAAAAACCAAACAAACAAACAAAAAACAAAACAAAACACAAATGCTTCTGGAATTTGGTAGTATCAGTATATTTTCTTCAAGATTTTAAGGAAAAGAAATATTATGAGGGAGGGAGATTTCTTAACAATACATCAGAGACAGTGATGCTGATTGAATTCAGAGTTTTATTCAGTGACACTAGGGTATTTTTATATTCATACCCTCTTAGTTATCCTTAAGAATATGCTCAAAATACCCTCAGCATTGCTTTATAAACTCTTAAAACTCTAACAGGAAATCATTTATACAATAGTTTCTTTACACAGTATTACTCTGAGTATTAAATTAAACTTACAGATTATGGGGTAAAGGGATATTCCTCTTAGCTTATCTAAAACCTAATATATAATAATACAATTTTATTTAATGATGATGCTGATTTCTCACTCTTCAAATTTTACAGCAGTGAGACTTGACCCAGTGTAAATTTCTAAAAGAAAATTTTTTCCTTTGCATTATGTTGTTATTGATGCTGGTATGTGTTGCCTGAGTATGTGTATATGGAGAGCAAGAGCTTTTCTTTTAGGAAAATACTAATTTTCTTACACCCAATACCTGTCCTTATTCTATTTTATGTGACAGCATAATTTAATGGATGTATGTAAGTCTTTTCCAAAGCTTAGAGCAATCACCCTGTTTTGCTGGATCTCAAGGGAAACTCCTCAGAGCACTTTCATAACCTCAAAAACATGGTTCAAATAAAAAAATTCTTGTCATTGTTCAAAGAATATAAAGGTTCATAAATTTTTGTAGGAATATGTGGAAGATAAAATTACTAGCACTGATGCACCTTATATATACATATATATACATATATATGTATATATATGACTGCATATCTGATAAGTGAATTCATTAGCATATCAGCTGTGGGTAGTGGTGATTAATCCACTTAAACATAATTTTCTTTGTACCCTTAGTATAATTTTTTTTAACCTGTGATCCTTCTGTCTCAGCTTCCCAAGTACTGGAAGTGCTAACACACTAGGAAACACTTATTTTATTTATTTATTTATTTATTTTTAAACAAATTTTTTATTGAACATAAATGATATACATTTAAACTATACTTGGTGCCCTTTCCCCCTGCCCCCATTTTTCCTTCTCCCCTCCTACCAATGGTTGTCCAGGGTAACCATGCCATATTCATAAGTTTACACATATTCAGATATAGACCCTCATTAATCAAGTTCAGCCTTCCTCCTCTCCTATCTATCCATTCAAACTTTGCTAATATTTCCCCTCCATTATCTGGAGTACCACTGGTATCCTCTATGTCCTCTAGTTTGGGCATATTAGAGGAAACATATGTACCTTCTCCTTCTGTGCTTGGCTGATCTCGCTTAACATAATGTTCTCAAGGACTTTCCATCTTCTTGCAAATGATATAATTTTGTTCTTCATTATGGCTGAATAGAATTCCATTGTGTGTATTTCCCCAAGTTATGCTATCCATTCATCTGTTGATGGAGATCTGGGTTGGTTCCATATTTTGGCTATTACAAATTGTGCTGCTATGAACATAGGTATTCATATGTTGCTGCATTTCTCTGAATTCAACCCCTTTGGAAAGATACCCAGGAGTGGTATAGCTGGATCATATGGTGGATCTATTCTCACGTTTCTTAGGAATCTCCACACAGATCTCCATACTGGCTGAACTAGTTTGCACTCCTACCAACAGTGTAAAAGAGTATGTCGTTCACCACATCCTCACCAGCATTTGTTATTATTTGATTTCTTTATGCTTACCACTCTGACTGGGGTTAGATGGAATCTCAGTGTAGTTTTGATTTGTATCTCCCTGATGGCCAGTGATGTAGAACATCTTTTCATGTATTTATTGGCCTTTTGTATCTCTTCTATTGTGAAGTGTCTATTCAGTTCATTTGCCCATTTCTTGATTGGGCAGTTTGTTTTACTAGGGAAGAGTCTTTTGGGCTCTTTGTATATTCTGGACATTAGCCCCCTAACAGAGTGGTGGCTGGTAAAGATCTTTTCCATTCTGTAGGCTTCCCCTTTAGGTTATTGATGGTTTCCTTTGATGAGAAGAAAATTTTTAGTTTGATGCTATCCAACTTGTTAATTCTTGCTTTAATTTCCTGAGGTTTGGAAAGCTATGCTCTCCTCTACTAACTTCACACTCTCGGGTCCAATTTTGAAGTCTTTGATCCATCTTGAGTTGATTCCTGTGCATGGTGAGATATAGGGGTATAGTTCCATCTTTCTGCAAATGGATAGCCAGTTCTCTCAGCACCATTTGTTGAAAAGGCTGTCTTTTCTCCAGCGTATAAGTTTGGGCTCTTTGTCAAAGATTAATTGAATAAAGATGTGTAGATTTGTTTCTGTATCTTCTATTCTAATCCACCAGTCAGTATATCTGTTATATTGCCAGTACCATGCTGTTTTTACTACTATTGCTCTATAGTATAATTTAAAGGGTGCATGTTTCTTATAACTGAGAATTGCTTTGGCTACTCTGGGTCTTTTCTTTCTCCATATAAAGTTCATGATTGATTTTTCTAGTTCTCTGAAGAATGTCGCCGGTATTTTAATGGGAATTGCATTGAATCTATAGATCAATTTTGGTAGAATGGCCATTTTGATGATATTTATTTCGCCTATCCATGAGCATGGGACATCTTTCCATCTTCCAAGGTCTTCTTCAATTTCTTTCTTTAATGTTTTATAGTTTTTGTTGTAGAGGTCTAGTTTATTCCTAGGTATTTTATTGGTTTTGAGGTTATAGTGAATGAAATTGTTTGTTTCTTTCATTGTGGATTCTTTATTGGCGTAAAGAAAAGCCACTGATTTCTTTAGGTTGATTTTGTACCCTGCAACTTTGCTGAATTTGTCAATCAGCTCCAGAAGTCTTTTGGTTGAGTTCTTGGGTCTTCCAGATAAAGGATCATGTCATCTGCAAATAAGGATAACTTTATTTCCTCTCTTTCTATGTGAATTCTTTTGATTTCCTTCTCTTGTCTTATTGCTGCGGCAAGGGTCTCAAGGACTATATTGAAAAGGAGTGGTGATAGTGGGCATCCTTGTCCTTGTCTTGTTCCTGACTTTAATGGAAATTCTTGCAGTTTTTCCCCATTCAATATAATGTTGGCCTTGGATTTACAGTATATTGCCTTAATGATGTTGAAGTACTTTCCTTCTGTCCCAATTTTCTGCAGTGTTTTTAACATAAAAGTGTATTAGATTTTGTCGAATGCTTTTTCAGCATCTATTGCTATGATGATGTGGTTTTTGTTCTTGGTTCTATTTATTTGGTGAATAACATGTATTGATTTGTGTATGTTGAACCAGCCTTGTTTTTCTGGAATGAAACCAACTTGGTCATGATGTATTATTCTCTTGATATAGTTTTGAATGTGTATGGCTAGTATTTTGTTTAGAATTTTTGATTCTATGTTCATTAAGTATATTGGTCTGTAGTTTTCCTTTCTTGAAGTTATCTTTTTTGGTTTGGGGATTAATGTGATACTGGCCTCATAGAAGGAATTTGGGAGAGTTCCATCTCTTTCAATTTCCCAGAACAAGTTCTGAAGTATTGGTATTGGTTGTTCACTGAAGGTTTTGTAAAATTCAGCTGAAAATCCATCTGGGCCTGGGCTTTTTTTTTTTTTTTTTTTTTTTTGGTGGAAGAATTTTATTGCCATTTGTATTTCTTTCATTGCTATTGGTTGGTTTAGGCTTGCTATGTCCTCTTGGTTGAGTTTAGGTAGGTTAATTGTGCTTAGAAATCTATAAATTTCTTCCATGTTTTCTAGACTATTGGAGTATAAATTTTTAAAGTAGTTTCTGATAATCTTTTGAATTTCTTCACTATCTGTGGTGATATCTTCTTTTTCATTTCTAATTTTGATAATTTGAGTTGATTGTCTTTTTCTTTTGGTTAGGTTGGCCATGGGTTTATCAATTCTATTAATCTTTTCAAAGAACTAAATTTTTGTTTTATTGATTCTTTGAATTGATTTTTGGTCTCTATTTCATTTATTTCTGCTCTAATTTTAATAATTTCTTGCCTCCTGCTGGCTTTGTGAATAGACTGTTGCAGTCTTTCTAGGTCCTTGAGTTGTATCATTAGGTTCTTTATTTGGTGGTTCTCTGTCCTTCTTATGTGGGCACTCAATGCAATAAACTTTCCTCTTAATACTTCCTTCATAGTGTCCCATAGATTTTGGTAGGTTTTGTCTGTTTTTATTTGTTTCCATAAATTTCTTTATTTCTTCCCTAATTTCCGCTCTTACCCATTCGTCATTCAATAGTGTATCATTCAATATCCATGTATTTGAATAGTTTCTTTTGAGTTTCCTGTTGTTGAATTCTACTTTTCTTCCATTATGGTCTGAAAGGATGCAAGGAATTATATTACATCTTTTGAATTTGCAGGCGCTTTCTTTGTGTCCCAGGATGTGGTCTATTTTGGAGAAGGTTCCATGGGCTGCTGAGAAGAATATGTATTTTGTAGTTCCTGGCTGAAATATTCTTTAAATATCTATTAGGTCCATTTGGTTTATGGTTTCCTTTAATTATAAATAGTCTTTACTCATCTTTTGCCTTGAAGATCGATCCAGTGGTGTGAGAGGCATATTAAAGTCTCCCAGAATTACTGTATTTGGGTCTATTTGGTATCTCATGTCCAGAAGGGTTTGATTTACAAATGTGGTTGCAATAGCGTTAGGGGCATAAATATTTACTATCATTATATCTTCTTGGTGTATTTTTACCTTTTAATAAAAGGAAGTGACCTTATTTGTCTCTTCTGATGTGTATTAGTTTAAAGTCTGTTTTGTTGGATATCAGGGTTGCTACCCCTGCTCTTTTTTGGTATCCAATAGCATGGTATATCTTTTTCCATCCTTTCACTTTCAGTCTGTGAATGTCTTTGGCTACAAGGTGTGTTTCTTGCAGACAGCATATATTTGGATTATATTTTTTAATCCACATTGCCAGTCTATGTCTTTTGATTGGTGAGTTAAGTCATTTGACATTAAGAGATATTATTGAAATATGATTTTGTTTTCTGCCATTTTGTGTTCTGTCTACTATTGGGTGGTTTGGTCTTTCTCCTTTACTTAAACTTCTTCTCTTCTCTGGTTCTGAAGTCTGCTTCTGTTTTCTTCTTTATGGTTTATTTCCTTAAGAATTTTCTCTAGTGTTGGCTTTGAATTCATGAATTTTTTGAGATTCTGTTTATCCTGAAAGACTTTGGTTTCACCATTGATCTTGAATAGTATATTTTGCTGGATAGAGTAGTTTTGGTTGGAAGTTATTTTCTTCCAGGGTCTGAATCACATCATACCAGTCTCTCCTAGCATTCATGACCTGGGTGGTATAGTCTGGGGTGATGCTTATTGTTTTGCCTGTATATGTCACCTGTCCTTTTGTTCTCACTGCTTTTAAGATTCCTTTCTTGGCCTCTTGTGTAAATCTCCATTAATTGGTCTTTGGGGATGGCATAATAAAATTGTAAAAAAAAAAAAAAAAAAAAAAAAAAAGCAAATGGCAAGCAAGCAGAACCAAATTGAGATTTAGTATATTCTCTTTCAAATGTCATTTTATTCTGAAATTTTTCCTTGGACTATCATCAGTTTAGGCAAATGTATTGCAGAGGTTAAATCTCCCCTACAGTGAAATGACAAATGATATTAAAATGTGATTTATTTTAAAGCAGACTTGTATTTAGAAACATCTAGGTATGAGGCATTTCATTATGGGTCAGGAAAATAAAGGTATATAAGCTAGAATCTTTTTTTTTTTTGCATTTTAATGAAAGAGACAAATAGTTGTCAAAGGGTTACTATTATCGAAGTGGATTAAGTGCCCTGGAGTACAGGGGAGAAATTGCTAAATCAATCTCAAACAACAGTAGAGTATTCAGAAAGGAGGGCTGCCCAAAATATTTGAAAGGATTAGTTGAAGATCCTTAGGTAGACAGAAGAATAAAAGAAAAAAATGCATAGCATATGGGAAATTATATAAAGTGGGAGTTTTTATAATGTAAAATTAAAAGGCTCAATATATAAATTAAATTTAAAGTAACTGTTCTTGCAATAAGAGTATTGTAGCATAAAGATGTTATAAAGATGTACTTATTTTGTCAAAATAATGATCAAATAAGAATGTTTAAGAATCATATGCCAATGATAGTACTTTCAGTTATTTAAAAGTCTTTATTATTAAAAGATACATATTTATATTTGTTTAAGAGTGTTTAGGGTTTACATTTGCCCAAGAATGCCATATTTTATTTTTGAAAAACACACTAGTGTTAATAAAACTTAAAAAGATAGCATGGGCAAGGACCTGGTTTTAACAATTGTAAAAAAAATTCAAAAAGCAAGAATTTTTTGAATATTGATTTTTTTACAAAGATTTCCTTCCTTCTTTCCTTCCTTCCTTCCTTTCTTCCTTTCTTTCTTCCTTCCTTCTTTCTTCCTTTCTTCCTTCCTTCCTTCCCTCTTTCTTTTCCTCCCTTTCTTTCCCTCCCTCCTTTTCTTTCTTTCTTTCTTTCTTTCTTTCTTTCTTTCTTTCTTTCTTTCTTTTTTTCTTTCTTCTTTTTTCTTTCTTTTTTCTTTCATGTATTATGGTACTGTGGATGGAACCCAGTGGCCTTCTACCTCCCGTGTACACCCCCAGACCTATTTTTTATTTTTTATTTAGAAACCATCTCACTAGGCTGCTGAAAGCCTCACTGAGTTGCTGAGGCTGACTTTGAGCCTCTGATCCCCCTGTCTCAACCTCCCAAGTACAGGGATTACAAGCGTGCAGCACCATGCTCATCTGTCTGTCCTTTTTATTTTGCCTTTTTATGAATATCACATGAATTGAATGTAGCATTTTTAAGCTTTGTATACCTGGCTTTTTCATTTAGCATAATGTTTTGCAGATTCAACCATGTTGGTGCATGTATCTATAATTCATTCTATTTTACTGCTGAGTATTTTTATCATGTTGAGATCCTATAATTTACCCATTCAAATTCCTCTGAGCATTTGAGATTTATCAGCTTTTGGCTATCATGAACTATGAAAACTACTACAAACTATAAAAATGTATTACAGCTGGGTTGTTATCACTTTTTGTTGTTATACATACCTACACATGTGGGAAGTGTATGTTAACATTACATAAAATTTCCAAACCATTTTTAAAGTGAATGATCTTTTTATATTCTTACCAACAATGTATGAGAATTCTCTATGTTCCAGATCTTTGTCAACAATTTATGTCATCAGTTATCAGTGTCCTTGCTGTTTAGTGCTAGCCATTTTAGTTGATATGTCTTGATATATCATTATGGCCTTGATATGTATTTTATAATTGATATGTGATGTTGAGAATTTTTTCTTGTGCTATTCATACCTCTTCTTCAGTCATCTGTCTCTTGGATATTGTGTCCATCTTATATTAAGTAGTTTTTTTATTGAATTGTAAAAATCACTATAAATATATACTTAATATTTGGCAAATACATTTTTGCAAATTACCTGTGCAAGATTTATCTTTTTGGCATGTATTTTTAAGGCATATGATGGTTTTACTACCACTTAAACAAAATGATTTTTTTTTACTTTTAATACATACTTAGAAATAGTATTAAAACCTGAAAGTAATGATAATAGAAATATTTTTTAAATTTTTGTTCTTTATTTTTACTCATTCTTGACCATGATTAAAACAAAATGTTTTCTTTAGTTACTTTCCCTCAGTTCTGTAACTTTTGTGAATGGTGAAAAACTCATTATTAAAAGTACAAAAGTGTGATGTTCTCAGCAAGGAAAACTTGGGGAAAAGGAAAATGAACTCATACATCATGCAATCCTGGGCGGTAAATCCTAGCCCTTTATCTCAAATTGCTGGATGAACTTATAATTATTGTCTCTACCCTAAGCCTTGAATTCTTTCTTTGTGAAAGAAAGACAACATCCTCTTCCCAAGGTTTTGCATTTTAAAATGAGGTAATAAATGCAAATCCCTTTGCAGGGTTTTTGGTGCATAGTCAGAGTTCAACAAAGCTCAGTGTCCTGTCTTCTTTCCCATTGACAGCTGCACTTGATTCCTAGAGTTGCTTTAAAAAGCTACTGGAAACTCAGTGACTTAAAATAACAGGGATGCAGTCTATCTTAGTTCAGAAGCAAAATTTTGAAATCAAGATATTGGTAGCATCCCTTCCTGGGGGGCTGTAAGGGAGTCTGTCCCATGCCTCCCCTGGCTGCCCTGGGCTCCCAGCAGCCCTTGGTGCTCCTTGGCTTTGAGCTCCATCCCATCTCTGCCTCCATCTCCATATGACTCTATATTTGTCTTTGTGTCTCAAATCACTGCCCCCTTTCTCTTAGAGAGACACCAGTCTATTTTCATTTAATTCCAGAAATTTCTCTATTTCTCCCCAATTTCCGATCTTACCCACTCGTCATTCAATAGTGTATAATTCCTAAATTTTAAAAATCTTTAATGTTTGATGGGTTTTATTTAAGTAAAAATAACTAGGTTTCAGAGTAAGAGAATTTTTAGCAATTTTATGCCATATTATGGATTAATCTTATATGTTTGAGTCTGGGGTGAATACTCTGACCTGGTGTTTTTCTTTTTTATTAGAAATATTATTTTTAAAGAAAAAATAAAAGTAGATATAAAATAGAAAATATTCTGAGTGTGTGTGTGTGTGTGTTTTATCCATAGATAAAAAAAAAATATCCAAATGAAGAGAGCAGAGTGGCAAAATAATACCATTTCTATGGCAACAATTCTGTTTTGCATATATATATTTATATATATGCAAATATATATATATATATTATATATTTATATATTTATATACATATATTATATATTTATATATATTTTGCATATATATATTTGCATATATATAATATATATTGGTAGTACTGTGGTTCCTGGAAACCCTTCTGCCTCTGGGCTACACTCCCAGACCTATTTTATACTTTCTTTTTATTCGGAAAAAGGATCTCTTAAGCCAGCACGGCCGGCTTTGAACCTGCACGATCCTCCTATCTCCACCTCCCAAGTACGGGGACTGTTTTGCTTAAATTTAAGTAGTAATTTTTATAGTACATTAAATCACTAGAGATCACACTTCTAAAGGACTCAAACTGAAAAATAACACATCAATATCTATTATGCCACTTTAGTACAAATTCTAGAAAGATTTTTCCAAATCAAAAGTATTTTAAACTGATCAATTCCATAGGGCATATTGGATTTGAAGAATTATAAAGTTAAGATTTATTTGAGATTTTTCTTAATTCTTTAAATAATTATATTTTTTCTCCTAAAGATGATACTGACTCCATGGATAAAACTGAGTGACAGGCACTATATCCCTACTTTGATATTGCTTTTTATTCCTTGTAACACAGTTGAGTCAAAATTACATTAGTCCCATACGTAAACCAAAGCTCAAGAAGTTAAGACAATTTTACTCATTCAACAAATATTCGGTCAGGCACCGTCCTGTCCAACATGCAGCAATGAATAAGACTGTGCTAGAAACATACAGGTCCAAAATCCAAATGTGGTCCATGTGACTCCAAAATCCATGCTCTTTTCAAGAATTACCTGCTGTTGAGTTGGCTTCAGTTTGCCACTGTTAATTTCTTATAGTAAGGTATTTAAGAGAGAAATTATTTAAGGAGAAATTAAGTCGGGCGTGGTGGCGCACACTTGTAATCCCTGCGCTAAGGAGGCAGAGACAGGAGGATCGCCCAGGTTCGAAGTCAGCCTTGCTGGCTTAAGAGACCCTGTTTCCAAATAAAAAGTATAAAATAGGTCTGGGAGTGTAGCCTGAAGGTAGAAGGGCTTCCAGGAAGCTCAGTACCACCAAAAAAGTAAAGGAGAAATTATTTTGTGATACAGTGGAATAATATATCTTATTTTCTACCAGGGAATTTGCTTTTGGTTGTTTAATCATTTGTTTTGTTTTGTTTTGCTTGAGATTAAACTTAAGGCCCTACACATATTAGACAAGTACTCTACCACAGATTTCTATTCTCAGTCCTGGGGATTTGCTTTTGAATATGTATGACTCCTGTGTAAAAGCCATTTTAGGAACATGTATACTTTCTATGAAAAAGACAATTAAAATAAATGAACTTGTATATACTATATACCATTTGCATAATATTTTACTTGATGGCTATTACTTTTCTTAGTTTAAGGGTAAGAGACTGGGTTTAGACACGTTAAAGTACTGCTCCAGGCCTTGGAAACATTGATCCTTGGTCCAACAGAGGCTGGTTCTTCCTCTTCCTGGAGACATTTCCCTCTACCTGTGCTTGGCTTACTATTTCCTTCATTTCCAGGATTCCTAATCTGGCACCACCTCCATCTTCTTTTCTCTAGCCTGTTTCCCTTTGCAGACAAGCATAGTTGGCATTTCAATTTGTACAAGAATCTTCCATCTAAAAATAAATAAAGCTGGGCCCGGTGGCGCACACTTGTAATCCCCATGCTTGGTAGGTGGAGACAGGAGGATCGCACAGGTTCTAAGCCAGCCATGCTGGCTTAAGAGATCCTGTTTCCAAATAAAAAGTATAAAACAAAAAATAGGTCTGGGAGTGTAGCCCAGAAATAGAAGGGTTTCCAGGAACCCCAGTACCACCAAAACAAACAAGCAAACAAAGAAAAAGAAAAGTTTCCCTTTGTCCTTTTATTTCCCTCCAGTTAACAATCTATGTCTTTTTAAAAATAAAATAATTAAAAAATGTTCTTCATATTTGCTATAATTCATTTCCATTCTTCTGTTTATTTTCTACCATTTTTACAATGATTTTTCTCCTTTCTGCTCTCATTATCTTTTCACAAGGTTTTACCAGTCTGAAAGTAAGAATGATACCTCATTGCCTACATGTAGGCTTTATTGCTAACTATATTGAACATTATTTTGTGTTCTTTGCTTTTTTATTATATGTGTACTTATGTTCCTTATTGAAGTATTTTATCTATTTGTTGTGGTTGCTTTAGTCATTACATGATTACTCATTTTGTAGGGGAAATGATTTATTTAATCACTCTTTGGCCAACATTAGGCAGAGTTTAGTAGTTAATACGGAATTATGGATAAAAGTTAATAGGGAATGTGTAAATGAGAACATCAAGGAACCAAACTATGAAGAATATTGAATAAATATGCAGCCGTAATTTTATCAAAATATTTTTCCAGTATTATGAAAGCTTTCCTCCTTTGCAGAAATAATTTCCCAATAGTCAAAATCTAGTGACAATGTGCATCTGCCAAATTTTGTTGCTGGAGGATGTGGTACACAGCTCTCTGGAGACTGACCTGTGGGTCTCATGATGTGCTGAAATGGTGGATGCTCTGGGCTTACAGAAAATTTGTCTTGTGAAAAACATCATGCCTCCTATTTTGCCAGCCTTTTATCTATAATTCATGAATCTTCTACCTTCATAAATGTCTTTGTTCTGACTCTTGCTAGACCATAAATATCTTTTATATCCATTATGTGGCAAAGTAGCATCACAACTAAGACTGTCCGGAATTTTGGAAGCGTCAGGAGTTTGGAAAATCATTCCATGCAATTTATAGATTCATCAAATTTTATAGTAAACATATGTTGTTCTGTGTCTCTGTAGTATATCTGGTTTGATTTTCTTGGATTATGCAAATGTTTATAAAATCCTGCTCTGTTGAGTATGTGTGCTTCTTACTCTGTACCTTCTATAACAAAACAAACTATAATCCAAAACATTGATTTGATAACCCCAGTTCTTTTTATGTGAATGCAATTTGGTTTTGTAGATGACCACAGTTGTGATAAAGGACATAATTTTTTCAGTTCATAGCTATTCAAGAACTTTTATAAAAGCTGCATGTATTAGTCTGTTTTCTGTTGATGATAAGCTAATAACATGGAGGGAGAAATTTGGGTTATTTTGTCTCACAGTTATGAAGGTGTCAGATTGAGGGACCACATCTGGAGAGGGCCTTCTGGTTGGGAAAGCAGGAAAGAAGAAATAGGGAAGAAGAAAGGAAAAGGCAGACAGAGCAGAGGGTTAAAATTTACTTACTTTGCATAGTGCTTTTGCCAACTACCTAAAATATAAAACAGAACAAAACAATGTCTCCTTAGAGGGAAATTTCTCCATTGTAAAATAGACCCTGGGCTTCTTAGCATTCATTCTTAATATTCTAACTCTTGAAGTATGATTTGATCCCAGAGGTATCATTAGAAAATCAAGATATATCACTGCTGAATTTCAGCTCAGTAGACAGTGATTCTTTAGAGAAGCTCTCCCTTCCTGGTTCTGCATCCAGATAGTGTTTGTTCAATTAAATTCTAAGCCTGTAAACCAAATAATAGGAAAAGTATAGCTTAAAAATCACAGGATATAAAGTCACAGTTAAACCCAGTATTATGCCTCATAAAGGACTTCTCTGTGTTTCTAACTGTGAATAAAAAATATGGAAATTCTCTACTAGGTACAGTTAGAATAAGAACCCTACACATCCTTTCTAATAATGATCCATCAGGGAAGGAAAGAAATTAGATTGGAAATATAAATTTAAAAAATAAGATCTTCTGACTTTTTATGAAGCCTATTCAGGACCTTCATACAAAAACAAGCACTTCCATGAACGCTGGTGTGGATAGTGTTAGGAAGCTATCATATTAGAAACAAGCTCATAATTACTCTGAGAATCGATAAAGTCGGCACTAAAAGCAGAAACAACTACTTGTGTCCATGCCCTCCACATTGCCTTAAATCCAATTGGACACAAGCACCAAAACCCCACCTTTTCTCTTCAATTTCTGCTGCAGTCCATTCCATAGACATTTGAGGAGCACATTCTGCATCAGAGCTAGCATGCCAGGGAATTCCAGATCTTCCTATTCATCGGCGATTAGTATATATTTCTTGGGCTTTATTAGTAAATATCTATTGTCACATAAAATTAAAGAAACAATTTTCTTTTTTTTTTTTTTTTTGGTGGTACTGAAGTGGAACCCAGAGACTTTCTAGTTCCGGGCTATACTCCCAGACCCATTGTATATTTTATTTGGAAACAGCGTCTCACTGAGTTGCTGAGAGCCTCACTAAGTAGCTGAGGCTGGCTTCGAACCTGCGACCCTCCTGTCTCAGCCTCCCAAGCGTGGGGATTACAAGCGTGCACCACCACGCCCGGCAAAGAAACAGTTTTCTAACAGGAGCATCTTCAGTTCCATGAAGTACTCCTAGCAGTAAAACAAATGAGAGGAGTTTCTTTTGGTTCTTCTTCCCCTAGGAGTTCTGTTCAAAATTGACTAGATGTGCTAGAATTCTTTGAATTTTGCTTACAATTTTGCCACCCCTTCTTTGCTCCACTAGGTAAAAACAGTTCTACATTTTTTTACAAAGGTAAAACAAAGCACATAGAGTACTTGTATATTTTCACTGCCATATATTTTTTTTTATATTTTACAGATAAAACAGCAGTTTATAATATCTGGTAGACTTTTTCTCCAATAGTGTCAATAATAAAACTATTTGAGAACAAGTAATTTTTTTCAGGAATCACTATCCTTCTGTTAAAGATTTTCACCTAGACTTTTGCCCATCTGTCTGGTTATCTCAGTATGCAGTTGCCTGCCTAGAATTTTAACTCTTCCTAGGAATCTCCATAAGTCATCTTCACTTACGTTATTATTGTAACACTGGAAGCTTTGCACTTGGAGCAACTCCCAGAACAAAATTATTTTTGAAAATGCATTCACATGTGGTGTTCTTCTTACAAATCATTAGTGAAGGTGTCACTAATGAAAGGCCACTAATAGCAAATCCTCCTGCCTCCCACTGATAATTTGAGTAGAGTGTGATATATTGCCTTTCCTTGTCAGCTTACTCTCAGTTCACATTGGAGGCTCCACAGTCAATACAATTAAAATTAATTTTTCTTATTTTATAGTAGTCAATTGTCATCTAATATTATATATAATATATAATATTATATTGCTACTGTTGGGTGATATTGCTGGCAGCACTTATGTTTAATTATTATAAGAGCTAATGACAGTAGTTTCTGTAATCATAGAGAGCTTATTTTTTTTATTTCTGCATCACCTCATACTGGCTCTTCCTTTTTTTTTTTTTTTTTGGTTGTAATCTCCATACTTTTTTACTGCTGATTAATATCTTTAAGGCCTGAGCAAGTAACAAGAGAAAACCTAGCTTCTGTTCTGTCTGGCAAGCAACCTATTTTCAGTCTAAAGATTACTTTGGGAAGCAAGAATGATGATTGATAGTAGTGAATTCAATGGACGCATGGTTTCTCCATCAGTGAAAGTTACTCCCCCTGCCAGAGACACCTGAGGTTACACTCATAGTCCTAGAATTGAGACTCGTTGGGTGTGATATTCTTCCTCTGTCTTTCTCACCAGGGATGAGCACTGCTGGAGACTTGGCAGGGACAGTTACTTATCTAGTGGGACTATTCCATACACTAAAGGACACAGAGTAACTCAGGATCTGGGGCATGGATGCCAGTAGTCACTGGGACAGCCCGCAGAATCCCCCACACCCCACGATTCTAGGTGCCTCAGCGTGGGGCAGATGCATGACCCTCCCACTTTACTTGATGAGCGCACTGGACCTGGAGAGGCTTTTGGTCTCAGCTGAAGGCACATGTCCAGTAAGTAACAAAATCAGTGTCAGGATCAGTTTGGTGTTTTCCTATCAGCATAGCTAGTTTCACTTAGATGTTTTAGACTAGAACTTCAAAAGAGACATCAGGGTTGGCCTAAAATTAAAGGAAGTTGAGTGTAGTGGCACACGTCTGTAATCCCAGTACTTGGGAGGCTGAGATAGGAGGATTGCAGGTTCGAAGCCAGCCTCATTAATTTAGTGAAGCCCTCTGCAACTTAATGAGACCTTATTTCCAAATAATAAATTAAATTGAACTGGAGTATAATTTGGAGGAAGAATGCCTCTGGGTTCAATACCTAGTACCCAAACAAGAAAACAAACAAATAAAATATAAAAAACCAAGGACATTTTTCTCCTCAGTTTGTCTTGAACTCTGAGAGGTGTACTTTGTACCTTTTTCTTATTCCTCAGCCCTTCAATACTACCTACTTTCTTCTATTCTTTGCTTCATCTTTCACTAAGTACACAGATGACAGTCTCATCTTCACCCCCTCAGCCTACCATCCTGTCGGCTCTTCCCCTGAAAGGCTTGGCCTTCCTGCCTTTGGGGTGCATGCTTCCTGCTCCTGCCAGAGCCCATTTCCTCCTCCTATACAAGGTTAGTGTTACTTGAGTTACAGTTGTACTCTTAGCTTTCTCCTCAGTCTCTCCCTTCCACTAGATCATTACCATCAACACATAACTGCACCAAACTACCTTTCTTGAGAAAGAAAAGTTCTTCTTCCCTGAAAAGTACTCTTTCCTGAGGAAATGCTTAGTGCTTGCTCTCCTGTCTTTGATGGTTCAGTGCTTCCTCAACACCCATCGCACTGGAGGTATTTCTTCCCTCACCATCTCTGAGATGGTGCCCTGCCTTGGTTATGAGCAGCCTGGCCCTGCCCTCAGTGCCAGCCCTTCCAGACCCTCAGATATTTGTGACAGGAGGACACTGCCACTCTTCATAACATACTTCTCCATCTGGCTTTGCAGGCATTTCTCTCTTACTCTCTTCTACATCACGGGTAACTCTTAGACACTTTTCATAGTTCCTTCTTTTCTATACAACCTATACATAATAGACTTACCAGCTTAAAAAAATAAGTGGAAATTTCAAATTTCCTCATGTGCCTTTATAGCACTTCTCCATAACCTGAAATATATCTCAAAGGTTTTCAGATGGTGAAGGAATTTACTTTTTGATTTTTGCAGAATATTTAAAAAAATAATTTAATCTGAATCACTGAGATTATTTAGATAACATGAGAAGAGTTTTGTAATTTTCCTAAAACTCAAACAGATTTGTTATTGAATACTTAGTGAAGACGAGCAAGCACTGTTTTGGTTTCTTCAAGTAATGAAGACATTTTCAGACTAGACATTTAGGAGTCATGTGGTAAGACTTTGACAGTAATTCCTTGCCATATGGGGACATAAACTCGTATAGCTATGGAATATCAATGAGATTGTTTTCTGTCAATTACTGTTTTGGAGTCCAAGTGGTGGCAGTTGGCAATATTTGAACAGAAAATATCTTTGTTTCTCTTTTAGTCTAAGTGCCCATCTGCTGCTTTAACTTTATGCAATTTTTCCTGATGGAATGAAGCCTATAGTGCTGGTTCCAGC
Organism: Muscardinus avellanarius; assembly: GCF_963383645.1. Lineage (NCBI taxonomy): Eukaryota > Metazoa > Chordata > Mammalia > Rodentia > Gliridae > Muscardinus > Muscardinus avellanarius. Next base: position 149,516,362 of record NC_137786.1, read on the forward strand.
ATATTTTTATAAAAATTGTCTTAATATCATTTAACTCTAAACTCTCAATAAAGTAGTCTAGAAATAAAGTTATTCAACAGTGTGTTGCAGAGTTGACTCCGTGGGTAACAAAAGAACTTATACAAGTTCAATGGATTTCATCAGTTTCTCTGTGTGACTCTTCCTCAGTTCTTTGAGTGTGGCCTCATCACACATGGTGTTGTCTTTCCAGCGGCAAGTCAAGGGCTTGCTTTGCTATTTTGCTTTTCCTCATTTGACATTGTGGAAGCAAGTGGCTGGCCTGTTCTTCTTTAGGACTTTCATGGACTTCTGCTTCCATGCCAACATGGCCATCTGATCACAGCTTTCTTTTCTGTCTCCCGGTCTCTGGGTCCCTTACAGCTCTACCACAGAATCATGGAACCTCCATGCTTTCTCCCCTCCTCAGCCAGTTGCTCAGCAAAGCTGCGGCTCCTAGGTGCTGCATGATATCTGTGAACCCACCTCTTTATCATAACCCTGTTCATCTTTGGACCTCTCCCTTTTATGCAGTCCTGCCTTACATTCTGTTCATTGCATCTCAATCTTCCATAAATCCATGACAATTTAATGTAAGCATGAAGGTAACTGGACGTAGTGGTGCATGACTATCATTTCAATACTTCAGAAACTGAAGAAAGAAGGTCACAGGTTCTAGACTAGCCTCAGCAACTTAGTAAAATCCTATTTAAAAAAAAAAAAGGCCTGGAGGTATATCTCAGAGGTAGAACACTCCTGAGTTCAATACCCAGGACCACAAAAATTAATTAATTAATGAACAAATATGATGACATCATTACTTTTTTTGCTGTTTCTAAAATTTCTACTCCTTTGTTTGAAATATTGCCTTAAAACTCAAAACCTAGGATTTACTTTGAGGTATATTCTTTCACACTCAATTGGAGTATATCAAATTCTATAATTTTATTGATGTTTTTCCATGATACTTCAAGTTCATATATATCACTTAAATGCTGTATTTATTTTATCATTTCATGCCCCCATTTACTTACACTTATTTCTACTCGTTTCATTTGGTAGCTACATAAATATAAACCATTTCCATGATGATCTCAAAACTATTTTCATTAACCTTGTTAATAGTATAAATTTTTTCAAAAAATAGGGTATTTTATTGTTCAGTGTTTCTTTTAAAAATTAGGTTTCTTTTTATAATTTCTAAATGATTAAATTTCCAGTCAAGAAATATTTCACAAATGAATTTGAAAAGGTTCTTCTATTCAAATAAGTTAGGGAATTCTACTTTCATCATTTGGACATATACTAATAGTGTGAATCTTTGATCATTCCAGCCAATTAAATTTGCATTCTGCTTTGGAGGTGCACAGCTTGCCTGTGAGCATAAAATTTTAAATCTGCTTCCAACACTTTTCAGGTAGCCAACCATTCTAATTTTTCCAGGACTGAGAGGGTTACCAGTATGCAGGAGTATTAGCTTTAAAACCAGAACAGTTCCGGCAAACTGAAAGAGTTGGTGACCTTAAACACCAGTTATGCTGCCCATGGAGAGAATATTTGACAATTTTACCTGCTTAAAAGCACTCTTCAGTAATTTTTTGTAGAACACTTATATTTAAATCTATACACATAAATACCAGTTGTTTTTAACCTAGAAGATATTCTAATTTTATGAAGATAATCTTACTATCTACATGTGATTTAATTACATGTTTTTATATAGAAACCTCATAAAGATTTAAAGAGGTGACAGGCTATCATTGAGTTTGGTTGTAACTCACAGCACCATCTGAGCAGCAGATATCAGTTGCTGCACTGAAGAAACTCAGTAACTATAGCAGGTGGTCAATAAGGTTTTATAGAATAGATTCTGTTGTGCTATAGTAAGTAGGAAACAGAATTCTGTTTATCTCTGTATGCTATATTTCATGATTCAGTGCTGAATTATGTATTATTTTATATTTTAATTTGCAGTTTTTCTTCTTTGGTACTGGGGATTGAAACAGGGACATCATATCTCTGAACTTCCTTTAGCCCTGCCCCTTTTTATTTTGAAACAAGGTCTCACTAAGTTGTTGAGGGTCTTGCTAAGTTACCAAGGCTGGCCTCAAACCTGCAATCCTTCTGATTCAACCTCCCAAGTACTGGAATCACAACCCAGCACCACCATACCTGGTTCACATTTTTTTTTTTTTAGTTCCTCTAACAGGAATTTTAAGTTTTGTAAAGATTAAAAGTATAACTTATATTTCCTTGTCTGTATATGTGAGATAACTATGATAAAAGTCTTAAAATGGTCCATCTTCAGCAACACTGATGAATGCAAAACACCAATACTTTTTGACTTACAGACTAATTGAATCCCTAGAGACACCTTGGGTTTAAGAGGGAAAATACATTAATTAATATAATTTTAATTTTCCTCTGCATCCCAAAGGAACCTTGTAGTAAAGTACAATGGTGATTGATGTTGTATGAAAAGAACTTGATGAAGTTAAGTGATTGGGTACCTGGAATATGCTTATGTTGGTAATCACCATTTATGTTATTTGAACACAGCATCAATATGGCAGTTACCAGTAAACAAAATACATCATTCATCCTCACCTGTAATAAAGCCTCGTTGTCCCCATGGACTTTAAAATAAGGGGAAATTACCTTGTGAATTTTATAATGATGTTATGAAAATAAGATTCACTAAATTAGAAATATAGAAAAACTCTACCCAAAAGTCTTCTCCAAACAGAGAAAAAACAATAAAGTAAACAGTAAGAAAAAAAAGTAGTCATTAAAACACATTTATTGCAGTAATAGGAGACAAAGCCACCTCAGGGGTACCTACCTCAGATGCCCATTGGTGGGACCCTAGGAAGAAGGACAGAATGCACAGCAAGATGGCAGGCTCCGTATTTTTCAGATAATAGACCTTTAGAAATTCTAAGATTCTAACAAATGGCTCCAGGTGTAGAAATGAGCTGGGGCCCAAAGCAAGTTTGACTTGGGCTCTGGTATGAAAATAGTGAAAATATTTCTAGATAATTTACCAAGGAAGAATAAAGTACTATCTGGGCATGGTGGTGCATGCTTGTAATCCCAGTATCTGGGAGACTAACAGGAGGATTGTGGGTTCCAGTTCTCAGAGGGCCTCAGCTACGTAGCGAGGCCCTCTGCAATTTAGTGAGACATTATTTCAAAATAAATAATAAAAAAGAGGAACCCGAGAAGTGTGGTTTCGGGATTCAGGAGGCTGAGACCTGAGGATCGAGGTTCACAGACAATCTCAGCTACTGAGTGAGGTCCTCCCCAACTTATTGAGACCCTGTTTCAAAATAAAGAATAAAAAAAGGGGAGGGGGAGTACCTCAGATAGCGAATGCCCCTGGATTCTCTCCCCAGACCAGCAAAAAAAAAAAAAAAAAAAAAAAAAGAATAAAGTATTGTACAATGATAGCTAATTCATGGCAGCTAATCTGTAGATTCCACCCACCACATAAAACAGCACTTAAACTGAGAATTCATTAAAATCAACTCAGATTTCTGGAATTTTATTTTCTTTTTATTATTTACCTTTTTTCTTCATCCTTTATGCATGTGTTTAATGCTTTCCTTGGTGCATTGTAACTATATATCATAGTGAGATTCAAAGTGATACATTCATATATCCATACATTGCTTGGTATATTTTTACCCTTTGTATCATTTACCCATCTTTAACTTTGTTCCTCTTCCTTGGATTTCCATACTCTTCCTAACACTTAAAATAATAATAAGTGGGAATGTTACCCTTGATGAATAACTTCACCACCAGTTTCCTGGTGTGAGTCCCAGATCACCCTAAATCATTTACTCAAGGGTTTTGTTACGGAATGTTGGATGTCAGCAAATGACCTTCTTATAAATGGCATTCCAAAGAAGTGCACTATTCTCTTAACTATAGAGGTAACATTTAGTACCTGTGGTGAAGATGAATTTGTACATGCAAACATCCATTTGTCATTTTCTCTTTAGGGAGTAGATTTCACCCTAGAAACGAGAAGTTTTATAACCTGATACTTTAAGAAAGGAATTAAGATTATGAGTTCTATTTTAATAGTATCAGTCTTCTATTTTAATTCCGGTAAAATGAATTAACTGCACTCTTGAAATGGATGCTTTTCACAAAGTGATTTTCCTTTAGTTAAAATAGGTATTTAAATGAGTATATCTATGTCATCATGCATCCTACTTTATCATAATTTCTAATAGGAAGAAAAAACTGATAAGTTGTATATTAGCAACCTGAATTTTTTTTTTTTTTTTTTTTGTGGTACTGAGGGTGGAACCCAGGGGCTTTCTACCTCTGGGCTATCCTCCCAGACCTATTTTATATTTTATTTGGAAACAGGGTCTCACTAAGTTGCTGAGAGCCTCACTAAATAGCTGAGGCTGGCTTCGAACCTATGCAATCCTCCTGTCTCAGCCTTTCAAGCGCGGGGATTACAAGAGTGTGCCACCATGCTGGGCTGCGACCTGAATTTTAAGAGTAGAGTAAGCTGAGATTTTTTTTTTTCAGCATCAATGGTGCACATTTTAGACATACTGGAAACATATTTACTGGTTTGCTTACTTCTTATTTTAAAAATAACCCCTAAAGTGAAATTCATTTTTTCTTAATCAACATATTAAGAATAACATGATCATCCTTTTTTTTCTTGGCTGGTTATAAGAAGTCTGTCCCCTATTTATACTAGGTTGTACTTGCCTGAGATCTGGACTTGTAATTTACTCATTTCTATATTTATAAAATTTTGACAAAGTGTTTTTCCATAAGTATTCAATAAATAATTGTTCAGTGTATTCTGATTTGTTACTCTGTGGTCATTTTTATTAATAGTATTTTGGCACTTTCCATAAAATAAAATTTCCTAATAAATTTGCGGTTTTTGTACTTTTTGTATCTAGGATTAAAGTATGTCAGGTAAAGAGGTTACACAGTGAAAATAATTTGGCATTTGGGATAATAGAAATTTGAAGTAGGCCATATAGTAGGTCAGCTTGTGTTTTCTAATTGAGGAACAGAATAATTTTGTGAGATATGATATGGCTGAGATATTTTAAAGTAATAAAATATAGTTTTTTTAAACAAATGGACTAGAAAAGGATAAACCATTTTATATTATTTATTAGACTCATTTCAATTTTTACATATAAAGATGAGTATATGGACAAAACTGAATCAAATGTAAAATTTAGATTGTTGTATGATAAATGTTTATAAAACACTAACCTTGCCAGTTGTAGTGGTATGTGCCTTTAATCCCAGCACGTGGAAATCTGAGACAGGAGGATTTTAGTTTTGAGCCAAGCCTCAGCAGTTAATTTATTGAGACTATCAGCACCTAGCAGACACTCTTTTTAAAAACAAAATACAAAAAAGACTAGGGAGTAGCTTGAAGGTAAATACCCCTGCATTTAATCCCATACTACAAAAACAAACAAAAAACATCGTTGACCTTTGGATATTTAAATGTTTTGAATAAGTCTGAGCTACAAATTTCTACTTCATAAAATGGTGTTAATGGTAACCATTTTAGTATTTTGAAGATTTAAGTATTAATGGCATAATATATGCAAAGTACCTTGAATAGTACTTGCTTTATATAGAAGTAAAATATGTGCCTTTTACCAAAATTAATACTTCTGTAATGCAATTGACTGGCCTTTTCAAATGTACACAATATGTCTGATTCGTAAGACAATGACTTTTTAAAAGTAACCCATAAAATCATTGCTTAATTTATTCACTGTTTATTGACTTTTTCTTTGAGGTCATTGCTTTTCAATTCAATAAAAGTGTTTGTAATATAATCATCCATTCCCTCAAGTACTATGTTAAAATTTGAAATTTGATCCAAAATAACATGACATAAAAGAATCAAAGCTTGTCTTAAGAGGAATAGTTAGAGAATCTGGTAAAGAAAAACATACACAAAATAATATTTGAGATAAGATGGATTTTGTGTTGGAGAAAGATTATCTCAAGTCAGAAAGATTAAATGTGTTCTTGGCAGAAGGGAGAATGAAGATCACTTATTGAAAGTCGGAACAAAGGATTACAGCTCCAAGTAGGAAAGAATTACACCTGAGACTTGTTCCAGGGCATCACAGCTATCTCAGAAGGATGCTTCTCTGAGAAAACAGAATGTCTTATTTTACATCATATGAGCTGTCTTTCGCCTTAACAGTTCTGTGATTATTAGACTCCCTTTTAGTGACCACACATGCTACTAAGCTGCATATTAAATTTGTATTTTATGTTGAGGAATCCCATGTGACATATGCAAAATAGTTTTTTTTGCATAAATGGGCATTTAAAGTAAATACAGAGCATGCATGCCTATAATCCCAGTACTTGGGAGGCTGAGACAGAAGGATTGCAGATTTGAGTTAGTCTCAGAAACTTAGCAAGACCCTATTTCAGAAAAAAATGAAAAAAGGGACTGATGCATAGTTCAAAGGTAGGAAGCCCCTGAATTCAATTCTCAGTATCCATCTCCCCTCCCCAAATAAAACTAAATATAGAAGAGAATTTTTTTTAGAAAGCAGATAATCTAGTTGAAATATTGAAATAGGTACTAGTGTCCTGGACCACTGCCTATTCCCACCATCATAAAACCACTAAGCTACTAAGATGTAACATAATTAAAAAATAATAATTCTTATTTTATGGCTTCATTCCTTTAAGTGCAGAAAAAGAGACATTATTTTAGGACATAAGAGAAAATTTCACTCTTTAATATGCCCAAAATAAATCACGCATGGTGTTCTATCTCTGTAATCCCAGTACTTGGTAGGCTGAGACAGGAGGATCACAGGTTTGAAGTCAGCCTCAAGAAACTTAATGAGACCTCCATTGCAAAATAAAAAATGCTGTGGCTGAAGTTCAGTAATAGAATGCCCCTGGATTCAATCCCTAGTGCTACCACCATGACAGACAGAGAGATGAAAGGGAGAGGGAGAGAGAATATGAGAACTAGTGAGCTTCTTCTAGGGTGTTATAAGCATGACTCCAGGGGAGCTAAGGGGAAAGGAAAATATAAAATATGAGGAAAGCAACCCTTATACTGCTAACATTTAAAGCTATTAGCGGGTAATTGACCCATCCTTTATTACATATTTCCCCAATAAAATCTGTGAAAATATTTTCTGAACTAATAAAATTGTTAGTACTGATATGAAATCATTTTGTATGGATACCTTATGTCTTGTAAGGTCTGTGGCAATGGCTTTTTCCAGCAAACTCTGAAAAAATAGCAACTGATTCAGACAACCCTGACTCTGAGAGTGGAGTCTGGTTTTCCTTTTCTCAGTTCATCTAGAAACCAGCTGGAACCTCCAGAGCCTTCTCAGGGCGAGGTTCAGTGATTCTGAGCAGGGGGCAAGGAAGGGGGACCACGTTCAAGCATCCTGATCTACATAGTTACCCATCTGAGAACTTAGTCCCAAGGCCAGGTTTAGTTGTTACTGATGTTTTTAATGGTTACATCGCCAATGAGCTCATGTCTTATAATTTCCTGGGACCTGAGGCTCCCTCAAAGTGTCATATTTTTAACTTGCTTCAATGCTTTTTTCGTCCTGAATCCTTGAGTGAGTGTTTAATATTATCTGCTACTTCCTTGTCTGAAGAGTCATCTTGCCCAGTACCACTGACCAGCCTAGCACATGAAGGTAATTCTCCCTCGGGGAGAAAGTATGTCTGTGTGCCAGTGGTGCCGATCACCAGCACGTTTTTCTTCAAATCAATGGAACACTGATGTCTCCTGAGCATATCTAGTCCTAGAAGGATATCCATGGGCTGCTCTTCGAGAATGGAGAAAGAGCACTGTAAGAAGTCACCTTCAATTTGGATCTGAGCTAGATGAACACGTCCAATAATCCTCTGGGTGCCCACTCCTTTGGCAACGCCAGCCCACCGGTGGTCCACTAACCTGATAATGTTGCATCTCTCAGCACAGGCCTGGCTCATAATGGTCATCTGGGCGCCTGAGTCAACAAAAGCCTTCAGAGGATGTCCATTCACTTTGCAATTAATGTAAAGCATGGCCACTTGCCCGAAACTCTCGGGAGCCTCTTCCATAGCTATGTTCATGTTTTCTTCGATGTTCTGCTGCCGGATTTCTTCTTCTATTTTGGCCTGAACATCCCGATCGAAGGGATCTGCAGAAAAGAGACGAAGCCTCTCTTGCTCTCTCAAGGCCCTTTCCCTTTGCTGCTCCATTAAAACCTGGGAAAAAGTCTCCAGGCTTCCGCTGAGCAGAGCTTCTGCCAAGGTCGGGTTGCGTTCTTTCAGTAGGGACAGGTCATGGGGGCTGGAAAGCAACATGCTGCGAATCAAGGCGGGGCTGTCCAGGCCTTGGGCAGAAGTCATCTTCTCTCCAGAGGCCAAGCCATGGGACTGCTGAGCCGAGGACGCTCGCGGCTGGTGCGGCTGCTGCTTCTGCTGCTGGTGCTGATGGTGCTGCCGGGAGCTTGATGTGCCGGGCATTTCGATCCCGCCCAAATCGACCGGAGGCTGGGTGGGGGACTGGACGTGTGGCGGAGATCCCATGCTGTCTTTCTGAAGTAAAACGACTACATCCCCATCTTTGAGGCCATAGGAGCCCAGGGAGCAGTGGTCATCAACCAGGAGTCGCTCCATGTGAACAATCTGGCTCTCTTCGGCAGGGACTCCCGACTCGAGCTCACAGAGGACCCTGAAGTTGCAGAGCTCAAAGTCAGGGCTTACCTGGAGGGAGAAGGTGGCCTCGGAGAGGTCCCTCCGCACGCAGTACACAGTGATCAGCATGGCATGGGCCCAGGAAGGCCAGGCGGGCAGAGAGCATCAGGTGGTTCACGGATGGCAGCTGCAGCTGGTTTTTGGTGATGGTGCGGCTGCTCCTCTGGATGTGGTGTGCAGCTCAGGCTGTTCACCTCTCAGGGAGGTCGAGCCACTCACCTGTCTGGGGCTGCCTCCCAGCCCCAGTTCCAGGCGCTGGCCCTCCTGGAGCCTCAGGCAGCAAGGTATTCTTATATGCCATTTGGAACTTAGAACGCCAATTTCCATAGAAACAGAACTGCCCAAGACCATTAGGTTCCAAGTCCAGTCCATTGAAATCTACTTCATCCAGGAAATGAAAAAGATTATCTTAAGTCTTCCTCATCATCATACTAAAATTAATTTTGTTCCCTTCAAAAGAAAATGTACATATCCTTTAGCCTGAAACAGGATTTGTTTCCTACATAGCAAGCATGGTGCTCTGTGTTAAGTGGGCCAAATAAGTCAAGCTTGGTGCCTGCCCTTTAAAATCTCTCATTCTGGAGAGGAAACTGTGGATGGAGGGATGAGTAAATGACAACACTGGAGGTGAGTAATTTTACAAAGACTTGTACTACCTTTAGTACTTCCAATAGCGTAACAGTGTTTCTCTAAGGAGAAGAAAGGTGTATCATGATGGCCATTTTTTTTTCCAGCTGAAAAGTAATGAGAGCCACTCTAAACAAAGGAAATTGCATGTTAAAAGGCAAGATTTCATGACCAGACCTTCGATTTATAAGGAAAAGTGAGCTAATTGATGTAATAAGAGAATTTTATACATGAATTTTACTGGTAGCACAGGAAGCTGAAGAAAATTATTGAAATCAGTTTATAAAAAGTCATTTGAGAATCCAAGAAGTTTAAACCATTAATTAACAAGAATTAAGAAGAGGAAGAGGAGGAAAATTTTTGATGCAGGTATTTGTGATTTTTTTCATTTAATTGACTTAATAACAAGTCTTCTTGCAACACAAGAATGACATATGGTGTCAGAAGGCCTAGTTAGGAGATTTTTCAAGGCTGTTGATAGAATCTGAAGACTTAAGGAGAACTAAAGCCCAAGAAGTAGAAAATAAAATTTTATTGGGTAGAATAGTCAAGGATATGTCCTTTGCCCATATTGCATGTGTAAATTATCAAGGAATAAGAGAATATGAACAACAGAGAGTCTTCTAAGATGGCATGTAGAGGCAGCTCTCATAGTGAGGTTAAAATATTTTATCAGAATACATGGTCATTGGGTATAAACCCTGAATAATAGTCATTTTCTTTAATTCATGATGTATCTTGCACTATACAAAACTCAGACACTTCTGGATGATTCCTCCAAGGAGTGTCTACGAGAGAGAGAGAGAGAGAGAGAGAGAGAGAGAGAGAGAGAGAGAGAGAGAGAAGAGAAGAGGAGAGGAGAGGAGAGGAGAGGAGAGGAGAGGAGAGGAGAGGAGAGGAGAGGAGAGGAGAGGAAAAATAGTTACCATCCTTTGACTGGACCTTTTCCTTACTTGAAGTTTTGTCAGAGGCCTGTACTATTACATAGAGAAGGAGAATGCATCAGCCTAAAGAATTTTTTGGCCCTGTTTCTCATGTGTTTCTCTCAGATGAAAGACTACACCTTGCTTATTGCTATACTTATTACTTATCATAATGTTGCTGTAGTCATATTTGTTTATTCTAGAAATGTTGACTGGCCACCCCGTATATATGTTCTATATTCTGGAGATACAGAGATGATAATGTTAAATGCAGACTGGGTTCTTAAAGGATCTCACATCTAAAAGAGGATGTATGCATGCGCGTGCGCGCGCACACACACACACACACACACACACACACACACACACACACACACTGGGGAGGGGAATTTTACTATCTTGATTTTACTACCTTGCCAGAACACACACTGGAAATTTAAAAAAACTCCTGGTCTGGCCAATTAACTTTAATCATTCCATAGTCAACAGTGCGCCGGGACTGGCAGAAATCCTTTGGATCCTCAGGACCAGCCACACATCTGGCCTTCAGCGCCTCTGTTGCAAAACAGCTGGAATCTGTAACGATAAAGAATCTCCTGGGGCTGTTTATCACTTCTGTTTTATACATTGTTTGATTATTTTATTTTATTCAGCACCATTGATTATTCCAATACCATATGTATAATTTTCTTAACTCAGATTTTTAATTAAAAACTTCATCTGATTATGTAATAAACTTTGTGAGTGTTGGGAATATATATAAACACTCCTAAGCAGGAAATCCTGTCATACCATAAATCCCGATTGCACACACTCCTGCAAAGTGGGCATTCTGAATTATCCAGGTTTATTAATCTAGGTAACTGAAGGGCACTGCAACTTTTCTTGAGAAGTTCTTAAAGTACACTCCCTGAGTTTCCTTCCTTAGTAAGTGCAACATAAGAACATAATTGAATCTTTCTTTGATAAGTGAGACTCCTGCAAGGTCTCAGGGCTATCACTCAAAAAATCAATTCTCATTGTACAGCTTAAATACCCTGAAAATAGAAGAGATGGCACTGATTTCATACTAGCTCAGTAAATAACCTCAATGTTATTTTTGTAATAAACTTACAGTAATACATTTTTTATAATTTTCTTCTTTCTAAAAACCCAATGCAGCAAAAAAAAATTCAGGTAATTGATAGTCCTACTTAGTAGAGTCAGTTGACTTTAAAGTACTATCTGTTGCTTTACAAAACAAAATAAATGTTGGTTGTTTTGTGAAAAAAAAATTAGTACCTAAGTAAATGTCATCATGTAATGCATACAATAACAACCATGTTAAGCACATATACTTACTTGCTCTGTTGGGATTTCTTCCATTAAATATATCTGTTATTAATTTTCAAAATATAACCAAGACTTATTAAGACAGTTAAATTATCACTTGAACATTTTTACACAACTTAGGAAATAGAATTTTCAAAGCTGCACCCTTAGGTTAAACAACCAATTTTTTCTGCTATGCTTTCATTTGCTTTACAATAATACAATAAGTTGTGCCTGAACATCATGAATGAATAACATGTAATGTCTATCTTTGAAGTTTAAATACCATAAATGTCTTACAAATAACTATATAAAGTTATGTCATTATAGGAACTCATGAATATTGAGAATTTAGTTTCTATGAATCTGCTGAGAACACACTGGCATTTTCTCTTCATTGTAAGAAGACAAAACTTGGAAACTGGGGAAAGAGAGTAGGGGAAGGGGAGAGGGAGAGAAATGGTACAAGCTACTGGACATAATTTCAAATTCATTAAAATTGCAATTAAAATATAGTCATTTTCTTGCAAGAAATATTTTCCTGCTGTATTTTATTGCTTTGTTTTATAAATTATTGTTTCTAACATTGTATCATAAGAAGAGATTCATTTTAAGTTACATATGCAAGTTGAAAATAATATAACACATAATAATAATGCATGTAAACCTTTTGGCATTTTCAAACTATATACTTCGTGTGTGTGTGTGTGTGTGTGTGTGTGTGTGTGTGTGAATGTTTACTGCTGTGATTTTGTGCTCTATGGTCCCTTCTAATTTCTTAGTCATGGTACAAAAATCACTTTGACTTATAGGGCTCATGACTTGTTATTGAAGGCTTGAAAATCATTTGCATTCGGGGAAATAAGCATTTATAGATTAAATAAATTTAGTGTGAGAAATTAAAAATAGGATAAAATATTTATGATTTAGTGGATTGACGTTTGTTTCTTGATGTTTGTCATTCAGTAGAAATTAATTTTCACATATTCCTATTTCTGCTGTATGGTAAAAAAATAAACATGTCATACAAAAATAATAGTACTAATGAGAGGGCTTTAATTTTTTAAATAGTAGTACTAATGAGAGGGCTTTAATTTTTTAATTCATCTGTGATTGAGAAAAATCATTAAAATAATTTTCATTTACTCTTTTGTATTGATTGTAATCATCTCATGTAAAAATCGCCATCACTGTAGGCTGGAAATACCAGTGTTGCCCATTCATAAGTTCAAACAGTGTAATGACTTCATTGTAAATGTTATTTATCAGAATCACTTAACAGTAACTATTATTTATCAGAATATATATATAAATGAACTAATTTTTTCAAGATAATTAATGAATACCTAAATGCAATGGTGAATTCATCTAGTGCTAATATTCAATGAACAAAACATTACCTTTTAAGGACCTTATAGATGCTTGTCTCTTCTAAGATAGTTGTTATGAAAAATACATATATTTTAGCATATTCTTTAATTTTCAATAGATAGTATCTTTATTAAATGTTCATTATGGTTTCATTTTAGAAAACATATGTTTATTTCATTAAAACTATTCATGTGAAATGTTTCCTCCATTATTTTTGATGACAGATATCCTATTCAGTCTTAAAACTTTCAAGTTTCTGCTGTGAATTTTTAACATAATGTAAGCCCAGAAATGTTTGAAAAATGGCAAAGTAACCCACAAACCTGCACAATGGACAGAAGTTCACCTAAAAGAGCGGCATTAAAATTCCTCATCCACCTACTAAAATCTTTTCTCACTGATGTTATAAAACCTGCTATTGTTATCTGTTTTCTATTTAGTGTAAATGTTTTATGATTTCTGAACTTTTGTGCTCTTGTTTTTCCCAAAAAGAGTCAATTCTAATGGAAATACAAGTAGAGGTTAACATTATTGTTTGGAAATATCTTGGCTTTGTACCATTAATTGCCCAGACATATATGTACTAGGTATGTTATAGATGTCTTTAGCAATTATAAAAATCAGTTACCTTTTCCTCCACTTGGAGATGAGTTTAGAAACATGTTAGTCGTTTCTGATAGTAAATACTTAATGAGCACTTCCTCTGAGCAAGATAGTGAGGGGCTCTGAGGACAGAAGAATGAATAGGAGCCAGATTCCTTTGACAAAGAACAAGTTGTCTTGGGAGTAAAACCCATGCTGTTTGAATTATTTTGTGTGATAGAAATTAGTGAGTCATGATAGATGTGCAAATATAACATGTGGTATTTTATTTTATTTTATTATTATTACTTTTGGTGGTGCTGGGGTTCCTGGAAACCCTTCTATCTCCGGTCTACACTCCCAGACCTATTTTATATTTTTTTTATTTGGAAACAGGGTCTCTTAAGCCAGCGAGGCTGGCTTCGAACTTGCAGGATCCTCCTGTCTCCCCCTCCCAAGTGCAGCAATTACAAGCATGCACCACCACGCCCAGGAAACATTGTAGTATTTAGATGAAGTAAGAGTTACTTGCTTAGGATGAGATGGATGGTATTGTCCATAATCAGTTGACCTGGAAGAATGGTTAATTCAGGTGTAGCCAGGGTTACATTGTACCTACCTGGGTTTCAAGGAAGAATTTTTTTTTTTTTTTTTAGATATCATAGCACTTTCTTGAGCTTTTTGGCTCACATGCATGCATATTTTTCTACTTTCATTTTTCTTGGTAGATGCTTTAAACACGTGGATACATTAAGATGATAGTATGGGAGGGAATAACGGTCTAGCCTTTCAAAAATCAGTACTCCCTACCCAGTGGTCACCCACATAGACAAAACCAAAAGGTTGGTGCTCGCTTCGGCAGCACATATACAAAATCAAAAGGATTCCTGTGTTTTATTCTGATAGCTGGTTAAAAGAGTATTTCATGAGGGGGAGCACAGACAACACCCCGAGTGGAAATATGATTAAGGTTTTCTTTCAATTCACCTTCATCTGCTTTAGAGTTCATGAATACCCCATTCCAACATTGACATTCTTTTGCCCATCAGTCTTAGTTTTACTCTTCTACCTATTGAAATAAGAAAACAGGTTGATATGGTTTGCAAGTAACATGCCCCTTGGACCTTGTTCTGGAGACGGATGCTCAGAGATGGGTCCTTTGGTGTGTGGCCTTGGGGTATGTTCCTCTATCTCCCCTTGCTCCCTCTGCTCCCCACCATCATGCCCTAAGGACCCATAGCTCAGCTCCCACCTGGTAGCCAGTGACAATGGACTATATGAGCACACTGAAATCTCCAGACCTGTGAGCAGAAAAACCTTTCTTCCCTTAAGTTTTGTCTGGCAGATATTGAATCACAGCAGTGAGAATGCTGATTGGAGGCTTTGTCAGGGGTTTTCAGAAGTCTTTGCAGGTGCTTTTAATGGATCCATATTTTAATTTTAAAGAAGGTATTTAGGGATCCTGGCATGGTGGTGCATGCTTGTAATCCTAGCATTTGGGAGGCTGAGACAGGAGTATTGTGTTTAAGGACAGCCTCAGCTACTTAGTGAGGCCCTTTGCAACTCAGACCCTGTTTCAAAATAAAGGATAAAAATAGTGCTGGGGTTGTGGCTCATAGAATGCCCCTGGGTTTCATCCCCAGTACAAAAAAAAAGGTATTAATATGCTACACGTTTATCAATAATGATACAAAACTGTCTCAAAGTAACCAGTTTTCACATTACCCATATGTCTTCATCTCCGAAACATAAGATTCCTAATTTGGGGGTAAATATAAATAGCAAGCAGTCTCCCAAACATGAAGGGTCTGATGCCGCCTGCCACTGGCCAAGTGTACTTCAAAACATTGTTATATGGCAAATCATTTAATTTATGGTGACACGCTGAGTCTGTCTTCAGAGAATAGCCACCTATTAGTTTCCTGGCAGAATGGAGGTATACAGAAAGAACTCAAATAAAAAAGCTCATTGTATCACAACAGTCATTTGGATATTTTATGAATTATATGCATGATAGGTGATGTTTCTGCAACTGTCCTATAAAAAATTTCCACATTGTTGTTTAAATAGCTTCCCCTATTCTAAACAGCATCTGAGTTAATCGATTGTTGTGGCAATTAGCATGACTAAAGCCCATCTGTCTATAGAATTTAATTGTATTACAATCATGAAAATGAAAAACAAAGCCTGGTAAATGAAAACTTCATTTTTTAAGATAACAAATGAAAGGTAAATTTATTTATCCTTAATTTTTTTCAGAAAAATTAAATGTAGCTGCCTAGGTACAAAGAGAATTCTAAGACCATCTAGATGACCATTGGCCCATCCCATTTCCCTTTTTATTGTTGGAATAGTTTAACAACCTTAATGTGTCCACACCCTGGATCATTCTGAGAGCTCCAGAGCTCTCACATCTATCCCCTGTTCCATTCTTATTTTCATTCCACATATGAATATCCTGTGTTATTCAGCTCATAAAATGTGCTTATCCACTGATGCACTCTTGTTTACTGTGTATCGCTGCATATTCACCAAAGTCTCTTTTGAGAGGCTGCCTGAGTATAAGAACTAATCAGAATAACTACATATCCTGGCTTTCAAAATCAGGGACTTTACTTATTATATCAAGAAGAAAAAATATAGCATCATTGAATTTTTTATAGGCTGCCAACGAAATGGAACAAAATGTCTCAGGCAACCTTAACAAAACTGTTTTTATGTTTTTTTGTTTATTTCCATAAAAAATTTCAAAATAGCTTAAACCCCGATTAACTTTAAAGAAAGACTTTGTGTTACATCATGTACTCTCTGCAGTGTTTTCATCTAGAATGTAGAGTTGGGGTGGGCCCTTCATGCCTGTGGCTAAGAGGCATTGGACCCAATGTTCTAAGGATAATTGTAAATTAGTATTTACACTACATGAGATATACTTGCATTAGAGTGACACCAAAAAGTGAAATTCCACCAAAGTTGAGATATCTGATATTAAAATCAAGCTCTAAGACTATTCAGTAGAAAGTTTTAAGAAAGCAGAACCATCAATCCTTAAATTTGTATCAAGCCAGCCTGGAAATGAGGACAAAATCAATCGAAGGTATAATTTGTATTAGAAAGTATGATCATATAGCAAACTAATTCAGCAGTTAATCTCAGGTTTCTACTCTTCTTGTTAAAGTTCTAGGTATAATCATTCAATTATGGTACTGAATTTTTAAAAAAAAATGTCTAGATATCTCAATTAGAAACGCACACTAAGGATTGATTCCAGCAACATTCTGTCTCTGAGCTACACTCTCAGCCTTTTTAATTTTTTTTTGAAACAGGATCTTGTTAAGTTGCTGAGTCATGCTGTATTTTTAATATAATGGGCTCTAAGCTAATCATGTCTTACCAAGAACACCATGCAGTCTAGTCTTTGAAAAAAAAATAAGCTCAGTCTGCCCTTTAGAACAAAAATTGCTGACAAAGTACAAGCATCTTCAAAACTAATAACAAAACTTTAATCAAGACATTTTATTCTATCCTTGTACAAAATGATAGCATTCTGTATCTGTAATTCTGGAAGACTAGAAACCAGTACATCCACTAGAACTGGATGAAATATCCAGATCAATAATAGAAAAGACCTGTTGGGACTTTGAAGTTAGAAAAAATCAAGTTGAAGTTTCTTGAATTTCTCACTAATTACCTGAATGCCCTTGGCCAAAGTATCGGTGTCTCTGAGCCCATTATATTCTTCTGTAAAATGGCACGATGACCATAATATTTTTTCCATCGGATGTGGATGTGGATTCAATGGAAATTTGAATTTGTCTTAATAGAAAACTACTAAAGTAAGTTATTTTTCCTTATATAGGTAAAAACAATACCTAATAACATGAAAATATAATACAGAATGGAATTTGTAAATCCAAAGGAAATATGTAATTTATATTTAATTATTGACTCAAACCAGATGCTGTCATACTTTTAGAGTTGCCTCACCTCCTTCAGTCTTGTCTTTCTGAATCCCTCAGATATTTAGTAGCAAGTCTTAGTCACCAACTCTGTTTCAAAACCAGGAAATATCCTTCAAAAGTTGAATAAGTGTATTACTTCAGCAAGTTGTTGAAGGTCATATTTAACTATAGACATCTGTAAATTGCCATTGGAGGTTAGAGAAAATATATACTACAAGGTCTCTATTTATAAGGTGCTTACAGAATTGTTGAGCAGAAAACACAAGGAGAGGACAGTCTATTAATTTTTATTCAGAATTAAAAAGTATTGCATATTAAGTTAGATCAGTGTTGCTTACATTGTACACCACCAGACAGTCGAAGTTAATGCCAAGAGTATTAGTATGATCGGTCTCATAAAATATAATTTAATTATGATTTGGTATCACTGTTGAAAATAATTCTTAGATCAAAGAGACCTCATTCCATAAAAAAGTATTTTTATACAAAGTATTTTTTATACAAACTCTCAGACCAAATTACTGAACTGAGCAGATCCAATATGCAGAGTGGATGTTCAGTCTTTAGGACAAGACAGTATATGAGACCATGAGGTTTGTAAACCTAGGGTACTCTGGAGCCAACTGAAAGCAGTCTAGATTTTCACAAAGAACTGGCATTTTGGTAGAGGTATTCAATCCTGCGCCCCTAAAATAACAGATGGAATCTCTTAAAGAAGGAGCTTCAGTTGTTGGTGAACCTCATTGGTTAAATATATTGATCACAATATATGTTTATTTATTGAGGATTGAGCCCAGGAATATGCTACTTCTTGAACTACACCCCACCCATTCTTAGTTATTTTGATCAGGGTCTCATTGTTGCCACACATTAGCCTCAAACCTATAATCTTCCCATCTTACCATCCTAATTATTGGAATAACAGACATGTGTCACCATGCCTGACACAATATATGTCTATATACAAAGTGCATGAAGGTTTTAATGAAATAAAAGCTAAAATGATAGTAATTATAAGTGTGTCAGTTAAATACAAGTGAAATTGCTAGTAGTTTCTTTTTGCTTTCACCAATGAGTTTTAAGGTGTAATAATCTCACTTTTGAGACTCAGTGGACAAAAAGTTTCTGGCCCTTTGAAGGTATGGCCAAGGAGCACACTTCCTGTAATGATGTCATGAATTAGGATCAAAATAGAAGAGCAGAGGAAGCAGAAACTTGGGACACAATGCAGAAACTCTGGCACATAGATAGGCTGAGACAGACCCTCTAATAGAATATTCAGCTGGTGCTGAAACAGCCATAGCCACCAAGTTGGGAACAAAAGCAGCAAGCGCAGGAGCAGCAGGAGCAGCCCTTTCCCTCCAAGGCCTTTTCCACCTGCTGACCTGGCACATGGGACCAAAATGCACAGATCCTCTAAAAGGTTCAGGAGATGGTTCGCGTG
The DNA here is from genome assembly GCF_963383645.1 of Muscardinus avellanarius. Taxonomy (NCBI): domain Eukaryota; kingdom Metazoa; phylum Chordata; class Mammalia; order Rodentia; family Gliridae; genus Muscardinus; species Muscardinus avellanarius. The sequence continues at coordinate 149,535,330 of NC_137786.1, forward strand.
GTACCTAGCAGTCAGGTATGTGGATAGGTTCAAAAGAAAGAGAGAGAAATAGGAAAGATTTGGAAAGACTGTACCTCTCCTCCTCACCTCTTCAGTGGCTAGAAGTTGATCTGTTCTTTACAACGACAATAGTCATGAGTGAACAACACTGAGACTTTGTGATGTTGTTTTGTGTGTGTGTGTGTGTGTGTGTGTTTGTGTGTGTGGTACTGGGAATGAAACCCAGGGGCATTCTACCTTCCAACTACACCCTAACCCTACTTTTTATTTATTTATTTTTTGAAACAGGGTCTCACTGTGTTGCAACGGGCCTCACTAAGTAGCCGAGGCTGTCCTTGAACCGCAATCCTCCTGTTTCAGCCTCCCAAATGTTGGGATTACAAGCGTGCACCACCATGCCTGGCTGATGCTTGTACTTCTAAAGCCATCCCTGCAGCCAGCCCTTCCTTTCTGAGCCCACATTTATGTTCCTGTAATGCTGGCAACTTCCCATTTCTGCAGCCCTTGTGTCTTAGTGTCCCCATCCTGGAAGCTTGCTCAGACCTCAGCCTGGAAAGTATTGGGGTTTTCATACCCACATAGACAATTGTCAAAGCTTATTCTTGTCTCCATCTTTCCTACTTGTGTTTGCTGATATGATTGATCTTAAAAAAAAAATGCATGCATCCACATCAATATCTCAGTTCAGCTTCTGAGGATCTAGAAGCCATCGTTGAATTGGAAGTATAGGGAGAGTTACATATTTTACCTACTGTTTTGTGTTTGTTTTTCTCAAATAATTTCTTATAAAGCCTCAAACAATCCATGGAGATTTTACAGAAGGATAAACCCAGTGAATTTGTACCTTGCGCCATCTAGTCAAAATTTTGGTGCCTGGATCAGGATTCCATGAGTGTGTATTGCTTTTATTAATGTTCTTAACTCTTGCTCTAAATTGGCTATTTAGATTCAAAAGTGCCCTATCAGCAGATCTCGATTTTACATATCTATCAGGAAATTACAATATATAATAAAACTTCACAGGGAGAACGTTTGGCATACGTTTTAAGGGCATGTACTTAGGATATACTTAAATTCTATTCACCACTTTGAAACTTTTAGTTCTGTGCATAAATTTCTTCATGTCGTAAAGACAGAGCTAAATGTTGATATCTTGTTGATGTCTGAGAAATCTTCCTGGCATTGATTTGGGGCTGATTTTAAGACATCAATCACTTATGATACTAAATTAAATTGAGCAGTATAACTTGGTAAGGACATGTTCCATATTCTGCCCACAAATTCTTGAGATCCGTTCTTCAGTAGAGATTATACAGATTTGACACTTATATGTGCAAATAAGTAATTTGTATGCACATTTTTGACAGAGGCCTAAGTTTCTATCACATTGTTTTGACAATATTAGCAAACATTAGAGAGGCACCAACTTAAATATCAGTTATTTTTATGCAATTCCACCACTTATTGTGGATCTTTGAGAAAAATTTATTTTGTCTGACCATTTGTTTTACACATGCAATATGAGTAGAAGCATAACTAATGAATAAAAGTGTTTCAGTTTTCTTTGTATCATATTATGTTGAAACGTATCCTTGAAGTATGTACTTGGAGATATTCTTTTGATTTTTCTATTTGATCATCTTCATATGTAGCCCAAGACAAAAACTTCTTTTTGACACTGTTTAGTGTGTGTGTGTGTGTGTGTGTGTGTGTGTGTGTGTAGTGATTGAACACACGAGGCACTGCACACCCCCACCCCTATTTTTTAAAATTTTGAAACAGTGTCTTACTAATTTTCCGAGGCTGGCTTCAAACGTGCAATCCTCCTATCTCAGCCTTCCAAATACTGGGATTACAGGTGTGTGCCACTATACCCAGCTAAATGGTATATTTGATGAGACCTTTTTGCCCACTCAGGTCACAGAAGAAAGCCGTGTGATTTCTATTTCTTCTTCATAGCCTTAATTAATGTTGTACATATAACATACAGGTTTACACTTATAAGAAGATCTTCAAAGCAGAGATGTTGCTGAGTGTGGTGCCAATACAGGTATTTCTAGTACATAGGAGGCTGAGATAGAAGGACTGCAAGTTCAAGGCCAGCCTGGAAAACTTGGGGAAAACTTGTCTCAAAATAAAAATTAAAAAAATAGCTGTGAGTGTACCTCGTTGGTAGAACACTCCTGGGTTCAAACCTCAGTATACCACAAAAGAGAAAGCAAAGCAAAGCAAAGCAAAGCAGAGATATTGAAGAAATATTTGTGATCAACCTAGTCATTGTGTCTTATTTGTAACATTTTTTTCCTTAGGTTAAAAATGTTTGTATATTAAAATATGGCCAATGTTAGAGATACGGGTTGTGGTGATTTCCCTCTGAATTTGACTTTATGACATAACAGGGAAAGGGTTTCTAAGAGAAGTTCAGGAGTATATAGACTTTTCTTTGCCAACCTGTAATTTTTCATTTGAGAGTTAGCTATAATGAGAACTCATTGTCAGAAGAAAAATGCTAAACATCTGTGCCTGTGCCAATCTCCACATCACGTTTACTTAAACATTATGGATACATTAATGTGTTTCATGTAAAAGATATGGCATTTCCTTACAGTAGATGGTCTTTACATAATATTGAGACTGAGCAGTAGGAGAAATTGTACAATTTACTAAGAATGGATCAATAGTATGATTTTATATTCTAAAGCCAGAGCGATCAATATAAGAATAGTTAATGCCATCTTTTTCCTCAGTGCTCAAAATAAATACTTCTTAAATGTTGCCCAGTAGGAGCATTTCTTGAATGATTACATAAGTCTGACTTTGGTAAATTGAGTGAAATGAACACAACTTTACCTTAATTACAAAAAAAGACCGACCATTGAAGCTTTTGAGAGATCAAGAGCTTTCTGAACAGACAGGATGGCTGACATTGTACATGAAATGCACTGGAGCAAAGAAGTTTGTAGTTCAGAAAGATATAAATAAAACACTGCTCAGAAGGCACTTTTGTTGTTGTTGTTGCTGATCTTGCAGCTGTTATTTACTAGAGATTTGGGTTATTTAATTATACCTTTTTCCAGAAGATACTCAAGGTCATAGTTGCAGCAGACTTTTAATTATATACAAAGCTATAAAAAGTGGAACATTTCACCCTGGGGAGCCCCCCAAAACGACTGTGACCATTTTATTAAGTGAACCACCACAGAGTTTGGCTATGGCTACTAAATCAAAGGTTTGTATATATGTTCTGTTCCTCTGGGCAATAGTTGTTCTATTGTTCTCAGTTTTGACTAGCTGGAAGTACAAACTAATAAACGTTTAAGAATAAAAGTCTTCAATTTTATATTTTTATATTGTTATCCTCCCCCTAGTATCCAGGAAACTTTAACAACAGAAGCTTAGTGTCCATGTATATACCTAAATTTAAACATTTGTTAGGTTCAGATGTATATACTAAACTTTGGCTTCACGTAGCAGAAGGAAATGGAGATAAAATATTGCTTTATTTTTATAAATTTTAAGGTCAAATTTTTTCTTTCTCACAGTGTGGTTGGGACCAAGTATTTTGGGAGAAGGTCTTAGGAAATTGGAGGAGTAAAACTCATTCCTGATTAGCGCTATGGAAAGTTTATATTATTATAATATCACACTTTTAAATGATAAGTATGAAAGTATTATTCTACAGGCAGTTCTGTGTATCCATTCTACTCCCAGAGGCTGTATAAATTATGCCGTTGACTTTTTAAAGATGATGAGTCCAACCACTAATATAAAACAATAATCTGATGGGATTTATTAGAACTTGAAAGGAAGACATAAGAAGTAGGAGTTCCATTGAGTCCACACTATGGAATACAAACTCTACTTTTTCTTTAGCATAACAATTTCAACAAGGCAAAAATTCTAAATAGTGTATTTTAATACATTTCAGTCCTCATGCATTCTCTTACTTAAAATTCCTACTCTTTTGCAAATAATTAAAGTCTTCCATTAGATCCCAGTTTGAAACCTTTCATTAACAAAGCCCTGGTCCTTGTGCATTATAATCTGCTTTTGTTCTTTCCTACACTAACTGGTAGAAAATAAAAGAGGATAGTCATTTCTCTATATTAGAGCCCTGAAGAGGATTCTGAGCACTTGTGAAATCAGGAATTCTTAGCACCTGCCTGAATGTGCTACTTACAAACCTCATAGTCATCAATACTTCTATTCTGCCTGTCGCCAAGGTGTGCATATTCCCCTACCAACACAGCATGCATCTCAGCAGCCCTCTCCACCTTGAGTTTGGGAATTAATATTCTTATATGCCTTAGTTAGCTGTTAGTATAATAAACTGTGTGACAACCATCCCAAAATTTGATGACTTAAAATTGAAACTATTCTACCTCTAACATCTGCACTAAAATGGGGCTTGACAGATCTAGACTAGGGCTTGCATAGTGATGGTCCTAGACTCAGGTTGGATCTGCTCCATATGTCTCTCATCCTTGGCCTTATCTGCTACCCAGGACATATGATGCTCATGGCAGTAGCAGAAGCACAAGAGGGTTAAAATAGAAACACTGGATGACTCCTAAGTCTTGAGTGCAGAAATAGCACACCAATAGTTCCTCCTGTATTTTATGTAAATCAAGTCAATATTCCCAAATCCAGCATCATTGGGCAGGTAAACTAAGTGGTTGAATCTAGAGAGAGTTCTACAAAATCATTTAGCAAAGGATATGGAAACCATGGAAAGATGTACAACTGGAACAACAATGCACTGTACCATAGGATGCTCCTAACAGTTGACCCCTGTACCACTTTGTCACTTTAAAAAGACAGTGCTAGCCGGGCATGGTGGTGCACGCTTGTCATCCCCGCACTTAAGGGCAGAGACAGGAGGATTGCGCTGGTTTGGAGCCAGCCTCCCTGGCTTAAGAGACCCTGTTTCCAAATTAAGAAAATATATAATAGGTCTGGGAGTGTAGCCCGGAGGTAGAAGGGCTTTCCAGAAACCCCAGTACCACCAAAATAAATAAATAAATAAACAAACAAATAAAAATAAATAAATAAATAAAAAGACAGTGCTAGTTGGGTGTGGTGGCGCACACTTGTAATCTCAGCATTTTGGAGGTGGCTGAGACAGGAGGATCGTGGTTCACACACAGCCTCAGTTACTTAGTGAGGCCCTCTGCAACTTAGTGAGACCTTGTTTCAAAATAAAGAATAAAAAAATAGGGCTAGGGGTATAGCTCAAAGGTAGAATGCCCCTGGGTTTAATTCCCAGTACTGCAAAAGTTAAAAACAAAAATAAAAATACAGTGCGGATTAAGAAAGCTCAAGAAGAATTCTCCAACTAATAAGCCTAGAGGAGACTCAGTAGGACAGACTGGAGAGAACCAATTCATTTGTAGTTTTCCTGAGACAAGTTGCAATGCAAATGTGATCCATGGATCTTCTACCGTAATGTTGGCCCTTTGCTTTTAGACTACAACATAAGAAAATTTTACCAAATATACGTTACCAAATAACTGTTTAGTATCCTATAATTTTTTGTAGCAAGGATTTTTCTATGAGAAAAGCAGTTCATTTTGATTTTTTTTCCTGGATCAAGGACCTCAACATATATCAGACAGACACTTTGAGTAGGCCTATAGGTAGAAAAAAATACCCCTCAATCCAGAATTTTAAGTTTTTACACTAACTATAGATTTTATAAGTCCCCAGAATTGAAACATAATGAATTCGATACCTTTACATTGAAATTTCTGTTTTAAACTATTCCATCGGTGGTACAAATTCATGCAGGAAATAGCTGATCTTAGGACACACATGGAAACTGGCAGGTTTGTAAATGCATAACAAAAATAGACAATAAAATGCGGCAATTCTTACAATAGAGACATTTCCTTAAATCTAAACAACAAAAATATGTTTCATGACCTATTTTTCATTTTATTGGTGCATTGTAATCATACAACATAATGAAGTTTAGAGTAATAGAGACATACATGTACCCAGCAATTGTTGATCCCTCCCCAGGTCCACTCCACTCCTGCCACGTGTTGCATGGCCACCTTCCCATGCACAACACTGCGATTGACCTTGATACATCTGTATATATCCATCAGGTTCATTGAAGTATTTCCCTCTTCATGTCTTCTTCCCCTTCTCCCTTCTCCCTCAGTTAGGTTCTCCTGCCTTGTCTGGAATTCCTCCTGTGTTCTAATTTCTCCCTACCTTCCACAAATGTGGGGAAGAAAATCCAACCTTTCACTTTTTGTGACTAATTTTACTTCACATAATATTCTCAAGTTCTTTCCATTCCCCTGCATATAAAATAATTTGTTCTCCTTTATGGCTGAGTAGTATTCCATTGTGTGTATATACCACAATTTTGTAATTCATCCATTTGTTGATGGGCATCTTTTTTTGTGTGTGTGTGATACTGGGGTTCCTGGAAGCCCTTCTACCTCCGGGCTACACTCCCAGACCTATTTTTATATTATATTTTTATTTGGAAACAAGGTCTCTTAAGCCAGCGCGGCTGGCCTCGAACCTGCGCGATGCTCCTGTCTCCGCCTCCCATGCGCGGGGATTACAAGCGTGCGCCACCATACCCAGCTGTTGATGGACATCTTGACTGGCTCCATAGTTTGACAATTGTGAATTGTGCAGCTATAAGCACAGATATGCATGCAGTGACCTGGTAGTTTGGTTTATATTCCTTTGGATAGATATTCAGGAGTTATATAGCTGGGTCATTTGGTTGGTTCGTTTCCATTCTTTTGAGGACCCTCCACACTATTTTCCAAATTGGTTTCAATTCCATCAATAAAGAGTTTCTACTTCTGAAATCCTCACCAACATTTATTATTGTTATGATTGCCATTCTAATTGGAGTTAAGTGAGATCTCGGGGAAGTATTGATTTGTATTACTCTGTTAATGATGTCGAACAATTTTTATATGTTTTTTGGCCATTTGTAATTTTTCTTTTGTGAAGTGTGCCTCTTTCAACATATTACAGAAGCATTTATTGTGTTCCTTGATATGTATGAGGTACCTGAATACAGCTATGATACAATAAAGTTTTGCTAGTATTAATACTTACCTGCCTTGTCATAGATATTATCTCATTCATGTTAGATTAGAACTTTAAAAATTTTTAAATTTTCATTTGGAAACTAAATCTTTCATAATATGTTTGGGAGATATTAAATGAATAAAATCAGATCATACTTTATAAAATTTGTATTTTCAGGATATTATGTCGACAGAATCATCTCTAACTAGAAAAAAAAATAATGAAATAGCTCTGGGGCCTAACATTTCTAGAAGTAGAGTGAATGAAAGACAAATTTAAAATATTAAGTAATGTCTTCATATCTGTGGTTTATTACACGTTACTTCTGCTGTCTAAAGCAGTGAATATTTCTAAGAACTGCTTCATTTTGTTGTTTATTTATTCCTATGTGTTCTTTTTCTATGCATCCATTTAGTTAAGTGACATTCTACATTTGGTAAAACATTTTCACATTTTATAGGTCCTTATAACCCCCTCTCTAAAGAAGTTAACATTATTAATGTAGTAGAATTTGGTTTACTGTGTGGAATTTTTAAATCATTATTGAATAGTTTCTTTGTCAGATATTATTTAGTTCATCTATGCCAGGCATTGTGTTATGTACTTGGGACTCAGGGATGAATTCATTTGGTGAATATTTATTAAGCATTTATTCTATGCCAAATCTGAGCTAGGTGTCGGGATACAATATTAAATAAAACAAGCATAATCCTTCACCTAGCAAAGTGAACGGTAAAAATCTGCACATCTACGATATGTAGTTAAAGTGAAGCACACAAAAGGGGAAGTAGGAGTTTTGTGGTGAGGAGTTGCGTGGTGAACACTTTGCAGGGGACCCTGGGGACATCCCAGGCAGAGAAGAGGATGAAGCAGTGGACAACATGGAAGGCCATTGTGGTCAGAGGATGGGAACAAGGAGGAGAGGCCTACCATAGCCCCCTCCTCTCAAAGAACTACAATACCCAGAAAGGGAAAGAGACACTAATCAGCAACGACACTAATCGTAGATAGTATATTAAATGAGAAAAAAAAATCTAAGCATTCTGAGAAGGAGAGGCAGGGTTGGAAATGCTTAAAGGATAAGAGTTATTAGGCAAACCACAAGCTGGGACAACAAAGGGCAGCAGAAAAAGACACAAGATAGCAGACAAAATGAGAGAGGGTCAGGGGCAGAGTGACTGGTGTGGACACTGATAGCTGGACCTCACCCTGAGGAATGACGGCCATGGGTCACATCCTGGATTTATGTTCACAGAGAAAGGGGAATCACTGGAGCTGGGTGAACCTCTCAGAAGACATTTTATTTTACAGTAGCGGTCCAGCAAGATTGTGTCGTGAGTTTGGCTAAATGGATTGTGAATTCTGGCTTCAAAAGGACAAATGAACCTACCCAGCTAACTTGCACGCCCATACAGATAGCTTGTCTTCTCCAATACTGTTAACTCATGTGCATGTGCAAGAAATGTCTTGCCTGGAGAATATTCTTAGTTTCTTTCATTTATTCAATTAAAAATGAATCATATTAAAGGTTTCTGTTAGCTCCCATTAAGTTCTGATATAACAGTGAATAAAAACCAGTCTTTATTTTCCAGAAGCTTTCAGTCTGGGAAATAGGAACTGGTCCTAGGAAAAAGATGTCAATGCAATAACACATTATAAATTATCAGTCATAATATCTAGGAAATGCTTTATTCTTTCCTCATGATAAGATACTCTTATTTGTATTTACTCTAAACATTTCCTGGTCTTGTAATTACTCACCTCTAAGAACAGTAGTAGTCACTGGAATCATTTTCCTATCCCTCTATAGGTAAGTGACAGTGATGGCTCTTCACCAAACAGTATCTCTGGCTTATGCAGAGGATTTTACCTATGACATGACAATTACATTGTGCGCTGACCATCTGTAAGTCTCTAATGCAAGGCATCATCTCTCTCTCACAATAACTATTATCCTGGTATAAATACTAACTTAAGGCAGTGTCCTTAGAATAAATCTGTGGAAGGCATATGTCAGGCATCTATAAAGCATCTTACAGGTGAATGAAAATATATCAACTTCCACATTTCAGATATTGTTATTGAATTCTTATGGTTAAGCACTGGAAGGAAATTTTTCACTAATTGGAAGGAAACATTTTTGTAATGAATGTGGGTAGAGGATTGAACAAAAGAATAGTGAAGAATATATTGACTACTGTACTGGTTTGAACTACAGAAAGAAGATGAATAATTAAGTTTGACTCAAGTAGTCTGGGACTCGGCTTATAATAAATAGAGATTTAATATTAGTATCTGACTTCCTAGTAATTATTTGCATATACTGGCTAATAAAATAGGGAAAACGCCCAAGGATTATTAACAGATCTAAATAAAGAGTGTGTCTTAGTCCATTTAGGCTATTATAACAAAATACCGTAGCCTGAGTGGCTTTTAAGCAACTAAAGTTCTCATTTCTGGAGCTCAAAAGTCCAGGATCAAGGCACGAGCAGATTCACTGGTTAAGGCCAATCCTGGCGATCCTGATTCATAGATAAGATGGCACCTTCTCACTGTGTCTTCACTTGGTAGAAAGGGTGAGGGATGTCTTTTATATATAATCCTGTTCAGGAGAGCTTTGCCTTTATGACATAAGCACCACCCAGAAGACCTTGCTACCTAACAAGATCACTTGGCGGGGGGGGGGGGGGGGGTTCTGATTCCAACATATAAAATTGGAAAGGAAACAGACATTTAACTTTAGATTTCTGTAAAAACCCTAATTCAGTGGGACTAACTTTTTAGTGCTGCTACATGCCATGTCCTTTTCAGGGAACTTTGTAATATTACTTTTTCCCCCCATTTCAACAGTGGTCATGGTACCCAGTCCATGTTGTAATAGCATGTGCTTGGGAACTATCAGTTGACTATATAGTCCAAGTGGCCTCTTTACCTTTGATAAAAATACAAACAGGCCCAATGATTGTTAAATCACTTCTCTCAGTCACCACTTCATCAGCCCTCCTGCTTCTTTTCTCTTACTAACAGAACCTTAATGGGTGGACATGGCCTTTATCAGTGGTGCAGCCACCCCTAGACCAAAATGTTTAGTGTATGAGTCTGAGGCAGTCGTCATAATTCCATTCCTCTTGCCAGGAAGGATGTAGGATATTCTCAAGAAAACAGAAGGAAAGCTTACTTGGAGCTGGAGTGGAGGTTCTAAGAAGGTTCTGCTCTCTTGAAAAGAGATCTAAATGGAGAAAAACCATTTTGCTTAGCCTGAGTCCAACCTTGGGAAGGGGAGATCACTGAAGCTGCTGTTAGGTATTTTTGTTTGTTTGTTTTGTTTTATTTTGTTTTTGCAGTACTGGGGATGGAAGCCAGAGGCATTCTACCTCTGAGCTACATCCCTAGCCCTATTTTTTATTCTTTATTTTGAAACAGGGTCTCACTGAGTTGCAAAGGGCTTCACTAAGTAGTAGCTGAGGCTGTCCACAACCCTGATCCTCCTGTCTCAGCCTCCAAAATGCTGGGATTACAAGTGTGCACTACCATGCCCAATTCTGCTGTTAGGTTTTGAGAGAGCAACCAACACCCACCAGGAGAGCAGAAAGGTGGCAAGACCCGTGTATGTCTCACAAATCCCTGCATTTACCAAGTTTGAAGTGTGTACCTTCTGACCTCTACCTGACATGACATTTGTTCATTAACATCTAAGTCACTTTTAGTTTAATCATCTTTACTTGGCTGACAAAATTTGTCTACATGATCAATGGATTGATTAAACACATGGCACCCTGCAAACAAAGTAAAAGTCCTATCCCACATACAGAATTTCAGTAAGATTCATGCAGGAAGTAGCTCTTAAGAATTTATTTCTTGAAAATTGATAAACATGTATTTCTGTTGAGGTTTTGTACTCTAGCACAAACATGAAATTGGTGGTAAAAACCAGCTGGTAGTCAATGCAATGTTACTTTGTGAGTTCTTTACAAGCATGAAAGAACTGTCTGTGCCTCTGTTTTTTTAACTAAAAATAAAAATAGAAATGTAAAAATATGTGGATAGCTAAATTAGAAAAGCATGCGAAACCCTCACAATACTATCATAATTTGGTGAAATTTGCCATTCTAGAGAGTTTAGAGTATTCTAATACTCTAGTACTTTTAAATTTTATTCATTTTTTATACATATCAAAACTATTTTAGCTGGGCGTGGTGGCACACGCTTGTAATCCCCATGCTTGGGAGGCAGAGACAGGAGGATCACGCAGGTTCGAAGCCAGCCGCGCGCGCTGGCTTAGGAGACCCTGTTTCCAAATAAAAATGTAAAAATGGGTCTGGGAGTGTAGCCCGGAGGTAGAAGGGCTTCCAGGAACCCCAGTACCACCAAAAAAAAAAAAAAACTATTTTATTCAATATATAGCTTTAGATCTAATGTAAAGACATATACTAGCGAGCAAGCCATCTTTTGAAATAGATTTTTACTTTAGGAAAATGTTAAATAGATGTTTTTTTCTTAGGTGCACAGGTGTTTTAAAATGCTATTTTTTGTATTTGGAATACCAAGGCAATGCTATATCTTTTCTTTTTACTTGTGAAGTACCAAAGGAGATGACCTGTAGTTCTTTAATTCTAAAATTGGTCCTTTTCTCAGTGTGATTTAAAATGTAGCTTCGTTCACACCTGAGACCTCTGGAAAATAAACCAAATCTGCATTTCTTTTTCAAGTAATAGCCTGTCAATCTAAGAAGAAAAAGAGAGTCTTGTTCAGTCGCTGCCTTCTCACAGCATGGCATCTGTGGCAATTTCACAAAAGATTAGTAAGCCTAACACAATTGAAAAATTAGAATCCTATTGACTGTTTCAGAATAAAATCCAGTCAGATTTAAAAACAGAATCCAAACCCCAATTTAAAATATAGCAGATTACAAAATTATTAGATACATATACACAATGAAATTTTTTTTTTTTTTTTTTTTTTTTTTGGTGGTGGTACTGAGGTTCCTGGAAGCCCTTCTACCTCCAGGCTACACTCCCAGACCTATTTTATATTTTTTAAATTTGGAAACAGGGTCTCTTAAGCCAGCGAGGCTGGCTCCAAACCAGCATGATCCTCCTGTCTCCACCTCCTAAGCACAGGGATTACAAGCATGCGCCACCACACCTGGCCACAATGGAATTCTACTCAGCAAAAAGGAAGAAGAAAATAATGTCATTTGCAGGAAAATGGATGGTCCTGGTAAACATGTTGAGTGAAATTAGCCAGTCACAGAAAAGGGTTGTGTGTTTTCTGGGACTGGCTCTATGTGGAAGCTGGGGAGTATTCCAGATACTGAGGGACTTTAGATCATGTAGTAGAAACTCCATTGGCGCCAAGGAGGTGGTCTAGGGGAAGGAGGGTGTGAGGGAGGATCAGTGAAAGAATTTCTCCCATCCACATTATGTACATACATGAAAATACCAATGTCAACCTCAATACCCTGTAGTAAGGGGAGGGGGAATGGGAAGGAGCTGAGGGAAAAACTCAAGTGCTGAGTGCACATATGTTTCTATCGCTATGATTTACATTATAATATGAGACTATAATACACCAATAAAAGTATAAAAGATAAAAATAATAGTGAAATATATTACCAGAGTATGGAGCAAAAGATACACGGGCAATATCTTTGAAGTTTTGAGATGATAGGAATTGAAAATGTTAGTGTTTGTTTTTCCTTAAAAATAATAGAGAAAAAATAAGAGTTTGCTTGTTCTGATTACAGGCATCATTTGTAGTATGAAAGCATGATGTTTTTTCAGTATCTAAATGCAAATCCAGTTTCTCACCTGCACTCTGAATGGTCTTAGTAAATGCTGATAAAGTGATGGACTACTTTGGGTTTTTGTCCCAGAAAAGAACTTCAAAGTTTTATTCTTATTGGTTATGTATTATTATTTATGTCTATGTTATTATTAATGTGTGGGCTCCTTGGAAAGGCAGACAAATTCTGATATATAATTATTCAACTATATAATAAAGGCTATGCCTGGTACTAGGACCACTCATAACTTCCCCCTGTCTTGGCCACAACAGCACCATACCAACATAAAGTAGTAAGAGGAGAATAATTAAACCCAGTGTGTAGTAACCTCATTTGTTCAATTCTTCCTGCATGATGTGCTTAATTGGTTATAGAAATCGAATTGTCTTCTACTTGAGGTTACTTCCTGTTTCAAAGTAATTGGTAATAAGGAGAAGTAATACATAGTATTGCTTTGAGTTTTAAATGAACCAATAACCATTAAATACTTATAGTGTTACCTAGGTCATATTTAGCAAATATTAGCTTTTGTGAAAATTATTATTTTAATTTAGCATTCTCAGAGATTCCTGAAGCTTGCTACAGAAATGTAATTTGCCCAGAGATTATTTTGGTTTTAGCTAAGTACACCACCCATTTATTCTATGTTACTGCTAAACAAAAATTTATTCAACAAGTAACAATTAGGTACCTACAATGAATAATATTGCTATTTGGAAATTTATAGCTTTGTTGAACAGGCAAGAGAAAAACAAAATTGTAGAGTAACAAGGAGATATAGAAAATGACTATAGTGATCTAGCGGGATAGAAAAAACATTTCTGTTTCTGGGCCCATGCCAGACACAATCTTTTCTATTTTTTTTTTTCATTTAATATAAACACATGCCCAGTAAAATTCTTAAGACAGTACTACAGGAAGCCATCACCATTCAAGTTTAGCTCCTAGGTAAAACCCATTACCAATCTCTAGCAAGGCAACAGGTTCTAGAGAAAATCAAGACCAATTACTCAAGTATATTTTTCTACTACCTTGGCATCTTCTTCTTCCTTGCCGTAGTCATCAAATCTTTTGTACTTATCTCCTGTCTCTCCCAACACCACTGCAATGATTTACAGTTGAAGAATAGTGAGATGTTACTCAGAATATGTATAGACCATGATACCAGTTGGAAAACAAGGTCAAGCCCAGCCTGACAGTCAGTGAATGGGAAACAAGCAAACTAGTGCAAAAGTCACTCTTTATTTGCTCACCAGTTTCCAGTTTTCTTTACCTCTGGCACTTGTTCTGTTGTAAGTTATGTCTGGCTACATGGTTTTCTTCAAGCAGTGAGTGACTTAAGCATTAAAATAAATAAATAAATAAAATGAATAGGCAGGGCACCTATATAACTCAGAGATGGATGCTTGCCAAGCATGCACAAGGCTCTGAGTTCATTACTTCTGCAAAAACAATAACAAATGGTAAAACAACAACTTAACAAATGGAAACATCTTCGTCTCCCAGCTTTCCCCTTCTATGAATTTTAATATGATATTAAAACCTCATCAGATTATCCCAGATTCCAGAGTGAGAAAACATGAAGAATCCCACAAGTCCAAAGGGAACAAATAGCATGAGGAAAAATAAATCTTTGTTGTGAAGCCACTGGGATCTAGGTAGTACAATCTGCCCTCTGCTGACTCATACTTCTCTGTGAGTATACCTAGTTCAAGGGCAGAGTCCATGAGGGACATACGCCAGTCCAGGTAACAATAGATCTGATAGCGTGAGACTTGACAAGCAAACAAAATATTAGTTTTATTCTAAAATAACAGCTATGTACAATCTGCAGTGATTGAGCAATAGCTTTAGGGGAGAAAAAATATTCATTATAAGCACAGAGAACTCTTTTTAATAAAATGATAAGTTCATGTAGATTTTTAGCAAAATATCATTTCTTATATCATCCCAGTGAAAACCCAAATTCAAGCTCTTTTCACATTGAATCCCAAAAGCCTTCTAAATAATTTCTATCCCTCAGTGCTGATACACAGCTTCAATATAACATGACCTTTTCAGTAAACAGTATATGTGTCATGATTTGCTTAGAATTTTTAGCACTCAAAATATCTTAAAAAATACTGAGGAATGCTGGGAAATTTTTCTGCATTTTCTATTCAATTATTTTTATTATTTTTGCTTTACTTACATTATATATCATTAGACTTTAAAAATTATTTAAAAATCCACCAGCTTTGGACAGGTATATATTTAGCGCCATCATAATGCATGAATTATTTACATTAGTCTCTTGTAGGCTTGACAGTTCTTTGACCTAGATTGAAATATTTTGTAACTTCTATTGCGTTATGTTTTACTGCCAGAGTGCGGCAGTGAATTGATTTCCTGGAGTATCAATGGCATATAGCTTTTACATATACACATATTCACAACTTTGGTCCCATAAAGCATTTGATTATTTTTTTTACCAGAGAACATGGATGGGATAACATTTATCCAACTTTTAGCATATTTAGATTTTTGTCTCATTTATATTTCTATACTCATTTATCAGCAGATAATTCTTTTTTAACTTTTGTGCTGCATTTTATCATTGTACAATCTATATAAAGGCATTGTAAGCAATATTCAATATCCAAATGTTAAAATTTGTCTGTATTTGGCACAGATAACAAAATTTCTGAGGTCAAAATTATGTAAACAATTATTTCCTTAGCATAACTGAATTTACACAAATGCAAGCTATTACAAATATGTCTCAACTTGCTTCTCTTTCTAACAGCTAGACAATTACTTTTAACAGTACTCATAATATAATTTCCTATTTTGAAATACTAAAATGTGGAAAAATATTTGGAATTCAGTGAAATTTATTATTAAAAATGACTAAATCCATAAATAGCACTAAAGGCATAGTTTTACAGTTAAGTGTAACTACAAAAATATATAATATATTCATTTCATAATTGTAATGGATGCACCTATTCAGTATATATATGCATATATATATTGCATACATATATATACAAATAATAAACATTTTTATTGGATAGATTTCTGCCATGTGAAACTTACCCTGTAAGACAATTTCAGAAAGCCCTTATTCAATAATACTCTTAAAGTTCACATGTGAAATAGTGAAATACATTTCACTATAAGTTTTTATTGATAATATCTACAAGAATGTTGGTGGTATGATTTGAATGTGGTTTGCCCCCTCCTAAGCGCATGTTGAAATTTGATTGCCATTTTGGTAGTGTTGGAAGTTAGGCCTTTAACTAAAAGGTGGTTAGGTCATTATTGCCTAGTGGATTAGTTCCTAGAAGAATGCATTGTTTTAGATCTTGGCTCCCCTCAGGTTTCCCTTATTTAGATGCACCCATGTGCCCTCTCTCTTGGCACCAAGAGCTGAAGCAACATGAGATTCTCTATTTGGTTCAAAAGCTAAAGAGATGAAAATACCATTATTTGGGGCTTCGCAGTTTTTAGAGCCAAGAGCAAAAACAACAAAAAACTTCTACATAACTCACCTAGTCTCAGCAATTTCTAGCAGCAGAAGACAAATAAGACATTGGTTTTCTTCTAGCAAAGACAATCTAGAATAAATGCTAAGCCCAGCCACTCCTGAGTCTGATTTTTCTTTCTGTTTTGCCTGTTATCTTTCCGTATCTCTGAGCTATGTTGGTAGTGGTTGTCTTGTTTCCTAGGCAAGTTAGTATGATTAAAAGGATCTCTCTGTTCAGAAACTTTTGATTTTGTAATATTTTCTGACATGCCATTCAGCATTTCTATCTGACACTCTTCTAAATGTTATTTAATTTTCTTTCACATCCTTTGCATATAAATAATATCATAACAGGCTACAGTGGAAGAAAAGAGAAGTATCACGGAATTAACTAATATGAACTGCCATCATGCTTATTGTGATTATTATTTACCTGTACTTTAATTTACAAAACAAAATAGATTAAAACCATTTCAGAAAAGTAAATTGCTTTCATTTTAATGTAAATATGCAATCACTTCTGTAATCCATGTATAAATACATGCATTTTTGAAGGAAGAATGTAATTGCTCACTGATGTACACTAACAAAATCCATTCTCTTATATTAAAAGGCCTGGTGATGTGAAGGATAGTAATTATCAGCATAGTACTCAAGTACTACTACACTTCTGGGAATTGTTTCTGGCAACTATTCAAAAGGATTTCATGATACTTTTTTTCTTTTTGGTGGACTTGGATACTTGAAGAAGTATTTTGAGCTCAAGGAATAATCAAGTGATTAGTCTCCAAAAACATTGTTTTCAGACTTGTTACTATTAACAAGGTTGTTTATAAAACATGAACACAGTGCTTTGTACTAAAGGGACCATAATTGAGACTATAAAAACAAAAAATATATATATATAACTGCAAATAACTCTGTTGCAAATTTTCAGAAATAAAAGGGTTTTGTGTTACTGTGCTCTTAGAAAAACCTCTCATGGAAAAATTTAAATGACTGGTGTTTTTAATCAGATTGGCTCTTGAATTACTTAGAAGAGGGCTATACATTGAGCACAGGTGAATGTTGATTCTGTAAAGCTGATGTGGGTTATTGGAAACTGATTCTCACTAGGAAGAGATGTACAGTGGTAACCAAAAATTCCTTAAAGAAGTGGCCCATTAATGGTCCCAGGAGGAATTTAGTTCACCCATTGCAAGCTTTGGAGTTTTGGCAAATAATGGGGGGAGGGAGTTGAATAAACCTTCATGCTGATTTTTAAACTAACATTGTTAAAGTTTAATTTTCACCTTTATCAGTTCTCATGGTGAGTGAGACTCCAGCTCTGTACTTGTTAAGTTAGGAAATAATTCACAGAAAAAATATCTAATTAAATTCAATTTCATTTGTGCCATTTCAACAATATACTGCATCATGTCTCTATAATTAAGGTTCTGTTTTAAATCCTAGGATATTTTTCTATACTGTGTTTTTATTTGTTGGAGGTGAATGAAAAAAATATTTTGAAGTGGTTGAGTAGTAATGCTGGTAATACATCGGCAAGACCTAGAATTTATTTTTGGTTCAGCTTGATGAGCATGCGATTCTAAATTAGATGCTTGCATACAATGAAGACCTGTGGAACCTAATCAGCCATGTGATATAATATTTGCTTAATATGAATAAATAATAGTAAATCTGAGAACAACCAGGACACAGTGGTGCATGCCTATAATTCCAGTACTTGGGAGTCTAAGACAGGAGGATCATAGGTTTAAGGCCAGCATGCAGTAACTTAACAAGATCTTGATTTCAAATTTAAAAAAAATACGATAAAATGAAACAAAATAAGTCTGGAGGTTTACCCTAAAAGTAGAACACCCTCAGACTCAATTCTTAGCACCACAAAATCAAAAAATAAATCTGAGGACAGATCCCCAAATATAACAGCAAACTCTCCTACCTTTAGTCTGGTTGTCTTTTCTATTTGAGTCACAACTTTTTAAACTGTGTTGGGACCTGGCTGTAGTATATGTAATAGATTATTTGATGGATATAGTACAAAAGAGGAGAAAGTAATTTCATAATTTATATATAAACCAGGCACCAAGCAGGATCATTTCAAGGCAACTCGCTCAGAAATATGTTTAGACTTAATGTCTTCCTAAAAATGTCAGGCTCATTTGGCTACTTTAGAATTAAATTTCCAAATGTTTGGGGCATTTTACAACTTTTTATGATTAAATTGTCTTTTATTTGTTGTTTTGCTTTCTGTTATCTTTCAGTTTCAAAAAATCTCTTAGTACAGCCGGGCGTGGTGGCCCATGCTTGTAATCCCCACGCTTGGAAGGCGGAGTCAGGAGGATCGCGCAGGTTCGAAGCCAGCCACGCTGGTGTAAGAGACCCTGTTTCAAAAATATAAAAATAGGTCTGGGAGTGTAGCCCGGAGGTAGAAGGGCTTCCAGAAACCCCAGTACCACCAAAAAGAAAAAAAAAATCTCTTAGTACACATTATTTTCAGTAGCCATCCATCCATGTAATATTTAACAGATTTATTTTGAGTTTCTTTGTATGCCTTGACTGGAAAGGCTTTGTTGAGGTCAGTTGGGTGAATAAGGCAAAGTCTTTTCCCTCAGGAATTTAATATTCTGCAATATAATATTTTTTGTTTTTTCTATTAAACTTTCAAAGAAACCATAAAGCACCTTTGAGTATTTCAGTTATTTTCTTGTATATATAGCCAGCTTCAGAGAGTCTTTTCTTAGTCTTTAAAAAAACAAAAGATTCCATACATTGTTTGCAAATTAAATGATTTAATTTTAATTCCTACATAATATTTTCAATACACATTAGTGTGCTAAGTGGATATTCTTGTGCCAGGAACATTTTTCTAATTGGCATGAAAGGAAAGATTTTTCCTAAAAATTTTTTGATAAACTTGTTGAAATCATCCATAGGTGCTTTTTCTATAGATGATAGCATACAACTGGATGCAGTATTGTTTTAAGTATAAAAGGTATCTAATGATTTACTCACTGAAATTATGGATTTCACATGCCATTACCCTACTCTTGCTCCGTTTTCCTCTTAGCCAAGGTCAAACCATTAGTAACTTTCTTCCCTTGAAAGAAAACTGCTGAGATGTCATCTTGGACCAGAAAAAGAATCTTAAATGTCATATTCTCTAGACCTTTAAGTGTTAGGCTAAAAATCATAAACCAGAAAGATGGCATGATGTGTCTAACACTGCTATTTGTAGTAATGAAGAAAGTTACCAGGACAAGAATGTGGTAGAGCCGGGCATGGTGGCGCACGCTTGTAATTGCAGCATTCGGGAGGCTGAGACTGAAGGATCACGGTTCACGGACAGCCTCAGATACTTAGTGAGGCCCTCTGCAACTCAGTGAGACCCGGTTTCAAAATAAAGAATAAAAAAATAGGGCTGGGGGTGTAGCTCAGAGGTAGAATGCCCCTGAATATGGTAGAGCTTAATGAATTCAAGGCTCAGCTCTTACATACGTTGTCACTTTATCAAGACTTAATTCTTTTGACTTGCAACAAATCATTTAACTTCTCTCTGCTGGTTTTATTACATGGCAAGGTAACAAAAATTAATTCTTTTAAAAGGCAGGATGGACGTAACGATATTTTTTGTTTTCAATTTATATTTACCATGAACTTACAAGATTGAGCTTACCTGTGGTTGTTTAGCAGCAGAAGGGGAACTGTATAGTTTACATTCCATTCACCTATGTTCTGGGCAACGTCGCTGTGACATATTGTTGGATTATGAAACAGCCATTTTACAATGAAAGTTGGTAATAATCCCTTTGCAAGTTGGGAATTTCCTGTCTGCTCTTTGCCTTGTTTTACATTTGGCTTGTAGCTCTGGTCATAGGTTTTGTGACTTCATGCTTCTGGCATCTGGGTGTCTTATGGGGACAATGGGGCAAGTGGGTATGTCTATACTATTGCTCTAAATTTGTGTAAGGTGACCCAGCTGCAAACTACATCACTGCTTGTTCCCATGGTATAACTGATATTTTCTAATCCTTACTTCAACAATTCAGTGTTTGCCCTCTGCTCCTTATCTCACTGTAGATAATATTATTTTCTTAGCAGAAGAAACAAAGTATGACCATTATTCATAGTTTCATTTATCTTTAAGCATTATTATACATGATGATGGGTTACCAAATATGTCTGTTGGAACCAGTTGTGACTTTTCCATGAAGGAGGATAGCTGAGATAAGGGGTGAGATCTAGGGTACAAAGGTAGGCAGCCTCTGACCCTGTGTCATTGTATGTCAGATATGATGTCCTAAAGGCAGTTCCAAGGTAAAATATAGGAAAGTGAGTCCAAGACAGGTCATCGGTTAAGGAGAGGAGGTGAAAAATCAGAGGACAAACCAGAGAAGATGAGAATAAGAAGCAAGAGAGTAGAAAGTATGAATGGTCAATGGTTCTCAACTTAGGGTACTTCTGAACTGCCCGAAGAGTTTATTCAATGGTTGCCTGGAGGGCTTATTAAAACTGGATTGCATCCCCAGAATTTCTCTTTAGGTAGATCTGTGATGTGGCCTGAGAATTTTCATTTCACCAGTTCCTAAGTAGTAACAGTAATGCTGGTCTGCGGATCATACCTTAAAAACCATTGGTCTAAATAAATTCATGAGCTTTTCGGGTATTTTGTTAGGTGAACACAATTTTTTTAAAGGTTTGAAATCAGACTAAGCAAATATTTTGGCTTTTTTAATTTAAAATGGCTTTTTAAGCTTATAAGGTTATGGACCTTCTTCTTTATATTAATACATAATAAGACTATATTCTTGTTACATAACCTATATAGAAAGTATTTTCTATCAATAAAAGGTGATTTATTTCCTTTTTTATTTTTATTTTTTGGTGGTACTGGGGTTCCTGGAAACCCTTCTCTGGGCTACACTCCCAGACCTATTTTATATTTTTATTTGGAAACAGGGTCTCTTAAGCCAGCGCGGTTGGCTTCGAACCTGTGCAATCCTCCTGCCGTCTCCACTTCTCAAGCGTGGGGATTACAAGCGTGTGCCACCACACCCAGCTTATTTCCTATTTTTGTGGCTTAACAAATTTTATAGTACTCTGATTAAGCATGTATTTTCTGAAAGCAGATTGCCTGAGTGTCAAATTTTAATTCCACTTCTGGCTTTGTACCTTGTAGTCACAAATACCTTAAAGTCCCAGCACTTTCTTTGTAAAGTGAGGATATTTCCGATTGCATAGGATTGTTGTAAGAAATTAATAAAGCATTGGCTTTAAGCCACTTATTGGAGTGCCCGGCATATAATAATTGCTCCACAAATGTTAGCTATTATTGGAACAATGAAATAAATGATTTTGTTCAGGAATGTGACTTTCTATATAGTACTTTGGTAGTTATCTCAGGTTTAACCTGATACGTTGTTCTCTGTAATTCATTATAAATCTTCTGCTAAGATTAGCCATGAGTTGACATGAAGTTATAAATTATATGTAAAGAGTGTGATTAAGTACAATACAGATAGCCAAGAATCTAAAATTCCCTCTAGCAAATTTCAGTCTAAGAAGGAAGCACCTTCTGTAGCATATGGCTAAGGTCATCCACTGTGGGAGTGGATTACCCAGGTCTGTGTTCCAACTCCATCCTTAACTGACTGTGACCTTTGACAGGATACTTGATTCTTTGTTCCAAGAATTTTCACATGTGAGATGGTGATAATAACAATAACCTATTTCAGGGGGTCATTACATGTATATATGTTCATACATGTGGATATGTATGAACATGCACACATGCTCAAGTATACACACACAAGATGTCATATATACAATGCCTAAAGAAAAATAAATGCTTCTATAGTTTGCTGTTATTCATATTTACTTTGTATATAAATATATTTTGGCAAAATATTATCTCATCAGTGAATTGCAATTACACATTATAATGAGATTCAATGTGATAAAAGCATACATGCACACAGAGCTTTGATTTTATGGAAAAATCTGAAAATTTAATAGAATAGCATAGGTAGGTCTGTGATAAATTTAAAAACAGATTAACAAGTGTTATCTTAAACCATATAAGAATGAAAACTCCTCTTAACTCTCTCCATAGCCCTCTTAAAAATATAATTAGTGTTTCACTTATAACCAGAGTTAGTATCTTTAAGATGATTTAGCCATTAATGATGTTCTACAAAAATAAAAAATAAAAATGAGGGAGAGAGAGAACCTGTTCATATTAACAACATTTCTAAGCATTTAAAGGATGCGATAAACTTCATAATTGCCAAGTTCTGTGTCTTTTCCTCCATCTCTCATCCCCTGGCCTTGCATCTACATTTGACAGTATTGACCACTCTGTCAAGAATGGTGAAATCATCCCTTTACTAAGCCCAACTGAAACGTGGCTTCCCTACCAGCCATTACTTCTGAATCCCCCCAGCACACCTTGCATCATCTGTCTCCCCTAGAAGGGTTCACTAGAACCTAGAGCATCCCTTGTGTCTCAGGACACTTCTTCCCTCTGAAGGCTCAGTGATTTCTAAGGCTTTCTCTTCCCTCTCTAAGCTCTGAGCCTCACATCTTTCTGTTCTTTCAACCCAGTCTAGCCCCATATCCACAAAGCCTGGTAGAATTCCCACCTGAATTCCTTCTTGCTGCATAAAAACTGAACTTATTTCAGGAGTATTGCCATTTCCTCTTCTTACAGTACCCTTGGGTGTCAGAAACACCACCCTGGGCCCAGCCCCTGGGCTTAAATGTTGCTGTCTCCTCTGACTCATCCCTTGTATTCCTTTCTTAACTGCAAGTTCATTTTGACTTTTCCCCCTGATGTAGTTTCACTGCCAACAGCCTTCTAGGTCAGAACCTCATTACCCTAACAACTACTGCCCAGAAACCAGGCGGCCCCCTAAGCCCTTGCCCTGCAGTTCATCTTTGGAAGCACCAACAGGCTAACCTTCCTTTCTACAAGCCTCCTGCCCTTTCTGTTTTGCCCATATCAAGTGAAGACACTTATGCCTGGCTTTCAGATATTTCCATAGTTTGCATTAAAAAAAAAACTTTATTCCCCTTTTGAGCCTAGGTAGACACTGCTCTGGACAAGCCTTTGACCATGTTCCCATGAACACACCTTGTATTCCCCACCTTCTAGATTTTCCTGCCTCTCGGCAGGCAACCACTACATTTACATTCAGCATTTCATAGTCCTTTTATCTTGTGTAAACTTTTGCAGTATGCATCAACTTTGTTGTTCAGGTATAGAAAGATGGGAACAATTCTTTACCTATTCTTACATTTTGTCTGAATCTGAAGTAGCATCTGGGACAGTACACACACACACACACACACACACACACACACACACACACAGAACCACTGAATATTACCCCCTGAATGAGACCAAAGAGAAAATGTGGCATCCAGTCCCCTTAATAAGTAAAGAAGGAACTCAAACCTGTGTTGGATATTTTATTTTATTTTTGAGTTTGATATTTTAAAATTTAATAGCTGCCTCTTTAGACATACGGTTTCTTCTATTCATAGCAAATGGAATCTAGTTGCCACTGACATTATTTATATCTAGTTTTACTTTAAGAAAGATTTGCTTCTGATTAAAATACTTATGTAGAGAGAAATGTTAAATCACTAATAGTACCATGGCTAAGAAAATATGACAAAAATTATGAAAGTAATACTCAAGTGATAGAAGCCTTAAAAATACTGCAATATCTTATGGCTAGAGTCTGCCCTTTATTCAATAATTGTTGACTGACTACTATTTCACACCAGTTAACCTAAAAAAAATAGCCTTTAGACCCACTGATTCCCTAAAAGCCCTTATGACAAAATAAACAGATTAGTAATTTTCACAGCTACATTTTCAGCCTAAGGTTCAAGGGAAGAGAAAAAGATCAATTTTCAAAAATGTTTCTGGCTCCTCTGAGATTGTCCTTTTATCAAGCTCAGTAGAGATGTGATGGCATTAGTACAGAGCCATCCCGAGGCAGGGAAGAGTGGACATCAGCTCCCTCTGCTACACACTGTGTCTCCTAGGACTCTTGGCACAAAGTTAAGGTAAGCAAACCTCAACACATTAAACACTGAGTGAGGTTTTAAAAAGTTAAGCTGGGTGCAGTGGTACACATCTGTAATCCAAGTTTGGGAGGCTTAAAAAGGAGGAGTATAGTATTTGAGATCAGCCACAGAAAACTAGCAAGGCTCTCAACAACCCAGTGACACCCTGTTTCAAAATAAAATATAAAAAGGGCTGAGGGTGTAGCTCAGAGGTAGAATGTTCCTGGGTTCAATCCCCAGTACCACACATACACACAGTTAAAATTTCTATCTACAAAAAAACATACAAAGAAAAGAGGCCTTTGTAACTTGCATGCTGATTGCTGTTCAATCTCCCTTTCTTATTTTGGAAGCTTAACAGCCACCTCAGCAGCCCTATGTTACAGTGATTTCCGCCAGCAAGTTTAGTCTCTCTGACCACACTCAATGAATTATAGGCCTCAAAGTACACTCTCTGCTGGAGAGCACAAATAGATTGTGGCTAGAGGCCTGTTTACAGTGGGGCTTAAAAAGTCAAAATCTAAAATGCAAAAATCTCTGAACACTGGGAGATACAAAAAAGGGATCCACTATTCAGTGTAATTCTGATTTAAACTTCCCACAGTTAGGTGTTATTCATGGGCACAGAACATGAAAATTGACACTGAAAATTTGGAGGACTCATGGACTCCATCTGACCAACTGGCTACAAATTCTGTGGTCCCCACAGTCCTTTGCATTCAGTCATCTGTTAGAACTTACAGAACTCAGGAAAATACTATACTTATAATTAAAGTTTTACCACAAAATAGGACCAGTGAAACAGACCTATAGGATGAGGTCTGCGGTTTCTATGTCCTCAGGATATTTCATCCTCCTGGTACATCAATGTGTATCATAAACAAGGAAGTTTTTCCAGTTCTTGGTATCAAGATTTTTTAGTGGGGTTTCACTATGCTGGCATGATTGAATCATTTGCAACATAATCGGGGTCTATCTCCAGTCTTACTTTCATTCCTGTAGTTTGGCAGGTCAGGTTGATTTCACAAGGCTGGAAGCCCTAACTCTTTAATTGCATATGGCTATTCCTGGCATGGCCAGCTGCCATTTGAAACTATCTTAGAACCCACAGTAAATTGCCTCATTAGCATAAACTCAGCTGTGATCTTAAGGGCCTATGATGAAAAACAAAGACACACTTAGTATTTTGGAAATTCCAAGGATTTAGAGCTTCTTCCCAGGAAGTCAGGACCAAGACCAAATAAATTCTTTATTATATAACACATGGTAAATGCAAATGAATTGCACCTATCTTGAGTCTCAAAAATATGGCAAATTTTTTTATGATAGAGAAATTCACCAGAAAAATCCCATTTAAATATAAAATAAATGGCCATTGAACACTAATGGAATCATTTTATTTGTTTTTCACTCATTCATTCATTCAACAATATTTATTGAGTACCTCCTATGCTATTTACTTCAAATATACTGTTACATTGCCAGTGTAATGGGAGATTGTTTGTATTATGTAGAAAACAGGAAGGTTGGACCATTGGAAACTATTTCCTGCTTTCAATTCCAATCTAAACAAACTTGAGGTCTAAAATAATTGTTTGTCAAGAGTGATGTAAGAAAATCCTCCAAATATGGAATGTTAGGCATGAATATTTGTGAAGGTTTGGGGAAGGTGGATATAATAGGTGCTATATTGTTTGTTTAATCATAAGGTTACCATTAGGCCTTATGTTTGTAAACAAAACCAAGAAATGCTTTGAAATGTCATATGTTATAAATTGTTCTTTTTTTGCTTTCCTGTAATTGGAGCAACATACTAATTTATACAAGTTGTGACTACTAACAGAGAGCAATCACCTCACAGACTTGTACCGAAGAGATGAAACCATCCAGGTGACAGGAAATGGCCACGTGCAGAGTCCTCGCTTCCCCAGCAGCTACCCGAGGAACCTCCTTCTGACATGGCGGCTCCATTCCCAGGAGAAAACAAGGATACAGCTAACGTTTGACCACCAGTTTGGATTAGAGGAAGCTGAAAATGATATCTGTAGGTAAGTGAGGAAACGTTTTCTTTTTTAAAAAATTGTTTATTATTTCATTATATGCATGCATTATATTGGGGTAAAAAACTTTTATGTATATACATGTACACATCACTGATTTAACCCCTACTCAATTCCTACCCCATACATGGTACTATCCCAAGGCAAAAAAGCAACAATAAAAAATAATTTAAAACATCACATCAACTATTCCTCTTGAGCCCTTTGGACTTATCCAAGTTGTGCCCCTTCTTTTTCTAAAAAGCATTGTATTAGTCCCACCAGATAAAATAATGCAGACTGCTACTGCAGAGGGCCTGAAATGACTCATAGCATCTTACTTTGGCAACTGTCATAACTCCCAAAGAAGGATGTCGTCTGGAGATGCATGGCTCTCCTGGCACAGAACAGCCTTTAAAAGAAGGAAGATGAATTTGATATCCATCTTGTACATTGAAGCCCTGTGTCCCTGGGCAAAGCCTACCTTGGGCTTAGGAGTCATAATCCCCAGCTCAGCCCCAGGTGCTGACCCAGACCATTGTAATCACTGTGACTTCCCCAGTGCAAGGAGAAGGTTGTGATGGGAATCTGGGTAGCAGAACTTACTCTAAATTTTTAGGTTGTTTTTCTCTTTGGTGTGCGTGGGTGTAGTACTGGGGATGAAACCTAGGGGTATTCTACTGCTGAGCTATACCCCCAGCCTGAGTTTTAAATTTATTTTAAAACAGGGTCTCACGAAGTTGCAAAAGGCCTCACTAAGTAGCTGAGGCTGTTCGCGAACCATGATCCTCCTGTCTCAGCTTCCCAAGTACTGCGATTTCAAGCATGTGCCCCCGGGCCCAGTCTAAATTTGCAGTTTTAAGACTTCAAATATGTGTAGGAAGGACAAGAAGACGGCTACCCCAAAGTCTGTCTGTCCCTCAGGTGTTTGCTTCTGTAGTTTCTAGGTCAGGGGTAGAAAATGACAGCTGTGCCTGATAATCTTCCTTCTTAGCATATTTATCAGAGAAAGTCCAGGCTATTGTTCTCTCACTCAATTATCATGAGTGAAACTTGGGAAGGATTTTTTTTCCTTTCTGTACTTTACTGCATATACTCCTTCTGCATCACCAATGAGCTACTGAACTGTTAAATCTTTTTAGCAGGTTTATTTTCCTTTGAATAATAAAAAGTGGCGCCTCAAATTTGGTTGTTCTTTGTTGCATGTTTATTATGCTGACAGCTTTTATTATGTTGCTATTTTTCTGAGAATAACAGCAGTTGACTATTATATTCTAGGACCATAGAGGGTAATGTATGCCAGAAAGCAGAGACGAATACCTTCATGGAGAGCCAGTTAATATTTACAAAGAGAATAAACTAAAGCTGGTCTTGCAC
This sequence comes from Muscardinus avellanarius, assembly GCF_963383645.1. Taxonomy (NCBI): domain Eukaryota; kingdom Metazoa; phylum Chordata; class Mammalia; order Rodentia; family Gliridae; genus Muscardinus; species Muscardinus avellanarius. Next base: position 149,563,183 of record NC_137786.1, read on the forward strand.
CTTTCCAACCTTGAAAGGGAGAACTAACTTTCTGTGCTGACAAAAAAAGGAAAAAAATATGAAAAAAAGAAAACATGATTAAAAGATTGTTAAAGGTGATGACATGATAGGTATCTTGATCTGTTTTACCCACAGAACACTGCTAACAACAAATATCTGGGCCATTTTTATCCAAACCAACCAACCAAAAAACTAATTTGCCAACAACAGCTAGATGTCCTACAATTAAATTCTGACACTATCATTCGGAGCTAGTGTCCAATCCCACAAGACTCCCCTTCTAGTTAAATGTTACTCACAGTTTCTAGGCCTCCCTTACACACACACAAACACACACACACACACTCACTCACTCACTCACTTATATATATTTCAGGCCTTTTTATTTTAAAAACAGAGTCTCACTAAGTTGTTGAGGCTATTGCTAAGTTACTGAGTCTGGCCTCAAATCTGTGATGCTCCTGTCTCAGCCTTCCATGTAATAGGATTACAGGCAGTGCCAACCCTGCCTGGCTTAGGCCTTCCCAATTTTTAACTGACCAATTATAAATCAGGGGCCCACAATCTTTTCCTTGGCTTCAGTGATTTTCTAAAACAGTTCACAAAACTCAAAGGAGCACTTAACTTACCAGTTTATTACAGAAGATACAACGTAGACACAGCCAAATGGAAAGGATGAATCAAGTCTAAGAAGGACGCTTTCTCCAGGTGTGCCACCTCCCAAGCACCTCGATGCGGTCACCAACCCAGAAGTTGTGGGGCCTTAGGCAGGTGTCATTAAATAGGCATGGGCTTGATTAAACCACTGGCTATTGATGATTTAACTCAATCTCTAGGCTCTCTCCCCAGAGATCTAGAGGGTGGGACTGGAAATAAATTATTCTTTGCCTTTCTGGTGAGAAACCTCCATCCTGAAGCTACTGAGTGGCCCACCAAGAGTCAGCACACTAGCATAAACTCAGGTATGGTTTAAAGGAGCTTGTTATGAATAATAAAAGGAACTCCCCCAATCCATCACTCAGAAATATGAATAATAAAAGGAACTTTCCCAATCCATCACTCAGAAGTTCCAAAAGATTTGAGGTAGGAACTGAGGATAAAGGTCAAAAAAAAAAAAAAAATATATATATATATATATATATATATATATATATGTGTGTGTGTGTGTGTGTATACCATATATATTATGTTATATATTTATATATTCAATAAATATTTAATGTACAATATCATTAAATATAGTAAATATTAATGATATCATCAATATATTATTAATATAAGTTCTTAAGTTATTTGTTGTATACTTATATATTGTATTTATTTTTATTATATCCAATATCACATAAAGAAGGCCACCAGTGAGCCAGGGTTTGATCCTAGTGCGCCCTTTGGATATCCTGGTCTTGACAATAGAGGATTAAGTGTTAGAGTAGTTTCCTTTCTGGATACTTTATCATATCTATTTCCTTCTCAAAACTTATAGAATGAGGTAGAGGAGGAAGAGAAAGAAATAGATCATAGACTTGCTTTAGAATCCTTCCTAAAAGTTAAAAAAAAAAGAAAAAAAAACATGTTGTACTACTTTGAACTCTTTACTTGGGACTAAAAGTAAATTTACACTCATGTCTTTTCTTAAACACAAGTGACCTGTTGTGTTAATAATGTTTCAAGAATATTCATGTTTTGTGCAGTAAATATGATTTACACATATTGTATATAAAAATGAAATGCAATTGATTTCCTACCATCTGTTCCAAAGACTCCTTGATGTTTACATTGTAATATTTTATTGCCTGAATAATGATTCTTTGTTAGTGCTTTTCACCTTCCAAGCACCATAGGAACGTTAAAGTAATTAATTTACACAGCACTCGGGAGGTATGCAGCTGGTAAAATTATATAAGCCTTCTTATTTTTCCCATAAGGAAACTGAGGCAAAGGACATAAGGGCCTCATAAATCACTGTCAAAGAAATCAGTCACGGTATTATTATTTTTCACCTACTTCTAGATTACCCTTCCCAATCCAGTGTGACTGCTGAGGTGTATGAGTAAAAGTAGCTAATCCATGTTGTTTTTTCTTTATATTCAGACCTGGCATTTCTTATGCTGATTCCTTAGTAAATGGGACAGAAAAATACAAGATGCACCAGAGACTCTTGTCACTATTCACCCTGAATGCCCATCATTTGCTTGTGTCTTTAACATCTGAAATCATTTGGGGAAAGGTGGAGCTTACGAGTGAGACAGTGATGACCATAAGAGAAAGACAGAGTTCAGACAATCAGATAGATCATCTAGTAACATGCATGATCCGTAGAAGACATTAACTCTGTCAAGTTTGAGTTCAGAAAACCTAATCCCAAATTAGTTTTCCTTTTAACATTTCTGTAGGTTATAATTTTTGTTTCAGTTGGCAGGTCATGAGAATCACTTATGTTGATTTTAATTTCTCAGTGAAATTATGAATTTCAAAATCTGCTTTAGTCAAAATATATTCAATTATGATAACTTGATTCTAGGTATGATTTTGTGGAAGTTGAGGATATATCCGAAACCAGTACTATTATTAGAGGACGATGGTGTGGACACAAGGAAGTTCCTCCAAGGTTAACATCAAGAACAAACCAAATTAAAATAACATTCAAATCTGATGACTACTTTGTGGCCAAACCTGGATTCAAGATTTATTATTCTTTTGTGGTAAGTAGCTAAACCACCCTATGATTAGAAGCAGATACTGGCTTCATGAAGTATAGAGATCATTTTCTGAGATTAAATACAGTGGTGTGAGGGCAAATTAATTTTATTAATTCCTGCTGGCACATTTTTTCTTACCCTATGGCCAAAATATAAAATTCTCTATTTGTGAGAAACAGCATTTTGGATCTATTAAGTCAATTGAAGGACATGCATTTTGAAAAAAGAGCTTGGTAAATAGAAAAAGAAAAACAGTTCATAGAGAAACAGATGCAAAATTACCTTTAGTTAAATTGAAGCAAGGTATTTAATAATATAGCCAAATAGGTTTTAGGAATTAAAGCTAAAGAAAATATTTCATCTTTTAGTTTGAAAAAAATGCTCATAACTTTCATCAAAGAAAAAAGTCCTGATGACTAGGTGATGGCCCAGACTGAGGAAGGGGTTGTGTTGTAATTACAGCCTTAGGGGTAGGCAAGCATCTTTAAGATCATACTATACTTAGAACCCAAGGATTAATCTTGTTTATTGCATGTAGGGCTTGTTTGTGCTCTCACTTCTACTTAAACACCTAGCAGCTGTTTTCAACTTTAAATGGTTCTGTTAGAAAATGTTTACCGTCATATTGAGCCAAAATCCACATTGCAGTAATTCTAGTTGTTGGGTCACTGACAAGTATGTATCTTCTTTACTCATTCATTCACTTGGCATCAAGGATGGATGCCAAATAGAACAGGGGACTATAAATGGAATCAGTTTGTTGAGGTTTTTCCTTCTTAAGAATTCAATTTTGAATAGGAAAAAAATCGTGCTTCTTTTTTAGTCTGATGGCTTTTTGCATTATACTGAGCTATTAAAGGCTAGGCTAATCTACATCAGAACATTGTAAATGAAAAAAGAGCAAGTAGTGGCACTGATTCCAGTCCTAATTTGAAAATAATCCATCAAGCACAGTTTACATTATTGCAAAATCATGCAGTGCTACTCCACATTAAAATTGAAGTGTTGAACATTTTGATTCCTACATTTCTTTCCATTTTAATGTGTTCATTGATGCATCTGGTCTCAGTTGTTCATGGACAAAGCAGACTTGGCATGTTAGAATAGTGATAGATAGGCTTTGTGAAAGACGTTCTTTCTCCCTTTCAAATATTAAGCACTGTTAGAACTAACATACATGCTTTCTATGATGCTTTGATGATGACTAGGTTGAGTGGTCTGTAAGTCAGAAACACTCCAACTCTAACATAAGATGTTTAAGACAACACAATTACTGTTATAGAAGACCATACAGATATGGGCTAGAGAAGTAGTGAATGCTCTCATCTCGGGTGTCTGGGGTCTTGTTATTGACTCACACTCCTTTTATAGCCAGTTTTAGGTGAAGTATTGGACAACTATTCAACATCATTGCCTTCCCTCATTCACCTCCACTCATTTGTGCTCTAAATTAATGGCTATAGTTGGAACATTTTGGTGTATGTTCTGACTGGCCTCTCTGTTCCACTGAGATACTTACATCTTCCCTATCCTAAAAACCTTCTAGCACTCAATATGGTCAACTAGGAATAATGTGTTTTGGCTGCTGAAGTTCAAGAGGTAAAAATGACCTTAACCTTCAAATCTATAGAGACTCTAGTTATGTAGCCTTTTCATATAACTCTTCTGTTTCATTCTTGTTCAGTACCTGTAGAGCATCATATATATATCATGGACATGAGATTGGGAAAATTATTTTATTTGCATTTATATTTTACTTGTACAGCCTTTAAAGCAGGTTCATAAACTCACTATGCTAAGATTAATACTGAAAGTGGACTAGATGTAAAGCGAATATGAAGACAGTGGGGTTAAAAAATGGCAAGCCTTCATCAAGTATATTTGGGTAGTGATTTTTAGAATAAAAAATTTCTTAAGGTTCGAAACAGCTATATTGCAAACTCTACTTTAAGAAATGACAGGTGTTCCATAAATCTGAGCCTTAGGAATAGTTGCTGAGGAGTCAAAGTGCCGCTGAAAGATGGCAAGTAGCCATTAAAAGAGGTCAGATCATCCCCCGTCTGTCTCTACCTTTCATTTTCCTGCCTCTCCTCCATTATCTCTGTTCTTCATGCCTCAGTGAATGCTCAGGTGCAGGGAGACTTCTGATGCTATAGGCAGTAGGTGTTCAGGACCCACAAGAGCCTAGTGCACTGAATCACATCGGCATGGTTCATGCTCATATGTTTTTGGAAAATTCCAGTGTACATGTCAAATTAATATTTTTTTTTCTCTAGCAAACTATGGGAGACTATTGCATAACATTAAGATAACTTATTTGGAGTTAGGAATGATTGGATCTTTCATTCCAATTTTATTTGATGTGATGGAACTCAATCTCCTACCTTTTGTGTGTGTGTGTGTGTGGTACTGGGGTGAAACCCAGGGGCTTTCTACCTCTGCACTACACTCCCAAAGCTATTTTATATTTTATTTTGAAACAGGGTCTCACCAAGTTGCTGGGAGCCTTACTAAGTAGCTGAGGCTGGCTTTGAACCTGTGCGATTCTCCTGTCTCAGCCTCCCAAGCTCTGGGATTACAAACATGTGCCACCACGCTCAGCAATCTCCTACCTTTTTTAGGAGGTCAAAGTGAGGTACTATAGACTTTTCCCACAATAGGCAGCATAGGTAAGTGGGATCAGAGCTGATAACGCACACTTAGATTAAAGGCAAGTTGTACCAGCTACTAATGACATGGTATTAAACAATTTTGTTATCTTTTAAACAGTCTTTAAAATTGAAGTTGGTATGAAATTTTAAAATAATAGGAATATTTAGCACAGTACCTATAATACAGTTAGTGCTAAACAAAAGGGGATCATTATTCATTATTCAACCTTAACAGGACTCTTTTATAGGTATAGATATATAGATATAAATATGTATATTCCAGCTAAATGATAATGAACTTTTCAAAGGTTGGACAAGTATCTCCTTCCTATGTAACTACACAGTTATTTATGCTCGATTATGTTTGTTGAATTGACCTATACCTGAGAACAGAGTATTCATAAAAAGAACTGCCTGATTTCATTTTCTTATACTCTTGTCAGCCATCTTTTCCAATTTCACTCTGTTGAGGAGAATAGACAGCTTTAGAATGCATAATTAAGCATATTGGTTAATGCTATAAAATTTGCTTGATGTGATTATCTAAATAAGTTAGGATCTCCCACTGCAAATGCAGTTCATTGGGAATTGAAATAATGGTGACATGGCCAGAAATCTTCCTTTAGAAGATCACAAAGTACGTTAATGGAAAGGTGTCCCATCACAATACACCCAGTGGATAGTGCACCAAAAATGAACAGACAAGATTACCAATCTCACTTCTGCTGCTTCCTGGCTCAGTTTCCTCATCTAAAAATCAGGAATAATGCTACCAGACATGAGGTAGTTGTGAAAATTAAATTAGATAACTTTGATAAATGACTCTCCCTAGAACTTATTAATGACTCAGATATTTGTTACTGTGAGAGTTATCATTATGACTGGTATTATCATTAACATATCAGGTGACAATTAGTCCTATATTGACAGCCCAGTTATAAGTGTGTGTATATGTATGTGCATGTGTGCTTTTGTGTGCATATATGTGTACACTCTGACCATAATTCATTTTCTTCATTCAAGAAAAATTTGTTACGCTGTAGCAAACATGAGAAATGTTTTTTTTATAATATAATGTGTGTGCTCATGCACATTCATGCACCCTTAACAGAAAGGAACTTTTTACCAAATTGAAAAAAAAGAGACAAAGCTATTAAATACTTTCTTATTATATTAATAAAGTCTAGTTTATTTCATAAATTGAAATTTGCTAATATTCACTATTAATAATTTCTAAAATAATACAATTTTTGTGGTACTAGGGATGGAACCTAGGGGCATTCTACCTTAAAGCTATATCCCCCAGCCCTATTTTTTTTTTTTATTCTTTATTTTGAAACAGGGTTTCACTAAGTTGCAAAGGGCCTCACTAATCAGGCCAGTTGCTCAACTGTTTCTGCAGTGAATTAGCTTCAAGTGGTGCAGTTAAGATTTCCACTGAGATTAGAACTGAAATTAAGTACAGTCTTGCATAAAAATAATTATTTAAAATAGAAAAGAATAGGATGGAGAGAAATGGAAAAGAAGAGAAAAGAAGAATGAAGAAATTGAACAAAATAAGATTCTTGACTATGATAACTCTTGTAGTTTTCATTTTTCTCATCTAAAACTTAAAAGTTAGTGAAAGAAAAGCAAAATTACCCAAAACAAATAATTCATCCTCAATCTCCTAAACTGAATTGTGTGTGTGTGTGTGTGGGGGGGTGATGCTAGGGATTGATCCCAGAGACACTCTATCTCTGACCTACACCTCTAGTTCTTTTTATTTGAAATAGGGTCTTATTAGGTTGCTAAGAGTCTTGCTAAGTCACTGAAGCTGCTCTTGAACCTGTCATCAATCCTCCTATCTCAGATTCCCAAGTACTGGGATTAGGAGCCTGAGCTACCACACCTGGCTTAAGATTAATAATAATAATAATAATAATAATAATAATAATAATAATTGTTATTATTATTGTTGTTGTTATTATTGTTATTATTGTTGTTGTTATTATTATTATTATTATTATTATTATTATTATTATTATTGTTTTGCAGTGCCTGGGAAGGAACCCAGGGGCATTCTACCTCTGAGTGACACCCCCAGCCCTATTTGTTTTTATTCTTTATTTTTGAAACAGGGTCTCACTGAGTTGCAAGGGGCCTCACTGAGTAGCTGAGGCTGTCCGCAAATCACAATCCGCTGGTCTCCACCTCCTGAATGCTGGGATTACAAGCATGCTCCACTACACCCAGCCCCTTACTTTTTATTCTTTATTTTAAAACAGGCTCTCACTGAGTTGCAAAGGGCCTCACTAAGTAGCTGAGGCTGTTCAAGAACCAGAGTCTTCCTGTCTCAGCTTCCCAAATGCTGGGATTACAAGTGTACACCACTATACCCAGCTCTAAAAAGGATTCTTAAACAAAGCTAGAAAGTAAAGGAACTCTTTCACTTCCTCTGCAAAATGTCTGGAAATTCTGTCTTGATTTGCAAATCAGATAAAAATTGTTGAGTGTTCTGAACATCTACTGGTGTCCTGGCCCCTTCTTCTACCATGACAGTATATAGAGTCAAGGATTAGCAAGGTGTAGGTGGTAATACCCATAGCAGATTCTGTTTATTTATGTTTTCACCCCTTAGATGTAGACCATGGGAAGTTTAGGAGCTATAAAATCTATAATATTGTTTCATAGAAGCCTACAAGGCATGGGCCAGATAGGATATATCCAGAGCCCTGGAGATATAGCACTGAGAAAGACTGGCAGTCTCTGTCTTCAGAAGCTTTAATGATATTAGAAGAAGACAGACATTAAACATAGAAGCAAGAAATGAAGTACATTCTTACAAACAGCTTATTTTTAATTCAATAAAAGCAGATATAAGACAGCAATGGAGCTTGGTGTAGTGGTGCATGCCTGTGATTTAAGTACTATGGAGGCTGAGAGAAGAATTTCAGGATTGAGGACAGCCTCAGAAATTAGCAAGACCCTGTTTCCAAATAAAAAATAAAATATGGCTTGGAGTATATCTCTAAGGTAGAATACCCCCTGGGTTTAATCCCCAACATAAAAAAATAACTGAAAAGGGGCCACTCCAGCCAAGCAGCCAGGGAACTCCGTGCATGGAAAATTGCAACAGAGACCTGAAATATGAGGTGACAATGCAAAGTTATGGGAGCAAGGGAATTCGGCAAAAGAATAACAAAGATTATGAAATTGAAAAGGTTGTAACAGAAAAGAGATTTCTTTGGTAGTCACGGTTCTTGTGGTGCCATGGCATGAACATTGCTGGAAGGAAATGACATGAGAGATTGAAGTGGAAGCAGAGCTAACTCTTCTCCCAGTTAAGAGTAAGAAAGGAGATTTCTTATCCTTATCTCGGTCCATACTGTTTTGAATATCTAAGATTTTTAATACTTATATAGGAAAAGATAAGCCCAGAAGGTTGACTAAGGCCAGATGCTAGAAGAATACAAACAAATAATCAGTTGAAAGAAAGAAAAGCAGGAGCATAGTCAGGATCAGACAAGACAGTATCAGAACAGGAGCACACGTCCAGTCCAGACACCAGGCCCATGTTTCTGGCAGACACTGGGGAGGCCATGGAGATTGGTTGGAGCATACTGTCTTATGACCACAGCCTCATTGTTGCATCATTTTGAAGGCTGAGATTGGAAGCATTCTTATTTAGCATTTCACAGATGTTCAAAATTTCACCGATTACAGAAACCATTTTAATGAACTAGTATGTGTTTGGAAAGGTAAGGTAAATCAGTTAATTTAATCAAATCACCCTCCTCAAACATTTTCATAATACAAACTATAATAGTGTTTATGAGAGATTGGAGAGCAAAAATTTAACATAATCATGGAGCAAAGGATGATTAGACATAATATGGCTTGGTCTATAAGTAAATGGTAACAGAAGAGGAGAATAAAGGAAAATTAGGCTTTTCTGATGGCCAGTAGAAGAGGAGAAAGTGATAAGGAAATGTTAAGAAAATGAAAGAAAATAAGAAAGTTGGGTGAGTTGAACTCTCACATGATAATGTTACTTGGCTTTGCCTAGTCATACATTTGTTCCAATGAATTCAACAGATTTTTGAGCATCTATTATGTGCCAGGCACTAAGATAAATATTAAGTATCAGGTAACAAAGCAGAGTAATTATGTAACTTTAAAGAAAGTATAATTTTGTAGGTACAGTCCTGATGGTGATTAATAATAATAAAGAGTTGGCCATGGTGGCCTACACTTGTAATTCCAGCATTTGGGAGGCTGAGCCAGGAGGATCATGGTTTGGGGCCAGCCTCAGTCACTTAGTGAGGTCTTTTGCGACTCAGTGAGAACCTGTTTCAAAATAAAGAATAAAAAGTAGGGCTGAGAATGTCACTCAGAGGTATAATGTTCCTGGGTTACATCCTCAGCACCACAAAACAAAGTATGTTATGAAAGAATAATATAGCACTTTAGATTACTGTGAGAATTAAAAGTGTGATGCATTATATGGCGTTCATGTAGTGTTTGACATATAATAAATAATCAACTGCTGTTGAACCATGAATTAAGTGCCCTGTGAAGACAGCCTTAAGAAAAATATAGATTTTAGAGCTGCAGCATCTTACAGATCTACTGTCTATACTAACCCTTTTTATTATATGAATGAAGCAATGAACATAGGTTAGGTAACTTTGGCAATGAATACTGTGGTCACAGAAATCATACCTATGTGCTTCCCCTGAGATAAGAAAGCTGTCTACCCACTTCAGATAAAATTAAATAAATCCAAAATTGGGCATAAGAATTCAGAGTACCCCTGAATCTTATCCATGATATCTTATGGGTCCAAAGATACAGTTTTAACCCATACCTTGCCTCTGAGTGTTATATAACTGAAAATCTTGCGTGTTGACTAGTTCTTTCTGATACAAGCAGTGTTTGAAATAATATTTTATTGCTGTAATCAATTTCCCTCATAAACCCCATTTGCTAATCACATGAGCAAAGACTCCCCTGTGTGCTGAGTAAACACATTTCCAGCTTTGAAAGGGCTGCTGCTTAATGATACTTGGAAGGTCTAGTATCCTGTTTATCTAGTGTTTAATTATATGGACATGCTACAAGTAAATTTTAATCCTTGAAAACCAGAAAGAGTTAGTTATTTTTGATGAGTGTGCCTCTTTATATACATATAACCTTTTTTCTATATCCGTGTTTTTTTTTTTGTCTAAATATTTTGGTAGATGAAGAAATGGAGAAAAATGAAGAAGATAAAAACTACTCCATTATATTAGAAAATGGTTTGCATATTCAAAATATGCCCTAAATCAGAGCAGTATTTCTTTCTATCACTATGAATTACATTATTATATGAGAATATAATGCACCAATAAAAGTTTAAAAAAGATGAAGTGAATCTCAGTAAAAAATATATCCACTCAATATTCTTTCATCAATTTAGCAAATACTTCTAAAGACTTACTGTTTATAATAAAAAGAAAATGAGAATACAGTGAGGAAGAAAGGTGTACAAATCGAAAATAGTGTAAATTTCTGATAAGATACCAGCGGAGCATTTCCAGCACACAAGGAAGAAGGGCACGTAACCTCATAAAGATAGGGATCGTTGAGCTGCATCCAGAAGGGAAAGCATCCCGGGATGAGGTTTGTTGCTTAAATAAAGGCAAAGAGGACAAGAAAACAAGGATTTTCAGAATATTTTGATGAGTTGATACAAGTCAAAGATGCTAACCACTTACATCCTTTCTTTATTCTAGCCAGTAGAAAATGAATACAAGAAACCAAAAAGATATCAACATGGCTGTATTAATCAATGGGGGCCCAAAAAATGCCAATATTCAGGACTCCCTAGTAAAACTAGAATGAAGAGCTTGGATAGAGTTAAAGTGTGAGTGTACTAACTGTGGTACACATTCAGACCAAAGACTCTTATAATGCTCTAAGATCAACAAAACGTGGGTGGGTATACTTACTCTTCCTGCTGCATGGGAGAACACAGGTTTGGTCACTGTATTAATTTTAAATCACTATAGCTAAGATACCTGATAAGAACAACTCACAGGAGAAAATTTTATTTTGGCTCACTGTCTCAGAGTTTCAGTCCATGTTTGGCCGACTCTAAGGCAGAAACAATGGTGGAAGAGCATGGTGCGGGAAATCCACTCAGCTGTCCTAGCTGATCTGCTCCATCTCTAGAAGAACCTCTTCCCCCACACACAGACTTCTTCTCCCAGTATGTTCAAAATCCTATGAACTGTGGAAAGACACCAGTTTTCTCTCCCAGGTGAATGAAGGCTCTCAAAATCAGTTATATAGATGGGACTCTTCCAGCCTGGAAAACAATTGTCTTTAGTGTTCCCTGTGTCCATGGACATGTGAAAGGTTAAGGTTGACCTCCACTCAAGACTCTTGCTTTCACCTCTGAGAAAATTGAGCTATAGACTTAGTGTAATTTTTTCATTGTTTTTCAATTAAAAATTGGAGCTAAACAGACAAAAAATTAAAAAGAGAGATTGGGAAGGCATTGGAATACCTCTGAAAAAGAGTACTAAATGAATGAATAAGTAATCATTGCTTCTTGACTGGGACCTGCTAATTGCTTCCTGATTCCCATCTTCTTATCTCCCAGATCTTCAGTTGGTCCTGCACATAGTTGCCAGCTGCAGTAGAGCACTGATCACAGTATTTTCCACCTGAAAAAGAATGTACGTGACTTCAGTTTACTATGAAAAACTCTAGATACTTACCTATAATATTCAGAGCCTTCCATATTCTGACCCTAGCCTGACAATGTGCTGAAATTCTCCTTTTCTCTTTGTATATATTCTTCAGTTCAAATAAACAGCCTTTTCCCTGATGACCCTACCATGTCATTCTTTCCCACCTCTAGTTCCTGATGGTTAAGTTCCATGCATATATTTAAAAATCTAAGCCGAGCGTGGTGGCGCATGCTTGTAATCCCCGTGCTTGGGAGGTGGAGACAGGAGGATCGCACTGGTTCAAAGCCAGCCTTGCTGGCTTAAGAGACCCTGTTTCCAAAAATATATATAAAATAGGTCTGGGAGTGTAGCCTGGAGGTAGAAGGGTTTCCAGGAACCCCAGTACCACCAAAAAATAAATAAAGAATCTAAGCCCTCTTCCGCCTGTCAAAGTCACATTCATGTCAGAAATACTGTCTGTCCCAAGCTCCTCAAACACATAGACTCTTGCTTTCTATCAAGCACCCAGATTACTATTCTTTATCAATTAAGTTTTCACATGCCAAAATACTTTAATTTATACCTCATAGAGATATCTCATATCTATATTTCATATATATTTATATATCTCATATAGATTATATATTTTATATATATTTCAATATATATATGAAAATAAAAATTTAAAAAGGCACTCATAGTTCCCATCAGTCAAATACAACCATCAAGAATACTTTGATAGCTGGGCATGTCAGCTTCCCAGTGTGGGAGGCTGACACAGGAAGATCACCAGTTTGAGGTCAGTCTGCAACTTACTGAGGCCCATAGCAATTTAGCAAGTCCCTCTTTCAAAATAAAATAGAACTGGGGGTGCAGCTCAAAGTAAAATGTCCCTGGATTCAATCTCCACCGCCACAGATATACACATATCCAGAAAGAATATATTAGTGCATTTTTTTCTAGTCATCATAATCATTAAAATCCCATGAACATATCTTACTATCTCACCTACAGTGAAAGCTCCTTGAGTGTCAGGAATGATGTCTATCATAGGGCATTGGTCCAAGTAGGCTTGCCATGTTTGAACTGAACCAATAAGCATCTACTTGGTGCTTAAGATATGTTTGGATGTTTGGAGTAAAAGCAATAAAATGTGATTCCTAACTATGTTTAAACAGAAAATATGCTCATAGACAATTGACTGTGTTTCATAGAAACCTGAAAGTCCTGCTCCTTCTCTGATGTTGCAATCATATGAACATCCCAAAGGCCTGTAGCTGCTTTGCCCCAGGACTAACTGAGCATTGGAGCTGCTAGAGGAGGGTCAGGAAGAGTTGGCTTAGAGGTGAGGACGAGCACGTCCAATGTCAGGCAGAGGAGCTGTGTAGACATGCAGCACATAACCGAGCATTCTAATTGTGAAGTCTGTCTCCACAACCTTTTAACCTCAAGGAGACAAGCCATTGCATCAAGAACAGCCTGACCTTACATCAGACTGTGTCACTATGCCATTATAGCAGACAATACTGGGATCCTTTGGTGATGCAGCTGTTGAGTTGACCTCCCTCATCAGCAGCTCTGGCAGCCTAGGGAGACTTGGGGCTTCTGAGTAATTGGAAAAGGTTTCTGTGGTCCCAGTAGCTACTCTAGGGAGGTTTTTACTGAGACCTCAAAAAATTTCCAAGATTTTAAGGAACTCAGCGTATTCTTTTTCGAGATTATGTATATAGGATAGAGGATATATGAACCAGAAACACTCAAGTTCATATCTGTGTATTATCTGTAAGGCCTGGGATAAGTCATTTAAATTATGCAAGCTGCTATTTCTTCATTCATAAAACAGGATGGACCCACCTGCATCATAAGAATGCTGGAGGATTGTTGACAAATTATATGGATTTGGTACAGAAAGAGATTTTGTACTGTTTCCATTAAATGTATTTGGAGTATTAGAAACAAATTAAGCATCTGTCTTAATTCAGGCAACTATAACAAAGTCAACACAAATTATTTCTCCAGTTCTGACAGCTGGGAGTCTGAAATCAGAATGTCACCTGTACCAGTGAGAACTATTTTCTGGATTGTGAATTGTTTGCTTCTTGTACTCTCACACGACAGGAAGAGGGCAAAAGGCTCTCTCTCTCTTTTTTTTTAATAGGGGCAGCTCCTAACCATCATAATGAGGACTAGGTGAATTTGGGCAGGGGCTGGGAAGGGGCAGTACACATAATATCCAAGTCCCTTTGAGAGGCTTTGCAACCAGAGAAACACAGAGAACACCCTTAGAGTAGGATCTTAGTTGACTAAGAGCAAGTTTTGTGATGCAAATCTCCTTCCAGTCAGAAACACAACCCAGGGCAGTGTCAGATGTACAAGAAGCCAAAAACTATAACTAACTCTATTCAGCTATGTTACATTACATGAGCCTCCCTGGGTGAAACCCTTCTGAACTGCTAATAAAAACATCTTGAAATAGATCTCTAATATTAATATTCCAATTTGAGCAGTAGGTTTGGATTTTAAATTTTCCTTGCTGTCATTGCTTCAGAAAGGCATTCCCTCATCATATAATTCTATAAAACACTGTGAACAGCCCTAAATTCCTTCCTTTACCTTAAAGACTAGCCAGGCCTCTGAGGTGAGTTGAGGCTCAAGGCGACAAGTATTCTATTTCATTTTCTGGCATTTTATTTTTTTCTGAAATGCTAAAACCAGGTATTTTTATAAGAAAAAATAAGACACTAAGGTTTCCTACTATTGTAATCTCTACAATAAATGCCCTTATATAAGGTGGGCGTGTTGGTGCACACTGTAATCTCAGAATTCAGGAGGCTGAGTCCGGAGGATCACGGTTTGCGGACCGCCTCAGCTACTTAGTGAGGCCTTCCGCAACTTAGTGAGACCCTGTTTTAAATTAAAGAATAAAAACTAGGGCAGGGGGTGTAGTTCAGAGGTTGAATCCCCTCAGGTTCCATCCCCAATACCACAAAAAAGTCCTTATATAGGTGAAAATATGAATAATTTGTTCAGAATGATTTAATGTAGCCATGTAAGATAACCTAGTTTGGAAAGTCGTTTTTAATTACCAAAAAATAAAACTATGAATAAAAAGTCCTAATCAAGAAATCATTTCTGAATATCACAGTGTCAAAGGCAGGCTCTCACATCCAAACTAGGTGTGGTGGCACATGCTTGTAATCCCAGTACATGGGAGGCTAAGACAGGAGGATCACAGGTTGGAGGACAGCCTCAGCAAGTAGCAAGACTCATCAACTTAGTGAAACCCTGTTTCAAAATATACAAGATAAAAAACAGGGCTGGGAGTGTAGCTCAGAGGCAGAATGTCCCTAGGTTTGATCTTCAGTACTGCAAATAAAATAAAGTAAAATGTCAAACCACAACCTAGTGTTTATTTTTATTAGTACATTGTAATTATACATCGTAGTAAAATTCAAGGTGATGCATTCATAAAAGCACGCAACAAGCTGGGCGTCGTGGTGCAGGCTTGTAATGCCTGCTCTTGGGAGGCTGAGACAGGAGGATCGCAGGTTCGAAGCCAGCCTCTGCTACTTAGTGAGGCTCTCAGCAACTTAGTGAGACCCTGTTTCCAAATAAAATATAAAATAGGTCTGGGAGTATAGCCCGGAGGTAGAAAGCCTCTGGGTTCCACCCCCAGTACCACACAAACAATAAATAAATAATAAAAGCACACAACATCTTTTGGTGTGTTTCCTTCCCACCCTCTCTCCCCTCTATCTTCCTATACACGTTAGTTACATTAATAGTGATACCTTCACATATGAATATAACATCATTTGGTCTATTTCTTTTCTAAAGCCTACTTTTTTCCTTCCCTTTATCCCTCCCCCATCCCCTTCCAGTATTCTACTGGTCTCACCCCTCTTTTGATGAGGTCTCATTTGTTTTTCAAATTTTCTCTCTAGCTTCGACATATGAGAGAAAACGCATGGCCTTTGATGTTCTGAATTTGACATATCTCACTTAGCATGATGCTGTCTAGTTCTATCCATTTTCCTGCAAATTATATAATTTTCTTAATGGTTGAATAAAATTCCTTTGTGCGTATCTATCCCATTTTTTATTCATTCATCTGTTGACAAACAGAATGACTATATAACTTGACTATCGTGAATTATTCTGGTATAAATATAGGTATGTATGCATCACTATACTTTCTAACTTTAATTCTTTTGGAAAAGAACCTTGGAATAGTATGGCTAGGTCATATGGTGATTTCACACCTCCATGGAACCTCCAAACTGATCCCCGTAGTCGTTGTACTAATTTATTATTCCTCCAACAGTATATAATGTTCCTTTTCTCCTATACCTATACTTATACTCTCTTGTTGTTGTTTATATTTGCTAACTGGAGTTAGATGGAATTTCAGTGTAGTTTTGATTTGTACTTGCTCGATTGCTAATGATGTTGAATACGTTTTTCATGTTTGCTTTCCGTTTGAAATTTTTCTTTTGAAAAGGGCCTATTTAGTTCAATTTTCCTTTAACTTTTCCTTGTGTTCATGAAACTTTTTTTCTTTTTCTTTTATTTGTGTATTGTAGTCATATGTCTTAATGGGGTACAAGACGGTAGAGGCATACATGCACACATCACTCATTTAGCCCTTCCCCAATTCCCACCTCCTTCTTCTCATGCCTCCCCCCTCCCTCCTTCTCGTATTTGGCTCTGTAGATGTACGTCATGTCTTTAGGGATTTTTCTCTTTCCTCTCCGATCTTTCTCAGTTAGGTGACCTTATTTGCTCATCTATAGTATCTACTCCTTTAGCTAGAGTTCCTCCTGTCATCCATTTTCTCCCCAGCTTCCACATATTAGGGAGAGCATCTGATATTTTACTTTTTGTGACTGACTAATCTCACTTAGCACAATGTTCTCCAGTTTCATCCATTTTCTTGCAAATGATATAATTTTCTTCTTTATTTTTTGATTGAGTTATTTGGCTTGTATTTTTGTTTTGTTTTTTTAGTATGTGTATGTTTGAATTCTTGATATATTTTAAACATTAATTATGAAAGCAGTATCTAGCAAAGATTTTATTTCATTCTATAGACTGTCTCTTCAGACTTTTGTTTCCTTTGCTATCCAGAAGCTTTTAAGTGTAATGCAATCCCATTTATTGATCCTTGGTTTTATTTCCTGAACTTTGGGGACCTTATTGAGGAAATATCTGCCTATTGCTATTTGTTAGAAAGTTGATCCTATGTTTTCTTCTAGCAATGATAACATTTCTGGTTTAATTTCTAGGGCTTTGTAGGGCTTTGACTCATTTTAAGTTGACTTTTGTACAGGGTAAACAATGACAGTCCCCTTTCATTTTTGTTCAGATAAATATCTAGTTTTACAGCACAATTCGTTGTGCTGGCTGTCAGGTGACTGTGTCTCTTTATTTTCTATTCCACTGCTCTATGAGTCTGTTTTTCTGTTAATACCATGCTGTTTCTATTACTATAACTCTGTAGTATAATTTGAAATTAGATATTGTGGTAGCTCCTGCATGGTTCTTGTTGCTCAAAATTGCTTTGGCTATTCTGGGTCTTTTGTTCCTTCATGTGAATGTTAGGACCATTTTTCTCTAGTTTTTCACATTGTATTTTGATAGGCTTTGCAATGACTCTGTGGACAGATGTTTGTAGCATGTCCACTTTAATACTATTTATTATGCCTCACCATGAACATGAGAGGTCTTTCCATAAGGCATTCTTCAATTTCTTTTTTTTTTGGGGGGGGGTGAAGCTATCATACATTTATTTATTTATTTTTCAGAAAAAATCTATCCTGAGATGGAATATGGACTCTAGATACCCAAAACAATCTCAAAGAAGAACAAAGCTAGAAGATGTATATTTTCTGATTTCAAACCATATAAAGCTACAATAATTGAAACAGTGTAGTACTGTTCCAGAGGCAGATATATAAACCATTGGAGTTAAATGAAAGCCTAGAGATAAATTCTTCCATATATTGTCAAGTTATTTTTGACAAGGTTTCCACAAACATTTGGTGGAAGAAATAATAATCTTTTAACTAAATATTGTTGAAAAATAATAATTACATGAAAAATAATAAAGTTGGACCCTTACCTAACATATTTACAACTCTTAACTCAAAATAGATAAAAGACCTAAGTATAAATCTTAATACTATAAACTTTTAGAAGAGAATCTGGGTCATAAAACCTCACAACATTGAAATTGGCAGTGATTTCTTGGATATGATTTCAATGGTGCAGGCAACAAAAGGGTAAATAAACTCCCTAAAAAATAAAAAAATATTGTATGTCCAAAGACAATGTATACAGAGTTAAAAGTTACTGATAGAATGGGATAAAATATTTCCAAATGCTATATCTGAAGGTATATTAATATTCCAACTAGAAATCCTAAAAATTAGCAACAAAAAAGCAAACCATACAATTTAGAGATAGGCAAAAGACTAACATAAATAATGAATCTCCACAGATAACCAATCTTAGTTGTCTGCTGGATGGAAAATCTTGTTTCTCTGGTTCTGGTGTGTGTTACCTATTTCTTCTTTGTAGTTAATCTCTTTGAGTATTTTCTCTAGCGCTGGTTTTGAAGACATAAATTCCTTCAGTTTCTGTTAGTCGTGGAAGCTTCTTATTTCCCCATCTAATTTGATAGGAAGTTTTGCTGGGTAGAAAATTTTTGGCTGGAAGTTGTTTTCTTTCAGAGTTTGGAATATGTTACTCCAAGCCCTTCTGGCTCTCATGACTTGGTTTGGGAAGTCTGGAGTGATTCTAATTGGTTTGCCTCTGAATGTCACTTGGCCCTTTGTTTTTGTTGCCTTTAAGATTCTCTGCTTGGCCAGGCATGGTGGCGCACGCTTGTAATCCCCGCACTTGGGAGGCAGAGACAGGAGGATAGCGCAGGTTCGAAGCCAGCCACGTCCGCTGGCTTAGGAGACCCTGTTTCCAAATAAAAATGTAAAAATAGGTCTGGGAGTGTAGCCCAGAGGTAGAAGGGCTTCCAGGAACCCCAGTACCACCAAAAAAAAAAAAAAAAAAAAAAAAGATTCTCTGCTTGGCTTCCACATTGGTCATTTTGACAATTATGTGGTGTGGGGATCCTCTTCTCCGATCCTGTCTAAAGGGAGTTCTATAAGTTTCCTGGACCTTTGTATCAACCTCTTGCTCTATGTTTGGAAAATTTTCTGCTATTACTTCCTTGAAGAGATTGTTGATCCCTTTGGTTTCACTTTCTTTTCCCTCCTCTATTCCAGTTATTCTTAGGTTAGCTCTCTTAAAATGGGCCCATATTTCTTCAATGTCAGATTCCTGCTGTCGGATTTTTTTTTCTAAATTAGAAACTATGCATTCATTTTTTGAATGATCATCTTCTAGGAGCAAGATTCTATTCTCCATGTGGTCTAATCGGTTGTTTGTACTTTGAATTGAGGCCTTTACTTCATTAATTGCATCCTTTATCTCTCTTTGGCTCTCTCTGAATTCTTTTCGAAACATCTCTATTATTTCTACAGTTATTTTCCTGATTTGATCTTCCATAAATCTCTGAATTTCTGTTTTATCAGGTTCTGATGTTGTGGGGTTGTGGGCATTCATTGCTCCATTGTTATTCCTCTTTCCCATGATTTCGGAAGTTTGTGCCTTCTCTGGGTTCTTCCCTTGGGTCACTACGACTTCACTTAAGGTGCTGTGGATCTCGAGTCTATGGTATCTCAGTTCCCACTACTCCTTTACTGGGTTGTATCACAGAGTCTCAGACCCTGGGAGTCAATCGAGGTTGCTTTAGACCATGGGGGGTGTCAGGTTGGGCGTTCTCCTATGGTGTAATATCTCTGCCACCACCACTCCCCCACTGGGTTAAGTCCCTGGGAGTACAGTACTGGGATTTCTCCTCTAGGGGCCCCAATTTGACTCACTGTTGAGTGCGCAGATGGAGCTGTCGTGGACTCAGTGAATGCGCTGCTGCTGCCGCCGGTAGCAATATGGCGCCGCTGCCGCGCCCTCGGCCATGAAGCTGGTGTATTTCTTTTATGTTTTTAAACTCCACTCTGGGTCCCTGCAGGGTGCGCTGAGCCCAGCCCCTGGGAGCTTTAGATGCTCCCTGCACTGAGAAATCTGCCAAATCCCGCCTGGCTGTTCTGCAGTGGCTCACCTTGGCTCGCTGTCCACCGCTCCTCTCTGGAGCTTGGTAGGCTGTTGAGTGTGTTGGTCTGGTGCCGTCCGGTGAACTCGCCGCTGCCGCCAGCAGTAAGGCGCTGCTGCCGCGTTCTCGGGCGTGAGGCCAGCGTATCTCCTCTCTGGTTTCTGAACTCCATTATGAGTTCCTTCCTCTCTGGAGCCTGGTGCTGCAAGGCAAAATGGCACCCACCACTTCACGCTGCGGCTCCGGCTGCAGCACTGTGGTCTGGTTTCTGGTGTCTCGTTTTTCCAGCCCTCTTTTTCTCTGTCCCTTAAAATTACATTTTTTGTTTCTCTGTTGTTGGTGTTTTCTGGCTATGAAAGGCACTGATTTTGTGGTAATAGAGATTGGTTGTTAGTGGGGCTCGTAAGCCCCGTTTTGCTCCGTCGCCATATTCCCAGAAGTCTATTCTTCAATTTCTTTCTGCAGTTTTTTATAATTTTCTTTGTAGTAGTCTTTTAACTCCTTAGTTAGATTTATTTCTAGTTATTTTTGTGGGTTTTTTTTCCTTCTTTTTCTCTTTCTTCCATTCTTCTGTATTGGCTATTTTTATTTAATTTTACAATAAGAATATTCAATTGTAAATGACTGTATTTTCTTCTAAGCCTTTTATAAGAGTACCCCTTGTGTAACAACAACAAATGTGTGTGCTTGTGTATATGTGTGTGTGAGAGAGAGAGTGAGAGTGAGAGAGACAGAAAAATAGTTATTTCTATAACCAGTTTCAGACAGAATGGTAAAGTAGGTCTTTCAATCATCAATCTACCCCACCCCTGTCTCATCCTTACCAAATTCATGAACGTCCTTTCTGTAAAAATCAAAATGACTAGCAGATCTTTCATGGAGCTAGCAGATCTTTCATGGAACTCAAGCTGTAAATTAACTCTCTAATTTATTTTATCACTTATTCTATTAACATTTTTGTGTAGATCTGTTGTCATACCAGGTTCACCCTTAGTCCTGGGTACACAGCTAAGGCCTGAAACCTGCCCTCCCTCCAGACAAGTAAGGCAAAGATGGGGTAAGCTGTAGCTGAAATACAAGCTGCAATCTTTTCTGGGAAGAGAGAAAAGAGAAAGTAATTGTGTCCCAGAGAAAGAGAAGGTGGTGAGAAATAATTAATAGAGAAAGCAGTAGCTGACCCAAGGTAGAGGTGGAGCATCATTCAGTCCCAAAGGAGAGAAAGAAATGAGTCACTGACTGATAACGGTTTAAACTCTTACATATCCAAGTTATTTGCATTTAAAAGCAATGAAGCCTAAAGCTACAGGGATGAAAGTAGGCCAGAAGAGGGTCAAGGCTTAATCTGTAGAGTATAATTAGTCAGCAGAAGCATCACAATTACAGGAAAATGATTTGTAACCAAGTTAAAACTATCTAAGATTTTTTTAAATGTGGATGCCCAGACCTAAGCCCAGATTTACTGAATCAGAATCTCAAGGGGAAAGGGCTTGCAAAACTCTATTGTAAAAAGTTCCTTCTCTGATTTTGATATGCTAACTAACAATTGGTTGTAATTGAGGACTATTTTCTTTAGCTGAGTATCCTGGCCCACACCTGTAATCCCAGTACTTGGAAGGCTGAGATAAGAATACCTCAGGTTCAAGGCCAGCCTCAGCAAATTAAGGACACCCTGTTTCCAAATAAAAAATAAAATAGGGTATAATGCCCTGAGTTCAACTCCCAGTTACCCCCCAAACACACACACACACACACACACACACGAACTATTTTCCTTGATAGAAGTTCCTAAAGCAAAAAGCAGAGCTTGAGGAACCATGCCCTACTCTGTGTTTGTTTCTCGTATCACTGATTCCATAGCACTGAGCTTACTGGACTTGTTTTATAACCCTTGTGTTTTGTTCCTGGGCTGGGAACACTTGAAAGATAGTAACACTTGGTACTGGGCAGGAGACTGTTACTCAGTGTTGGTCTTACATAAACTCATGTTTAGTTCAGAGAGCTTTTGGGAAATCTGTGAACATTTCTAAGAAACCTACTATGTACCAAGCACACCACAGAATTAAAAGAAAGGAGATCTGGGAGAACACTTTGTATAATGTAAAGGTTCCGCATGGTTTTGAGATATTATTGCAGACTGCTGGGTGTTTCTTAGTCCCCCCGAAAAAGCTCAGTAGGCTGGAGTGTTCCTCTGCCAAGTTCACATTTTCATGTTAATGTAAGCATATTTAAGTCCCATGAAAAGAGACCCTCTTGATTCATACATGCTCTTAATTTCTCACCCTCTTCAATTCAAACAGCATTCTAGTTACATGTTTCATTAGTTAATTGCCTGCATAGAGGCATTATGAGAGGGAGTACACAGGATATAAAGACAATATTGATGTTTTGTTGTATACACACACACACACACACACACACACACACACACACACACACAGCAGCCCTGTTACTTTAAAAACACCATCCATATAAACTGCTGTTTTCTTCCTTCAGGACACTGGATTTCATTTTGAAGACATCACTGTTCCTACTTTCAATTCAGAGAAAATTTATTAAATTTCACTATTTGAAAAAGGCTTACTTCCAGAGAAAAACACACTACGGAGTGCCTGTTTTCTCCACAATGGAGATGCCTATTGATGTTGAGGGAGGTGGAGTGCCTCTCCTGGCTTCACCAGGTGGTGCAAGCTCATTTTTTCCAAGCACTTACTGTGTGGTGTTCTCAGGTGGTGAAGATTCCATTCCCCATCTCAGGAACTCAGGATCGGTGGGGTCCTTGGCTTCCATGATAAAAAGAATTAAGCATGTTCCAGAGACAAAGACAGAGGTTTATGTAGGAAAGTGAATGATACATGCTCAAGGGAGAATGCAAGCTCTTTCAAGAGGGAGAGAGCAACTCTGGTGTCTCCCAGTTATTCCTTTATAGGAGACCCCGTGAAGGGTGGGTAGGGACACACAGCAGGAGTAGAAGTCTGGACTTCCTCAGAATCCTCAAGTCTTCAGCATTGGTGGGTGGTGGCTGGGTGGCACCTGAATTTGACCTCCTTTATGGATCCTTTGTTTACCAAGCATCTCAGGTGGGGAGAGAGGCCATTATGTTTAAGGGTGTGGGTTATTGAGGCTTCTGACTAAAACATTACATACCCTGTAAGGTGAAGTTAAGGATTATGAGGTGCCTAGATTTTAAAACTATATATTTCCCTTTCTTTCTCAGTTTATCTTCTTTTTACCTAATAATTTATTTCTCCTGCCCTGTCAACCCTCTTTCTGCAGTTCTCATAATTCCCTAGTATCTCATTTGATAACTCCTCAATGCAGTTCAGTTTTGGACCACCTCATTTGGACTGGTGGCCTTAGCAACCAGGTGTCTGTGTGTGGGGGTGGGAGAAGGGTAATGGAGATTGAACCCAGGGGCATTCTACCTCTGAGCTACACCCTCAGCCCTGTTTTATTTTGTATTTTGAAATAGAGTCTTACTAAGTTGTGAAGGGCCTCACTAAATTTCTGAGGCTGGTTACAAACCTGTGATCCTCCTTCCTCAGCCCTTCAAGTACTGAGATTACAAGGATATGCCACCAAGCCTGGCACAACCAAATTTCATAGAAATCTCCAAACAGAACAGATCCCCAAAACAAAAATAATAAGTAACAGTCCTAGTCCTATGCTGCTTTTATAAAGAGGGGTCATTCTAGATACACTCAGTATAATCTTTTAAAATATAATCAAAATAGAAAAAAGAAATATATGTAGCACTTGACTTATCTATTTATGCTCACATTGCTATTCAAGGGGTTATTGTGGAGACTTGCTGTATGCTTGGTATGGGGAGACTCAGGGACACAGCCCAGCTTTTGAGAAAGAGTTAAAATAATACTTAACAGTATATCAGGATGAAACACAGATTATGGTAAGTGCAGAAGAATGTTATAGTCACTCATAGGGGTGGACAGAATTGGCTTTATTGGAGGAGGGGTTGAGTACTTCAGTAAAGGTAGCATGGCTTCAGGGGACTTTGATATCCCACCATCATCAGTCCCCATCTCCTGTGCTACAGTTTGGGCCCTAGAAGAGAACTTGGTACATATCTGTAATCTCAAAACTTGGGAGTTTGAAATAGGACGATCGCAGGATAGAGGCCAGCTGTGTGCGGGACCTTAGTGAGAACTGTTTCAAAAAGTAAAATTAGGCTAGGAGCATAGTTTAAAGGTAGAATGCCCTTGGGTTCAATCTTCAGTACCTGCACTCCTCCCCCCCAAGAAACAACCTTGGGAACAAGGATACAGGAAAAGTGCTGACATTTTTATTCATTAATGAGCAACTCACTTTTTACCTCCTTAATCTTTCTCAATGAGCTACTTTTCTTCTATTTGTCTGCGTATGACTGCCAGAATCTCTTCTGTGGGAAATAACCAAAAATCAACTTAGTGCTTTGTTTTTCAGTCTTCAGGATTGACATTCAATTTCTCTTTCCATAGAAGCCTAAGGACCTTGCTAAGGCTCCATGCAAACAGCTGTCATTCTACCCCCTAAAAAAAAAGACAGAAAAACAGCTCTGTGGCTCCCCATTATCTTGATAGAATCCAAACAGGAATATGACAGTAGAGTATTTGGTGGCTTATTCTTATTGCTGTTTAACTCAGTCTTTTACTTTGTCTTTCAACTACCTTGTGCTTCACATACTTCTAAGAACAGGTGCAGCATGGTCACAGCTGTTACAAATTAATGATAGTTCCCTTGCTTAGAGGAGTCTCTATAAAAAATCTGGATTTTTGAAAACAGGCTCTGCTGTTTACTAATTGTGGAAGCATCAGCAAGGCCCTCCAGCTAGACAAACCTGAGTTTTTCCATAGTTAAACCACAAAAATTAGTGAGTTACAGAGTCCGTAAGCCAGAGATACAGATGTTGACATATCGTAGGTGTTGGACTATTACCTACCTACTTCAGATCTTGCTTCCTTCCTTCCTTCCTCCCTTTCTTCTTTCTTTCTTTCTTTCTTTCTTTCTTTCTTTCTTTCTTTCTTTCTTTCTTTCTTTCTTTCTTTCACTTTCTTCTTTCAAAATTACTTTCCAAGCTTCACCTCTTAAGTTGGGGTATCCATGACCCCATAATTAGAAGTAACTACTTTCTCCTCTGTATACCACATATGTGTTCTACTATGCATCTATAAAAATTTATGATGATTTCTTGTTTATATGTTAGCCTGACCTTAAAATTACACAAAGGAAGGGTCTTCTCATACTTGTTTCTGCTTACTAGCCCCAATGAAACTCCTTGCTCATAATTGACACTCACAGCACTTATGTTGGTCAAATGAATGAATTGCTATTGCCAGACAAGTTAGCTTTGGTGTTAGCCATTTGACATTGACCATTCCTTGAAGGAAGACAGATAATAGCCTGAAGCAATCTTTAGAATTCTCCGCACAGTATCCTCTGTTGCAGTTGAAAACACTATAGCCCATAAAATGAAAGTGTTATATCCACATTGGTGCTGCTAGAGAGTGACTTCTGGGTAAATGGTTTTTCTCCTTAGTATTAACTTGTGTTGATATTTATATCTGTTCAATTTATCTCCCATCATTTTCTTATAATTAGATGTAAACCTACCATTAACATATTCTCAGCAAGTAGATATGGGGTGCCTGTCGTGGGGAGATAGTACATTAGCTTACTTGTATTTTTTGTCAAATTTCCATAAAACTCAGCTTCAAAATCTTATTTTCTAATGTCATGTGGCCAGGATATTAACTGTTATATTGGTACTCATTCTTAGTTTAGTCTCCTTGCAAATGCCTTTTCCATAGAGCTAAAAGAGGTAGAGTAAAAAGGAGAGTGAGATTAGAGGCTCCTCCTGCTCTTCAACATGTTTCTCTAGCAGTGGCTCTAACTAGTGATGATATTGTGTAAACACACACACACACACACACTCATCTCAAGATAATGGGCAAGAGAAAGAGGTGCTACTGGCCTCTAGTGGGTGGAAATCTGGAACGCTAGTCAATGTTCTACATTGTAAAGGACACACCACCTTCCCAACTCATCAAAGAATTGTTCAATCTAAAGTGTAAATAGTGCTGAGTTTCAGAAGCCCTTCTCTGAGCCATGTATACACATTTTTATTCCCTTTTAATTCCTGGTATACTTTAGAGACAGAGGCTTAAGGGAAAATAGAGGCAACAAAGGAGCTATTAGGACTTAAATAAGGAAGTATTAGACAAGAGGATGTAATGTAGGAGAAAATCAAAGAAAAATTTGTGTAAGTCACAATCCCCCTTTGACCCTCCCTTGGTCCACAGTAAACATGCACTGTGCTCTGTAATTATGTAATAAATATTCTCAAATCAGGCAATATGAAATGGACATAATTAGCAGTATACCTGGGGGTGTGGTTCATATTACAGCTAAAATATTATTTGCTGATAAATAATTGTGAAATAAGAAACAGCTTTACAGAGAGAAAATTTCATAGTACATTTAAATTTCTCATATATATGAAATAGAATAATAATACTTATACAAAGATAATACCCAGGTGCTTAGGTTTTTTGCAATTGCTTGAAATTTACAATAAATTGTCATCTAGCTATGTATTCTATTTAAGGAGGTGTGTGTGTATGTGTCTGTGTGCCATACCTGAGATTAGTACAAATTAACATTTATTCTAATGTACAGTCTCAAATATTTATTTTCTTTATCACCATTGCTTCTAATCCATTTCACATAAATTGCAACATACGAGAAAATTCATTTTAATAAATGACCACAGGCCAAATGATTGCTTTTAAAAATATGAAGAAATTATATGTTTATGAATGGTTAAAAGGAAAGGTTGATAATATAAAATTTATAACAATAAATAAAAATACAAAGGTTTATTTCTCCCATCACCTTTTTAAGAGGTACTAGTTTGGTATTGAATATACACATTTCAAGATACATCATAAAAGAGAATAAACCATTAACTACTTTTAATACACTTTCTTCAGAGCTGATACCTTAAGAGAGTTTAGGATAATAAACTACAAATGTGATTTTCATAAAGTATTTCCTAGGCAAACAAAAAGATTTAAAAACTAAATGATGTTTTAAAAATAAAAGCAAAGCAATGATTGAAACGATAAACATAAAATCAACACTTGACATGAGTATATTCATAATAGAAGACAGATGCTCAGTTAAAACACACACTACTCTTAAAAGCAAAATGAAAAGCTCTAGTGAGTCATCCACTGCACTCTCCATCATTGCAGTGGGGTAGATTTCTTTCTGCAGGTATATCTTTGAATACTTTGTCCACTCTTGTGTGAAATGACTTACAGGATGGCTATTCCACTGCTTCTATTGTGCAGCCATTCCACAATTTAATAGATATCACTATTGGGAAAACTTTGTAGATACGGAGCCTACATTTTCCCTTATTCAATTTCATGCCCTGACTTCTTGTTATACCCTTAGGGAGCATCATAAACAATCCTTTCCCTTCATGGCGATGCACTTTGAATTCCTAAAAGTTTGCATCATATGCCCTAAATCAGTTTCTGAAAAAAACATTACACATACCGTTCAACTAGTATCTAATTCCTTAGTCAATAAACAGTATATTTTTTGTGTAATCTCCTTCATTTGTAATTTTCCCAGCCTGTTAATCAATCAGTTCTTCCCTAAATCCTCTCTTTTGTCAACATCTTCTATTAATTTACTTGACAAATGACTTGGTATCTTGATTCCCATCTTATCACTGCACTGCACAGATAAGAATTGATTTCTGGTTTCAGACTATAGTACTTTTAAGTTTTGAGATATTTTAATGTTTGCATCGTAGCTTTTCATCACTTGCTATATTTCAGAGAATGTATTCTTTTGAAATCTCAGGTAAAGCAGTTATATTTCTAGATCCAGTGATAGCAAATAAGTGAAAATAACTTTTTCTTAGAACTTGTCTACTCCCTGCAACAGCATATCTGATATATTGCAGTAGCCACTTTGCATCTATTACTGACACCTAGAGAAGGTGTTTCACTGATTTCTTTCTTCTCAACTCTCACACGATCTCTATCTCATGTAATAACATTCTTCATCCAAAAAATGTCTAAAGTACTTCATTAAACCTCCCCCATAAGAATCCTGAATATGCATACTATATAAGATATGGAATTTACTGAAAGACCTTTATCAGACAAGTTATTTCCCTGGTCTGGAGTGTGCAATATGTACAATTAACACAGACATCATTTCTGTATCTTTCAGATTAATTAAGCATAATCACTGGTGTCAGGAAAACTACTTTGTTTTATGTTCCTAACTCTTTATTTGTAAATCTAAATGTTTTCTGTCTTCTAAGATGATCTTTTGTTTTCATGATATTCAGGTTTAGAGAGTTCTTCATCTCCAGAACTATTCTTATTTTGAAAAATCTGTTTTTATCTGAATATTTTATTTCTATTAGAATCTCTACATTTCATCTTAAAACAAATGTGGCAATTAGTTAAATTTTTAAAGACTTTGACATTGTTAGCAGAATTGAACTTATGAGAATCATTGCCATGTCTTAAATTGCAATATTAAAAGCTCCTAAAGGGGAAGCTCTGATATGTCAAAGGACTGAAACATAGAAAAAATATTCTTTTCACACAACCTTAAAATAACTGAATTAGTCACCTGCTACCTGACCTTCTTAGCATTCATGTTAGAGTGATATCACAACAGTTTACCAAGAAGAAAAACACTTTGAGATAAAACTAAATGTTAACTGTGGTTTTGCTGCAAAAAAGTGGCTTTGTAGAACCTTTAGTTGTCACACATTTAGAAATGTGTGAAGAATAGAAATAATATTAATTCTTAAGCCAACCTTTGACTTCAAATCATCTGTATGCAGTGAGTTGAGTTACCCACCTAGACATAACAGTCTTTGAATTATTAAACTCTCAGATGATATATATTGGTATGAGGGGATGAACACTGAGGCATGTTGCTGTTGTTGTTTTAAACAGGATTTCACTAGGTTGTTCCAAATTTTGCTAATTTTCTGATGCTAATCTTGAACCTATAATCTTCCTATCTCAGCATCCCAAATACTGAGAATACAAGCATGCACCACCATGCCTAACTTATATAATTGATCTTTATTAAGAACTTAAAAGTGACAAGTATCACATCATCTTCTAAGAGCCCATTAATTCAAGTCTTTATTTAGATCATAATATATTCCAGGCACTATTCTGGTTGCTGTAGAAGACTGGAAGTTAATAGAAAAAGTGTCAAAGTCTCTACGTCCTTTGGGAACCCTGTGGAGGAAGCACTCATATCAGACCCATCAATGCCTCTCAAAGGAGTGATTTCATTCATGTTCTAAGCAATGACATGGAGTTAGCCAAATGGGAAAGAGTTGGGAGAACTTCCAATGCAAAGACAGCAGTGTATGCAAATTTAAAAGAGCTGATACAGCATGCAATAATTCTAAAAGCCTAGGGTCTGAGTGAGTGACTGGCTGGAAATGATGCTGGAAAAGACAGGAGCCAGATCATGAAAGTTTTAATGTATTAATTGAAGGACTACAAGCTCTGCAGAGCCTGTAAGGGATTTAAACCTTTGATTATTATGTGGATAACTTATCTATTTGTGTTTGGATTTTGCTTTTGAAGAATAGTGAGGGACAGATTGAAGTGGGGGGGGGATGGAAGAAGATTCCTTAGGATACTATTATAATAATTCAGAAGACATGTGATCCGTAACAATCACAGAACAAGTTTAAAGACAATGTATTTGTTTGTTTGTTTTGTATTGTGGTGCTAGGGATTGAACCCGAGGGCATTCTACCTCCGAGCCACATCCCCAGCCCTATTTTATTTTTTTATTTAGAAACAGGTCTCACAACATTGCTGAGAGTCTTGCTAAATTTCCAAGGCTGGCTTTGAACCTGTGATCTGCCTGTCTCGGCCTCCCAAATACTGGCATTACAGTCATGTGCCACCATGCCAGGCCAGAGACACAGTTTTGAAGGATTAAAAAGTATAATCAGATGAAGGTAGTGACTAATTTGGAGCTATTTTGGCATGACTTCTAATGTCTGACACACTATTAGGTGAAAGTGATGGTATTTTTCTAGGAAGAGGAATACAGGACAATGAGCAGGTTTTGTGGAAATTTAATGAGTAATAAATTTCAACATGTTGAGTTTGAGGAGAACTGTGGGTCATCAGATGGGAAGTATCCAGGGGTTAATTTTGCAGAATGATCTGATTGTCAGCAAAGATTTTCTAATATAGAATATGGAGTCATATTTGTACATATTCGTGTATAAATAGTTGCAGAAGCCAGGTAATTCAGTAAGTTTACTCAAGTGCCAAGTACTGAGTTTCAGAATCCTGGGAAACATTGATATTGTAAAAAGGTGTTAAAAGAAGGGAATGTGAAGAGGAAATAAGATTAATAGAAAGAGAAAACCAGAATATATTATCACAAAAGCCAAGGGAAGAAAAGAAGTAGGGTCGTATGACTTGCTTTGTTAAGAGGTTTTTTTCAGTAGATCGGGAAAGCAAGAGCCATGCTACTATGGGGTAAAGAATGAATCAAAAGTTGAGTAAATGAGATACTTGTTTGTAATGGAACACTGACTTAAAGAAATGGTACTTAGAAAAAAGATTAGAATTGAAAAATGTTTTTTCAAGATTCTAAAGACAAATCTTTTTTCTGTAAATTTCAAGGGACAAACAGGGGATGCAGAGGAAAGTTCAAACAGATGCAGAGGAAAGTAAGATAATATAGGATTCTGGGTCCATAATTTTTTTTTCAGCTGAAATCCAGGTAAAAGAGTTAAAATGCTATGGACTGAAATGCCCCAAGCCCTTTGTATGGTAAATACCACAGTACATCTAGATGGTCAAGGAGTACTGATAAGAAGAAATTGAAGTGATGGTTTGTGAGATCCCTAAAATCAATTTGAAAACTGATAACATGGAATATGGAGGTATTAAGTGTCTAAAGGGCTCAATGAAGTCGAACAGAGAATCGATAGCAGCCAGAGAAATCAAAGGCTTGCGAGGATGTGGAGGATATGATTTCCGAGTCCACTATGTATCTAAGATCCTCGGAGGGACTTGACAAAGTGAAGTATAGAAAAGGCCACTAGATTCACAAGAGTCAAACGACTAAAAATAGAAGGTGTTCCTCAGGGCCAGCGACATGGACTCTGAACACAGCCATGCTGGTGGTAAGAGGAGGTGGAGATGAACACAAGAACCCTGAGGCCATGTGGTGTGGTTTGGATCTGGATTGCCCCCCAGACTCATGTGTTGAAGGGTTGGTCCCCAGTGCAACAGTGTCCAGAGTTAAGGCCTTTGGGAAAAGATTGGACCATGCAGACTCTGACCTCAACAGTTTATTAATCAATTGAGGACGTCACAATCTGAATGGACTATAGGGAGGTGGCAGAAAGTGTAGGAGGTGAGACCAGGTTGAAGGGAGTGGCTCTTTGGGGGCATGCCTTTCTCTCTCTCTCTCCCTCCCTCCATCCTGGCTGCCATAAGCTGAGTAGCTTGTTTCTGGCATGCTTTTCTACTATGCTGTTCTGCCTCACCTCAAGCACAGAACAATGGAGCCAGCCCACCATGGACTAACCCTCTGAACCCAGGAACCAAACAAATCTTTAATTTCTTATGTTGTCATTTTCAGGTATTTTGGTCAGAGCAATGAAAATCTAATACACAATGGCCCTTAATGAATATTGGGAAGCAACCAGGACTTCTCGAGGAAGGGTGGGGAGGCAACAACACAGAAGGCAAAAACAGAAGATAACAGATGAAGGGCCTGAGTTTCAGAGGAAGTAACTATGTATACATTTACCTGCTGGTCATGGTGGTACAGGCCTGTAATCCCAGCACCTGGGAGGCTGAGACAGGAGGATAGCAGGTTTGAAGTCTGCCTCAGCAATTTAGCAAGGCTCTCAGCACTTTAGTGAGACCCTGTTTCCAAGTTAAAAAAAAAATATATATATATATATATATATATATATATATATTCATAGAACCATAAAAAAGAAATATATAAATTTTACCTTGATAAGTTACAATATATTTAAATGAATATATGAGACAAATAATGATGATGATTGCCCCTGAGTGGCATTCCTTTTAGATTTAGGGTATTATGACTGTATTATACTAAAACTCTCAAAGATTTTTAAGTACCCATGATTTCCCTGCCCAGTAGAGTGTCCAAAGGGGGAGCTTTCACTCGGTAGGCCTGGGGAGAAATCCTATCTTCCCAGGAAACTAAAGAAGAAAGTGTTACGGCAGAGAAGAGTGAAGGCTTTGAGACTGTCAGGATTACATCTGCAGGGACTGAAGTCCAGAAAGCATCCCAAAACAAAACAGTGTCCTCTCAGAAGTGAGATTGTGCTTATGGTGCCCCATTTTAAAATTAATCTACTAAATAGGTTTTAGATTGAAAACACCCAACCACTGTCAGAAATCCAATCTAAAGTTCTCCTTTTATTTTTGAAGAGACTATGGAACCCAGGATAA
Organism: Muscardinus avellanarius; assembly: GCF_963383645.1. Lineage (NCBI taxonomy): Eukaryota > Metazoa > Chordata > Mammalia > Rodentia > Gliridae > Muscardinus > Muscardinus avellanarius. The sequence continues at coordinate 149,595,919 of NC_137786.1, forward strand.
AACAGCTCCCGAGAGCAATCTTCTTTGCCATTTACAATAAATACATCAGCTTCTGATTCCATCAGTAAACTAAGAAGTCGGCAGAAGATAATGCAGTATTCTCCTGAGAGCAAAGATTCTTGTTACCTTATATTCTTATCTTCTATAAAAGTTTATGGCTTTTGTTGGTGGTATTGCTCTTAAAAAGATAGTATCTTCCACCCTCCACACAGTATCATTGCAGATGTGTTTCTTTTATTTATCCTGATAAAATCTAAAATATGCACTGACTGAATATAACTTCAGTGGTTGTCTAGATCCATTGGAGGAAAAAAGGAACAACAACAAAAATGAATGGAGCCACAGAAAGTATTAAATATCTAGCTTCCCTAACCCAGCATTACTTGACATTGTGAACAAATACAATATAATTTTGCTTTTAACTGTCTTTCTTCCCTTTCTCCTCTCACATTCTGTCCTCCATAACTCAACAAGAAGCATCCTAAACAGAACTGAGGATACAGAGACCCTAATTAGATTTTTTTTGAACTGGACCTACAGGGTTTTTAGCTTTTCTATATTAAACATTATTAAAATGTTCTCTCCCCATATCTTGATGAGGTATTAAGATCCCCCGCTCTTTACCCCCCTTTGAGGATAAGAAAGTGTTAAAGGCAGGCTCACTCATTCTAACAATTTGCTAAGTCAAGGCCTAAGACAAGGAACCTGAGACCAGCCACAGGGGCTGCCTCTACTTTCTATGTCTCTTCTGCTTCCTCTAAACTGGATATCAAGAGGCTGATGAAGTGTCAAGGTTTTCTGTTTTGCTCAGCCCAGGCATTCCTGTTACTAAGGAATCCTCCTCTAAAGCTGTCCATCTGAATGACAGGAGTTCACCAGCAGACTCTCAGGGGCAATGAATTTCACATTAAGAGCAAGATTGCTATAGTCAGCATTTGAACACAATAAATGATGTGAGCTGGAACATTAACTCTATGCATCTCCTCTACCTCTAACCACCCCCCATGGATACCAAATTCTTTTCAGCATGTAGTTTAGAGTTTTGAATTTCAACTGTATTGTTTCTACTCATAGAATCCCATTAATATAGCAGTATAGATTATGCAAAAAATATCAAATTAAAATAAAATCATGAAGAATTTTGCTACTGTTGGATTTATTTATTTATTTATTTAAGTAATACCCAGGGGCTTTCTACTTGGAGCTATAGAGCTATATTCCCAGCCCTTTTTATATTTTGTGTTTCTTTTGGGGGGACGGGGTTCTGAAGATGGAACCCAGGGGCATTCGACTTCTGAGCTACACTCTCTTCCCTATTTTTTATTCTTTATTTTAAAACAGTGTCTCACTGAGTTGCAAAAGGCCTCACTAAGTAGCTGAGGCTGTCCGAGAAACACAGTCCTCCAGTCTCAGCCTCCTGAATGCTGGAATTACAAGCGAGTGCCACCATACCTTGAGATATATATATATATATATATATATATATATATATTTTTTTTTTTTTTTTTTTTTTTGGTGTTAGTACTGGGGTTCCTGGAAGCTCTTCTACCTCCGGGCTACACTCCCAAATCTATTTTTACATCTTTTTATTTGGAAACAGGGTCTCCTAAGCCAGCGCACGCACGCGTGACTGGCTTTAAAACTGCACGATCCTCCTGTCTCTGTCTCCCAAGCATGGGGATTCCAAGCATGTGCCACCACAACCGGCTATATTTTGTTTTAAAACATGGTCTTAGGAGGTTACTAAGAGGCTAGCTAAATTGCTGAGGCTGGTCTTGAACCTGTGATCCTCCTGTCTCAGCCTCCAAGTACTGGAATTACAAGTATGCACCACCACACCTGGTTTGTATTTATTTTAAAATAATTCACATAACTAGAAACAAAGGCATAGTACCTGACTGGCCACTTCTGACGATAATAAATAATTGTTGGATTTTTGTAGGATTATGAACCATATAAACCCTAATGTCCTGTTTAAATGAGTCTTTTATGTAAAAAGACATAATATGGTTGTATTGAATGTTCTTTTTTTTTATTTTTGCAGTACTGGAGATGGAATCCAGGGGCATTCTACCTCTGGGGTTTCTGGAAACCCTTCTACCTCCGGGCTACACTCCCAGACCTATTTTATACATTTTTTTATTTCGAAACAGGGTCTCTTAAACCAGCGCAGCTGGCTTCGAACCTGCGTAATCCTCCTGTCTCTGCCTCCCAAGTGCAGGGATTACAAGTGTGCGCCACCACTCCTGGCTATTTTTTTTTATTCTTTATTTTTGAAACAGGCTCTCACTGAGTTGCAACAGGCCTCCCTAAGTAGCTAAGGCTGTTCATGAACCTGAATCCTCTGGTAGTCTCTGCCTCCCGAATACCGGGATTACAAGTGTGCGTTACCACACCTGGCACCTAGTATTTTCTTATGCAAAAGTAGCCTCAAAATACTGTTTCAAAAATGGTTGTTAGAGAGTTGTCTTAACTGGTGTGGAAGTTCCCCTGGTTTATCACATATCAAATGTGGACAGTAGAATGAATGTAATTTAGCGTGTACATGTCGAGCCTTCTGCTATCATTTTATAGAAAGTAAAATTTTATTTTGCAGAGGATTTATTTTAAATACTAATGATGTTTCCTTGAGGAAACATACATATATATGTTGTTGGTCTCATATTGGAAGGATAATTAGTGTTTTTCAAATTCCTTTAGTATGGAATGACTCCCCACTCCACCACCCTCTGGACTATTTCTATATACCTTTTTTAATACTTGATTGTCTGTATGGAGGCAAAGAATGGTCAGAATGAAAGCTTTTTAGGATAATATGGATTAAATACCGTGAGAAAAGCCGGGCGTGGTGGCGCATGCTTGTAATCCCAGCATCCGGGAGGCTGAGACTGGAGGATCGCGATTCAAGGACAGCCTCAGCTACTTAGTGAGGCCCTCTGCAACTTAGTGAGACCCTGTTTCAAAATAAAGATAAAAAAATTAGGGCAGGGGGTGTAGCTCGGAGGTGGAATATCCCTGGGTTCCATCCCCAGACCCACAGAATAAAATAAATAAATAAATACCATGAGAAGTTTACATCACACTGCAGCCCTCAGAGCACAAAGCTTAAGAAAAAAATTGAAGTAGCACTTGGGTTCAAAGTGAATACGGGCTCATCCTGAACCAATGGTATTACTGCCTCTGCTGCATTTCCTGTAGCGCCCCCTCCCCAGCTCCCTGTGACTCTCGCAGAGAATGTCAGCTAACCTCTCCAGAATTACCAATTGCCTTGGAACCAATGTGGTTTTCCGTTCTTTTTTCTGCAACACTGATAGGTTATGGGCAGTGCTGGTTAGCAATTGGTAGGGTAGGCAGTATTCATAGTCAGCCACTAGTGGATATGGGGAAGAAAAGAATGTATAACTAAGCAAAGGTCCTTGTTTTCTTTCTTTATTTTTTTTTTTGTGTGTGGGGGGGTCTTGGAATGAAACCCAGAGGCATTTGACCTCCAAACTACACCCCCTGCACTATTTTTTATTCTTTATTTTGAAACAAGGTCTTACTAAGTTCGGAGGACCTCACTAAGTAGCTGAGGCCAGCGCAGTCCTCCAGTCTCAGCCTCCCGAATGCTGGGATTACAAGCGTGTGCCACCACGCCCAGATCCTTGTTTTCTTAAAGCATGTTTTAGAATGGAATTAATCTGGACTATGGAATGGGGTATTGGATCAAGTTCTGCCTCTTGCATGAGTTAGATACATCCTAACTGGAAAGTAATAGCTCTGGACATACTGTTCCTGAAATAAATTGTAATGGGTTGCCAAGTTACACTGCATGAACAAACAACCCTGAGTAGTCAGTGGCTTGTAGAAACAAAACTTTATTTCTGGATCATGTTATATGTCAGGTGTTAATAACCTGTAGTTATGCCCTCCATGTATCTTCTTATTTCAGAGATTCTGGCTGAAGGATCATTACCCATACAGATTAGCTATTATCGCAATGGAAGAAAACGAGTAACAGTAGAACAGCATAATGTATTTTAAAGCTTCTGGTAAGATAGTACATTGGCCACCTGACCCTACATTCAAGTGGTCAGAGTAAGTCACAGGTCCAAGCCTATAATCACGCTGGCAGGAGGTACAGCCTTCTCACAGGGAGGGCACTAGAAAGATGCCCTGGAAAGATGAACCCAGTAGAAAAAGGCAACACAGTATATATACATTGAAAGTTCTAGTAAATGATTTGTAAAGTTTCTTCCAACTCCAAAATTACAAAATTAAATTTATGACTGAGAAATAGCAAGAATTAGTTTGAGTATAGAAATATTTTATCAAGAGATAGGAAACTGGATAAAAGATGATCCAGAATGAACTCCAACATTAATTAAGTTTGTATATGTATAGATGGTTTTTAATCTTTAAATTCCACCAAATATTTGTAGAGCAGTATTTCTTCTCACCCTCTTAAATTTGTTATTCATATTTTAAAGGATGTATAAATAACATTATGTTTCATATATTTTTTAATTTGCAGCTAATAAAATACTTTATGTTTCTCTATTGCTATCTCATATAACCAAATTGACCATGAATTGACCATGTTTGGTTTGTTTACCAAGTATTCCCAATGCCTGGAACAGCACCTTGTAAAGAATCAATACTGAATAGTTGGATGGAGAGTGAGGAGGAACTACTTTTTGTAGGAAGGATACCACAGATCAATATATGATGGGAAGAACAGACAGTGGTTGCTATTTCACTTTTTCCCAAGGTAAAAGCTACAAAAGAGATTACACATAAATGCATAAATGACTAGTCAGAAAATCTGAAAATCTCCTCTTTGAGTGGAAGCAAACTACTATTTTATCCAATGTATCTATACCTGTACTCAGCTCACATGATTATGGGGAGAATTAAATGAGGTAAGACATGTTAAAGCTTTCAGAACATTCCAAAACCCCAAAGCACATTTTGTGTGATAATATATTAGGCCACTGTAGGTGGGACGAACCGACTAATCTGTTTTACAATGAAAGAAATAGGAAAATGTATTAAAACTAAGGAGTGTCTGTGTGACAGGACCTTTTATAATAGATTCATATATAGGTATCAGTTGCATCCTTATAACATCCCTTTGAGATGGAAATTATATACATTTTCAGGTAAGAATATGTATACACAGAGAAATTAAGTAATGGTGCAAGGACTCTAGCTGCTAAATGGTGAAGATGGATTTGAATCCCAGAGAATCTGACTTTAGAATTTTTAACAAGAATTCCTACCTTGGAGGAGGTATTGATAGAGCCATCTTTGGAAGATAATAACACACAGGAGAAAGACTGTACTAGTTTTGGAGATAATGACATGAATAGCCACTTGGATTAGTTTCACATGAGTTACCTAATTCAATACCCAAAATAACTTTGGGAGGGTTTTTTTCCATTTCACAAATCAGTTCTGAATATTCAGTCTCCAAAGCCACTTAAAAATTCATAAGTATGTATGTATGTATGCATATATATATGTATATACACACACACATACATACACACACGCATATATGCGTATATACATATGCACATACATACATACATGCATGCAGACATACTGGGGATGAACCCAATTGCAGTCTACCTCTGAGCTACATCCCAACATTTTTTATTTTTTTATTTTGAAACAGGGTCTTGCTACATGGATAAAGGTCTCACTTAGTTACTGAGGCTGGTTTCGAAGATACAATCCTCCTGTCTCACCCTTCTAAGTATTTGGATTATAGGCATGCACTATTACACCCAGTAATACTTCATTTTAAGAAAATGATTATCAAATCTCTTCTAACAACAAGCCTGCCACAGTTTTTATTCAGCAGGGTGAGTAGCAAAAGACTTTCTGAACTTCTCTGTTCATTTAAAGACACTGGATTTGCTTTATTTTGTTTGTACTTCAAGATCTTCTGATGAAAACCATCCAGTGCCATTTGTATTCAAGCATCTTTATGATCCCTGCTGGGCTGAAAGATAGCTTTTAGTAATCCCACCAAATCAATTTCTGCTGACCAACCTCAGGGGTCATCCTAAAGTACCTAAGGAATCCTCATCTATTGCATCCTCTGATCAGGCAAATGTTTTAAGTCTTTTTTGAAGAAGAAAGGTAATTCTGTACCCCGCTGAGGGATAAGATAGAACTAAATTGTATTTGAGTGGAGAATGCTATTATCATTTTAGGGGTTTGATTACCAAAATAAAGAATGACTCCTAATTCTAAGATTGCCTAAGAAAATTGTGGACATTTTGAAAAGTTTTTCCAAATCAAGAGTACTCAATATTTGGTCTTAATTTATTTTCTATTACTCTCATCTTTAAGAATTACTATTTGTTGTTTACTGTTTATTTTCTAGGAAATCCATTATGTTACTTAAATTCACTGAATTTAGGATGATAAAATGTTTTCACTTTTCTTTTTTCTGTTGTTTGTACACACTGAAAGAAGGGCCTGTGAGCAGGAGCAAAGGAGATATGACCTTATTAAAAACCAGCTTCTTCATCTTAGTACAGTGCTATAGTTTGTCAAGAAAGCTAGGCTCCAGGCACCAGATTTGTGGCTTTCGGTGTTTTGTAGTCAAAGGATGGTCAGGATGAAAGCTGGAGAGAGCTGTGATCCGGATATCTTTTTCATTTATTTTTCTCTAGCATCTTGAGAACCATGTCATATTCTCAAGTAGATGTCCATTAATACCAACTGAGTGAATGATTAAATGTCCGACCAAATAAAACTTAAAATTAAAAAGCCAGGCCTAGTATTCAGGATGCTCAGATTTGTCTTTGTTTCAGTCAAAATTTTCACTGCTTTGACTCCAAGTACCTGATGACCACACCTTAGAGGAAAGAAGATTTATTTGCTCACAGACCTGAAGGTTTCAGAGGTTTCAGTCCAGGTTTCATCTGTAGAGCTCGGGGCATGGTGGTAGGAAGCAGGACAAAAGAAAGAGTGGAAGGACTCTGTTTTCACCTTATGGAGGTCAGAAGCAGAAAGAACAAAGGGATGGAGGGAGATATATATGATCCCTAAGGCCACACGCCCAGGAACCCTCCCCAGCAACCAGCCCCTGCCTCTGACATGGCTGTCTTGTCTATGACAGGAAGTGAAGGGAATGTTCTAATTCCAGCTGTATCAGTCTTACTCCTTCCTTTATAGTCTCATTTTTTATGCCTTCTTTGGCCACATTACATACTCATCCAAGGTCATGCCTATTTCTGTCTTTGTGTACCCTTTCTACCTTCCTGCTCCCCAGACTATCAAAAACTTTGGTTATCATTCAAAGGTTAACTCCATAGCCACTTCTAAGACCTACCCTCTAGCCCTCCTAAATGGTCCTGGGAAGAATTACAAGTTCTTTGCTCATAGCCTAGAGAAAGTAATTGTTTTTATAAATCTGGTATTACTCATTTCACAGACATGTATTAACATCAGTGGTGTAACAATCAATGAGCTGTAATGAATCATCTCATTTACTCCACACAGCATCCCAGACTTCATTCTTTTGTTTAAGCAGTATTTATTGAGTGTATAATATTTGACTGGCCCTGTTGTAAGTACTAGGGATACAACTATGAGAACATGAGAAAACATCCTACTCTCGTGGAGCTTACAGTCTAATGAAATGACATAAACCTGGAAACAGAGACATAAATGAACAAGATGCCTTGGATGGAATATGATCCACAGCATTTTATACATGGGACATTTAGGAGGCAATTAAAACATGAGGATATAGCCCTCAACATGAGATTGTACCCTTATGAGAATATGAGGACACAAAAAAATGCCCACCCTCAAACCAGGGAGAGAATCCTCAACCAGGATCAACAATACTGATACCATGATCTTAAACCCAGCCTCTAGAACTGTGAGAAATAAATTTCTGTTCTGTGTGTGTGTGTGTGTGTGTGTGTGTGTGTGTGTGTGTGTGTGGTATTGGGGATGGAACCCAGGAGTGTTCTACCTCTGAGACATACTCCAACACTATTTTTTTATTCTTTATTTTGAAACAGGGTCTCACTGAGTTGCAAAGAGCCTCACTAAGTAGCTGAGGCTATCCTCACATCACGATCCTCCTATCTCAGCCTCCCAAATGCTAGGATTACAAGCATGCGCCACCATGCCTGGCTTAATTTCTGTTCTTTATAAGACACATCAATTCTGTAGTAATTTGTCCCACTAGCCAAAAATGATTAAGACAAAAGATAATTTGAGATTATAGTAAACCATTCAGATAATAAAAGTTGCTGATGTAAGAGAGAATAATAAGAGTGGGGAATTAGCACTGATCTGGACAGTAGCATCCTTCTGAGCACGTCTATAACTTATATATCTCCGCATTGTCCACTCTCTTGAATGATACACATACTTGGGTCATTCAAACATCTCAGTCAAATAATGAGTATAACATTGAATTTATGATCTATAAGATCCTTTCCATCTTCTAGAAATGGTTTTAACACATAAGCTTGAAATGTGAGGTTGCCAAAAATAAAAAGATAAAAATAATAAGACAATAAATAATAAAATAAAAAGATAAAAAAATCTACATCCAAGGGATAGCTCACCTTACCACAGGCCTAGACAACAACACAGTCAGATCTGAATTTTTCTGGTTGAATAGAGTAGAAGCAATAATTGATCAGATTCCTAGACTATTTTTCTCTTTGACTTTAGAATATATTATGCTTTTTTCCAGCAAAAATTATCTTTGACTCAGATAAATAAAGCATGTGATTATACAAAAAGGAATGACAAGAAGCCAAGGAGAGCCAATCTAGGATTGAAATTTTGCTGTTTTAAAAATCCTAGTGTTTTTACTTGTCAAACTGTTGATGAATGTTGCTAAAATAATGGCAGACAACAAAGAAAAAGAAGCTACTGTTCACTGATGATAACCAAAAAGAATTGTAAAAAAAAAACAAAAACCCTTAAGCATTAATTAATGGGATTCAAATGATAGGCTCAACTGGTTTAAATCTCACTTATCCTATTCAGAAGGGTTCCTCACAGCCAGTAGAAGACTCAGGAATGATGAAATTGTAGGGATGAAGTCACTCATTTGTTCCCAAAAGTCTCTTTCACTGGTGTTAACCAGAGAGTTTGCTGGCCATATTGAGGTATTTTTTCTGTGCAAAGTGTTACCAGTTCTTATCAGAACTAGCCCCACAACCCCTGTGCTTAGCACTCAGTTTCAACAGGCTCTACTAATAGGCCCAGACAGTAAGCCTGCTTTTGAAATCAGAAACTTGCAAATTTCTGGCATTTGTCAGTAGCTATGTTGAGTGGAAAGTAGAAAGAGGAACTGTAAGGTCAAGAATTTACTAGTGTCACCTCTTTTGAGTCAGAGGAGCGATTTGTAAGGGTCTGAGTGTCACACTTTGTTTCATACGTTATATTAATAGTCCCTCTGGTACAACCACATAAATGAATGTGGAAATCCCCAATGAAAGATATCAGGGTAAGAAAAAGGTACTTTGAGTTAATTGTTACTTCATTTACATAGTCCTATACTATTGACATGTCTATTCAATGACAATTATAATGCATGGCAGCTCTGAGGAAAGCATACTGGTCACGTGTAAGCGTAGGAACACATGTGGACAAGGAAAGAGGGTCAGAAAATACAGTCACTTCCCTAAGCAATTTTCACATTTTATAAACAATAAATAATTTCTCAGATGCTCTATGACAGACTCCCTTCTGATTCTCTTACAATATTTACCCTTTACTTTGTAAACCTATCACTTGCTGAATGCTTTTCTTTAATTAATGCTTTTCTTCCTGGTACTGTGTAAGTTGTGTTTACTATGGTTTTGTCTTCTGGTCTCCAAATGATATTTTCTTTTTAAAGTCTTAACAAGTTTTAATTAGCAACAGAATAATTTTACTTTATGGAGATAATGATTTTAGCTGAGGGAGTTTAGTGACATGGCCTTAATCTTCATACTATTTGTAATTCCCATTTTGTCTAATATTAGTTTTATTAATGTAACTAGCTTTTGATCATGACAAAGATGATCTGTTTATATAATTCCAGTCAAGTACAAAAAAGAAGTTCTTGGGAATATGAATTCCAGCATAGAATCATAAAAATGCTTTGTTGAATTTCAAACATGAAACAAGACTTCTTTTCTCAATTATAATAAGAAAAATAAAATAGCAAAAAGAGTACTATGTACCAGGCATTGTGCTAAGTGTAAAGAAATGAAAATGTTAATAATTCAGGCTGATATTTCTTCTTCCATGTTAAACTTGTAAGTCTCCTAATGTAGCAGAATAATTTCCTCACTCTTTCATTTTAGCTTCTTGTAGCGTACATACTCTTTAAGATTAGCTTGGTGATATCAGAAGTACAATCTTTAATAGTTTCCAGACTCCTGGTGAACTGAACTGGATGTTCTCCTTGACATGCATTTAAGAAATTTGTAAAAATGTGTACTTATCCCAAATCAAGGGAGTTTGTCTTGTAAAAAGTATTCTTTACAAATGAAAAGAGAAATAGTTCAGCAAAGATGCATGAGTAGAGAGAGTCCACCCCAGGTTCGGATGTTCTGATGTCTACAGAGCCTCTTAATAACCAGGCTGGCTTCAGTAAGGACAAATTATTTAAGCATCCTGTCTCTCAGCTCCCTTGTCTCTTAACGCTACTGTGGGGATTATGAATGAGATAATGGATGCAAAGAGTTTCATATAGTGCCCAGCATAAAACCTATGCCCTGTGAATGGCAGCCTTTGCTTCAAAAATAATTAAGCACAGTGTTCTTTCTTTCAATACTAAAAACTATTCACAAAATTTAAATCTGCATCTTACTTCTCAGCAACATATTGTAAAGATAACTCTTACAGTATTTCCGAAATGTAAATGAAACTTTCACTTCTCGTTGGATCTGTGATAAAAGCTATTGGCAAATTGTATTTTTTGCAGTGTGCAATTTTCTACACAACCCCTTGCTAAGCTTTAATTATATTCCAAAAGTGGGCTTTAATCAATCTTTTTGACCATTCATCTCTCCTCTGCAGATTCATTATGTTTTTCTCCAGTCATGATGCACAAACAATAATTACAGATTGCTAATAATTTTTATTTAAATAGATACACCTCCATTTATCTGCAAACAGACCTGGATTTTTTTTAGCTTCTGAGTATTGTTCCATGGTCCCTCCAAGTTAGTTACTACTTCTCCTCTCCCTGGATGAACATGTCTGTCCATCTGTCTGTCTGTCTCTTTCCCTCCCTACCTTCTTCCCTCCCTCCCTCTCCCCACACACTTTCCTCTCTCTTTTAGAATATTTGGAAGAACTTTATTCTTTACTCACTAGACTAGGGTTTGCTCTAATCTTTGTAAACTGTTTAGCAATTCCCCAGACTATGTTCAGAAACCAGAAAGCCTAAAAATGTTTTTGTCTCATAACATAAGAAGAAAAATGCACTTTTAAAAGAATACATTAGAAACAAGATTATGTGAATGATTAATTGATAACTCATTGCAGTTCTAGATTAAAACATTGCAATTTATTGTCAATAATGATAAATGAAAAGGTGCAAAATTAACACTTAAATCAGTAGAAATTCACAAGTAAGTCCTTTCTCTGAAATATATTTGTTATTAAAGACATTTAATTAATGACATTTCCTAGTAACAGAATGCTCATGTCCAAGATTTCTAATAACTCTAATAATCACGCTTTATTAAATTTTACTGGCAGATATCTCTAACTTTGAAGAAGTTAGAGCATTTTTGAAGGATGCTTTTTGATTCTTTTTAGTCATTGATTCTTGGATCTTGATATATTTGTATTAAATTTTCTTGCCAATAATGTCTGGCCTCTTGCCAAGGCCTTTCTGGTGTTATTTGTAGAAGAGCTAGTTTGATGATGAATCTATAACAAAGTATACTTGTAAAGGTTTAGCTAGATCACAGAGTTTGATTAATTTGCTTCACTCTGCCCATATAGATATTAGGTCATTGTGATATTATAATTTCTACATATATTGTTTGGAATTAATGCCATAAGTTTAGGTACTAAAATATCAAAAGCATTTGTTCTAAAGGATCTCCCTTATGGAGCCAACTCAAGGCAAGAACTCTAAGTTTACTGTTGTTTCAGTTTCAGGGTTATGAATACAGCAGAGTTCCATACACAGAAGAAAAAACCGCTGAAAGAATAGATGTTGGCTGGGCATGATGACACACACCATAAGCCCTGTACCAGAAGCTTAAAACAGAAGAATCGAAGGTTGGAAGCCAACTCTTAGCCACTTAGTGAGGTCCTCAGCAGCTTAGCAAGACTGTTTCAAAATGAAAATAAAATAGGGTTGGGAATGTAGCTTAGATGTAGAATGCCTCCAGGTTCAGTCCCTAGTTCAACACACACACACACACACACACACACACACTAGCTGTTGACTGTTGATAGTGCATTTGTTATGAATTCGGGCAAATCGTTCTGTGTTCATTTTAAAATTTCAAAAAGAAAAACTTTAACATTAGCGTTATTAAAAAGCAAAGGTACAAAGAGATACAAAAATATCTGATTTTTCTGTCTTTAAGAAATGAGAATAAAATGGCAAACAGAAATACAAATTTAAAAGTGAAATAAAATACCCACAGATGTCTTTAAAAAACTTTCCCAAAGTAAAATCTTTGGTAAGTTAAAGATTGATTAGGTTGCAAGCTTAAAAAAAAAAAAAACTCGCAGTAACTGCACATGTTTTAAGTTATGGTTGAACAAATCTCTCTAGCAATGAATAGTTTATGGCCCATCTACTCACATGCAGCATAATCACCTAAGATAAAAATCAACAGCCATCCTCAGTGAGATCCAGGAACAGGTGGTATAACTAATCATCCCTAATGTTTGGAATATTGGCCCAGCAACAGCTGTCTCCAAAGACAGTTATTTTGGCTGAAATTCAGTTTTCTCACTTGCTGGATTCCTTAGATGGCATTCATAAGGTATGGTAAGGTATGCATCTTGAATTGACTCTTGTTCAGGATGAGAAAGTGGGATTTATTTCCATTTTTCTGCATATGGTTAACTGGTTTTTGCCAACACAATTTGTTTAAGAGGCTATCTTTTTTCCAGTGTATACTTTTGGCCCCTTTGTCAAAATCAATTGGCTGCAAGTGTGTGGACTTGTTTCTGGGACTTCTATTCTGCTCCATTGGTCTATGTATCTGTTTTTGGTGCCAGTATCATGATGTTTTTATTACTATGGCTTTGTAGTATAGTTTAAAGTTGGGTATTGTGATTCCTCCTGCATGGTTTTTGTTGCTGAGAACTACTTCGGCTATTCTGGGTTTTTTGTTGTTCCAAATAAATCAAGGACTAATATTTCTATGTTTGTAAGAAATGACCTTAGAAACTTAAGGGATATTGCATTGAAGTTGTAGATCACTTTTGGAAGTATGGCCATTTTTATGATATATATTCTGTCTATCCATGGACATGGAAGATCTTTTCATATTCTAAGGTCTTTTTCGATTTCTTTTTTCAATTTTTTATAAATTTTTTTGTAGATGTCTTTTACCTCCTTGGTTAAGTTTATTCCTAAGCATTGTGGAATATCCTGAGTGGAAGTGTCTTCTGGATTTCTTTCTCAGTGGATTTATGGTTGGTATACAGAAAAGCTTCCAAGTTTTTTAAGATTTATTATGTATCCAGACACTTTCCTGAATTTGTTGATCAGTTTTATAAGCCTTTTGGTTGAGTTTGTTGAAACAGGGTTGCATACTTGGGATGAACCCTACTTGGTCATGGTGTATGATTTTCTTGATGTAGTTTTGAATGTATGTTGCTAGTATTTTGTTTAGCAGTTTTACATCCAAGTTCATAAATTATATAGCACTGTACTTTTCCTTCCTTGAGCTGTCTTTACTTTGTTTTGGTATTAATGTGATGTTGACTTCATAGAATGTATTTGGGAGAGTCCTTTTTTTTTTTTTTCCTCTTTCATGAAATAGATTGTAGAGTATCACGATTAACTCTTCCATAAAGGTTTCAAAAAATTCACTTCGGAAGCCATCTGGTCTTGGGCTTTGCTTTGACTCTAGGCTTTTTATTGATATTTCAATCTTTTTTATTGCTATTGGTTGGTTTAAGTTTTCTATATCTTCTTGACTCAGTTTAAGGAGGGTGTATTTATCTAAAAAGTTGTCAATTTCTTTCAGATTTTTCATTTTGTTGAAGTATAGTTTTTCAAACTAGTTTCTGATAATCCTCTGGATTTCTTCACTGATGGTGGTAATATCTCCTTTTCATTGCTTATCTTCATCATTTGGGTTGATTCTCTTTTTGGTTAAGTTGGCTAGTGGTTTATCTATCTTGTTAATTTTTTTGAGAAACCTATTTTTGGTTTTGTTGATATACAGTATTTTTTTTAATCTCTACTCTGTCGATTTCTGTTCTCATTTTAATAATTTCCTACCTTCTACTGGCTTTGGGCTAGACTGTTTTTGCTTTTAAAGGGCTTTGAGGTGTGTCATTAGGTTTTTTATTTGGTGACTTTTTGTTCTCCTTCTGTGGGCACTCAGTGCTATAAATTTTCCTCTTAATACTGCCTTCAAAGTGTCCCAGAGGTTTTGATATGTTGTATCTCTATTTTCTTTCTTCTAGAAATTTCTTGATTTTACCCCTATTTCTCCTATAACTCATTCTTCATTTATCAGTGTGGTAATCAATCTCCACATGTTTATGTAGTGTCTTTGGGTCTTCTTATAATTGATTTCTAGTTTCATTTTATTATGGTATGAGAAGACATAGGGGAGTATGTCATATTTTTTTTTAATTTGCTGGTGCTCACTTTGTAGACCAGGATGTGATCTATTTTGGAGAAGGTTCTGTGATCAGCTGAGAAAAATGTGAACTTTGCTATAGTTGGATGCAATATTCTATATGTACCTAATAGGTCCATTTGGTTGATGGTGTTCTTTAGATCTGAGGCATCTTTACTGACCTTAAAGACTGGTCTAATGGTGTGAGAGGAGTGTTGAAGTCTCTCAGTATTATTGTTTGGGACTTATGTGTTACTTAATGTAACAGAGTTTGTTTTATGAAAGTAGCTACACCTGTGTTTGGGGCATAAATGTTGACTATTATTATTTTCTCTTACTGGATTGTTCCATTTACCAGTAAAAAAAATTCACCTGCTTTGTAGCTTCTAATAACTCTGGGCTTGAAGTTTAACTTGTCTGATATCATAGTTGCTACTCCTCCATGTCTTTGAGTTCTTTTGGTAAATGGGCTGTTTTGACACACTTAAAATGATTGTTCTGAGGCTGGGCCTGGTGCTTGTAATCCCAGCATTTGTGAGATGAAAACCAGAGTATATCAGTTTGTGGACAGCTTCATCTACTTAGTGAGTCCCTTCACAACTCAATGAGATCCTGTTTTAAAAAAATAAAAAGACTTAAGCCGGGTGTGGTGGTGCACACTTGTAATCCCCATGCTTGGGAGGTGGAGACAGGAGGATCACGCAGGTTTGAAGCCAGCCACACTGGCTTAAGTGACCCTGTTTCCAAATTTTAAAAAAAGTATAAAAATAGATCTGGGAGTGTAGCCTGGAGGTAGAAGGGTTTCCACAAACCCAGTACCACCAAAAAATTAAAAATTAAAAAGACTTAAAAATAGTGCTGGGGGTGAATCTCAGAGGTACAATGCCCCTGAGTTCCACCACAGTACTGAAAAAATAAATAAATAAAAATAAAATAAAGTGACTATTCTGTTTGTTCTATTTTAGTGTTTCCTTAATGGTAATGGTAGGGGGACCACTCTGCTAAAAGCCTTCTGTTAGCCTAGAGCTTGAAAAAGCAAGAAGTTTAACCAGGATAACATTTAAAATATATAACCAAAAGTATGACATAAACACATACTAACAAATCAAAACGGACTCTATGAACTGCCAGTCATTGCCAAGTGCATTCTGGCAGCCAGAAAAATTTGAGTGCATTCCAATTTTTTTGATAGTATAAAAAACAAGTGAACACAATCATTTCCATTCTAGTCAGGGAAAGAAATAATCCACAAAGAAACAAAATCATCTTGAATAACCATAAATACTTTAAATACAATTAAGCAGGTTAAGTAAATAGAGTGACCTAGGTTAGGAGTATTTTCAATAGGGTGTTCAAGGATATTCTCTGACAATCTGAGAACAAATCTTGAGCAGACAACTAAATGGTGAGTAGCCAGTGATTGGAAAGCTTGGGGAAGTACATCTAGGCAGAGGGAACAGCTTTACATTAAATATGATGGGGGAGACTGGAAGCTTGGAGTACTATTGAAGCTTGGAGTACTATTTGAAAGACTACAAAAGCCCCAGTGTGAACATAGTGGAGTTTTTGAGAAACATAGAATATCAAATCAGCTACAGCAAGAGATGGGGTCATAGAGGCAGGAAGTGGTCAACCTTTATAAAAACAGATACTAAATGCAATGGAAAGTTACTGAAGGTTTCAAGCAGAAGACGGATTGAGTACCATATGCATGTAGGATTCTTTCACTCTGAACCTTATTACAATGTATAACTACATTGCACCAATATCACTTAAAGAAAAAGACAAATATGATTTACTTAGCACTGAAAGGATAATTCTTGTTGCCTTGAAGAATGTGGACTTTAGAGCAAATGCTAACAGCCAGTCAAAAGATTCGATGATATCTTAGACTTTATGGTAGAAAATATGAGAATGATCGCATTGAGAATATATTTAGAAAGTAAAATTGTTATTTTTCTTCTATGTGGAGATTCTCCTCTGGGCGATAAAATACTGGAAGTTCAATCTCATATTTTTATAAGGGATATAGTTTATTTTTATAAGCTCATTTTAAGTATGTCATTCATAAATGATGGCAAACTTTTGAAGTAACATAAAAGAAAGTTGGTTTCTTTTAAATGTCCAATATGCATATTACTAAGAGAAGATAAAGTTATATGTTATATTTTATCTGGGATTTTATGAACTCTTTTATCATTTGTTCCTATTAAAATTCTGAATGGAATCAATCATAACCCAGACAGTGAAGAAGCTAAAAGTTTTTTGTATAACATCTGTCTAGGTGCATATTCATGAGAAGCCTTTTATAATTAAAAAAGCCTATAAATTATTTTTATCATTTGTTGATGCAAGAAAAATTGGAATCTCAATTTTTCAGGTATAGATAAAAACCAAAATAATTAATAATATCCTTCAAAGTGTAACAGGATGATGATCTCTCTTATAAATAAACATAGGGTGGTGACCTCTCTTTCTCTGTCCTTGCTTCCCCACTAAAAAAAAAATAATTTCAAATGGAAAGCATGAATATGGGAATATAAAAGGTTTATTGGGGGAAATGAGGCCATAGTATAAGATAAGGCCATGATAAAGGGGATTACAATTCAGAGAAAGGGTTGGGTTATGTTCAAGACAGAGCGTCCAAAAAGGGCCACTTTCCAGGGCTGAAAGCGACATGGAAAAAAGAAGTTATGCCCCATAGAGAGAGCCTAGAACAAACAGTCCACTTCCAGGAGTAAAAAACAGCATGGAGTCTTCTGTGTGGCCAACATCATTCAGTGTGGAAACCTTTCCCCTTCTTGCATATGAATTTTGGTAGGTCACATCTCTTTGTGCCACACTTCAACGCACTTGTTCTGTTTTCACCATGTCGGGAATTTTCCATGGAGGTCTAAGTGAGGCCCTCCAGGTCTCTAACTGTATCTAGGTGAGGAGTGCCATATTTCCATTCATGAGGGACTGCTTACATTTTTCCATTGTCTTAGGTTCTTCCCAATCTCTCTCACCTGCTTACTTCTATCTAGCTAACAAAATGCTGTCCTTACTTCTTCTGTTTGATGCATTTTCTGCAGTTTTGTGGACTCTCCATTTGCACAGTTCTTCCTCTCTTCCCCAGGTAAACATTCTCTAAGCTAGCTCTAATGTGAAAGTTCACCAGTTTTTACTGAGGGTCCTCTCTTTCCCAAGTGATAGCTACATAAACATGCCATTTTTCTGAGATTTGGTTTTCTTACTGTTCAAATGAGATTGGAGTAGATAATCCTAAACCTATTTTCAGTTCCAAAATTTGTAAAATGCTATTCTTTTGATTTTCACATGTGGTCAGCATAATCCTTTACTTTCTTTAATTGTCTTTCTTGTATTTACTAATTCCCAAATCTGAATCTCTAATTTAGGTGTTTCTCATGAGATTCCTTCTTATGAAGGCAACTTTCTCCTGTGCATCTCTACCAGCATTCTATGTAGGTACCTGAACCATGCTGTATCTATCAGGACTCATCAACTTTTCTCAGCAACTTACATTTTTTTCCCTGTATGTTTCTCACTTTGTCTAAGCAAGTCTCTCTCCCTTTGATTCTTTTGAATTTTTCTTGCAAGTAACCATTTACGTACCTTTCAAAATTTCAAAGAGACACATTTTTTTTTTTTTGGGTGGTACTGGGGGGTGGAACCCAGAGGCTTTCTACCTCCGGGCTATACTCCCAGACCTTTTTTTATATTTTATTTGGAAACAGGGTCTCACTAAGTTGCTGAGAGCCTCACTAAGTAGCTGAGGCTGGCTTTGAACCTGCACAATCCTTCTGTTTCAACCTCCCAAGCCCTGGGATTACAAGCCTGCACCACCACGCCCGGCTGACACTTTTATTTTTTTGGTGGTACTGGGGGTAGAACCCAGAGGCTTCCTACCTCCAGGCTATACTCCCAGACCTATTTTATATTTTATTTGGAAACAGGGTCTAAATTGCTGAGAGCCTCACTAAGTAGCTGAGGCTGGCTACGAACCTGTGTCAGCCTCTTGTCTCAGCCTCCCAAGCATGAGGATTACAAGTATGTGCCACTACAGCCGGCTAAAGAGACACTTTCTAATATGAAAATTTTCCAAGCCTGTCTCCTCTCCAGGTACCATGATATACCGCCATCTGTGTTATAGCAATCAATATCAGAGGATCTCCATGAGTTTATTGTGCTTATTTATACCTGTGTTTACATTTTTAACTCCACGAGGGATAGTTTTTTATTTTATTGTGATTAAACCTCAGATTATGTAGAGCACTATTATGTGGGAGGCAATTAATAAATATTAACTGAGCAAGTAAAAGTAAGAATTGCATGAATAATTCCTGATGTTATTGTCATACCTGGTGCTATTGTTTAAATATGGTTTGATTAGGGCCTCCCAAGGGTTTTTATGTTGAAAACTTTGTCTCTAGTATGGAGATGTTAAAAGCTGGGGCCTAATGGAAGGTTATTAGGTCACTGAGGAATTAATGTAGTTCTTCTGAGACCTCTCTGAGCTCTCTTTCTCACATGTGCTCCCATTATTATTTTATATGCCATCTGGTCCTCACCAGAGGCCTAGTAGATATGACTGTGCAATCTTAGACTTTCATTCCTCCAAAAGATGTGAGCAAAAGTAATCTTATTATTGTTCTAAGTACTCAGCTTCAGGTATTTTATTATAGTAATGGAAAAATGCATAAGTATACCTGACATATTTTCTCCTACTACTTACCAAGACATGGAAGAGCTACTGGTTCCCTTCCCTCTTTCCTGAGTTTCACCTGCTCACCTATTTATGAAGACTTAATGTAAATGTCAATCTTTATTTATTTGCAATCATCCTTCTATGATGGAAATTTAGTATCTCTTTCATATATACTCTATTTTGCAGAGTACAGAGATCATCTATTCTGTGCCTTTCCTATCTTCCCCAAGGTTGAGACTAGAATAATGATGTCTAGTAAGTTTTAAATATGTGTTCATTCCTTCAACCCCATATTTGACTCAGTTCTTTCTTGATAAATAGTTAAAGTTTTCTTCAACACAGACATTTATATATAAATCAGTCTCATCATGAGCAATTAACAAATGTACTCTTAGCTCCTCAAAATGTTAATGAAATTTAGAGCTGATACTTAGCTCTCATTCAGTAAGTATACTTGGGTAAATAGGCTGTCAGACTTGAGAGGCTGAATATTTCTCAGCATCATCTTTAAATACTTTCAACTCCCTGGTCCGGCTGGGAGTTAAATTCACCAAGGTGATTTATTTTTAGCAAGGTGAAGAAGTCATCTGTTACACATAAAATTGTAGAATCAGCTCTCTTCATTATGCTTTTTAAATTTGCCGGTGCTAGAGCAATCAACATGAAAGTCACATACAGATGGGAGACAAGTTTACCTTTTGGGAGAAGATTCTTTCTGAGAGGTCCATTGGTATCTCAAATTCTTTCATGCTCTTCTGAGATAACTTTCTCATGTCTACTCTTTGCCAATCATTGTGCTTTGTTACTCTCACAGTCATTTTCTTTTTTCTTTCTTTCTTTCTTTCTTTTTTTTTTTTTTTTTTTTTTTTGGTGGTACTGGGGTGTGGAACTTAGAGCCTTTCTACCTCCAGGCTATACTCCCAGACCTTTTTCGATTTTATTTGGAAACAGGGTCTCACTAAGTTGCTGAGAGCCTCACTAAGTAGCTGAGGTTGGCTTCGAACCTGTGTGATCCTCCTGTCTCAGCCTCCCAAGCGCAGGGATTACAAGCGTGCGCCACCAGGCCTGGCAGTCATTTTCTTTACCTACCATCCTCCCTGGCATTTGTTGATAGTCAGGAACAGCGTTTGGAAGTTTGTTTATCTTTGAAAATATCACTGATATTGTGGACTAACTCAGCAGTCAGGATTAAACATGATATTGAGCCTCGGATAAACCAAACGAGTATCAATAATGATAATAATTACTATTTACTTTTTATTAAGTACCAGCTTTAATTACATAATGAATGTATTCAACTCTCCAAAGTAGCCCTGTAATTTAAACTTTTCATACCAGCCTGTTACAGAGGAGGAAAATAAGTTTTAGAGAGCTTCAGGAGGATACCTGAGGTCATATAACAGTATATGGCCAAGTTAAAACATAAACTCTTACATCTGCCCATTTTCTATTTCCGCAGTACTTACAAAATAATGTTAATATGGTTGTTCAAGTTTCGAATGAGAAAGACTATTGTGGAAAGATATTTAAGAAACATGGGTAACTGTTTACCAAGAGTGTAGCCCTGTTTCTCTTGTCATTTAATTGGAGGAAGATTCAGGAGGCTGGGATATTGAAATTGTGCACATAATGAATTTAACTGAGGATTGACTGATGCAAATTAATTTTTTGTTTGTGTTTTCCAGGAAGATTTTCAACCTGTAGCAGCATCAGAGACCAACTGGGAATCAGTCACAAGCTCTATTTCAGTAAGTAATTTATTATCCTGTTGAGAACAAATGAAACAAATAGAACAGCTAAGGTCAAGCCCAGGAGGACTTAGGCTGCATTAGGGACCTGTGGCTTGATCAACAGCCAGATCTCAGGCAGGATATGTCCCTCCATTTTGCTAACATTATACTGGCTTATGTTACACACTCTCTTTGACCTCTCTTTAAGAAAATCTTTTGGGAATTTCCAGCATACAATGGGAAGGACTTGAGATGGACAACAACTTAAGTATTTGTTAGTTTCAAAGAGAAAAATTCCAACAAAAGGATTATCCAGACATCAAACTGATCCATGGCCCCAGTCCAAGTGGGCAATTTCAAAATTGCTTTCTGAATATTCTATCGGAAGCAGTTAGCTTCTGCATTTCAAGAATCTTTTCAGACTTGAAAAATCCCAATGTTTACAACATGATGACATAAGTACAAATAAGGCATGTACATTACTCTGTTTGGCTTGGACATAAAACACAACTCACCCTGAAGCTGTAAAATGGTCCATGCCCCGTTTTTTTTCTCAAAATTTAGTCATTTCTTACTATTCTCCTTATCTGCTTTGCACAGAAAGAACAGACCTTTCACCAATCTAACATGTAGCACTTATGTAGCAATAAAACATAGGTCATAATTCCAGTTGTTCATAAAAAGGTCAAGAGCATTAAGAAAGCTTGTCAGTGGCTATAAATTGGGTCCAGGTGGCTAAGTCAGACTTGAAAACTTTTTTTTTTTTCCTAAAAGTGATATTCTATCTTTTTTCTCTCGGTTTTTTGTTCGTTTTGTTTTGTTTTGTTTTGTTTGCGTGGGTCTGGGGATGGAACCCACAGGCATTTGACCTCCGAGCTAAACCCCCTGCCCAATTTTTTAATTCTTTATTTTGAAACAGGGTCTCACTGAGTTGCGAAGGGCCTCACTAAGTAGCTGAGGCTGTCCGCAAATCGTGCTCCTCCGGTTTCAGCCTCCCAAATGCTGGGATTATAGGCATGCACCACCACACCCGGCTTTGGTTTTTTTCTTAACATCACTCATTTGACAGGATCACCCCAGCTATGGTTTTGAGACTCTAGATTACTTTCTGTGGCTGCTGGAGTAGAATATCATCTGATCAAGAGATCTGTAAGGTTTCTGGTAGCGATGTTGTGAGTACTTTAAACCTAACTCAGGGTAGGCAATCAGAATAAGGTATGTAAGGGTGAGAATAAGTAGATTACACTTAGGAGATGCTCAGGCTAGACAGAAGAGCTGGGCAATTCGCAGCCTGAAGCTAATAACTCAAGGTAGATTCCAGAAGCATCATTTGTATCCAAGACAGAGTGTCAAGGGATTCTCTGTATTCACAGGCATTTTATATATAATAGGTCAGGGCAATTCCTTTTCCACATGCAAACTTACACTTTAAAGGACCCTTTACTAATTCAGAGTAATCTAGATTGTTCTTCAGTTTCTCAAAACTATAGTGAAATATCTGAGGTAATTGACTTATAAAGAGAAAAGGTTTATACTTGAGATTCTAGTCCCTTGACTGACCCCCTCAGCTTTGAGCTTGGGTGTAGCAGTACACCATGGCAGGAGCTCATGGCAGAACAAGACCACTCATCTCACAGCTGGGAAGCAAGAGAAAGGCTAAGTAGGGGCCAGGGTCCCACAATCCCCTTGTTGTAATACCTCCGTGATCTAAGAATTCCAAATCTTAAAGTCTCCACTGCCTCTCAGTGGCACCATCCTGGAGTCCAAGCCTTTAACGCATGGTCCTTAGAGGACATTCAAGATCCAAAGGATAGCACAGGTCCTTTAGAAGAGATTGTACTATCCATTTGGAGCATTTGAGGAAGTTCATCCCTGAGTGCATATCCACTGGAGAATTCTAGTTTAAATTCTAGGTCAAGGTACTGATTAGGACGGTTGGAAGACCAGGGTAACCTTACTTCTATTTTCAGGATCCTGTTGTTTAAGACCCTTCTGGCGTAGGATCAAGGGTTATTGGATCTGTCATTAAATTCTATATAAATTACACTTTGTTTTTGTTGGAAGCAGTTTACAGAATATTTTTTAGAAGTACTATCATTTTAGGCCGGGCGTGGTGGCGCACACTTGTAATCCCCGCACTTGGGAGGCAGAGACAGGAGGATCGCACAGGTTCGAAGCCAGCCTCAGCTACTTAGTGAGGCTCTCAGCAACTTAGTGAGATCCTGTCTGCAAATAAAGTATAAAGTAGGTCTGGGAGTATATTCCGGAGGTAGAAAGCCCCTGGATTCCACCTCCAGTACCACAAAACAAAGTAATATCATTTTAAAATAACTCAGCTAACTTTAGAATTGACTCTATTAATATATGACCAAAGGCAGATGATATCAAGTTTATAGTGCAGCTGAAGGAGGCATGTAAAATTGGTCTTTCTCTCAGAAAGGTTTTAAATATTTACTGCAGAAACAAATGCTCTAATGGATTTATTAGCTCACTAAATCACTCATAAGTTTTTAACTATCACCATTGTGTCTGCCAAATGTGTTGAGTGAAAACTTGAAAACAGCAGTAAAGCTCATGCATAAGAACAAGGTTTCATTTTCTCTATGCTTTGAATTTTGTCTTTGGCTTAATGTTATAAGAGAATAGATTCCTCTTCCCATCAGGGATGGAGACTGGAGAGTCCCTTAACAGCTTCTTCTCAGAGAGATATCTGGCTACACGTTACACCACAGACACTGTGAGGAGCCCCCAGAATGCCCCTCACAGCTACTTCCCCAAAGATATTGCAAGAAGCTTTCACGTGTATGTAAATTCAGAACAAAAGAAAGCATTTTAATTCCAAAGCTTCTATATGTTGGCTACCCTCCTATTGCTGGTCAGCCCATTTTAATTTTTTTAATCTTTAAACCCACACTATTTTGATATAGGATAATTATAAACCATCTGGTAAATATGAGCCAGATAGACTGTAGATTATGCAAATAATGCAAGTTGAGTGGGGCCTTGGAATTATAGTACTGAATTATCAGTGTTATCCATCCCTACCATGGGATATCAAGAGAGACGTGAAAGAGAGAAATGATGTGTTTTTCCCAAAGCTTCTCAATCTATCTGTCTTTTTGTCTCTGTCTCTATCTCTCTTTCTCTCTCAAATACACACACACACACACACACACACACACATACCTATACATACATATAAGCATATGTCTCTGTCTCTATCTCTCTTTTGTCTCTGTCTCTATCTCTCTTTTGTCTCTGTCTCTATCTCTCTTTCTCTCTCAAATACACACACACACACACACACATACACACACACATACCTATACATACATATAAGCATACCTACACACACACACACATGCACACACACACACACACACACATAAATACACACACACTACACCTCAGGGTAGGCAATTAAAGAGCTGTCTTATCAATAAAGAGGAAAAAGAACAAATATGGCTATACTTAGATGAGAGCTATTTCAAATCAACAAGATAAGTATATATGGTGTCATTATCATGGCTTGAACAATTAACAAATTTCTAGGCTCATTAGTAATGTATGACAGAGATTGTATAACTGGATAAGTAATTAGCTGGATACGCCTTTGCAAGAATGAACGCAAATGCGGGTAATCAAAGTAGCAAGGAAAAAGTTTGGTCTGGGATGAGTATGTCTACTTATTTGATCAGAGCTGACTGAAAATAAGATGAATATTTCTGTAGATGAAAAAAATGAAAGAAAGAAAAAGAAAGGAAGGAAGGAAGGAAGGAAGGAAGGAAGGAAGGAAGGAAGGAATCGATCTGGTCCACACAGTCATCAACCCATTTCAGACTGCCTACCTTCCCTTCAAATCTCTTCTTTCCCCATTTTCTTTCCCCTGCAGGACGGATTAATGCTTATAGGCCTCCTAATTTTGCTGAAATGGCAACATTTCTCTGAGAGTAAGTGATCATGGAATCACTTAGCAGGCTTTTGACACTGATTAGTTAAAGAGAGGAAACATGGCCTGGGAATATAATGTGTGAGCTTTAATTCTGAGACTTTATAGGGCATATTATTTTGTGATAGGACACTGCAGTTAAGTTTCAGAAAAGCAAGTTTTCATTAATTTTCACTTTATCTTAGTGATCAGAGCTATTTGCCCTTGGGGGATCTTATTTGTTTTGCAGTTTCTTTAAAGACATTTAGAAATCATTTGAGGCTATGTGCTCTCTATTTCTTTGTTAATGGGTCATGAATTTTTAGAGAGATATTTGAATCATGGCTCATTTACCTCTAGATTATACAAGGGTTAGTGAAGTAAGTGCCTGGAAACCTTATATGGAGATGCTTTATTTCCATGGCTAAATACATATTCCTTTTCATTCTTTCAATGATGTCATGTTCCTCATTTAAATAATATTCTGGAGTATGTTTTAATGACAACTGGGATCCCTAGCAAGCTACAGCATATTTTTTCCCCTTTTAATATGCTTCCCGTGTCAATCTTGCGCTCTTAAGTCAAGAGAGCCAGTTTCGTGCCTAATTATCCTTGTTGACAGTAAATAAGTTGGTTAAAGTGACAAATTTTATCAAAATGTCTCTAGAGTAGAGTCAAACACTGCTTACACAACATCTGTAATGCTAGGTGACCTGTGAAGGGTGGGAGATGTGGAGGCTAAGTGTCTGATAATGGAATGAATTATCAAAACTTGCTTGGAAGGAGTTCAGAATTTTAATTCTCACTATTATTAGTTGATATATGGATGTTTTAGGACCTCGAACCAAAAAATCAGGTGACTTAATTTTTATATTTATCCTCAGCCTATATATTTTTAAATGATTACAGCTTAGATGAACCGTGATTTTTATGATCAGCTTGGCTATTAATTCCAAAAAAGTGAATGACTATCTTTTTACCAATTCACTGCTTTTGTTCAAGAGTATTGCAAGACAGTATCAGACTGCTTTTTCATGGTATTTAGACAGATGATGGCTCATAATCAGAAGCCTGCTTATGTTCCTTTTGTGTAGTTGTATGATTGCTATATGTCATAGCAATAGACTTTTTCTGAGTACATTGAGCTGTATGTTGCTCTTAGGGAGTATCCTATCACTCTCCATCAGTAACGGATCCTACTCTTACGGCGGATGCTCTGGACAAAACAGTTGCACAGTTTGATACTGTGGAAGACCTGCTAAAGTACTTCAACCCAGTGTCGTGGCAAGATGATCTGGAGAATTTGTATTTGGATACCCCTCATTACCGAGGCAGGTCCTACCATGAGAGGAAGTCAAAAGGTAAGAAACAGTTTTGGAAGTTCTTTGTAAGCATATAAAGAGAGTTGACAGTAATAATAAAAAGTAACAATTAGTAATGCAATATATTTAATTCATTTAAATTAGATGATTATATATACATAATGAACTTACACTATATGTTTAATAGCACTTTCAAAAGAAGGTCTGTGTTTTGCCCAAACTGTGTTTGTATATGACTAAGAAAGGTTTGATCAAAGTTTGGAAACCTTATAAAAAAATGTAGAGCAGCTGCTTCTTGGCAAATAAAGCATTGTTAGCCTTAACTATATAGTGGCGGCAACCAAACTTAGGGGAGGTAAATAACTTGCATGGCTAGTTAACAGTGAGGAAGGCCTCTTCACTGGTCTCTTGCCTACAGTGGAACTGATTATAATAGTATGCTGTGCCTCTCTGACAGAAAGAGGGTTGACTCTCCAAGACTGTTAGTGTGGGCAAGAGAAACTTTTGTTAAAATAACAGCCAAAACTTGCCGGGTGTGGTGACACATGCTTGTAATCCCAGCATTCGGGAGGCTGAGACCAGAGGGTCACAGTTCTCAGACAGCCAACTTAGTGAGACCCTGTTTCAAAATAAAGAATAAAAATAGGGCAGGGGGTATAGCTTGGAGGTCAAATGCCTCTGGGTTCCACCTCCAGACTAGCAAAAAAAAAAAAAAAAAACAGCCAAAAATTAATTGCAAGATTTCAATTCTGCATATCTATGTCCATTTTACCCATTCTACAATTTTATTTTTTGTTTTGTTTTGTGGTATTGGGGATGATGAAATCATCATTTCCGGGCTATACCCCAATCCTATTTTATTTTTTGTTTGGAAACAGGCTTTCACTAGGTTTATGAGAGTCTTATTACTTGTTGAGGCTGTATTTGAACCTGCCATCCTCTCTCTCAGCCTCCCAAGTACTGGAATTACAGGCCTGTGCCACCATGCCCAGCTTCTACAAAATATTTATTAGGATCTATACTGTTCTTGGAGCCCAAGGGGTTCACATACTTGGAAAGTAAATGTTTCAAGGAGAGGAAAAGAAGGTCTGGGATAATTTGGAGGCATGTGAGATCACATGGTCAATTGGAAGTTTCAGGAAGATATAATGAAGAGATAAGAGAAAGGAAAGTTCAGGTAAAAAATAAATCAGTTAAAATAATAACACTATAACTCTCAAAATGCAAATGTCCTAGTCATACATCTGAGTGATATGACCTTAGGAGGAGAATGCTTATTTGAATGTGTAACTCATATTAATAGATAAATGACATCTAATTGAATAAAACTGTAATTTCCAATCTGTTATGTCCTTGGCTTTATTTGATTTTTTCATTAAAATTTTTATTAGTTAGTCTTATAAGGCTGGGTTTCATTACATAGATACGAAGATATTTACCTAAGATATAGTTTGTTTTCCACACTTTGTCATATCAAAGAGATTTTTTAATGGTTTTTATACTTTTATTGGTGCAACCTAATTATATATCAGAGTGAGATTCAAAGTGATACGCACATGCATGCACACAGCACCTGGTGTATTTCTCCCTGGATACTCCTGATATTTATGTTTCTTATCAGCTTAACAAATCCATGAATATACATACCCAAGTTCATAAATAGTAACATACAACAGCATATATAGGTAAATATCCATTTACATTTTAAATATAACACATAATTTCAAAAATTTTTATCAAATAAAATTGGACTACCATTACCTGTTCTGGACATAGTTTTCCTCAAAGTCCAGATAATAGGGTCAAAGTGAACCATGGCTGCCTTAAGCACAAACAATAAGAATATTTGGACTAAAATAATTAATTTATAAGCTCCTGCCTGGATTTGCTACTTATGGCTTAGGTCATCAATCTTATGTACTTAACATACACAGCTAAAGGGGAACAAGAGAGTCCCAGGGGTCTGATGTTATGGGGCTATGCCAGGTACTCATCACTATAATTCTCTAACTGAAGTTCTCCAGGGCTAATCTTGGAGTCAACTCAAAAAAAAACATTACTTTTCTGTAAGGTATCACTATCTCTGGGTCTCTATTAGGTCGACTTGAATGAAAGCAAAATATTCTCATATTTAGAATACACCAGCAAACATATTGAAATGGTATTAGACAAACAAGCAGTGAAATGCAACTCTGTCTTCAAGCATCTGAATCTTTATAGCTATGCCAAAGGGTGACCTTTCTTGGAACATCTTTTGAAATATTAAAATTTAAAAATCACTTAAAATCCATTTTTCTCAGAAATTACATCATGTTGGAGGCAGGAGAGCTGAATTCAAATTCTAAACCTATTAGCAAGGCACTGAGCCTTCTAATTCTCAGTTTCCCCATTGGCAATGTGTATGGAATGGCACTTGACACTGGCTGTTGTTCTTGCTGCGCTCAGGTATCCACCATGTGAAACGTGTTCAAAAACGTTCAGCTAGCTCTTCCAACTAAGAATGCTGAACTACACTTTCATCTCCTTTGGTGAAGCCTTCCTTATCTCTTGTTTGGTCTCTGTGATGCCCCCCATCCTGCCCTGGCAGTTAGGAGTGCTTGGAATACCTCCACACTGTAAGTCCTGTGTTTTCTCTGAGAAAACATGTACTCCCAGGTCTTAACTCTGGCTGAGTACTTAATTACATGGGGAGGATTAAAATGAAAGATGCCATGTCCCACCTCAGACACATTGACTAAGCCTCGAGGGTTGTGGTTAGCATTGAGGTACCAATGCTATTTATGGATCCTTCAAGACATCCATAGTTGAGAGCCATCATTTGAGCAGATATTTATCCAGGATCTCCAGTACTTGTCACAGTTTCAGACACATTTTTGAATGTTGATATTTGTTGAATTAAAGGTATAAATTCAGTATTATTATCTGTCCTTCCTTCTTTCTTTCCTTCCCTTCCTTCCCTTCCTTCCTTCCTTCCTTCCTTCCTTTTTTCCTTTCTTCCTATTTTAGCAATCAAACCCAGGACCTTGCTCATGCCAGGTAAGTGGCAAATGCTCTACCACAAGTCCAGGATCAATCAATCTATCTATCTATCTATCTATCTATCTATCATCTATCTATCATGTATCTATCTATCTATCTATCTATCTATCTATCATATAGCTTCTTTCTCTCTTCTATCTGTCATCTGTCTGTCTATTCATCTCCCTTTCTATCCATCTGTGTGTGTGTGTGTGTGTGTGTGTGTGTGTATGTGTGTGTGTGTGTGTGTTACTGAGGATTGAATCCAGGGGCAGGATTCTACTTCCAAGCTATATTCCCAGCCTTTTTGTTTTTTTGAAACAGGGCCTTACTAAGTTGCAGAGGCTGTCCTCTAACTTTCAATCCTCCTGTCTCAGCCTTTAAAAGTACTGGGATTACAGGTGTGTGCCACCATGCCTGGATGAGCCCAGTTTATTTTTCAAGTTTCAGAAGCCCACCCCATAGACTGAAGGTTTAACCTTATCACGAATGCCCATAGTTACTGAGATAATCTTGCAAGAGTATTCAAGGCAGCATTCTACATGGCTTGTGACAGAGTAAACATCATCTCTCTCCCCTGTTGGCTTGGGTTCCATTTCTTAATCTCTTGTTTAAAATGGCCTTAAGGTAGATTTGTACTGTTTCACTTAACTCTGCCAAGTCACCACTGTCTTTGCACTTGTATAAATGTACCGATTTGTTTATCATTTCTCTAATGCTGAACCACCTGCATGTATCACAAATGCAAGGAAGTCAGATTTAATATGTCAGCTGGTATTTTCTGCTTTTAGAACTTAAAAATACAAACTTATGGTTTCTAAGTTTAAGTAATGGAACAGTGAATAAACATGAAATCAGAAAAACAGTTATGGGTGTAGAGACAACATGAACTTCATAACAGCTCCAAAGTTGTTCTCTACTACCAGAATAATACAACTTAATGACATTGTACAAAGGCAGGTGAACATCCTTTCTTCTGATTTGCCTATACAGATCAAAAGTGGCATTTTTAATTTCAAAGAGCAGAATTCTAAGAAGACACTTGAATGTCAATTTACAAAACACAGAGTCTTATAAATTCTAAAATAAAATACAAAGTCATTGGGTGAAGAAATTACATAATGAACCAGAAGTAGTTAATATTTTGGAATTAAATTTTATGTTTTGCTTCTACATTTTCTTAGAAGGGATAATTGAGGATAGTGAGTTTTTAATTTTACTTGACAAGAGAGTTAAAAATGAGAAGCAAGGTCCGGTCCTCTGGCCCCGACCCTGGGCGGCTGGGCAGGCGCTGGTGGGGCACCCCTACGTGACCTCCTTTCTACCCGGAAGGACCCTGTAAAAAAAGAAAAGAAAAAGAAAAAAGGAAAATATCAAAGAGGGGTCAAGGAGACCGTGGCGGATGCCAGGATACTGGAGATGCAGACAAAACTTATCCAAATGAACTGGAATTATTGGAAAAATTCCCCGCTAAGGAGGACTGCTTTTTCTCTACATTGTATAGAATCTTGGACATCACCTGTAAGGAGAAAGACTTTAGCGGAGACCAAGGAGAAAGGCGGTACTGAAAGCGGTCTCCACGTTGAGGGTGGAGACTTGTATTCAGGAGAAGCAGAAATCGGAGCCTACCAATGTTATTTTTTTTTATTTTTTTTTTTTTTGGAGAAATTACACCAAAGGGGTTAGGCTGATGCCGGGGCCATTGGCTAGCATCGGAGCCTGCCGTGAGGAAGACCAGTGCTGGGGCCTCCGAGACCGGGATCGGAGCCAGCTGAGGGGTTAGGCCAGTGTCGGGGCCAGCGAGACCAGAATCAGGGCCTCCCATGAGGCAAGGTCGCTGCTTGAGCCAGCAAGGTCTGAATCAGTCCACCGGTTAGCCAGGCCACAGCTGGGGCCGTCTAGAGTGGGATCAGTATTTGCAACACGGCATACACAGAGAAATATCGCAGAAAATTAAAACCAGATGCTTCCCCTAATCAGCTATAACTAGGAGGAAAGGGGCAACAGGTAGTGGTCGAGCTATAGAAAGGGCCCTATAGTGAAGCAAATGAGGTGACCAATCAGAGGGTATGGAATAGGTGAGGATGGAGCCTCTTTAAAAAGCAGGAGGTACTTAAACATATGTATCAAAGTTAATCACCAAACAAGCATGGGATCGAGGGAGGGGGAGGGAATGGGATGGGGACTGGATGAGGGCTAATTGGATGATATGTGCTTGTATATCCTCTCAAGTCTTGTATTCCAATGTGATGTATGACTACAATGCACCAATAAAAATAAAATAAAAAATAAATTAAATAAATTTAAAAAAAGAAAATGAGAAGCAAGTGGGCAGTATAATTTTGGGGAGAAGAGAAATGAGACAGATAACAGTATTGAGGCCAGTAGTTCAACATTTAGGGTCTCCATTTTTTAATTTACAAGTAATAGATAAGCTCCAACTTGTCTGTAAAAGTTTTGGTGCTGAATATACTATAACAAGTTAATATATTTAACTTTCAGTGTTGCAGGGGGTAACAGAGCAAAGGGTAGCATTATAATTGAAATCTGTAGGTAACTACAATTGCAAAACCCAATTTTTGCCAATACTTTAAACTTCTTGCTTTCAACATCAAAGATACACAAAAGTTTAAAAAAAAGAAAAAAAACGTATTTGAAGTTGAAGTTTCATTTACTTTTCTAATGGGTGTGCTAATGAGTACAGAAAATTTGCACAAAATTGGATAAAATTATATGGATACTTTTGATAGAAGCTGCATAATTACCATCTAAATCATTGCATCCTCACCATAGTTTAACTGAAGCTGAACTGTGATTCATTTAAAAGTTACACCTATGAACTTCAGGGGAGTGTGTAATTCTTCAAACTCATAGCATAAAATTCAACATTTATAAATTAAGAAATAATCAACTCTGAGCTCTAATAAGGTGGACATTAACCAAGAGGTGATTGTGGAAATTAATAGTGTGAGACGTATTCCTTTGAAAGAACTTGACTTTCTAAAATATAACTGTGTTTTCCATGGAAAAGTCCAACCTGTAATGGCAATGAGAGAATCCAGTCTCCATGGTTTTAGTGTTGTGACTGAATATGAACAAAATTGTTAATGGTAGCAGTTCATTCTTCTCCAAAGAATAACTATTTTTAGATATGTATGCCAAATATACATGCATGTCTCTTTAAAAAAAAAACAGTGTCTTAACCAGGCGTGGTGGCACACGCTTGTAATCCCTGTGCTTGGGAGGCAGAGACAGGAGGATCACGCAGGTTTGTAGCCAGCCTCGCTGGCTTAAGAGACCCTGTTCAAAATAAAAATATAAAATAGGTCTGGAAGTGTAGCCCAGAGGTAGAAGGGTTTCCAGGAACCCAAGTACCACCAAAAAAAACCCCACAAAAACCAAAAACAGTATTTTAAGCCAGGCGCAATGGTCCATGTGTTTAATCCCAGTACTTAGGAGAATAAGAGGGGAAGATTGAGGGTTCAAAACAAGTCTGAGCATCTTAGCAAGAATCTCAGCTATCTAGTGAAACCTTGTTTCAAAATTTTAAAAATAAATTAAAAAAATAAAGGGCTAGAGTGGTAGGTCAGACATAGGATGCTCCTGTGTTCAATCCCAGTAACAACTAAAAAATCATTATTTTTATATGGATTATAGTAAACATCTTGATATTTCATTAATTGAAACAATGAGGTCTGAAACATATGATTTTTATAAATTTTAAATGTTTAAATGTTGTTACTCTGGGTCAGTTACTAACCCAACCCATTCCTAAGGATCTCATGCCATGGCTGTTATTTTCTATATGACATTTTGCTCTAAGATCTGAAACACTTGACTCTACTTTGCAAAATATTTATAGATAAATAAGTGGCATAAGAAACTGAGGAAAAATTACATAAATATGTTTCATATCAACATGTTTGAATTGTTTCTGAACAGTCTTAGTTCAGAAGAAAGTCATGCATTGCTCTTTTTTGTCATGACACAGTGTGCTTAGCAGGAGGATTCAAGTTTTGCTTTTTTTAGAAAGGATTTAGAACATAGAAAATATTGCAGGTATGCACCACTATGCCCGGCTATGAATTTATTTCAGAAACTGAGAGCTTGTTACTTTCTCTCTATGCTTGATTACTATATGCAATTTTTTAAAAGCCATTGACTGACACCAGTGATGAATTAAGTTTGTCAGTCTTTAGATATCAGCCTATAACTACTTCTCTAGTTAAGCAAGCAGACGTACTAGGGATATCAAATCATAGTGGACTTATTTTCTAATTTTTACTATTGAAATTGGCTTCATTGGGTTTCTTGAACCATGTGGTATGTATCAGGTAAAAGTTTTTGCAGTATTAAAATTGTTTGCCATAAATTTGGTAGCAAAAGAATCATTTCGTGGAAAGACTTTGGAGTCAGGTAAACTTGTGATTAAATTTGAACTGAGAACTTAACATAGTAGGTTTGCAGAGATCTGTTTTCTCTATTTTGTAACATGATTCTAATTATAACTACTTTCCAAAGTTGTGTGAGTATTTGAGAATAGCAGAATATGTAACACCTAATGGGCCTTCAATAAATGATAGTTAATTGTGTTACTATAATTGCTTACAGTTCTGCATAGAACCATGCTACTTCACTGGACTCCTCTGCTCCCTTTCTTGTGAAGCTGGGAGATAATCATCAATAATGTGGAGAGCCCTGTACATAGTATTCAAATATTAACATTTTTAAGTATCTGTGTAATCAGTACACTCATTAAAAGTTTACAAAATAATTGCCAAATACTAAGCTTCTCTAGGATACTATTTACCCACAAACATTTTGGCACCATTTTGCTCATTGGCTCTTTCCTCTGCTAAGTCTTCTTTTCCCCTTTAGACTTTAGCCACTGTTTATGACCCTTATGCTTCGTAAGTTTCTAGATTCTTTACTTAGTAGGTTTGCTAGCAAACAAAAAAAGCCATATTGCTGCTTATTGTGTTGTATGTATCTAAGAGAACACACACTTAAAATGAAGAAAATTTTAGCATAGGACACTCCTAGTCTCAGTGTCACCTCATTTTTTCCCTAGATGAGTTTGTCTTAAGCAGCTATCCTAATACCCCCCCATTGCCATCTTTGGTATTCCTCCCATCTAGGCATATTTTGTTCAAATGCAAAAGTGAGAGAAAATCTGTTTGGTAGTAGAAAACCACCAATCACTTTTAATGTCTAAGTGAATATCAGTTACTCTTTTGTTCTTTTGTTTTTTGTTTTTTTGGTGGTACTGGGGTGCCTGGAAGCCCTTCTACCTCCAGGCTACACTCCCAGACCTATATTTTTATTTGGAAACATAATTTTATTTGGTCTCTTAAGCCAGCGAGACTGGCTTTGAACCTGCGCAATCCTCCTGTCTCCGCCTCCTAAGTGCGGGGATTACAAGTGTGTGCCACCACCCCCGCTCAGTTACTCTTTTTATGCTTGTTAAAGATGAACATGTATGCCTTGTGTTTTCTGTACCCACTTCTTTCTGTGAAGCTTTGGGAAATCAGCACAATAACCTTTTTCTCTGCTCTACTGGGGTTAAGGAGCCAGGACCCTGGTCCTAGAGTACACAGTCATGCAGAAACTGAGAATGCAGGCTCATTAAATGTCTTTATTCACAAAATAAGTGTTAAGCCCCATGAAATTAAAATGAGTTTAATTCACTTTAAACATAAAACATATGATCATTGTCTTCCATGACTTTCCTTTCCTCAGTGATTACAAACTGCAAAATCTCAGCTACTTCTGGCTATAGGTGATATTTTTTTTTAAAAAAAAACTGACTTCATTTATCCTATACTTATGACCATAATAATGTGCAATGTACCTACTGAGAGCTGGGATCCTGACCTGGGCTTCTAATGTTCTAAATTCACTCAATCATCATAAGTTTCTTGGCAGGAAAATAGTAAAAGAAACAAATTCAGAAAGGTTCTGTGACATCCTGAAGGTAGACAGCCAAGCTATGACCTGGCTTTGTTGGCAGCAAAGCCCAGGCTGAAAGAAACACAAAGGTGTATAAATCTCAGACACTCGTAGTCTTAAAGGAGAGAAAAAGAGAACTCTAAAGATCTTCTTGACTCCTAATAATCTCTTAACTTTTATTATTTATCATTTCATTGATGTATTGGATACATTCTCCAGATTATGAGTTCCCAGGGGGAGTTCACAGAATTGTCTTATGATTGTGTCAGTCAGCTGCTTTCATGTCTAATTCAATGCCTTCCAGATACTCCTGTCAGTTATTGATTTTCCAGTACATTTAATGGATGTCTACTATATGTCTAGTGACTTTGGGCAAGTTACTTAACTCCTTTGCACCTCAGTTTCCACATCTATAAAGTGGGACTAATGGTGTCTGAGATGAACCTTATGTTATTGAGATCAATGAGATTTGAGTTTCTGAAGGCATCTCACACAGTGACAGGCACATAGTAGGTCCTCAGTAAGTTTTCATTCCCTCATTGGTTCACAGTGTTTTTAAACCTTGAAAATTGACAGTTATTTGAATAAGAACCATTTGTCTATGATTAAGGCTAATTTTACAAAGATAAGTGGCAAATGTTTTCATTGCTGGATATTAAATTAACAGATGGCCGGGCGTGGTGGTGCACCCTTGTAATCCCCGTGCTTGGGAGGTGGAGACAGGAGGATCGTGCAGGTTTGAAGCCAGCCTTGCTGGCTTAAGAGACCCTGTTTCTAAATAAAAATATAAAAAAAATAGGTCTGGGAGTGTAGCCCAGAGGTAGAAGGGCTTCCAGGAACTCTAGTACCACCAAAAAAAAAAAAAAAAGAAGAAGAAAAAGAAGAAGAAAATTAACAAATAGAATCATAAAATGTAATCCTTTTCATAATTTTAAGTGTAAAATATCCTGATATTCCCTCATTAAAAGTAATAAAGTAAAGCCGGGCATAGTGATGCACACTTGTAATCCCAGTACTTGGGTGGCGACAGGAGGCTTTGGGTTTGTGGCCAGCTTCAGCTATTTATTGAGGCCCTCTGCAACTAAGACAGGCCCTGTTTCAAAAGAAAAAGATTAAAAAGTAGGGCTGGGGGTGTAGCTCTGAGCCAGAATTCCCCTGGGTTCAATACCCAGTACCACAAAATTAGTTATAAAATAACTGTTCTTTCTAGATTTGTTTGCACTTCCAGTTGTGGTTGAACTGTAAAAACAGTTTTCACAATTACATCCTGATTTATAGAAGAAGGAATCTGAAAATCACAGTGAGATTGTAAAGTCCATAAAGATGAACAGACTCCTCCTGGGAAATTTATGAACCTTGAAAAAGTCTGAGAGCCCCCTGTCAAGTGGCATAAAAATACAATTATTCATATATTCCTCTCACCTCCCACTCCAACTCTGAGCATCGTAAATCTAGTGTTGCAACATCAAAGTCAAGTGTTTAGCACTTTGCATAACATATTGTGGTGCTAGTCCC
Organism: Muscardinus avellanarius; assembly: GCF_963383645.1. Classification (NCBI taxonomy): domain Eukaryota; kingdom Metazoa; phylum Chordata; class Mammalia; order Rodentia; family Gliridae; genus Muscardinus; species Muscardinus avellanarius. The sequence goes on from NC_137786.1 coordinate 149,632,884, forward strand.
CATTTGGTAAATGGCATGTTTCTTTGCACCTTGGATTGAGAGCTAGACTTCTTCAGGCCATACTCTATCGTGCACAGCACTGCTTCTAGATTCCATGGGTCTGAGTGCCAGTCATTTTCACTCATTCTTATCAGAGCTGATTTCAGAACCCTAGACTTTCAACTATAGCCTAACACCTCTGCACTACATCACGCTCCAGTTTAGGTTAAAGAGAAGAGCCATTGACTTTGATATGTTTGTGAATGTACATCATGTACATTAGAGAATTTACCTCTTCCCTCTCCCATCTCCTCAGTTAGGTTGCCTTGTTTGTCCATCTATGGTTTCTCCTTCTTCGTCTAGAGTTCCTCCTATGACCTTTTTCTCCCTAGCTTCTGCATATTAGGGAGAGCATAGATTTTTACTTTTTCAAACATGAGAAGGAGGGAATGAGGTGGGGGTTGGGGAAGGGCTAAATAAGTGACATGTGCATGTATGCCTCTGTCATCTTGTACTCAATTAAGATGTATGACTAAATGGACCCACATAAAAGAAACAAAGGATAAAAAAGAGAAGAGCCATTGAATGAACTTATAGCACTTTATAAAAGATAGTTGGAGTTCTTTCTATTTAATAACAAAATAACAAAATAACAAAAACTAAATTGGAAATATCAGTGGTTTATTTTATTCATTTAGGTAGTAGTTATTGAGTGCCTGTTCTTTGAAAAGAAATCTGGCACAAAGATAATATTGCAATTCCTTTGGCAGCACCCCCCCACTTGAGTTGTTGACATTAAGTGATTTTATGAAAGATAGACTTAATGAGTTGTATTTGGACCCTCCACTAGGTTCCAAGCACTAGGAGAGGAGAAATGAAAGGCGATTAACATTAACGTTACTTCCAAGAACACTGTAGTTCAGTGAAAGAAGCTGTGCATGCGTTTTCTTTATTTCAACTTTCTAAAGGCTCATTTTCCTCAATTGTAAGAGTAATAATGCTGCATAGTCTCTAGCATTAATGAGGATCTCACATAATTATACATGAAGAACTTTTAAGGGTTTCTTTACTAATAATTGAATAACCAGGATACAGGGACAGGCAGACTTCTTTCCTCCCTTACCTAAGCCTTAATCTACAAGGTGCTAGACCAGGGTGTATATCCACTCTCCCCACTACTTAGGGCCCAGACCTCTTGCCACAGCCTCAAAACTTCTGTGATTAGGCTGCACTTTGAGGCCAGAAAAGGTCTCTCTGGTCCACTGTGCCCTGTTCCACTTTGGAACAGTGTCCAAAGAAGCCTTGAGGAAAGTGGAGCCTTTTCAGCCTTTCTAGAAGATTATCAAGGCAAAGCCAGAACAAAACAAAACAAAAAACAACTGCTCAAAAGACTAAGACTGCAACCACTAAATGACCCAGCTATACCACTCTTTGGTATCATTCTAAAAGAATTTAAAGAATTAAAATACTATCGTGATATATCCTTACCTATGTTTATAGAAGCACATTTCATAGTAGCCAAATGATGGAACCAACCTAATTGTCCATCAGAAGATGAATGGATAAAGAAAATGTGGTACATACACACATGGAGTTTTACTCAACCATAAAGAACAACAAAATTGTGTCATTTGCAAGAACATTATGCTAGAGAACATTATGCTAAATGAAACCAGCCAATCTCAGAAAATGGAAGCTAGAGAAAAAAACAGGAAATAAATCAGATTTCAAGATAATGAGTAAAGACCAACAGAAGAGTAGAAGGAGATGGGAAGAGGACGGGAAGGGAGAAAAAGACTTGAGAATGGAAAACGACCAAATATTATTTTTCCTATATATGAAGATATCACTAACAACCTACTAACATGTATGGGAATGAAGAAATTGGGAGTAGAAGAGGCTTAGAAGAGAACCCCACCAAGAAATGTTGTGTGCATATATTAACGTACCACTTTGAATCTCACTAATCATATTGCACCAATAAAATTCTAAAAAAATAAAATAAAATTTTAAAACAACTAAAGTCAAGCATCCGTGAGAAAACAAGATTCAAATCCTAAAGGACAGAAAAAGAGGTATTATAATATTTTGTACACCTGGGTGAGAAAAGAGACATTAGATTCAGTTAATGGGTTTTTGAATTAAATTTAGACTTTGACTGCTGCTCTGTAATGTTCAGCAGTGGAGACGGAAGCAGGGGTGAGAAAGGCAGCCTTTCTTCCTGGATTTGGACCACTGGGCCTGCCTGGCTCTCAGAAGGCTCACACCACACTCCTTCTTTCCACCGGAAGCCTTAATTGCTGCTCAGCCTCATTCTGGCTTCCCGCTCTGCTGCACTGCCTAATCAGTCTTCTTTGACTGGAAACTCAATATCCCCTGCAGAACGCCTGCAATCATGCTTTGAGGTTATTTGCATCCAGTCAGAAGAATGTTTTAGTTCTAGTTCTATATTGAGTGTTTCGGTGGTTTCAATCCCCTGATAAGTCGGGAAGCTGGATTCTAAGTAGTCACAGTAGGCCAGAGTCCTTAGTCACGTCAGTCAACTGATGTATGAAACTGAAGGCACTGTAAATCTCCTTACGGCAGCTAAGAAACAGAAGTAACCATCACAAAGCAGTGAAACTGTTATATAACGTGAGGGGTTTGGTTTCCGGGAAATAAGACATATTAACCTTCTTCTGGTTGGTTGAGGGCTCTTTGAGGTTCTGGTAGATTCTCATAGAGAAGGCATGAAGTAACTGGGCTTGAATTTCTCCCAGAGATTAGGTTGTAGTCATTCACCACCCCAACTTTAGTTCAATATCTAATAGCAAAGCCTGGTATCTCTTTATTAATGTTGGTCTTCCTTCAACCACTGGGTTACCTGTCACTCCCTGTTCTATCTAATGTGAGGGAGGAAATGGAGCAAAAGAGAAAGATGCTTTAGTTCCAGTCTTACCATTTCCCATTTATCTTGGTTAAATAATACTAGGCATGGTGGCACATGTCTGTAATCCCAGCACTTGAGAGGCTGAGAAAGGAGGATTGCAGGTTTAAGGTCAGCCTCAGGAACTGAGTGAGTTCCTCTACAACTTTGTGAGACACTGTTTCAAAATAAAATAATAGAGAGCAAATAAGGTGACCTAACTGAGGGGACAGGAAGGGGGAAGAGGGAAACTTTCCAAAGTACCTGATGTACTGAAACAAACATATCAAAGTCAATCACTAAGCCAAGCATGGGAAGGAGGGACTGGAAGGAAATGGGGTGGAGATCAGATTTGGGCTAATTGGATGATGTGTGCATATATGTCTCCACAAGTCTTTTATCCCATTAAGATGCATGACTGCAATGCACCAATTAAAAATTTTTTAAATAAATTACGTAAAATGATAAAATTGGGCTCAGGGTGTAGCTCTGAGGTAGAAAGCCTCAGAATTCAATCCCCTGGACTGCAAAACAATAACAATAATACCCACCTCAAAAGGTTGGGGAACAAGTAAATGTAGTTATACGTGTAAGGTGCCTACCTAGGAGCTGAGCTAAAGTAGAAACTCATGCTGGTGCCTCCCTCATTTCCGACGTGAATACCTTCCCATGTATCACGATCTCTTCCTGCTAATTGCACCTCTTTACTCCTACACATTAGACAAGTACATTCTCATTGTCACAAACAGCAGATTTGGCCTTCTGCATCAGCTCTCTTCCCAAGCCCAGGAATGCACAGGCCAGCATCAGTATTTATCTCAAGGTGACACTTTTAATGGATGATTGCTGCACTTCTTAATCCATTTATGTAATCCTTCCTGCTTTGCTTGCAGTTATTTTCAGGGCTTGAGGAGCAATAAAATGGTTCCTTTCCCAAGACAGAGTTCATTCAATTTAAATCTGGATTGATTATAGCTAAACGTATGACATGTCTTTGCAAAGGAAGGGGGAAGGGAAACAGCAATAAATTATGCACAGTGATTATTTAGCACTTATTCAGTCTCCACAGTGTCCTGGGCTCAGCATATAACAATTGGGGATAAATCTATGCCCTTGAGAATCAAAACACAGCTGTCCATCTGAAAAGGTGCTCAGGCAGGGCATCAATCCAGCTTCCATTTAATTTCCTATTCAAGCGGTCATCCAGCCATGCAGCTGGTCTCTTCTTACTCTCAATGAAATTAGATGACTCTCTGGGGTTATGGAACTCTTAGTCTATGCTAGTACCTCCTTTTCTCTCAGTTCTTATGAGATGTGTTCCACTGACATCATTCTCTGGCCTTTGGGTTCTGCCCCCCCAATACTCCTTACTGTTTCTAAAGCTGTGTGGGTTTAAGAATATGACACTAGCTAAGGCTTGAGCCCAGGACAGGGATGATGATACCTGCCTGGCATTTGTGGCATTCCTCCTGGGATGCCCTGGCTCGGCTCATGCACAGGGAAGTATTCATGAAGACATGGCGGAGGAACCTGTGCATATACATGGGCAGGCTTCTTCTAGCTGCATCCTTGTAAGAAGATACCAGTCTGTGTGTGTGTGTGTGTGTGTGTGTGTGTGTGTGTGTGTGTGTGTATGTCTGTGTGTGTGTGTGAGAGAGAGAGAGAGAGAGAGAGAGAGAGAGAGTGTGTGTGTGTGTGTGTGTGTGTGTGTGAGGTGGGTGTATGAAAGAGGCAGAAAAAAGTGAAAACAGATTTGGATCCCAAATGGATGGAAGATTTGATGGGTTTTTAAGAACATCACTGAAAATTTATATAGCACAGTAATACAAATTTAATTCAAGTAAATATTTATGACCTAGATTTGAAGTTTTAGTATGACACTCTTAATTCATAGTGGCCCCATCAACCCACCTCTGAATAATCATTTACATAGAGTAACAGCCAAAAGACATAGAGAGGGTGAGAAACTTGATTTGCTTTTTAATTTTAGCCATTGCTTTTAAAAGAAAAAAATGAGAGTGGAGGGAATCAGATGAATCAAGGTGAATAATAATAGACAGCATTAAATAAGTACCAGGAACATCCTATTCAACCCTTCGAATATGTACATGTTATAGATGAGGAAGCAGAGGCTCAGTGCTGATAAATAACCTCAGCTGAAAAGCAGCACAACTGCCTTGAAGCTGGAACGCTGCCAAAGCCCAGACTTAAACCACTGTGCTGTGCTGCCACCTAGGACCCAGCACACAGATATGCACGGTGTCCAAGCAGAAGGCCATTTCCTGTAGCACTGTGGCTGGTTTCAGAGTTAAAATGAGACTAAAACCTTTTTCTTCCTCCTATTGACTTGTAGAAATTTCATTGCCCATTATGTATATTAGAGTGATTGCCCTTAATGTGTCCTCGGTATAATTCAAATTATATTGCAGCAATGACTTAGAGTCAGAATGTATTTAGACTCAAGCAACAATTTCTTTTGTGTCTTTAAAGATAACAGCAATTAATTTAAATTGCCAAGTATTTCATTTTAATTGAAAAAATATATATATATATATTGCATTAAGAAAAGTATCATAAAATTTGAGTCAAGATACAGATTTTAGCCCACGTTTTGTTTTGGCTGTTATTTTTGAAGGGCACATAGGATCAAAAGAGAAATTATATTTTCCACCTTTGGTGTCCAGCAATTGAGATGCCAAGGAGAGATTTAATCCCTGCATTATAGTTGTTCTGATAGAGACTTCCCACTCTGTTCCCAATGCACATACTAAGTGTTTTTGCTTATGATTATACATTTGCTCACAAGTTGTGTGTGTTTGTTCACAGTTGACCTGGACAGGCTCAACGATGATGTCAAGCGCTATAGTTGTACTCCCAGGAACTACTCAGTCAATTTAAGACAAGAGCTGAAGCTTTCTGACGTGGTCTTCTTTCCACGTTGCCTCCTGGTGCAGCGCTGTGGAGGAAATTGTGGCTGTGGAACTGCCAACTGGAAGTCCTGCACATGCAATTCAGGGAAAACTGTGAAAAAGTATCATGAGGTATGTTACTCTCCAATTTCTTGTTCCAATGCTGTATTTAGATCTTTTTCAACCACATCAATTTTAGAGGCAACTGGCAGACAGCACCACTGAATGTGGTTGTTCAGGCTGCTCACTGCACCCAGACAAAATGTAGAGCAGCAGTTTTGACCAAGCTAGGCTTGCCAAGCCAAGTGACCTGGCCAAAGACTAATTCCATCCTGAAGAAGAGACTCCTTTCTCTAATTCTCAAAATATACCACATGGTCAACAATAGCCTGGTTAGAATATATAATCACATTTAATACCGTAATTTCAGAGCTTAGTTGGCTTCCTTGTAGAAAGATGATGGTATTCATTTATAGAACATGACTGAAAATCTAGGTTTTTGTAAGAAAATGCTAAGAGCCAAATTTTGTTCAGTTAAATCATTAGAAAATTTAGTAAACATAGCAAAATAGAAACTGTCAGATACCTTTTCATTCTTTAAATATTAAAGATTTTTTTCCTGGAAATAATTCTTTTTCCTAAATGTTACTTGGTGCTAACTGGCAAATTAACTCTTGGATTATGCAAAAATAAACAATTAAAATGTCGAAACTGAAGAACAAAAATGTAAAGAGAGCAGCAACCTTTAATAACAATAATAATAACAATAGCAAATCCACAAGAGCATTTATTGGGTGTACAGTTCCATTGTAAATACTCATTAATTGACTTTACAGCTCATCAGGAATGTTATAAACAGGGTACAATTTTTGTCCTCTTTGTAGGTGAGTAAACTAAGGCCTACAAGAATCAGGAAGCTGACCAGTATGACAGTCAGTTAATCACACAGCCAGGTCCTAAACTGCACCAATTGTTTCCAGCGTCTATAGTTTTTTTTGTTAGAATTGTATTGGTGCAACATAATTATACATTATAATGAGATTCAAAATGATACATTTAGCATCTATTGGTGTGGTGTGGTTTTGTTCTAACCCCATTCCATTATCTCCCTCCTCCTTCCCTGTACATACTAATATTATTAGTGACACCTTCATATATGGATACAATACTATTTGGTCTCTTTCCTAAGCAAGCCCCCCTTCTCTCTTCTCTTCCTTCCTCTGATCCCTTTCTTTTCTACTGGCTTCACTCCTTATAATCATGAAGTCCCTTTTCTTTGCTATTTTTTCTCTAGTTTCTATAAATGAGAAAAAAATATTACCCTTGACTTTCTGTGACTAATTTCACTTAGAATAATGTTCTCTAGGTCCATCTATTTTCTGCAAATGACATAAATTTGTTCTTCTTTATAGCTGATCAAAACACCATTGTATATCCATGATTTCCTTTATTCATTCATCTGTTGCAGACACCTAGGTTGGTTCCATAATTTGGTTACTGTGAATCATGTTGCTATAAACATGGCCATGCATGTATTACGGTAGTATTCTAATTCTTTTGGAAAGATACCAAGGAGTGTTATAGCTGGGTCACATGGTAGTTTCATACCTAATCTTTTGAGGAGACTCCAAACTGATTTCCACAATGGTTGTATCAATGTACAATCCCACCAATAATATATACATGCTTCTTTTACCACATCCTCACCAGGATTAATTATTGTTTGAATTATTTATGATTGCCATTCTGCCTGGGGTTTGATGGAATCTCAGTATAGTTTTGATTTGCATTTCCCTGATTTCAATGATGTCTAATATTTTTTCATGCTGTTTGACAATTTTTATTTCTTCTTTTTAGCAGTCAAATTCCAGTCAGTTACCCATTTTTGCTGTGCTTTCTCTGTTTAAATATATAACATTTTATTTAATATAATAGAATAAAATTCAGAGTAGTTAGTTTACCAGTCACTAAAATATGGAGACCCAGTTTTTGGGTTTGGTGTGAGTGTGAGTTTGAGTGTGTGTGTGTGTGTGTGTGTGTGTGTGTGTGTGTGTGACTGAAGATTGAACCCAGGGGGGTTCTACTTCTGAGCTGTATTCCAGGCCTTATTTTATGTTTTATTTTGAAGCAGTATTACTAGGTTTCTGATGGCCTGGCTAAGTTGATGGTTGCTGAGGCTGGCATTCAGCCTAAAATCTTCCTGTTTCAGTCTCCCAAGTACTAGGATTATAGGCATGTACCACCATGCCTGGCTGAGACTTAGTTTCCTCATATATGAAATGGAACTAAGGTATTATATCAGATAACCCCTTCCAGAGTTGCTCTGAGGCTCAAATAAAATAAATGCTTATGAAATTCAGTTTGTAATGTGTGAAACCTCATATAGAACCTACTAGAAACAGAAGTTAAAATATAAAGCAAACATCATTAGGAACTATTTGATGGCTTTCCATAAATATCCAACAAACAAAGAAATAGGCAGATCATTCTCTCAAAATATCTCAAAATATGATCTTCAGTTTTGTAAAACTGGCTTTGAGGGAAGTATTTTTTGTGTTTTAATTTCCTTGATTTTATTCTTTTATCCTGGAAATAATACAACAATAATGTGTTAAGAGGTAACTTCTAGGCCAAACAAAAATGAATACATGCTAGCTGGGAAACACAGAAGGTCATGCATGCCACAGTAGCCTTGATTACCTTAGGCAAAAGAAACCTTATTTTAGACCTACATAGACCGTATTTTCTTAGTCATAAGAATTACATACTCCACCCCACTGCTTTCAAAAGGAGAAAATATGTTCTCATATCTAGAGAATGTGATAATCTGTGTTCATTGTGTTTTATTTTTGTATGAACTGATGAACTTTAGATTGAATGTTGCCCTTCACAGCTACGGACCTGAGTTTTGTCATGTTTAGTCATACCTCAAGGATAAATGCAGAATGCAGTAATCAGGTTAGAGTTAAAATAATCTAGGGAGAACATTCATCTTTAGGCCTTTGATGTATTTGTGGAATGCTTTATTTTTATCTTGGCTCTCTGCTGAGAAGTTTCAACCTGATTTTTTAAAATTTACTTATTGCGGAAAGAGCAGAGTTAATCATACTCCAAAAGGACTCTTTCATTCAGGCAGGACTCTTTCATTCTTCTACCTCTGAAGAAATCGAAAGGGCCTGGTTACCCTCCTTTTAGTCCTCTTCTTGATTCTGTATACAATAAATGTTATCTATAAGTTTCTGTTCACAATTAATATCTCAAGGGGAAAACCCTCTTAGTTCAGTCATGAGTGCATCTAAAGTGCTGGCATTCTTTTGAAAGTGCACTCTAAAGCATCTATTTAAAACACGTGTCACAATATTTTTAATTCTAAAATTCTGCAGAACTCTGTACTAAAATCACTCGGCCAAGTTCTGGACAAAAGGACAAACCGGCATCAATCATCCCGTCAGTGACTACATACCTGGAACAAACACTCCTGTCATAGTCCCCCTGGACTCCTAAAACACCCTTGGAATGTGTCACAATTATCACTGTCAAGTGCCCTGCGTTAAACAGCAGAAGGCTCATTCCATTTTCAGAAATGGGTGCTGCTTGAGCTTAGTCTCATTAAGGAAAAATTCCAGGCCTTTATTCTTTTAGTTCTGTTCCTTTATTCTTGCCTCTAAGAAATGAAAAAGCAGTTTCCCCAGATCATGGTTGCAACTGATGAGATGTGAAATGAGTTTCTATGAGAGATGACACCCTTAAGGGAATAATGAGAACTTGTCACCGACTCAGCGTATGTGATTCTCTACAAATATTTCAGTGCTCAACATTAAGGAACTAAAATCTGAAAAATTAGAAAGCTCTTAATGAAGCTAATAACATTGCTCTTTGCACAGGTCATGCTACTTCTTCTGTGGGACTTGAACAGTCTTTGCTGCAATATGGTATGATTACCTGCTCTCAAACGTTTACAATTCTCTATTAAGTATTTGTCCTACCTAGCAGTTGTTCTATGCCTCTGGGAATATATAGGTATAAGGATAAGAAAATATCTTCCCTGCTTCTCATTCTGTACCCATAGCCGATGCCACTATAACAAAAGGCAGATCAATAAGAGAAAAGTATGCAAACTTATTTAATATAAGTTCTACAGGACACAGGAACCTTCACAAGGAAATAAGGACCTTCAAAACACTTCAACACTAGTGTTTTCTGCATTGTGGGTTTGGTGATGAGTGGACAGTCATGGAGAAACAGGATAAGGAAAAGAGTAGATCTATTGATGATAAACCAGAGGAAATGTGTTAAGACCTGTCTATTTAGACTCTTCTTTGCATTCCCTTTGTCTTCAAAGATAGCAATGTTTCTTTGCTCTGATTATAAGGAGGATACTCTCACTTGAGGGTATTTTGTCTTGCTTCAGGGGAAGATCAGAAAATTCTTCCTAGGCTTTTTGACCTACTTCAGAAGAGAAGGGCAAGAAGGTAGTGAGCGAGCTCTTTAAAATAGTTCTTCCCCTGGGCCACTTTTATGACACCTGCCATCTCTGTATGTCACACACATAATGAAAAACTAAATGCTGAAAAATAAGCAGATTTTCTGTCATTTTTAGAGGTACTTTTGTTCGTGAATTTTTTTAAAGTAACCAGTACTGAGGAGGCTGAGACAGGAGGATCACAGGTTTGAAGACACCTTCAGCAACAGAGTGAGACTCTCAGCTACCTAGTGAGACCCTGTTTAAAAAAAAGACAAAAGGGGGTTTAGCTAGAGGTAGAATGTCCTTGGGTTCAATCCCCAGTACCAATAAATAAGTGAGTAATAGAAAGAGGGTTCTGAAAAAAACAAACATTGTATAGATAGAGGGTACTTTTTTGTGTGTTGTTGTTGTTGTTGTTGTTGTTGTTGTTGTTTTTGAATTACTGGTGATCAAACCCAGGGGCTTTCTACCTCTGAGCTACAAGGTCTCACTGAGTTGCAGAGGGCCTCACTAAGTAGCTGAGACTCTCCACAAACCGCAATCCTCCTGTCTCAGCCTCCCAAATGCTGGGATTACAAGCGTGCACCACCACACCTGGCAGAGGGTAACCATGATTAATAGGATATTCCCTAGAAACATGGTGACCTTTTGAATTAATTCCTACTGATTTTCATCATTTGGTCCCCAGGTTATTGTTTCTCCTAGTCTATTTAGGAAGATTGCAGAGGGACAAAACTGGGAGTTAATTTTCTCTGAACTTCCTCTTGATTTCATCACATTGCTGACTTAACTACCTACCCTTAATTGCTCTTTCTTGCCCATTTATAGCATCTAAAATCATTCTTGTCCTTTGACAACATGAAAAATATTATCGAGCATTCTTTTATTGTAATGTAGAATGTTATATTAAAATTTTGAATTCTATTACTAGAAGATGTAAGTGGGCATTTATATTCAAAACCTAGCATTAGAGTAATGCAGTATTGATAATCAAAAGAAGGACTGACATCATCGTAAGTCACAGTACTCAATAAGAAAGACCTAAAGGCCAAAAAGCTCAGCAGTATTCTGCTAAGAAGTTAATTTTGAGCCACAAACTTGCGATAAAAGTTACCTCTTTTTCTTTCCTTTTCTCAGCCTTGAAGTAAGACAAGTTGGGTTTATTGTTTGTTTTTGGGTTTTGGTTTATTTTGCTGAAAAGAGCAACAGAATAGAAAAACGGTAGGGCTATATTACGGTGCAAGCTCTGCTACATGCAGATGCCATGTGCATCCAAAGTCCATCCACTGAACTCCCAGCATTGTAGCTTTCCTCTTTTAATCCCCACCAAAACCAAACAAATAAATAAACAAAAAACTATTATTTTGAGTCTCCAGGAAGACCTAAAATGAGATGATCTGATCTCCACTGTTATACACTTGCCTCCCCTCAAAATCTTATCTTACTGACCTCATGTAAGACATATAAACAGATCAGTGGTGGAGATGTTAGGTAAATGCAAAAGAATAAAGATATCATCTGTGGTGGTTAATGTTTATAGATTATAAAAATGTTAATTTACCCATCTTTGCAATGGTGATGATAACACCTGTGCTTATTACCACTGCATAAAATAAAGCTTCCAAAGGAAAGTGCAAGACAGGCGTGGGTGGAATCGTTGCAGTACATGGTCTGGATTTCTCAGTTCTAATTTTCTGTGTTTAGTCCTGATGACTCACTTGCCTAGTGATAAGACTCTCTATGAGTCCTACAAAATGTGCACATCCTTTTCTATTTTAGGAGTGTCACATCAGGCCTTCTTGCCAAAGCTTAGCAAACCTGACATGGGGCAAGACATTCAGACGAGACCATGTGTACCATGGATGATACCCAGTGGTAATTGTGCCCCAAAACTAGGTGCTCAGGAGGCTTCTGTTATATTTTCTGCAATGGATAGCCTGAATGTGTAGTCACTAATCCATTAAATTGCTGTCAAAATCATTTCACCATTTGTTCTGTATAAATAGAATTGCAATTATACCTCATAGTAACCCAAGTAATCATAAGAAACTGCTATTAGAAATAAATATCCACAGATATTGAGACTGCATTTTCAAACTTTTTGAGCATTTTATAAAGCCTTACTATAACCCAGCTTTTGTCACCTTCAAACTTCTCAGTGTAAAATTGCTGAACTGTTTATCAATTTGTATCTTACTGATTATTCACTGTGTCTTATGACTTGATGTCAGTACTTCTGTTCCAGGGTTTAGCTTCTGCTATGACTGCTGCCATCAAGTTGAGTGGTTGCCCAGGTAGAATACATGTCATTCTTTCTTCAAGTACTTTTGCTTTCAGTCCCTTAGGTTTCAGAATAATTCACTATCATTTCTTAAAAATCATGGGTTTGTATACATTTTTCATAAAGTCTTTACACATGAAAGAAGTCAAAACAGAACAAAAATGGGAGTTTTTTTCTTAAGAAACTATGTGTATGGAATACTGACAGCTTTAGAAGTTCAGTAGAATCTTAAATAAACTTAACGATTCAGATTTATACAATGTATTTGCCCTGAAATATATACTTGTGTTCCTATGTCAGCCATTAATTTGGGAACTGTTACAAGGCCTTAACAATCTTTTTTATATTCCCAATAAACAAGAACCCGACTCAGCAGATAGCTTTGCTGCCTGGTATTGTTTTATTAGTGTAATAGCTTTATGGCAATGATTCATTCAGTGCTTTATTGGCAACAAAGTGAATAACTGTAGTTAAATATCTTCCATGATGTGGTAATTTGAAAAACTGAGCATCTTTGATTTTGTATCCTGTTATAAAAGCCACTGACTGGCTCACCACTCTTCACTTAGTAGACATCAACCTTTTCTGGCTTCCCATGGTTTTCCAGGGTGGAAACAAGTCTAGATTTATATTTTCACCTGTGGGTGCTAAGAAATGCCTGGCTGCCTGTCAGTGGATTTTTATTTCCATGTGTGTGCTTGCAGCTGTGAATCATAGCCTCGAAAATAGGAGAGAATTTTGTGATGGTACATATTAGCAAGTTCCTTCAGCTTCTATAATTAATTCAATGGTTCCTTTCTTTAAAGGTGAGCAGATAACCTATAGCCTACCAGTTTGCTTTCTCCGATAAAAGCTTTTCATTTTGCTTTTAACTTTCTATGCTCCCTCAAATCAGCTTTGCTTTCTTCCTTCTTTCAATGCTGTGTACCTGAACCTAAGACTATTACATGGTCCGAAAGCTTTGAACATCAGTGCTGTGATCAGCCAGTAAAGCAGTCCAATTTCCACTTTGTTCAAATAGTGCTTTCCTGTCTTGTCTGGGAAAAGAGTCTGCCAATTCATTTTTCTCTTCTTATCAGCAAAACACATATACTGTGCTTGTGTTGCTTAATATAAAACACAGGGAAAATCCCAGAACAATCAGAGACCGGTTAGAAAACCTGCCCAGGCTTTTACTTTCATCCCAAAGCACTCACTTTTGTTTGTCATCAAATGAGAAAACAAATCGACAGCGCGCTGGCTTTACAGATGCCAGTCATTGCGAACTATGAAGCCTTGATAATGGTCTTTTTTTTTTTTTTTTTTTTGGTACTGAAGTTGAACATTCTACCTCCCTAGCCCTTTTGATTTGTCATGCTTTGTACTGTTGAATTCATTCATTTATTTTTAAAATATTTTATTGGTGTATTATAGTCTCACATCATAATGCAATTCACAGTAATAGTGACACATATGCACACAGCACTTGGTGGGCTTTCCACCAGCTGCCAATGGAAGTGGTCTTCCTCTCCCTCACCCTTTTCCCTATACCATGTCCTTGGTTCCACTGGAGTTTCTCCTCCCTTGTCTGAAATTCCTCTGGAATCTCAATTATTCCCTAACTTCTACATATGAGAGAAAACATAAGACCCTTCACTTTCTGTGACCGGATAATCTCACTTACTACAATGTTTTCCAGGTTCATCTATTTTCTTGCAAAAGACAAATTTTGTTGTTCTTCATTGCTGAGTAGAATTTCCTTGTGGTTATATTCCACAATTTTGTAACCCATGCACCTGTTGAGTGCTTGAGTTGGTTCCATACTTTGCCTATTATAAATCGTGCTGCTATAAACATGGATATGCGTGTATAACATCATTAGCAATCAGGGAGATGCAAATTAAATGTATACTGAGATTCTGTCTAACCCCAATCAGAATGGTAATCATCAAGAAGTCATACAACAATAAATGGTGGTGAGGATGTGGGGAAATTGCAACTCCTCAACATTGTTGGTGGGACTGCAAATTAGTACAGCTGCAATGGAGATCAATTTGGAGATTCCTCAGAAAACTAAGAACGGCCCACATGTGATCCAGCTGTAGGATTCCTGAGTATCTTTCCAAAGGGACTGAAATCTGAATATTATTTTTTTATTTTGAAACAAGATTTTGCCAAGTTGCTTAGAGTTTTTATGAATTGTTGAGGCTGATCTCAAGCCTGCTCTCCTCTATCAGCCTCCAAACTACTGGGATTGTAGGTACTGGCCCCTGGGCCTGGTTGAGCAGGGCTTTTTGATACCTTAAAATGGAATGCATTCTTTATACATTGCTTGATTACTTATTGAGAAGCAACATCATTTATTTTATATGGATATCCATTAAGAAAAATATGGGAGTAGGAAGGAGCAATGTCCTTGTAACTTTGTTCTCTATGTTTCAAATTTTATTTCAAAACTGATCCAAAGCCTAGACCACTTTGTCATGTTCTCTGCCCTAATTTTGCCTGCTTTGTTTTGTACCCTGTACTTGTTGGAGGATGAAAAAGAGGAGATATACAAAGGAAACAGAAAAGGACACCACATGGAACTCTCCACATTGGTTGACTCCCCATCATGTTCACCAAAATGTGCTCCTTTAAGCAGTTACTGTCTTCCCAATATGCTATTGAAATGTACAAATAACAGTTTATATGGTTAAATGTATAAACAAAAGATTATATAGCCTATGCCACATGGAGTCAAGTTCTGTCTCACCACTTACAAGCTTTGCAATCTTGAGGAAGTAATGTAATAACTTCTAATTTATAAATTAAATTGTAAAAGCACATCTTTAATAGTACTATAGAGAAGTCCAAATAATATTCACAAAGCCACCTAAAATAGTGTCTGCATCTAGTAAACACTCAAAGCGAGTGATTAATTTCACTGCCCTTGCCTGCAAGCTACTGTAATCCAGTTAATAGGGAGAATGCATCATAAATCATATAAAACTGTATGGAACATATTTTAAAGGCAGTAGAACTATGGAAGAAAGTGATACAAACAGAATTCACTGAGAAAACTGGCACATATACTAGATTTACCGAAAACAAATACTCCTGAGTCTCCGTGCCTCCCTCATGTACTCTCTTGGATGTTCTCTGCTTCTCTCGGTTTTATAATCACAATTCTTTTGAACGAGGTTCCACAATATTTTGAATGAATATTGAAAAAAATGCAGGGATTTATCTTCTGCCCCACTGGAACTCCCATAGAACAACATGGCTAAATGCAAATGAAAGCTGGCTGCAGAAAGTGCAGAAAGAACACACAGATGCTCAGCACTCAGAGCGTGCTTTGTCTAATAGACTGCCTGGGTTTGCCTCAGACTTTAAATATGCAATGTGAGCATGAGAAAAATGGCTGAAAACAAAACCCATAGTAGTTAGTCATGGAGAAGCCATAAAATGATATGAAGCCATGGAAGCATGATTGTCCTGTATCCGACCTTCATCCAGGACTAAAATATGCCGCACAGGTCATACCATATTTCTATTATACTTCACACTCAGGGCCACATACCCCTTTGAGACACAGAAGGAAATTGTGGAAATATTAGAAAGGCATTGGGTCAGTGTGTGTTAGAAACCCTGAGGACAAAGTCCTGATCCTGGGATCCAAGTCACTGGAAGCTCCTGAACCACATACTTCCTCCTTTAAACCTCTCTATTCTAACCTATAAAATGAACCTCTTTCATGTGACAGACAAGGTTGTTTGAGGGCAAATATAGAGTGTTTGTGCAAACTCTAAGAATTTTAAAATCCTGAACAGTTGTTTGGTGGTATCATAAAGGAGTTCAGAGTCTAATAGTAAAATAAAATAAAATAAAGAACACAAAGAAAACAATAATTTAAACTGACTATAGGTAAAAAAAAACAAGTATGTAACTTGTATTTGGTAAATAATGTTTGACTAAACAAGACCACAACAGGGAAGAAGGGTTAGATGCTATTAAATTATTGATTTAAAAATCATATTTAAACTTAACTTTAAAAATTTCTTGGGCGTAGAGACAAGAGGATTGCAGTTTGAGGGCAGCCTCAGCTACTTAGTGAGGCCCGATGCAACTCAGTGAGATCCTGTTTCAAAATAAAGAATAAAAAATAGGGCTGGGGGTGGTAGCTCCAAGGTAGAATGCCCCTGGGTTTTATCCCCAGTACTGAAAAAAAAAAAAAAAAAAAAAAACTTGATGACAACAACTTAGAGGAAAAAAATTTATTTGCTCACAGTTCTTGAGATTTCAGGTCTTTAGTCCATGTCGAGCCAGATGAAGTGTGTAGAGCTTAAGGTATGGCATGGGGAAAAGAGACAGAGAGCACAAAGGCTCTGTTTTCACATCATGGAGGCCAGAAAAGAGAAAAAAAAAAAAAAAAAAAAAAACAAGAAAAGGAAGAGAAGGAGGAGGAGAAAGGGAGGAGAGAAGGAATTATATGTAGTCTCCAAGCAAGGCCATGTCTCCAGGGACCCTTCCTCGACAAACAAGCTCCACCTCCAACATGGCTGCCTCCTCTGCCTGAAATCTGGAGCACATCTAAATCTAAACTGTAAATACTTTTTAATTGGAGAAATACTGAATTGATACCAGAGTGAAATGTAAAAGGTATTATTTCTCCACAGATATGTAAGACCATGACTATATCACCATTTATTTATTTCAACTAATAACCTGGCCAAAATGTTTTACTTTGAGCCAACATTTAGTCATACTGGTATATTATGCTCATAACTTGTTTATTGTCCTATCTATGGTGATAATATGCTCAGTATTATATTTACATATTATTACCTATGATCTGGTCAGAAGAATACCAATGTGTTTGGGACAGCACTTAGCACAAATTAGGCCCTTAGAAAGCTATCAATAAGCCAGGAGTGGTGGTGGTACACACCTATAACCACAGGACTTGGGAAGCTAGCCTCAGCAACTTAGTGAAACTCTTAGTAACTAAGGAAGATTTTTTTTTTCAAAATAAAAAATGAAACACTTATGGATTCAATCCCTCAGTATGGAAGGATGGAAGAAAGGAAGTAAAAGAAGGAAAGAAAGTTCTCAATAACTTCCTGCTAAGATACTTGAGGTCATCTTGTTACTGAAAGTAGAAAATGTTGGGGCATCACTCTAGGATTAACGGAACCCTGTTCTTCAAGGATTCATTGATTATAAAAGTGTTTACATGTGTACACTCTAATAGCAAGCCCATTGCTTTCATTGAATTCTCAAAAGGATTAAGAACCAGTTAACATAAATGGAATGAATAAATGGCATCTGATTGAATTAAACTCCAAGAGCTTTCTCACAGGAAATATGCTTGTTGTTTTAGGTGTTAAAGTTTGAATCTGGACACTTCAGGAAGAGAGGAAGAACTAAGAACATGGCTCTCGTTGACATCCAGTTGGATCACCATGAACGATGTGATTGTATTTGCAGCTCAAGACCACCTCGATAAAACAGTGGGCACAAATTTACCTTAAGCATGAAAGAATCTTTAATTCAAGAAAGATGTGGAAAGGCACCCTTTCCCCCCAGCAACCAAATTTACTACTAGCCTGCAATGCAATGAATGCAAGTGGTTGCTGAGTAAACCTAGCTTCGTTAGTGCCATGGCAAGTAGAACGTTGTATCATCAACTTCTATATTCAAGAATATAGGATTGTATTTTATACTAGCATATGAGGATATATAAGTATATACATAGATACCTATATGTCCATGTCTATGTATAAAGAGATCAAATGGGTTATTCAGCAAGTATAACAAGGTACACCAGAGCTTACATATGGTCAAATAATTTAAACCCTTCATGTTTTGCCAAAATAAGAGATGTTTATATGTAGGAAGCATGTCTTTAGGAAATTTAAAAAATTAATTTGTTTATTTTTAAATTTTGAATCACACACTATTCAGATCTTAATCTCTTAACAAAAGCACCTTATACATTAAAAATTAAAGGATGAGATTTTCTTGTGTATATGGCTTAATTATAAAACAGAAAAAAATTATAGTTTCTGGGAAAAGGCAAAAAACCTAATGATATTTCTCATGAGGTATACTATACTTACCAATGTGGACCATAATTACCTATCTCCAAAACCATGCCATAATAAGTGCTTTAGAAATTTAGCAGTTAAGTTCGCTTTTTATATATTTTATGAGGTATCCTAATTAATGCCTATCTCAAAAAGTTACTCAGAGGGTTTATTATTACAATCCTTCAAGCGGAACTTTAGATTATTTTTCTTCCAAAAAACTCCTCCAGGAAAACAAATCCTTTAAAGAATGGCATGGCGATTATGTATGAGCCTTTCAAAATTGTATTCATTGAAGGATTTGAACAGTTGAAAGTCAAAAGAGTAAGTGCTGAAATATTGACATAACTGGAAATTAGATGGGATATTTGATAGGAGTCGTATTTAATAATATATTCAAACTCTCCAAACGGTGCCAATAATTTTATGTATTTTTTCCTTTGTGTTCCTGTCTCTTCAATATATTTACATGGATTTACAATTATATTTCATACTTGATAAACCATCATGGATTATTTATAACCCCAAACATTTTGTATATTAATAAAACAACCAAATTTTATTGATGTAAATCCCTAATCATATTCTCACTTACCATTCTGAACTCCTGCTTCTGAACTAAGTGCAATTATATCAGGAGTCTCTTTTTCTTTGCAAAGCAATGGAGCAAATTCTAAGTCGCCAACTTTACAGTACAGGAACACAGGTTCTACCCTTGGTCTCCCACTGGAAAACTATTTTGCATCGGTTATTGATATCTAGAGCAAATTTTCCTCTCTGGCTCCTTTGTGTCCATTTTAAAGAATCAGACTCCAGACGTAGCAAGTGGCGCATCATTCTCGAAGCAAGATGCTTAAGAGGGAACGCTGAATTCAAGATAGTTCAAGGCTGCTCTCAGAAAACCACATTTTTCTTCAATCCCTGAGAATAAAAAGGAGAGCTGGCTTTATCTGCGAATCAATGGCCCTACTTATCACGACCAATTGTTGTGAGATAGATATGACTAGGCCTGTTAGGTCCTGGTATCAAATGAGTGGCCTGCATAAACTTAGACTTAGCTTTCAGTTTGATGTTCTCAAATCCAAGTTCTAGACTGTCTTTAGCTTATTTCTTCTCAGCATTTTGAAATTAAGAAAATAAACAACCTGCGCTTATTGACAATGCACCATATAAAACTTCTTTAAAGTGCCCAGTGTTTTGACTCAGGGAGTGAGTGGTGAAATTAGACTCTATTGTTCAGTTCTCCAAAATCCTATAGCACAATCAGAAATAACCCAGGGAGGCACTAATAATCAGGAACCACTCTTCCACTTCATGGCCGCTTGCAAGTTTCCTGTGAAAACATCAGCTTCCTGTACCCAAATGTAAATGCCTGTTACGACACAAACTCTAGTTTCTACAGCTCACTTCATAGCTATAAATATGAAAAATTAGTCTTCAACCCAATTTTCAATAAACCTTGTAAGCTGCAATAACCAGGGTGGTTTTCAGTTAGAGCCCTATCCATACATTTTTATTTATTAGTTGAAAAGTAAGCAGACATATTCACTCACTTTTACTTTTACTTTTTTTTCCCTGAGTGTTTTATTAAAACTTCTCCCTCGGTTATCTGTTATCTATCGTACCTCCAACATGTAGCCAATAAATCGGTTTCATTGCCATCAAAGGAATAAAAAGCTCGCTGTACAATTACATTTCAAAAGCAAACCCTAATAAATCCACATTTCTGCATGGCTCACTCTTTTGGAATAATGCCTTTCATTCAATATGCTCTTACAAAGCAGGACACTTTCGTAAGCAGAGAGTTTTGGGTTGTTGGTTGGTTTTTTCTTTGTCATATTGCTAACGTGCAGCTTTTTCCTCTCATAACATTTTTATAGCAAATGTAATATGCCTCTTATCTTCATGAAAAATAAACATTGCTTTTGAACAAAATGACTCCATTATTTAGTACTCGGTTACAGTTTAAAATGGTAAATGAGGGTACAAACATACTTTCACAAATGCGTTCGACTGTTGGGAATTACAAGATGGGGTGATCGCTGAAGACTTCATTTAATAATGGCCGAGTGAATAAACCTGCTCCCAGACTGCAAGCTTCTACTTTGTCACCGTCTTGCAGCCCTGCAAAGAGATGGGGCTTAGGTTTTGTTGTCAGGTTGCTGCTTTTGTTGGGTTCATTTGTCTTTCTTCCCCATAGGGTTTTTAATGAGTTACATGATCCTCTGGTATTGCCCATCTCAGGGGAACTCTCACCCTCTGTCTTCCTTAGGGCCTGAAATCAACATCATAGCCTTTTGCTCACCACCCCTTCCCCTCCAGGTGGACACCCCAGCTAGTGGACAGTGATACCACTCGGGGAGTTCAGTCAGGACCTGTATTCCTGGAGCATTTGGTTTATGATTTGTGAAGGGACATAGAGGATAAAGAGAGGTCTTCAAGCTGCAAAGAATATTTGCTTTTTCTCATAACTTTATTATCCTACAGGACATAATGTAGCAGTTGCACAGGGGTGAGTCACAGAAACACTTCCCCTTTAATGGTTTCAGGTTGTTTGGGGAATGTGTGTAGAGAGTATGTGTTCTGTGGCGTGAATCAATTCTGCAATCAGAAATATCAGCTAATGTGTGAGTGAAATGTGGGCGAGAGATGGGGAATGAATCAAATCATTCCGTACATCATAGTTAATTAGTAACTTGGGGTTTTATGTAAAAAATCATAACTCTATATGTGAACAATATTATAATGGAAATACATTAAGAGTTTTATTTCATTTCCTAAAATGTGCATGTGTCCAGTTCTACTCTAAGAATAACTCACCAGATGTCCAAATGGTTTGATAGAACATTAAATTAAAATTTAGAGATTAGTATTCATGCCTAAAACCCTACAAAATACATTTTTATTTATTGACAGCTCTGATCAAATATGCTGGGAGATAAAATATTTATAATTCACTGGTTTTATTGACATTTCACTCAGATGCTGTTGTTTTTAAAGATCAAGTTAAAGATCACACAGGCCTTCAAAACTTAATATAATACATTGAGATATGCCCAGTAAGGTAGTTAGACATCAGTGAATAAGCAACTAACTCTTAATTTTGTACTTTTTTGCTGTTTAAGTTATATTTCAAATTAAATTTTGTGAACTAATCTTCATCATTTAAAAATAAATTTTATTTCTGTAGAGAAATCTAAAACCTCTTGAGCAGATCACATTAGAAGAGAGTGGAGGTAAGCTATAATGCAGATTAATGTGCTCAAAGCAACAAGTTTTGAGCCAAGACATTTTCATTTTCTTAAAAATCACTTGACTTTCTAATTATTTTAAACTTTTGGATACTGGTTGCCAGATTTGGTGACCATAAATCAAATGTAAAATCATTCTTGGATTCAATTTATATTTTATTTTATTTGGTACTGGGGATTGAACCCAGGGACATTCTACCTCTGAGCTATATACCTCATCCATTTTTATTTCAAAACAGGACTTTACTATGTTGCTGAGGGCCTCACTAAGTATTTGAGGCTGGCCTCTAATCTGAGACCCTCCTCTCCCAGCCTCCCAGATACTAGGATTACAGTCCCACCACAGCTAGGTTGAATTTGCATTTTAAATAAAAACCTAGAATACAGCCTGGCGTGGTTGTGCACACCTATAATCGCAGTACTTGGAAGGCGGAGACAGGAATATTGTAGGTTTAAGGCCAGCTTTAACAAAATAGAATGCCTCAGCAAGGTAGAATGCCCCCTTTCCAGGGTTTAATCCCCATTACCCCTACTCCACACAATTTAGAATACAAAGTTTCTTATAAGAACTAAAATCTACAGTTATGTTTCCTATCTTGTCTACTAGCTTGAGGCCATATTATAAATGTTCTCTCCTTTATCTTATAGTGTTTTCTGGGCTTTCCCATAAATGTTACACCTCTTCCTTCTCTCACCAGCCTGTTTCCACCAATCTTCAAGTCAGACAAAATCAGTATTGATGTGTGCTTTGGGGAGGCTCAGGAGGTGGGGTTATTTCAGGAAAGCAAATGTACAGTTTGCCAAATGACCAGGAATAGGGTGAAATTGCCAACTCTTTTAAGAAATCATTTTGAGCACATCATGTAAATATTTTCTAATATTGTGTATTTTGGTGCAAACTTCAGATTGTAGGAGTGGATATTTATTGATTTCTTTCAAAGGCCATTTAGCCACTGTCAACATGGGGAAAGCTGATTAGACTAAATGTGGCATCTGTTTATTCAATAAAAAAGTGTACTATAAGTCCAATATGCATCAGGCATGCCTGGGGCTCAAAATATAAACCAGAGCCACGACAGAGGGGAAAAAAAAAAAAGAGATAGATATTCCAAGTGGAATAAAGGGAAAGAACAAAAATTTCCCAGGAAAAACATGTAAGGTGAATACAAAGAGAGCTGAGAATAAATTCAAAGAATTTCATTTCAGCCAGGTGAGGTGGGACATACCTATAATACCAGTTCTTGAGACACTGAGACAGAAAGGTCCCAGGTTCAAGACCAGCCCCAGCAACTTAGCCAGAACCGATTTCAAAATAAAAGATAAAAAGGGAAGCTCAGAAGTAGAATGTGCCTGGGTTCAATCACCAGTACAGAATGAAGGTAGGAAGCATGGCAGGCAGAGAGGGAGGAGGATTTCCAGTTCAATAAATCCGAGGTAAAGTGGCAGAGATCATCAGCAGCAGAATAATTGTTAGTAATTTAGAAAAGGTAGATAAGCACCTGATTACACAAAGTCTCAGCCTGCATGGCTGGCAAAGGAGTTTAGTCTTTTCACATTTAGGAAATGAATCCTTGGAGCTTCTGAGCATAGTGGGGCTCTAAGAGTCACAGAAGGACAGACTGAAAGAAGGCCTTGTGCGTAAGGACCAGCCTGCCACTTTCTAGACCAGTTTCTCTTTTACAAAGTTGAATATGTAAGAGGTTTAATTGGTCCCTCCTAGAAGAATTGTGTGATTCTGTAATTTTGGAAAATGGCCGTCTGCAGGAAGAACAAGGGAAGGGATTTAAATTACAGAGTGCCTCAAAGATCCAGGGGTGATAATAAAGACCAGGTGAGACTCTAAGACTGGAAGGTATGTGTGCTCCTGCGGTTGTGCAGGCTGTGCACTGCGCATCTCTAGAGCTACTATTGCATGAACTAGGACTATAAGAAAGCTTAATCCACAATGGTCTTAGTGATAGGATGGGAAAGAGAGTGTGGGCTTGCAGGTGTACTGGAGAAAGGAGACGTGTGAGTCACAGATCAAGAGTATTCTCCTGGGTAAGCTAAGGAGGCAGGAAGGAGAGGCCAGCTTTGAGAGCACCTCTCTCAGAAAAGGGGTCAGGGCTTATAATGTGGACTGGAAGCCATCATTACAGTGGTGAGGCTGCAACCCCCAGAAGCTGAAGGAAAGAACTGGAAGGACGTTCATAACCAAAGAGAAGAGGAAACACAGCAAGTTTACCAGCTCACAAGAATGAGCTCCAAATCTTTGATAAGTACTTAGGACAAGCCAAGTGTCCATCCCTTATCACACGATGAACAGATTCACAGAGCAGTAAGACAGACATGTTTCTTGTACTTATTGGTCCAGAGGAAGGAGGATAAATATTAAATAATTATATAAAAAAATCTATTAGTGAAAAGCAAGCACATATTATGGGACAGGGAGGGATGGCATTGAAGTGGGAACAGAAAGTTGAATCACTGGAGGAATGTGAGAGGAGAGAGAGGAATTAGAGATAAAATAATTCGACTAAATTTAAGATGATATTTTGAATATTTATGAATGGGGTTGGTGATAAATTAGTATGAGATGAAGGAAGATATTAAGTATTTTTCAAACTTCTGGCATAACAAACTAGGAGATAGAAGTACTATGTGCTGAGACAGGGAATGTGGCAAGAGGAAAAGATGCGGGCTAGATTAAGAATTCACTGAATGATATTAATGCCAAGTGGCCTTTGGCATATCCAATTGGAGACAGTAAGTAGGTAGTTAGTTCTGAGAGGCTGGCACTCAGAAAAGGGGCCTAAGGATGAGATGTAAATTGGGGAGTCATCCACACATAGCTATTAAAAGCCACAGGAGTGGTCTCCAAGGCACTTAGGAGCTGGTGAAGATTTAGGAGGGAAAGGATCACAGGGCAATTGCAAGAAGATAAACAGATCCTGAGTGCCAGTGAAGAAATCGTCTCCAGGGGACTGGGTCAATTTTATTAACTATTACGGAGAAGATGAAGGAGACAGCTACTGATTTAATCTGCCTAGAAACACTCCTGCAATCCCCAACTGCCACTCCTTTTCTGGGAAGCGTCTCTTCCCCTACAGCACTATTGTCCAGTAGAACTTTTCTCGATGATGGGAATATTCTTTCCAGCCACTGGCTATGTGTGACTGTTGAGCATCTGAACTGGAACTGATGAGTTTTTGTTGTATTTACTTTTAATTAACTTATGTTTACATGTAAACAACCACCTGAGACTAAGAGCAACACACACACACACACACACACACACACACACACACACACACACACCAAATTGCAGCTCAATATGGCAGGAAAAGGCCCCTGACTCAAGCTTTCTTGAGATATATGACCCTGAGAAAATATTGAGATAGTCTTTCTTTGGTTTTGGAGGGTAGACTATGAAAATCAATGGCTCTTATGCAAGTCTTAAGGGAGTCTCTTATTCTCTTTAGTCCCAATATCTGGCCAAAACCCTCTCTTTGCTTATTTGAAAATTTTCCATTATGGGTCAAATGATGGTAGAAGAATGGAATAGATTGAAAAATGAGTGAGCCCCACTTTCTAGAGAGACTGATTAGTAAATGGAAGGAGAAGAAGTTTACATTATTTATGGTAGTTGTGTCCTATAAAGTTGCCATGATCAGTGAATTAATAAATACAATAAATACGGCACTGTTGCTCTTAGGGGAAATATAGGGTTGGGTTCCTTTGAACTGTTGTTTACAATATTTTTGTCAATCAATCAATATACAATTTTGTTTTATGTATATTTCTAGTAAGGGCACTTTTGTGGTACTGGGGATGGAACCCAGGGCCATTCTACCCCCAAGCTAATACCCCTAGCCCTATTATTTATTTATTCTTTATTTTAAAACAAGGTCTCACTGAGTAGCAGAGGCTGTTCTCAAACCACAATCCTCCTGTCTCAGCCTCCCAAATGCTGGGATAAATATGTATTGTTGATTCATTAACATAGAACTCACAGCCCATTATAATTCACACCTGAACTAAACTTATCTAGTACATGTATTTTCTCTGTAAGGCACAGCACAATCTTCTTGCATTTAGAAATGCCAGGAAGGAGAAACCATAGATGAGCAAATAAGGCAACCTAACTAAGGGGAATGAGAGGGAGGAAAAGGAAAATTCCCTAATGTACATGATGTACATTCACAAACATATCAAAGTCAGTCATTAAGCCAAACATGAGGAGGGAGGAGGAAAGAATGGGGTGGGAATTGGGAAGGAGATAAATGATGTGCACATGTGTGCCTCTACCATCTTGTACTCCATTAAGATGTATGACTACAATAAGCTAATAAAAATTTTTTAAATGCCTGTAAATACTTGAGTGGCGGGTCTGTAACTTGCTTGAGGATCTTTTTTTCTTTTTTTTTTTTTTTTCAGTACTGGGGATGGAACCCACGGGCATTCTACCTCCGAGCTATGCCCCCACCCCTATTTTTTATTCTTTATTTTTTGCAAGAAGGTCTCACTAAGTTGCAAATGGCCTCACTTAAATAGCTGGGGCTGGTGGTGAACCACGATCCTCCTGTATCAGCCTCGCAAATGCCGGGATTACAAGCATGCGCCACCACACCTGGCTTAAGGATCATTTTAAACAGCAAAATCAACAAACTGAAGAAGACGCTTGTTTATAGCATGACAACTAAAACAAGAGGTTGACCTCATTTAGGACCATATGTATTTCAAATGTTTCATAGCTTTGCACATGTCCAGGAATGACTGCAAAAGCCCTGCATACTGATGTGGTTATGAAGAGGCACATTTGCACACACAGGAGCCATGTGTAGTGGGAGCTGATAATGGTGTCATTTTTTGAGTGCTTATGATGAGCCTAAGGAATTTTTGGAAGCTTGCATATATTTGTTTAATTTTAATAATAATCCAATGGTAAATGGGTTTTATCCTAACATCTTTGAGTCATTGTACAGGGAAGTGTAACTAAAGAGTTTCTTCAGAAGTTCTTCTCAGCCAGGTGGAGTGGGGCACACTTGTTATCTCAGTCCTTGGGAGGCTAAGACAGAGGATAGCAGGTTTGAATTTAGCATCATATGTTAACTTAGGAAAACCCTGTTTCAAAATAAAAAATAAATTAGGGCTAGGGATGTAGATCAGAAGTAGAGGGCCCCTGGGCTCCATCTCTAGTACCACACATGCACATACACAAAATTCCCATCCATGAGACATACTCAGTTTTGGACCCTGAGGTTAACACTGAAGAGTCTAGTCATGTTTCAAGACCAAGAACAAGAACAAAAAGCTCAATGCTCTTGCCTTCATAGAATTTGTATCAAAACAGAATTGGAAAATAAACACACATGTAATTTCATATAATGATGAGGTCTGAGAGAAAAACAAGTTAGAAAGTCAAAGAAAGGCCTTTCTGGGGAGGCAACCTTTTTTTTGATACTAAAAGAAATGAGGAAATGATAGGTGGAAATACCTTGCGGATGAGAACTCTGGGCAAAGGGAATGCAAGCACAAAAGCCCCCAAAGCAGCAGCAAGGTGGGGATGGTGTGAGGAACAGCAAAAGGGCTGGGGACAGGAGGGCAGAGCTTGAGGGTACAAGAAAAAGTGAAAGAAATAGGTGGGCCAAGTCATATGGGATCTTTTTTATTTTATTTTATTTGTGCACTATGGTCTCACATAATAACGTAAATCAGGTTGACAATGGCATATATTCACACAGTACTTGGTGCCCTTCCCCCCACCACTTCTCTTTTTCCCAATACTGAGTGTCCAGGTTAACTATATTATATTCACACGTATACACATATTCAAATGTAGCTTTTCCATTCATTAACCTCAGCCTTCTCCCTCCCCTATCCCTCCTTTCTGGTTTTGCTGAGGTTTCCTCTCCATTATCTGGAGTCCCTCTGGTATCCCTAATACTCCTTAGCTTGAACATATTAGGGAAAACATGTGTCCCTTCTCTTTCTGTGCTTGGTTAATCTCACTTACCATAATGTTCTCCAGGTCTTTGCATCTTCTTGCAAATAACATAATTTTGTTCTTCTTTATTACTGAGGAGAATTCCATTCTGTGTATTTCCTCTAATTTTGCAATCCATTCATCTGTTGATGGGTACCTAGAAAAAAATATAACTAAAGATGTAAAAGAACTCTACAGTGAAAACTATAAATATTAAAGAAATTGAAGAAGACCTTGGATGTTGGAAAGATCTCCCATGCTCATGGATAGACAGAATAAATATCATCAAAATGACCATTCTGGCCGGGCATGGTGGCGCACGCTTGTAATCCCTGCGCTTGGGAGGCGGAGACAGGAGGATCGCGCAGGTTCGAAGCCAGCCGCGCTGGCGTAAGAGACCCTGTTTCAAAAATATAAAATAGGTCTGGGAGTGTAGCCCGGAGGTAGAAGGGCTTCCAGGAACCCCAGTACCACCAAAAAAAAAAAAAAAAAAAAGACCATTCTGCCAAAAGTGATCTACAGATTCAATGCAATTTCTATGAAAATACCAATGACATTCTTCACAGATCAGAGAAATCAGTCATCAATTTCATATGGAGAAAGAAAAGACCCAGAATAGGCAAAGAAATTCTCAGCAATGAGAAACCTGCAGGCGGCATCATAATCCCTGACTTCAAATTATACTACAAAGCAATAGTAGTTAAAACAGCATGGTATTGGCACAACAGGCACACAAACCAATGGAACAGAAGATACAGAAACAACCCCACACAGTTAACGTTAATTGATCTTTGACAAAGGAGCCAAACTCATACACTAGAGAAAAGATAGCCTTTTAAACAAATTGTGCTGGAAGAACTGGCTATCCATTTGTAGAAAGATGGAACTAAATCTTTACCTCTCACCATACACAGGAATCAACTTAAGATGGATCAAAGACCTGGAAATCAGACCAGAGCCTGTGAAGCTATTAGAGATGGGCATAGGCTCAACACTCCAACATAGAGGCACAGGTAGTAAATTCCTCCACAAAACCTCCAAAGTGCAGGAAATTAAAACAAGAATTAACAAGTGGGATGACATCAAACTAAAATGTTTCTGCTCATTATATGGGATTTTATAGATCACGATAAAGAGTTTGGCTTCTGAGTATGTTGGGATGTCCGTAGCAATGTTATTTGCTGTTGTTGCTTGTTTATATGAATACTGAAACAAGGTGTCTCAGTGCACACAGAATTGACAGGAGAAGAGGGAGAGCAGAGCCGAGAGACAGTTTACAGGCTCAGAAGGGAGAGGCAGCAACGGAAGAAGAGAGAAACAGCATAACTTCACAGGGACAGGGCAGGGAGAGGACTAGATCCAGGCCTGGACTCCTAGGCCCTCGTCGGAGCCTTTGTTCATGGGAAAACAGTGACAGGAGAGCAGCTGAGAAAGGGAAAATGACATTTTCTTTAGACTCTTACAATCTTTTGCTAAATTCCAGAAAATTTAAAAAAAAAATTCTGAGTCTTCTGGAAAGTTTTCCTTCAACACATGAAAATAATCACCTTGGACATTCACTGAAACCCTCATTTTGTTTTTGTTAAAAAATGCAGCCATGAGTGGTGGTGGATCCCAGTATTTGGGAAGCAGAGAATGACAGGTTTGAAGCCAGCCTCAGAAACTTAGAACATACTGATCCTCAGCAACAAATTCATACCCGTCTTTACTTTCTTATTTTTGAAAAAAAAAAAAAAAGATATAAAGTAGAGCTTGGGTATAGCCTAGAGATAGAATGCCCCTTGGTTCAAACCTCAGAACTCCAAGGAAAAAAATATCAGTCGTGGTTTTACACACCTAGACCCACAAGTTCTAGGCTAACCTATATAACTTAGAAAGACCCTGTCTCAAATTTTTAAAAATGACTAAGGTTTGTATTAGAGTGCTTGTCTGACGTGCGCAAGACCTTGGGTTCAATCCTCATTCCCCCGATCCTTACTCAAAAGCCTGATTTTTTCACTAGTTAAACCTTATCTGAACACTAAATATAATCTTGGTAGTCACACATAAAAGCTGAAGTTTTATATGACACTTTACTTTTCCTCATATACACAGATGGCAAAAAAAGACACTTTGAGTGTAATGTAAAGTTCTGACAAAAAGTGGTAAACAAATGAGCTTTGCTGAGAAATACAGTTTTGCTCACCTAAAGCCTACAGACAGAAAAACCCAGAACACGTCATCAAGTACAGTAGTTGGGAAAGGGGGAAGGAAATGTTTTGGACAATTGTTTGGATAAATACCCCAAAATGGATTTAAAACCTAACTTAAAACAATTCACTGAATTCCAATACCTAAAGCTCACCACATTTGTTCCAAAAGGAACTAAAATCATTTCCTGTTATATCTAAAAGAGGAAAAGTTCCGCCAGCAGACATTTTAATGAACTCTATGAACCTTTACACAAGACTGAAACTGATACAGTTTGCATTTTTTCTCATAGAAAGTAAAAATACACTAAAAGCCACAAAACTATGAATATTACAGGTCTACATTTGATCTTTAAATAGAATAAAGGAAGTGAGACAAAGGTTAGTTATTGGCATAGGACTGTGTCCAGAATATATTTAGTGCTTTACTTTTATTTATTATTATTATTATTATTATTATTATTATTATTATTATTAGTGGTGGTGGTACTAGGAGTGGAATCCAGGGGCTTTCTACCTCTGGGCTATACTCCCAGACCTATTTTATATTTTATTTGGAAACAGGGTCTCACTAAGTTGCTGAGAGCCTCACGAAGTAGCTGAGGCTGGCTTCGAATCTGTGCCATCCTCCTGTCTCTGCCTCCCAAGCATGGGGATTACAAGCGTGTGCCACCATGCCTGGCTATTTAGTGCTTTAAAATGTCATCTTGGGTGTTTGTGTGTGTGTTGTGTATGTGTGTGTTAGTTACTGTGGATTAAACCCAGAAGCATTCTATCTCTGAACTACATCCCCCCAGCCTATTTTTTTAAATAGGGTCCTCCTTAGTTGCTGAGGCTGTCCTTGAACATGTGATCCTCCTGTCTCAGCCTCCCAAGTACTGGGAGTACAGACATGCACCACTTTGCCCATTTAAAATAATATCATTTTTAATGCACTCAACAATTATTTTTTAAGGACCCATCATGTTCCAGGCTCAGAATGAATCAATGAATTAAATGCCATCTTGGATCCAGTTCTTGTGGTATTTACAGTCTAACACTGATAGCTCTTAAAATATTTTATCTGGAGCAACTTTCAGAACCATCGAGACCAGGACCTCTGCTCTCTCCTTAGAACACACTTTTTTGGGCTCAGAGCTATTGACAGTTGGGCTGAATAAGTCTTTGTTGTAGGTGGCTGTGCTGTGTATCCCGGGATGTTTAGCAACATTTCTGGCTTCTACTTCCTAGGTGCCAGCAGCACTTTTTCACCTACTAGTGACCATCAAAAAATGGCTCTGTTTGTTGCCAAACGCCCTGTGAGAGGAAAATCCTTCATGTGAGAACTTTAAAGCATGGCATTAGCAGTAAAAATCCGATCTTTCTCAAAGGTCTCCCCTATTTGTTTTAGAAAAGTTCCTTTGCTTGGTGAGATTGCCCAGTTTAAAGTTAGATTTAAGGAGTTTAAGGTTAATGTAGAGAGGCTGGCCAGTCAGAGTGAACTGAAACTTAGCAGACATTAGAATACCTCAGTCAGATATCAAAATATAGTCAAGCTTGGTGGCACACACCTGAAATCTCAGGCTGAGACAGGAGGATAGCAGGTTCAAGAGCAGCGTCTGCAATGTAGTAAGATGCTCAGGAACCTAGAGAGACTCTGTTTCAAAACAAAAATTAAAATGGATTGGGGGTGGCACTTGAAGTAAAATACCTCTGGGTTCAATTTCCTATACCACAAAAATGCAATAACTATTTCTGATTGCAAAAATATTAACCTCTAAGATACTCATTTTTAAAAGGTATTCAATGTCTACCCCTCTAAGTCAGGCACAATTATAGATACTGGGAATAGTAAAAAACAGACCAAAACTTTTTATCCCTGTGTGACTTATACTAAGGGCAGGCAGACCATTAAGTACCATGTGCATAAATATGTAAGAAGAAAAAAAAATATATATATATATGGTTATAGATAAAGAAAATCAGGG
Source organism: Muscardinus avellanarius (assembly GCF_963383645.1). Classification (NCBI taxonomy): domain Eukaryota; kingdom Metazoa; phylum Chordata; class Mammalia; order Rodentia; family Gliridae; genus Muscardinus; species Muscardinus avellanarius. The sequence goes on from NC_137786.1 coordinate 149,664,842, forward strand.
GAAGGGGGGAAGAAGTACTAGGAAGAAATTCAATTTTAGATAAGATGGCTATCTAAAATAAAGTCCTAAAGGACATTAAAAAAAGCCATGCAAATATCTAATAAAAGGGTTTTCCAGGCAGAAGAAACATGTACACAGACCGTGAACTAGGAGAAGCTTGGAGAGTGTGGGCTGGAATGGTCTGAGCTAGGTGCTGGGAGGAGATGAAGTTAGGAAGTTAGTAGGAGTCAGATTTTATTTAGCCATTTAGGCATTGTAAGGACTTTGGATTTGGTCATCAATAAACACTTCCAACTCTCTTTTCAGACACATAAATGAGTTCTGTTTCCCTTGCCTCCTAAGCTTAGGTGTGGCCATGTATGGGGATTGGATTATTTCTCTCAATTCTTCACTCTTTTTGCATCCACACCCACATCCTGACCTCCCTACCCCTCGCTGTGGTCCATGCGACTTGCTTTTGGCAACAAGATATAAGTAAATGAAGTAAATGTGATGTCAGTGAGGATTTGGAATGTGCCTGCCCAGGGCGCCTTGTCTTTTTGAGCCTTCTGCCATCACTATAAAAACAACCCACCCTGGTTACCCACTGACCTTAGGTAGAGGATGAGAAACATGTTAGTCAGAGCTGCTCCCGAGAACTGACAGCCTGTAGCAGGCCACCCAGCCTCACCCACTCTACAGCAGCTGACCTCCAATAGACTGAAGCTATATAACAAAAGATGCACTGTTGCATTTCACCAAGACTTTTGTGGTGATTCCTTATACAGAAAGGCACCCGGCTTTAGCCCATAAAATGAGAGTGGAATTCATCAGTTCCCATTGGAATAGAATCTTTAAAAGGCACTGTATGTTTTCCTACCCCTGCCCCCTGCTGCAGTAAAAATGGAAGTCCATGTCAAGGCAGACCCTCCACTACACAGCTACCCTGAAAGTCCCTGTGCAGCAGGGTCCCCATGGCTCACAAAAGGCATACAGTCCAAAAGAGAAATACAAATCTCTAGTGCTAGGTCATGTATCTGCTTCTGATACCGCAGTATAGGATAGCCTAGTTTGGCTAACACAGAAAGTCTCTGTAGGATTTTCAAATGAGGAGTGACATGACTTGACTCATACATACAAATATGGCTATGCTAACAATAGACCAAAGGGGGTAAGGGCAAAGGTCAGAAGACAAATGAAAAGTGGCTATTATAATGATAATATAGGTAAGAAAGGGAACGATAACAGTGGCAAAGGTAAAAAGCAATCGGGTGTTGGATATATTTGTAAAGTAGAGCTGCTAACATTTGGATGGGAGGCAAGAAGTGAGAGAGAGATGAAAGCAAAAATGGCTCCAAGGCTGTAGGGTCGAGGGAGGTCTACCAGAGTCGCCTTTGACGGAGACGGGGAGCACCTCAGAAAAAAGAGTTTTGGGGTGTGGAGAGAGTAATATCTGTAGATAAATCTAGATTATTTTAAGTTAGGACATTTTTACCATCTATATATTAAAGTCAAGTAAATAGTTGGATTTGCCATTCCAGGGTTCAGGAAAAGTTTTGGCTGGAGTTGTTTGGTATATAGAGTTTACTTTTAAAGCCAGGAGATTGGGGGGAACAAATAAAAGGAGCTTTGCACAGCCAGTGCTTTCTTCAGCATTCTCCACCTGGCTCTCCTCCCAGTAGCTTAATGATTTCAGTTTCTTCCTTCCTTCTTTCCTTCCTTCCTTCCTTCCTTCCTTCCTTCCTTCCTTTCTTCTTACTCTCTTTTTTTTTTCTTTCTTTCTTTGTAGAACTTGGCATTGAACTGAGGGGCATTCTACCACTGAGTTATACCCCTAGCTCTGTTTTACTTTGAAACAGGGTCTCACTGAGTTGCAGAGGCCCTCTCTAAGTTGCTGAAACTGGCTGCCAACCTGCAGTTCTCATGTCTGTTTCCCAAGTACTGGGATTGCAAGAGTTCACCACCATGCCTGGTCCAGTTCCCTGCAGTTTCTAATTAGTTTGGATAATTAAAGGAGTCCTAACAGCAGATTGGAAAGAAGGTGATGAAATTAGATCCATAGCTCTCAAACTTCAGAATGTTTCCGAATCACCTGTAAAAATTATTTCACAGAATGCCAGATCTCATACCTAGAGTATCGTATTTTTTTTCTTCTTTTGGTACTAGAGATTGAACCAAGGGCTGTTATTGGTTCAATCTCTAGCGCCCAGACCTTTTTTAGTTTGTTTTTATTATTATTTTATTTATTTATTTATTTATTTATTTAGGTGGTACTGGGGTTCCTGGAAGCCCTTCTACCTCCAGGCTACACTCCCAGACCTATTTTATATACTTTTATTTGGAAACAGGGTCTCTTAAGCCAGCCAGGCTGGCTCTGAACCAGCGCGATCCTCCTGTCTCCACCTCCCAACCGTGGGGATTACAAGTGTACGCCACCATGCCCGGCCCTTTAGTTTGTTTTTAAAACAGGGTCTCACTAGGTTGTTGAGCTTCTCACTATGTTTCTGAAGCTGCATTAGACCTGCAATCCTCCTGTCTCAGCCTATGCCCTGCTGCCTTGAAAAATCATGAGGTTGCCGGGCGTGGTGGCGCACGCTTGTAATCCCCGCGCTTGGGAGGCAGAGACAGGAGGATCGTGCAGGTTCGAAGCCAGCCGCGCTGGCTTAGGAGACCCTGTTTCCAAAAATAAAATAGGTCTGGGAGTGTAGCCCGGAGATAGACGGGCCTCCAGGAACCCCAGTACCACCAAATTTAAAAAAAAAAAAAAAGAAAGAAAAATCATGAGGTCAAGTTCTGATTCTTGTTCTTTTTTTTTGTTTGTGTGTGTTACTGGGGAGGGAACCCAGGGACATTCTACCTCTGAGCTACACCCCAGTCCTAATTTTTAGTCTTTTGATATTTTTTAAACAGGATTTCACTGAGTTGAGAAGGGCTTCACTAAGTAGCTGAGCCTGTCCGTGACTCTCTGGTCTCTCCCTCCCGAATGCTGGGATTATAAGTGTGCACCACCACGCCTGGCTCTTATCTTATTCTTGAGTGAGACCTGAGGTTTTGCATTTGTAACAAGTTCTCAGGCAATACTGACATTGCTGATGTGGGGACTGCTCTTTGAAAGCGCTAGGTTAGAGTGTATATTCCCCTCGCATTTTCCCTATGAGATTGTGCCAGCCTTGTGAGCCTAACAAAAAGAAAATGCTGATCCTTCTAAGGTAGCATGAACTATTTGACTCCATTTCTTTTGAAACTTCAGTAACTTCTTCCTGTCCTCGTCTTTTTAAAGGTAGTAACAACTTCTTCTACATTATACTTATACCTTGATAGTTAGTCTTTCTGAAAATAAATCCCCCTTGAATATTTTCAGTGAGCCATCTGTGTTGCTGATATAAGAATTCTAGAGATAAATGAATAAGCATTTGTTTAAGCACATGGTGCCATTTATAAATAACCATTGGGGTTCAGCATTTTGGAAGTCATTGGTAGGATATTAGAGACAAAAGCTAAAGCTTTTTTTTTTCTAAAGCTACATTTTTTAAAAGAATTCTAGGAAGTATAGATCTTCAAATTATCCCAGGTGTCACAAAGATCATAATATCAATGCAATGACTTGAAGCCCCTGAGTTATCGGTAGTTCAGTTTGCTTATCCCTTAACCAGACACTCAAGATACTATGAGGCATCCTATGAACTCCTCTCCTAACATCAAGTCAATTAGCAAATCCTCCAAACCAAGTAATTTCAGTTATTCTTAAACTTTAAGCTACATTATGGCTTATATGGAGGGTTTGTTAAAATAGTGGAGGTCTCTAGCCCTAGAGTTCTGGCTCAGTACATATGTATGAGCTGTTACAAGGTAATTTATATTTCTAACAAATTCAAAGACGACCCTAATGTCACTAGCACAAAACTATACTTTAGAAATACTTTAGAAATAGTTTAGTAATACTTTAGAAATACTGATCTTTGAGATAGTTCTCCTCATCTACCTTTCTTTCCTGCCCAAGTCAGTTCAGACCCTCATGACATTTGCCTGAATTACTGCCACAACCTGCAAATTAATCTTCTTTCTCTTAGCTTTACCCCTTTCCCATAGAGCTGGCTATAAATCTGCCCAAGATCTTTCCAAAATACAAATTTGATTATATTACTTACTTGTTTAAAACACAGGTATCCAAGCCTGTGGTTTTGAGGATAAAGAACATACTCTATGGTATAACATTATACTCTGACCTCTCAACATTCTTCACTCTTAATGTATTCCAGGCCCTGAATTATTCACAGTCACTGAATATAACTCTGGCTCAAAAATGGCATTTTTCTACCTCCAAATGATTCTTATTTCCTAAGCGTCTAACCCTCCCTTAGTTCCCAGCATGTGTAGAAGCTTTTACCTGGGATCCCCCTGTCTGTACTGCAGGTCACGTAGACCCTACAGCTCACTGCATTGCAAAGGTGAGTCGCACTGTCTGACTTATAGGTGGACAAATCTCCTAGGTCTGTGTCCCAGTTGTCCCACATTATTCCTGGCTCACAGAACAGCAGGCCCCAATCCCTATTTTTTGACTAATGAATGAATTGTGTCATTTAAAAAGGAGATCTTAGTAAGATATTTTATAAGGTTTGAGGCACAAACCATTTGATAGTTAACCTGCAATTAACTGGAAAAATCAGTGAACCATAACAATATATTCCCTGATTAATTAAAATTTTACCAAGCTAATAATGTCATTGGAGTAATAAAAATTAAAGAGGTGTGGAAAAACCCAGCTTCTAACTTTAAACATTGCAGATTCTCAATAACATGCTGTGAAAGATGAATGTAGATTTTTCATTCAGGATTCAATTTGGTCCATTAATTCTATAATGTAATTTCTTGTTTTGTTTCTTTTTCTTTTCATATTGCAAAAGCTTTGAGATAAATAAATAAAATCAAAGTTTTGAATATTCAGAGTTTCTGACTTCATAAACTCATCAAAAATAAAGAAAATTTCTGACTTTACATGAGTAAATGTAACACATCATACACAGGCAAGGTGGTGGTAGCTTTGTTGTAGTATTTAAAATGCATAGAAGTTAGTTTTTCATTAATTACCCTGGTGAACTGCTTTTGGAAGTTAAGGGACACTAAATTTTTCTCTCCTCTACATTGAACAAAAATCACATATAACAGGGTGATTATTTGATGAGTGTAAAGTTAGACAAGAAATAAAGGCCAGAGTGGGACTGGAAGAACAGGAAATCTGAGTTCTTGTCCTATACACAGCCTACATCCTCAGCACATACTCTTATCACTTGAATGTATACTCGCCAGACTTAAATATTTATAAGATAATTTGTCACCAGAACATGAGCCTTGTCTGTCATTTTAACCTCAGAATAGGGAGATATAAAAGCCAGAAAGCTTGTGAAAAATCCTGTGCCAGGGTTCTCATGACGAGATGGATCAGGAAATTGGACTCTGGAGACATACGAATAACATGAAATGTTCAACATCTTTTACAACTAGAGAGCTGCAAACCAAAACTACTCTGAGATTTCACCTAACACCAATTAGAATGGCAATCATTAAAAATACAAACAACAACAAGTGCTGGTGAGGGCATGGAGAACTGGGAACTCTAATAAGTTGCTCGTAGGATGCAAACTAATGCAGCTACTTTGGAAAACAGTTTGGAGGATCCTCAGAAGAACGGGAAAGAACCTACCATATAATCCAGAAATGCCACTTTTGGGTATATTCTACCTCCCCCCCAAAAAAACCAAACTACCAAACTAATGCATGCATATCTATGTTCATAGCTGCACAATTTACCATTGCCAAACTATGGAACTAGCCAAGATGTCCATCAACAGAAAAATAGAGTATGAAACTATGGAATATATTCACAATAGAATTTTACTCAGCCATAAGGAAGAACAAAATTGTGTCACCTGTGGAAAAATCGATGGAACTGGAGAACATTATGCTGAGTGAGATTAGCCAGTCACAAAAAGTGAAATGTCCAATGTTCTGTTCAATATATGGATGTTAGGGAGAAAATGGGTCACAGGAGTTACGCTAGATAAACAAAAGGAAACGTTAGATGAATTAAGAAGGTGACCTAACTTAGGGAGATGGAAGAGGTGAAGAGGAAACACCCTAATGTGTCTGATGTACAATCATAAACATATCAAAGTCAGTCACTAAGCTGAACTTGAGAAAATGGGAGGGAGAAGGGAATGGGGTTGGAATTGAAGAGGGGCTAATTGAGTGATGTGTGCATGTATGCCTCTATCATCTTGTACCTCATAATGATGAATGCTTACAATGCACCAATACATTAAAAAAATTAAATAAAAAAAAAGTAACATGAACAGGAAAAGTCACTTTTTGGAAATCCAGTGGCCAATGCACTGGAATTCTTTGTTCTTTGGCTGGTTTTAGGTGTGTGTGTGTGTGTGTGTGCGTGTGTGTGTGTGTGTGAGAGAGAGAGAGAGAGAGAGAGAGAGAGAGAGAGAGAGAGAGAGAGAGAGAGAATATGAATCTGACTTCATAGGCCTAGTGTGAATATCAAGATCTACTTGGGAGGGCTATAAAGGGTAAGAGTTCAAAGTCACCTTCATCAAATATAAGAACAGCAGTGAGTGCTGAAGTTGTATGTTTGTTCAACAAAACATGATTCCAAACCTCTCTTGAGTACTAACCATTTTAAGGAAAATAAACTAGTCACCTTCCAGTGAAGCACAAAGCAAGGTTATCTCTTGAGACAAAATATATTCTTAGGGACACTGGCTCTGTATTTGTTGATGAAATGCAGCTGAGTTGTCAGGATTTTCATAGTCAACCAAATTTATCTGTAATTATTCACCAAATTATTATTACCTAACATCCAATTTGTAGAATGACTGATGATTGTGTTAAAATGTATGTATCTGAGAAATGCCAGTGGTTAGAGACCCACAGTGTGGTGGAAGACGGATTGTCAGGTGTTCAGCTATCCTGTCTGGAGAAGGAACTTACTGGTAAAAACAAGTATCCTTTTTTGTGGCTGGATTTATTAAAAACTTAAAAATTAATTAAGAAAAAAAGTAATTCCACTTTATGTGAATTATAAATGAAAAGTAGACATTGTCAATACAATTTTTTCTTTTGGGTACTAGGGATTGAACCCAGGGATATTCTACCTAGGAGCTATACTCCTAGGCCTTGTGATTTTTGTTTTTGAAACAGGATCTCACTAAGTTTCTGGGACTGTCCTTGAACCTACAATCTTTCTGTCTCAATCCCCCAAGTACTGAGATTACAAGTGTGCACCAACACACCTGGCTAGCAATACAATTTTATGGCATATATGCTTTTTAGCCAGGTGAGAAGTTGAGCCAGCACATATATAGATAGTACTGAGAGTACCTGAAAAGGAGTATAGAAGTCCCTCTTAAAAAAGGCTATGAAATTAGAAACTGAGTGAGAAACTGTGTGCCCAGACAGAAGCTCGGCCAGGAAGACCACTCTTTCATGAATTTAGTGTTTGTGTTCATGTGTAAGAACTCTAGTCTCCACTGTGGTAATGTTTTGAAGCCATGATTTTCAGAAGCAATAGGTCATGAAGATGGAGCCTTATCAAGGGGATTGATGCCCTATGCTTTGAAACATTATAGAGTGGATGAATTAACAGAAATTTAGTGCTCACAATTTTGAAGGCTGGGAAGTTCACAATCAAGATGGGAATTCAATTCCTGGTGGGAAGCCTCTTCTTGGTTTACAGATAGACATCTTACTCTGTTCTCACATGGAGAAAAGAGGGTCCATCTTGTATTTTGCTTCTTACAGGGACATTAATCACATTCAAAAGGCCTACACCCTACTGGCCTAATTACCTACTAAATCTTCTACCTCCAAATGTCATCACATTAAGGATTGGCTTCAACCATTGAATTAGGGGGAATGGACATAGATATGCATTATACAATACCTTATAAAAAGAGATGTATGAAACAGTCTCCTCTCTCTCTCTCTCTCTCTCTCTCTCTCTCTCTCTCTGTGTGTGTGTGTGTGTGTGTGTGTGTGTGTGTGCATGTATGTGTGTATCTGTCATGTGAGGACACATCAAAAAGGCAACCATCTGAAAACGAAGAAGAGAGCCCAACTGAACAACAAGTCAGCCATCACATTGACTTGGACTTCCATCTCTGGAACTATGAGAAAAATGTTTATCTTTTAAACAATTCAATCTATGTTATTCTGTCACAGTGTGCTGAATTAAGACATACCTCTATAAGGCTTTTAACAGCAACCACAAAGAGGACAGTTTTGTGGTGAAGCCACATAGAAATCCAGGACTCTGGCAATTGACAGAAAGCATCTGCCATTTTATAGACCAAAGGTGGAATCAGAATACGACAAACTAACCTAAACCAAGCAAAACAAAAACTTACTTAGGAGGTTTTGGGAAGGAAAAAACTGGGGGGGGGGACCTCGGTGCTGCCTTAAACTGAGAAGATCTGACTATTGGCAAGAGACCTATCACTGAGCAAGTTTCCTTCTGGTGGGAATCCTGACCTGCCCAAAAACCTTAGCCAGATAATTTGTACACTATACATTTATATTGAAGAAAACAGTGAACTAAATTACAAACAAGGAGGGGAAAAATACCATGGCAGCCCCACCCCCATAGAAACACAGAGTTTTTGAGCAGCAAGAAACATGTCTTTCACTTCCTCTACATTAGAGTCTTTTCCTTGAAGTACCCTGGGAGAAAATACTATGATAAATAACCTCTGTGTACAGGAGCCCAAAGCATATAATACTAGTAATTCTCACCATATTCCAAGCAATGATAGCTAACATGTATTAATTATGTACTAGAAACTGTTCTAAATACTTTATTGATTCATTTAATTCTTACACATATCTTATTCTTTTTTTACTCTTCCAGTTTTAAAGATGAGAAAACTGGAAGATGTAAATTTAGACCACAAAGTTAAAAATATTAATGCTAGAACTTAAACCCATCCAAGACCAGTAACAGAATGTGTGCCTCTAACTCCCATACTATACAACTTCATAGACCTTTGAGAGGAGGTCATTCCATTGGGCTATGTTCCTCACTTGTGGATTATACATGGTTGGATGTGGTAAACGGAATGCAGACCAACACCAAATGCCATAAAGTCACTCTCTGGGTCTAAAGTATGTTCATGCTGATTTTCTGGTTTAAAGTCCACTCACGCTACTCCACTTCCAGTTTCTCAAAGTCCAGCTGCATGCCACTACATCACAGCATCTTCTTTGTTTCTCCTACGCCCACCTGCTGCACTCAGCTGTCATTTGTACTTTCCTAGAATTTTCTACAAACTTTTGCATCCTATAGCATTTAGGACATTACATCCTAAGTACCTACTCAGTCATGTGACTCTCTTCTCTTTGTGCCTTCCAGGGTAGAGAACCTATCTTTCTTATCTTTGAATTCCTAATGTTACTACAATGTGTGACAAATAAAAGGTGTCCAATCAAAAGAGTTAATGAAGCAATCAATTAAGTCATTGTTTCTCTTGGCACTTGAGTCACTAGAATTGTATTTAACTAATGGGATATTTTCTCTAGATGTCCACAAGAAGAGTAAATGCAGGGCAATTTTCCTTTCTGGTTGAAAATAAGAGGACAAAATAATCAGTCTTATTTTAACAATGATACTATTCTTCATCATTGATTATAACCGCTTATAATTTTTCTGTGTTTGCCAATGACGTGTAAGTTCTCTGATGACAGAACCCCCTCTTTCTTGGTGCTTCTGTATCCTCAAGCGTGGGGCAGTGTCTAGTATGTGATAGCTGCTCAAAGCTACTTTATATAGAGCATATGATGAACAACAGACCAAAAGAAACAGAAGACGATAGTAATTTATTTGCTTGAGAGTCTGACAATAGAAAGTCTGTGAAGTCCTTTCTAGTACTTAACATCTCTGAACCCATAATATATGAACCTGAAATAAAAGATAAAAAAAGTAAACTGGAGACAACTAGAATCCAAGTACTTAAGTGTGACTTTGAAGGATGATAAGTGAGCATTTTGCTACTTCTTCCTGTTCCAAACTCTTATTTTTTTCACTTGAAGTCACACTAAGCTTAGGGCAAAAGAAAAATTTTGACTTCTTTTGTTTGAACATCATAGATACCATTCATACAAAGCTGAGAAAACCCAGGGATGCCTCAGCCTTTTCTAAAGCAGCAAGCTCAGAATAGCTGGGGATGGGTAAGCATTCTGGGACTGATATGCAAATGAGAATACCAGGCTTCACACTTGGCAGCTTCATATTCCTGTGAAGTGGAATTTTTTTTTCTTTTTGCTTTGAAAGCAGTGTTGAAAGATTGCAGGAGATGTAAGCATGATGTCAACTATTTATATTCCACTCGTTTTCTCAAAAGACTCAGGACTTGAAGACCCATAACATGTCGAATCATCATAGCCAAAATTTCAGCAGCTTCACTTCCAGCTGCTCAGCACTGCAGCTGATATGCAAGTTTTGAATACAGCAGCAGCCATTTAGTTACCTCTGCAGAGTTCTGGAGATGTGGCAGCTGCAATTCATGCTCCCAGGAGGGGAGAGAAACCATAGAAACGTGACAAACCAGTCAAAGCCATTGCAGATTAACATACAGCTGCAAATTCTAAAGCCTAAGTGGCACCTGGCACCATCCCTCATAAAGAGATTCTTGTTTTTATAAAGTGAACACAGTTTTCTGGGCATCGTTGGGCAAAATTTAGGTAAGAAATTTACTGACCATGTTTTAGTGAGAGCATTGTTTTGTTTTGTTTTTTAAATCCTCATATAACTATAGTACAACATCTAAAACATACACCTGCTTTTGCAAGAGGCTGGCATGTTAATAGAAATCTATAGTCATAACCGGAGGCATTACTGAATTTTAATTTGCCGATTTACAGTGGGGAACCTTGAGATGCCTGTTGATGTTCCAGGCAGCCAGTATGTACATATGTCTTGTGATCTGTAGGGAGTGAGTAGGTGAAGAGGGACGTGGAGCTTGGCTGTATGTGACTGCAGGTGTTGAAGATGTAAAGAAACCGCCACTGTCTCACCCAGGTGTAGCATCCTAGTGCTATGGGGACAGTGCAGAATGTGAGACCATGTGACAGATGTAGGCTGGTGACATTTCCTAAGGAAATTATAGAGGCCTAGGAGAATTTTATTATTGGAAGGCAGTGCAATACTGCAACGCTTCTCAAGACCTCCTTGGAGATATTGCTCTTGAGAGAGTAAGACTGCAATCTAATTCACTAGTAAGTTTAGTTGCTGGGAAGAGACCTTATAGAACCAGATGGTAAACATGGCTATTGGGAATTGTTTGAAACTATGTAAGTGAGCCCAGGGGCTGCTGTGGAGCTACTAGTAGTAGAACAGGGTAGCAAGAGCTATCCAAGGGGACAAGTTCAAGACATCAGGGGTGTCCAAGAGAAAAAGCACGTTCATGAACACCTGGACTCTATCTGTCTCCTCAAGAAATTTCCAGAGAGGGCCCAGGCTTTAAAAAAAAAATTCTTAAGGAGAAAAGGAAAAAAATGCAAGTGAGTGCTTCTTGATTGTGCACACCCAGAAAAAAGGTAGCAATTGCATTTCCAGATAAAAGAAGATGGTGAAAAAGAGGATTGAGATGCAAGAACTTGGGGGAGTGATGAAAGCTATGAACTCTGTAGTCAACCATTACATTCCTGGAGAGGAGTAGGTGAAGAATTGTTAAAGTATCAGAATTATTTGGAGATAGTTTGGTGGATCCTGTATTATTTATATTATTGAAGTAGATATTTCAACACAAATGCTACTTTAGAAGGTAAAGTTTGGATATTCCTCCTTAATTTTTCACTTAACAACGTATAATATACACAAATAAAGAACACCTGAGAATAGCATCTATGATATGTGGAAATGCTGAGGACAATGTCTCAACATAATACTTTCTTCTTCCAATCTCATGTGAATGCTAGAGGCATTCCTTCCTATCAACAGAGCCCAAGCCAAGACTGTGACTACAAGTGGGCATCAAGCAATGTATCATGGCCTCTTATTTGCCAAATTTAGAATTTTACAATATCTAGTAATTAAGATGTCTCTTGAAGTAATTATGATACTTTTTTGGTATAAATCAGTGAATCTCAGCATTGGCTCTTACATAAGAATCACTAGTCAGGTTTTGTTTTGTTTTGCGGTACTGGGGATGAAACCCAGGGGCATTCTACCACCTCCAAGCTACACCCTGAGCCCTATTTTTTATTCTTTATTTTGAAACAGGGTCTCACTAAGGTGAAAAGAGCCTACATAGCTGAGGCTGCCTGCGAACCTGCGATCCAATCTTCCTGTCTCAATCTCCCAAATGCTGGAATTACAAGAGTGAACCACCACACTTGGCACCTAGTCGGTTTTGATAAAGCATTAGTCCCACCACCATCACCACCAAGTTCTGTTGAATTGAGTTGGTCTAGTGAAGTACCTACCTGTATTTTTAAGCTCTTCAGGAAATTTTAGCTTATATCTCAGCTTGAAACCCATTAGTAGAGCTCATTTCTGCATTAGTTTCTCATTCTATACAATTCTCTCTATTCTCTGCCACTAGAGGATTTTTGTCTTCAAATCATATCAAAGTTTCTCATTAAAATTCTTTAATAGCTTCCCATGGCATGTTGAAATGAAATTTTACTATGAAAGTTAAATTCTAAGTTGTCATTCAAGAATCTTAGAAATCTACCTTGAGTCTATCTTTGCAGTTTCATATTTTGCAACGTTTCATGAAATTATAAAATTCAAATTAATAAATCTGCTTACTGTTTTCCCAAAAGGCATGTGCATTTCAGTACTTCAAAAATTGTACATTGTTTCTCTATACCTGTCCTATCTTTTGCCTGGTAGTGTATTCATCATTCAAGGCTCCACTCTAGTGTCAGCTTCCCCAAACCTTCAGCAGATTTAAGTGACTATATCCTCTCTATTCCTCAAGTACCATGAATATAGCATAGTGATTATATTTTTGGGTAATGGAGGTTATAGTCAAAGACATCCTACCTCCAAAATACACCCCTAGCCCTATTTTATTTTTCATTTTGAAACAGAGTCACACTAAGTTGCTGAGACTAGCCCCGAAACTGTGATCCTCCTGCCTTAGCCTCCCAGGTACTGGGATTACAGATGTCCACCACCATGCCTTGCTTCATTATCATATTGTATTAGATCATTATATGGCAGAAATGAAGCCACATGGCCAACACATTCTGATTAATTTTTCTTTTTCTAGACACACAGGAAAAAGCATATCCCACGATCATTTATTGCTATCTCAGGGTGGTGTGTTGGCTTCTAGACAATAAAGTGTAAATGGAAATGAAAAAAGCTATGTCCAAACACAGCCTTTGAGAATATTCTTTGTAAGTGGTCTGTTCTTTCTTTCTTTATCATGCAACCTGAGATCAATTATAAGTTCCTTAAGTTTAGGGACTGTGCCTTAGTTATGTTTGCATTTCCAAGAATGAGTATAATGTCTAAATGCATGTAGTAGGTACTTGGTGAGCATTCATTTGTTGACACCAATATAGTCAAAATAGGAAATGTAATTTGCAGTTATAAACAAAACTGAAAGTTTAGTGCCTTTAGGAAGTCAGAACACAGGCCAATAAATAGGCTGCAACGCAGTAGACCAAAAAATAGAAAACTACCAAAAAGGCCAATATATCCTTTGGGAAAGTAGCTGACATACCGTGGAGGTCAGCATCGTATTTGTCTTTTGAGCAAGCTAAAGCACCATGAAGTAGTTTGACAAGGGCAGGTATGATCCTCATCCTATATCCTCATGTTTGCTTGTGTTCTCACAATCTCTTCTTGGCTGTCATATAACTTCATCTAAGAGACAACACAGAGCTGTTTGGAGCAGGTATTGTGATTCCTATTTCAGATAATGAAATTGAAGCCCAGTGAAACTTAAAGCCACACATGAAGCCATGGCAGAGTTAGAGCCCAGTGTTAGTTTCCTAACTAGAAACCTAGAGCCCTTTGCACCAGGCAACAGGCTGTTTGTTCCTGTGTACTACCTAGGGACTTCGACCTTTCACTCCATCATACATGTGCCATGTGGGTTGGATGTTGGCTTGCTAGTATGTGTTTTAGTTATACAGAGTAGCTAATTCTCAAGGATCTTATTGGTCTTGCAATGGCACCATGGCTGAAGTCAATGTAAATTGTCAGATGATTAGAGAACTAAAATGAACTCAGTTAATAAAAATTCTTGAGCAGCAGATACAATGCAAGACAGGAAATAGTCATAGTCATAGTTTCCAGAATACCCTTGCTTAAGATAATCAGAAATAGAAGGCCTTCACCAGGTATGGTTTTGCATGCCCATAATTCCCCGTACTTGGGAAGCTCAGACAAAAGGATTGCAGGTTTGCTGCCAGACTCAGGAATTTAGTGAGGCCCTCTCTTACTTAGTGCAACCCTGTTTCAAAAATATAGGGTTAAGGATATAACTCAAAAGTAGATCATCATTGGAATCAGACCTCAGAATCCCTCTCCCCCCCCAAAAAAAAATAGAGGAAAGAGCTGAAAGAAGGCTTGTACAGTATGCCAGGAGGAGAGATCAAGTTAAAGATGAATGAGACCGCTGTGTATGTGGTAGTGCATACCTATAATCCCAGTACTTGGGAGGCTGAGACACAAAGATCACACATTTGAGTTGCCTTAGCAACTCAGAGAGATCTTGTTTCAAAATAAAATAGGGATACCAGGTGTGGTGGTGCACACTTGTAATCCCAGCATTTGGGAGGCTGATATCGGAGGATCATGGTTCACGGAAAACCTCAGCTACTTAGTGAGGCTCGCCGCAACTTAGTGAGACCCTTTTTCAAACTAAAGACTAATAAATAGGGCTAGGGGTGTAGCTCAGAAGTAGAATGCCCCTGAGTTCCACCCCCAGTATGGCAAAAAAAAAAATTAAGGTAAATAAAAATAAAATAGGGCTGAAGTATAGTTAGGAGGTAGAATGTTCCTAGGTTCAATCCCTAGTGCCACAAGAGAAAGGAAGAAAGAAAAGGAGGAAGGGAGGGAGGAGAGAGAAAGGAAGAAAGAAAAGAAGTAAGGACAGAAGGAAGGAAGGAGGTAAGGAAGGATGGATGGAAGGAGGGAATAAGGGGCTGTGAGTTCAGTACATCCACCTCACAGATAATCTTAATAATCTTCCACTTCCAGAGAATAAAGAATTCAATCAACCCATACATCCCTTGTGAGCCTAACCTTTCATTTGGAGAGGCTGCTTATCAGTACTCAAGGTACACCCGTTTTGAATGCAAGTTTAAACTTTTTCATACCAGAAGGGCTCAGTCACCCTTCACAGGGTTTCTAGTTTCATACTACACTCCAAGGGCACAAGCTGTGGCCAGATAAAAAGCTTTAGAGGCATCTAGACAGGCATGGTAGAGAGCAAAAGTAATTCCAGTTCTTGGGAGGCTAAGACAGAGGGATTGCAGGTTTGAGGCCAATGGTACAAAGTAATTTAGCAAGACTGTGTTTCAAAATAAAGAATCAAAAGGACTAAGGGTGAAACTCAGAGGTTTAATGTCCTTGTGTTCAATCCTCAGGAAGAAGGAGAAGAAGGAGGAGGAGGGGGAGGAGGAGGAGGAGAGAAGGGGGAGGGGGAGGAGAGGAGGGGGAGGGGAAGGAAGAGGAGGAGGAGGAAACTCTGAGGCATCTCTTCTGCCTAGCAGGATGGGCTCCCAGCTTTCCAACTATATCCTTTCAAAGGAGCATTGAGGCATATTTTCTGGAACTTTAAGTGAGCCACCTGGCTCCCTCATGTATACTGCTAGCTGCCACGCTCTCATCTCACTGCTGACTCTTGGTCCTTGCTTCTGCTGATCTGGAGTAGAGGTCTGCTCTTCCTGACTCAGGAGATCATCCCTGCTCAGGATCTGTAAGTCAAAGTTTTGAACTTGTTCCCTTTTGTGATGGTATATTGAATTTGTACCTTCCATCTAAAAAAAAAACAATGGCTGCCCTAAGCTGAGATTTCCCCTAGGACACAGGGACCACACAAAGTTGGGCCCCATCACAAGCAGTAGTCAAGGTGTCCTAAACTAGACATACATCATACAAGAGCCACAAAAGTGTCTACCAGGAGAAAGAAGCATCCTGTGTGAAGGTCTTCCTGGTCATAGGCAGACAACTATCCAGAAAGCCATCCACCAGGAAAAAGAAGTAATCAGTAAAAGATATATCATAAACACATTCAGCTCCCCTTCTCTTTCCCTTTAGGACAGGGTTCCTAGTAGCTCTGGTACTTGATACCCAATTTAGTCAGAAGTTGTCAAAACACCAGGTCAGCAGAGTTGTCTTCAGCATGGCTGGTGCAGCATTTTGCATTCCAAGTGATTCTTCCTGTTCTTTCCTCTCCAGGGCTGCCTGTGCTTTCATTTAGTACTCAGTGCATTAAACTTAAAGAAATACTACAATAGCGAAGCTGCCTGCTGTAAAAACTGCCTAGGTCTTCAGATTCTCATACAGTTTAGTAGGAAAAGCAGCCTTACAATAACATTAGCTCTCACATATTAAAACATCACTGTGTGCCAACTAAATTATATTTATTACCACTTGTGGGTTAGCCATTATCATTTCTAGATGACATAGGAAAGACCATAAGCACCAAAAAGGTAGCTAAGTTCACAGAGGTCAAAGAGGAAGATTTCAAAGCCTCTAATTTTTCTAGAAAGAGCAGGGCGGGGAGGACATGGAAAGGTAAGAAAAGTGAAACAATGAGATTCTTTTTTTCTTTTTATTGGTGCATTGTAGTCATACATCTTAATAGAGTCCAAGACAATAGAGGCATACATGCACACATCACTCCAGTTAGCCCTTCCCCGATTCCCACCCCCAGTCCCTTCCCTTCTATTGCTCATTTTAAGGACCTGGTATATGCAAAACCCTTTTCTTACACTATTGCCAGATATTCCCCATCTGTCTCTGCAACCTCTTGCTGCATTTTGAGCTGTTTTTCTTCCCTTCCTGAAATCTAAGGGACCCTCCAGTTGGCCTCTATTCTTATCCTACTGGTGATTTCTGCAAAAAGAAAAAAAAAAAAACATTAGAAAAGGCTTAGGGTCTCGACATCAAGTCTTTGTACCAAAACAAGATTGGGTCTATCACTACTCAAGACTTAAAGTTTTATCTGTCTACTTCCCATGCACTGTTGGTTATAAAGGCAATTGAGGCTACCATGAAACTAAAACTACTATGGGATACACTATACCGATGGGAAAATGGTTCCAAATTCCAAAGAGGTGACTTATGAGTAAATTTGGGGGACTTTCCCATTCATAAGTTTGGAACAGCCTTTACAGATATGACAAGAGTGTGCATTTCTTTCTACCTTAATGAAAATTTAAGGGGAGGATCACTATGTGAATACTGCTCAGAGTTAGGAAATTTAAAAATTCCACAGGCTTTTATCACTCACTTGAGGGTAATATGCTTTTTTGCAAGACCTACGAATAGTCATATATTAAAGAGCTTTATCACAGGCAACATTTCCATGAACTACTCTCTCCTTAGCAAGCACTTTCTGATTGAGCCTAATTGGATGAGTTTTCAGTTCCTTTTCCTGGCTTTGAATGAAGAAAATGAGCATGAAAATCCCATCACCCCTGACTGCTCTAGAAATCCTTGCCTGGCTTGGCCCTGGGTGCTCTGCCAAGTGGGATCTCAGGTGTCTGATGGTACAAAGGTGGAGAAATGGGGAAAGGAGGGAGGGCTCACAGAGGGGTCAGATTTCTCAACTTCAAGGGCGAGACTCATGATTTTAATTTAGGTATCTACTGAGTGTCCAGAACATGATCCTCATTGTGCATTGGAAAAGCTAGCAACTGTGTCTTTGCATAGTGTGCAAAGTGGAGCAAATCTACCACTCTGGACAATGAATTTACACTTAAAGGAATGTAAATCTGCTGTTCCCAATGCTTATTTCATTTCTCACGTAACTGTCATAATGTAAGTATTTTTTCTGAGCTGCATGAAGCTAGTTAAAGTTACTATTTTTTAAACATGTGTTCTAAATTCAAGCCAACTATTTCCTCTCGGATTTCAATTAAAAAACAAAACATGAGAAACTTTCTGAGGGACTGTGCATTAGTCAAACATTCTCTAAGGAATGTTCTGCATAGTTTCCATGTTACATGCTGTCTTTAAAACTGAACTCTGGTGTAAAATGTGACTCTGCTGGGTTTGCGAATTGGATTTATGAGCCAAATCTCAATGGAGATGCTTCCTAATTGAGTATCAGGAAACACACACAGAACAAATTCTGGCCCTTTTTGCTTTTATGTACATACGCTGCACTGCCATGCTTCATCTGCTCTGTAATCATTTTTGTCTTTGTCTTGCACATCAGCGCACAACGTGTGTCAGCATTCTGCTTGAAGCATCAGAGACTCAAGATTCCAGGTTAGAAGGCAATGTGGGAGCTGGGCATGGTGAGACACACCTGTAATTCTAGCACCAGGGAGTCTGAGACAGGAGGATGTTAGGTTTGAAGCCCACCCCAGCAGCTTAGTAAGACTCTGCCTCAAAAATAAAAATAAAATAGGGCTTCGGGTTGTAGCTCAGAGGTAGTATGCCCCTGAGTTCAA
The DNA here is from genome assembly GCF_963383645.1 of Muscardinus avellanarius. NCBI lineage: Eukaryota > Metazoa > Chordata > Mammalia > Rodentia > Gliridae > Muscardinus > Muscardinus avellanarius. The sequence continues at coordinate 149,683,469 of NC_137786.1, forward strand.
TCCCTATTAACACACACACACACACACACACACACACACACACACACGCACACACACATTCACAGTCAATGTGGATATAAAAAAATAAAGTAAGGATAAGAGTTTATAGATTCACTTGTTTGAAGCAATGAGGCTACGGTAGAAAGAAAATGTTGGAGGAGTTTGGCAAAGCATGACTGAGACAGAAAAACAGAATTTATTTTAGCTTTTAGCAATGAACCAGAGAGAGTAGAAATGTGATACTAAAATGGCCAATGTATATACTGTAGGATTTTGAGATGAGAAATAAAATGATAAGAATGATGCTCAACCAAGCAACAAGTTTCTATGAAGCACAGACCATGGGATAACAAAAGCACCAAGGGTCATATGGGCTTTATAATCCAGTGCTGTCCAGAAAATATGAAATGAGAGCTAAAGTGTGCATTTACGCTAACATAGAATAAGATAGCATGAAGGGAGACTTGCCTGGCTAGCAGAGGTGAAGTAATTTAAAAGAGAGACTGGGTACTGGGGATAGGTGAGATAAAAAACACAAGATGGCAGCTTTAGGAAAGGAGAAAAGGAGCAAGTAGCAGAACATAAGAAAAAAAATCACAATTTAAAAGTGAAATGTCATAATGTTCCCTGGCTCTGTCTGTTTTTCTGCAAATTACATAGTTTTGTTCTTCATGACATAGTTTTGGTCTTCATGGCTGAGTAAAATTCCATTCCGTGAATATATCACACTTTTATAATTCAATCTTTTTTGACTGACACATAGATTGTTTGACTCTTGTGAATTGTGCTGCCATAAACATGGATATGCATGCATCACTAAAATATTCTGACTTCAATTACTTTGTAAAGATTCCCAGGTAGTCGCATTGCTGTGTCCTGTGGTGGTTCCATTCCTAGTCTTCTGAGGAACCCCCATACTGATCTCCATAGCAGCTATGCTGATGTGTGATCCCACCACCAGTGTATACTAAGTGAGATTAGCTAGTCTCAGAAAGTGAAGGGTGGTTTATTTTCTCTCAAATGTGGAAGCCAGAGAGAAATTAGGAAACAAAAGGAACTGCAAACAATAAAAGAGAGATACCAGTAAAATAGTGGAAAGGAATTTGAGGAGGGTGTTGGGAGGAGGAAATGGAGGTTTAATGAAGAAAATAGTTCTAATAATGCTGTGCACATACAAGAAGGTATAACTATCAATCTTAACAATATACATGGAAAGGGGAAGGAAAGGGGTAGGGTCCAGAGGGAAAGACACCAAATGCTATGTGCATGTATGTTTCTATCATTCTCTGCTTCATTATAATGTGTAAGTGTAATGCACTAATACAAGTATATTTTTAAAATAAAGGTGACTTGGTCATGAGAACAAAAGAGAAAGAGGCTGCCACAAGACTTGATGTAAATGAGCCCTGTGAAAATCAGTGAAATATATGCCATGAGAAAAAAAAAAGAGTTACAGAAATAGAGATTGGAGTTCATGGAATCATTAGTCCACATTATCCTGAGAAACATGGAGCTCCCCAGACATATGCTGTATTATCATTGAAAGTTTGTTGGTAAGAGGAACCCAGGAGAGATCGGCAGTGAGACCACTGCATCAACACTGTATCCTCTGTAACCAGCCATCTGTGCAGGTGGTAAGTGCTTCTAGAGTTCCAAGTAAGAAAAAGTCATTAGGGGTCAGGAACACTATTAAACACCTTCTAGGGAGATCTGCAGTTAATCTTGGCTTCAAAAATGAATAGAATTTGAATAGGAAGGGATTAGAAAAATATTTCCAAATTATAGAAGGGATTGTAAAAACACTGGTCCAGAAGTGGCAAAATATAGGAACTATACAGCTGGCACATCTATAGACCAGCTTTTCAGGTAAAAGGAATCTAAGAAAAAAGAAGAATACAACTGTTGGCCTACTTTGCATTATCAGTTGAAGATTTCTCTCAACAAATCCAATAGTTGAAACCTTAATCCCCAATATGGCTGTATTCAGAGATGGGGCCTCTAAGGAAATCATTAAGGTTAAATGAGGTTATAAGAACAAGGATTTGATGTGATAGGATTAGTGTCCTTATAAGAAGAAACACCAGAGAGTTCTTGCTTCCTGCAGGCACTGAGGAAAGGCCCTGTGAGCACATGGCGAGGAAGCAGCTGGCAGAAGCCCAAGGGGAGAAGCCCTTGACAGACTCCAGCCCTGCTGGCTTCTTGGTTTTGCAACTCTCAGCCTTCACTACAGGAAAAAAAGAAATTGCTAACATGTAAACTACTCAGTCTGTGGCATTTTGCTATAACAGCCCAATGGACAATAATATAGACTTGGGTACCAGATTCTACTGATGGCAGATGGAGGAATTTAGTAATAGGTAATGTGAAATAATGAATGTTCTGTTGGAGAAAATCAAGTTGGAAGTCCCTTCTAATTTCTCACTTGCAACAGCATAGAAAGTGGTGAAACTTGGCATCTGCAGACCTGGGTTCAAATCTGACCTTCCAAGCATAAGGTTTGAAGCTTTATGTATTCTACACGATTAATCTTTTGGAGCTTTGATAACTCAGTAGAATGAGTACATATTATATGCCTCTTGGGTGTGAAATAAAATGCCTAGCATAAAGCTGGCCTATAATTGTGAAAACTATGGATTGAAAGGGAAGAGACACATAGTAGGGATACTTTAGGCAAGTTATTTCAATAATCCAGACATAACTCTGGATTGTTTTTTCCCCAGGAATAAAGAGCCAGTAGGGAGAGATGGGAGAGATGTTCAGAGACAGAAAAATGACAGAAATTGACAGTCTATTGTGTTATACAAAGGAAGCATAGAGACGGAGCTCAGCTGATTATAAGTACTATGAGGAAATGCTGTGGTCTATTGTTAGAAATCAGTATGTGCAAAAAGCTGAAATGCACTGAACTTGGCTTTCGGCTGAATCCATAGAAGATATGTGAGAAATTTGAAATTGCATGATTTTTCCATACTTCTAAGTTCAGTTTAACCTCTGTTGCAGTTTTTTTTAAAAAAATGATAGCCCTTCCGTTTGATTTTCCTACCATCAATGACTTGGGCTCCATTATTCCTTCTCCTAAATTGGCCAGGAGAGAAGTCTAAGGCAGAGCAAGGAGATAAATCTATCCAAGGCTGGTGAAAAGTCCTTTTGCACTCCTGAAGAAAAGCAAATGCAATTGTGGCATGTGACCTTTGGTAACAGTTGCTCTGCCTCCTGGGAATCAAGATTGATTTTCCACATCAGCATAGGTGGGAGCCAATTGCCCAAGAGCTGAGATTGATGGCCTATCAAAATGCAACAGCTTTTGTGGAGGAGTTGGCAGTGGCGCATCACAGGTGCTGATAAAACGGTGCTTATTCCCTGTCCCTCAGGCGGCAGTGCTAATGCGTTCCCTTTGTGCACATTGTAAAGTGGCAATGAAACTCGCTTTTTATTGAAGAGTTCTTAGCATTTATTAATATTGTCCCCTCGCTTTACCATGGACTCCCAGAGTGGGCAGTGCCACCATCATCAGGAGGGTACTGAACCTGTCCAGAGGGGTGTTAGTAGCCTCCTGTGAAATTGTAATGAGATGACATTCAGGAGGCAGGAGAGGTAGCCTGTAAGACTTGGATTCTCTTTGTTTCCAGTGAGTGCAGCCACCACTGGCAGCTGGAGGCCTGAGAGGGGAGCCACGCCCACTGGTGCAGTCCAGGGCTGGGAACATGGCCTGCTACCTTTCTCCTCTCCTCACCTAGAACAGCGCTTCTCAAAGTACAGTCTCCAGAACAATTGTCTAGGAATTATTAGGTGCTTATGAAAAATATTTTCAATGTTGGACCTCAAATGGGGACTATAGAGCAGGAAGACTGTAATGAAAGTTGGCATTTTTTTTCAACTACTAAGTGATTTTTACATGTACTCAATTATGAGAACCACTATTCAGGAAATTTGATGTGATTGTGTGACTCTCGTGCCTAAAGATTTAAATGGGGGCTGGGATCACTGGCACATACCTATAATCCCAGTACTTGGGAAGCAGAGGAAGGAGAAGCACAGATTCAACACCAGACTCGGCAAGTTAGCGAGACTCTCTGCAACCTGGCAAGACCCTGTCTCAAAACAAGAAAGCAAACAAAATTTTAAAAATGCTTGGGGTGCAGCTTGAATGTAGAATGCTCCTGGGCTCAGTTTTCAGTAACACACACACACACACACACACACACACACACACACAGATATTAAATTGGGTTTGGTTGTCTGTAAAGTAACCATAACTAGTGAAAATGAACGCTGAGGCCTTTCACAAACAGATGCAGAAAGAAGCCATTTCTGCCTCCTCTGGCCTGTGGACCACACCACTCAGGCATGCTGAGACATCATCTCTCCCTGGAGCACACACCACTGAGCGCTCAGGGCTGCTTCTAACAAGATTCCTCTTTTTCTTTTGTTTTCTTTGTCTTAGAAAATAAACATCCACTTTCTACTGCCTCTTAAGGATTAAAAACTCATATATCATACCCTCTAGGAAATTTCTTAAAACTCCAGCAAAATTTAGCACCATTTTTCTCCTCTCTGATGGGGAGTGTGTCAACTGGCCCAGTTGTAGTTACTGTGAAAGTATGTGTGGATGAGGTTAGCATTTACAATCAGTTGGCTTTAAGTAAAGCAGATGTTTCTCCAAAATGTGGGTGAGCCTCATGCACTCAGGTGAAGGCCTTAAGAGCAAAGATGGGTTTTTTAAAGAGGAATTCTGCCTCAAGATGCCAACACAGAGAGTTTCTGTGAGAGTTTCTCTGAGTTTCCAGCCTGCCATTCTATACATTTCAGATGCGCCAGCCTCCACAAACAAGTCAGCTCTGTGCCCTCTCTCACCTGGAGGGATAGTTCATCTGTGCCAGACACTTCCGAGTATCTGTTTTCAATGTTCCATAGAAAATCGTCTCTTGAACAAGATGAACTTCATTTCAGAGTATTGTCATTGCTCCCTCTCTTCCTCATAAATACAGGCTGACAAGTTGAACTTACCTTTAATTGCAAAGTCAGAGTGGTGACTTGCTATTTAACCTTTTGTTTGGAATGTGGATCATTTCAGAATGAAAGGTCTGTACTTCCCAAGTGGCATTTTAATCAAAGGTGATTGTGAAATGAATGTGAATCTCATTCTTTTGAGAATTCTCTAACCAGCTGCTCTGTACAATCATCTCATACTGTCTAGTACTTCGTTTTGTATGAGGCCCTTTTATATAGAGGAGTTAGGGCTCAAAGCATGTCATCTATTCTTTTTCTCTAATCCTGACAACAAACCAGGGAAGGGGTTATTAGTGTCAAATTGCAAAGGCAGATCAGAGAGGTTAAGGGGAATATTTGAAGTCATAAAATTGATAATTCAAGGGAAAAGGTGTATAATAGCTACTGGTTGTTATCAAGTACTCTATGCCAATCACTTACTGAGAATTTTGCATGTATAATTCTTCAAAAAATTATGAACTAAGCACTATAATTATTCCAATTTCACATCTGCAGAAACTGATACTTACAGATGGCAAGTAACTTGTTCACAGTTGAACACAGTTAAGTGGTAGAGCAGTATTTTAATCCAGCTCGATCTAATTGGAGTTCATATGTTAAACTGTCACTCTCTTCTGTTTTTGTACCTATAAAAGTATCTGCTTACACCCACATGCTTGTGTGCACATTATATGTTTCCATGTTTCAAGACAATAAAATAGCTCATGGAGTTAGTAAGAGGCAAAACCAGAGTTGAACTCAGGTCCTGAGTTGCACCCTGGCTGCCTTTCCCAGTGCTTGTGGGAAACCCACAGGCTCTTCGCATCAACACCAGTTTTCAGTTAGCTCACATGATTGTGGCCAGGGAGAATACAGGCCACTGAAATCCAAAAATAATCCCTGGAACATATTTTATGCAACATCCTGTGTTAAAATCTCCAGCCAAAGCTGTTTAACTTAGTCCTGGAGATGTATCTGGCTTTACTTCATTTTTTTTCTCTTTTTCCTTCTGGAACAGGGGTTCCAACCAACTCTCTAGTGACCAAGGCTGGATAACAAGAGCAATGGCTGAGGAGAGGGTTCTGGAAGTAACACTAATGACATCTACAGAAGACTTAATAATCAAGGGATCGAAGCTGGGGATATAGCTGATACAGTGCTTGCCTAGCATGCATGAAGCCCTATGTCTAATACCCAGCACTATATAACAAAACAAAAACCTAAAGATTTATTGTTTCCACTATGTAAATCTAAGAGCAAAGATGATAGTGACAAGGGGTAAAGGGTTGTGAGTGGAAGGCAATGGGGTTCGATTGATTCTGCACTTCAACTAAAGTGAAAGTATGCTTGATGAATGGATGACTGACTGACTGATGCATCAGAAATTGCTTAATGTTAACTGATTGTTTACATTGGCTTAAATGAACAATTCCTAGAACCTTTACCTCCCAGTCACCCAAGAGGGGATATAATGAACAGGGGCTTTCTGGGGGAACTTTCTCAGTTTTTGACAGCCTAGTATTTAATCCTTCATTTGTGTTTTCACCTAATATTTCTTAGCAACCCTTCACTAAGTGGAGGATTGGAGTGAGCTTCTTGCAAAAAAAAAAAAGGAATCAGAGGTTCAGCCATTCAGATTTAGTCTTTTGTGAGTGATGTGGGCTTTCACAGCTGGAGAAATCATCTTTGCAGCAACTGATCAACTCGTATCTTCTAGTGATCTTTGCTGTTGTGTCTGCTGTCAACTTCCACAACATACTCAGTATCTACCCATGTTCTCTCTCTGGGCTTCTGGCCTTTTTCTGAGTTCTGGATCCTAGTTACCTTCCAATATATTATCCTTTTGGTTTAAAATTGTGAAATTTTCCTACACATCACAATCAAGTACCCTGACTGATAAAAATCATGTGAGTCATTTGAAAATAATGAGCAGTAGAAAGGAAAAGCTATGTGTCAAAACCTCGCTGGCACCAAAGCCATAAAGTCTGCAATATAGAGGCCTGAATTCAATGTATTTTATACCTGCTGCATCAGCTCAGCAAGATACTATCTACACACAGCAGTGAAATTACCATACAAGTCACTCACATAGAAATGTCAGGGGCTCAGCTTTAGAGTCCAAGAGCATAATTTCCATCGCTAGAAAACTATGTTGTTTATTGAGTCTGAAATTAGAAAATGTTTATCTGCGATTGAAATTAGAACATGGCTTAACAGGAAAGACTTTTGGTTTTATGAGTGATTTGGGTTAGAGCAAGTTCAAGAACAGATATTTCCGTGGGTAAATCCTCCCATTGGTCTTTTGGGACTTACATAAACAAGCAGTGGTATTAGGAGAATCCCTCTTATTAAATTGATAACTCTTCCACAGGCTATCAGGACACCAGGTAATTGTGACATTATTTCTGTGCCAAATTCCAATCATTGCTACTGCAAATAAGAAATGAGAAAAGTGGCTTCAGTTTTTATAAGGGTATTATCTGTACTACAATGCAGGAATAGGAAAAGATAACTAAGGTCAAAAACAAACTGTTAGCATCAAGTTTAGTGTTGTTATCACTTAATAAAATTATATATGTATTTTAAAAGCTAATGGGCTGGGCTCCCCTCCATCTGCTGCCTTGCTAACCTCTCATTTCAGGTATTTGTATCATCAAACTCAGAAAACTGGAGCAGTCATGTATAGCTATGTGTGTGGCTGGACTAAGGTCAAGTGGAGGAGAAAAGGGAAGCAAAGAAGAAATACACGGTTGAGTTCAAAGCAGGAAGGGGGAGTCAAGCCAGGAATCTGTTACAGTTATCACTTAATTGCTCCTCAGTTCCAAATCCACTAAGTATTATCTTTATCTGTGATAACAAAAACTGGACCCTTTAATGTTCATTTCTCTTACAGAAAGCACAAACTAAACATTGTTGGTGGATGGAACTGGAAGTAAGGAGATAGTGTTGAGGAAGAACATTGCTTTCTGGTTCATAAAGTGTTTCTGTTTGGTTTCTTCTCCAATGAGGGAAACCCAGTGTTCTCTTCCTCAACTACTTACCAAGAGCTTTCAGTCTCCTGGGAAGTTCACAACCTCAGCCCTGACTCTAGACAAGTGGCCACTTTGCTAGGCACTGGCTTCAGCCAGTCACACCCTGCAGGTTGTCCCCTGCTTTCCTGGTACTGGTGCAACACAGGCACCTTCTACAGTGAGCAGACTGAAAGCATACCCTCATCGAGGTCTAAATTCAACTTTGGGAGAATGCCTCCCTTCCAAGTTTATTACTTCTGCAGGTAACTTCCCTTAATCCTAGAGAATTTTTTAGCATTCTTTCTCTATATTTACAGCTTCACAAAGCTGCTCCCCTGTTGTAGTAAATAATACTTTATTTTAAACTTTATCTGTATGGTTTCCTTGTCTCAGTCAACTCATAAAGAATTGATAGAGGGAATAGTCCCACAAAGATGGTATTTGGGAATTGATCTTATTATACACTTGGACTGAAGTACATAGCTGAGCTCCTTGACAATGGGAAATAGGATACAAGTAATCTATGGCATACAGTGGCATTATAACTAATCATACTATACCCTGTGATTGATTGTGATGAAGTGCCAACTGAAACAAGTGTCTTAGGATTCCAAGAGATGCACTTGATTTTTATGTAATGCTGACTACAAGGACTATAATTTGGAATTGATTTTTTTGTGATGCACTTATGTACTTATAAAGGAAAATTACATGCTCAGGACCTTAAACTTTTAGTTGAAGTAACTATCTGCGAAACAGAAAGCTTCATGATAGCCTTGAGAGAAATTCTATTTTCCTGTAACCACAGAGATAATATTGATGAAAATCACCTGCAACTATTTAATCATATGGGTTCTGAGTTACAACAGTTAAATTCAGTCTCATCAACTTTCTCATATGAAATCCTGGTGTCTGAGAGATAAACTACATTTCTAATAATCTTTAAAATAGATACTCAAGACACACCACATCCATAGTCTCTTGCCAATAGACCCATAATGTCCAATCCCACCATACTCCAAGGGCCCAGAGCATGCTATAGTCTAGGAGAATTCAAAAGAATTGCAGGACTTTGCCATTGCACATGGGCAGAAACTTGGAAAACATGAATACAAAGGAATTCTAAAAGTGTCAGACAATTTGGTTGTTCTTAGGCAGAAAAGAAAAGGTAGAAAGTTTTACCACAAAAGGCAGCAGAAATGAGCCAGAAGTCAAAATGTTTTGAATATTTAGTGGTATTATTCCAACTGATCATGGCATCCCAAGGAATTAGATGTGTAGCCAACTGGAGTGTTTCCTAATGAATATGGTTAACTCTAGTTCTGGAGCCTAAAACCTGACTTGAGTCACCACAGTGAAGTCATGACCTTTCACTGTTTCTAGACCTCAGTCCATTCACTCATAGACCCTGAGTACCTAGATTGAAAAAGAAGCCAAGTAACGTTAAGAAAGGACCTTATGCCCTTGTTTTAAGTTCTTGCTTTAAACAGACTCCTTTGACCATCTACTAAAGTGAGATTTCACTGGGGAACAGAAAATATCAAGACCTTTTGGGAATTATTGAATAATTCTTCATCAATGAAAATTTCTGAAAATTCAAAATGCCACTGTGGTCAGATGATCAAAGTGGATCTTTGTGACAAACACAAAGTGATTGTGTTTTTCAACTTCTCATTGCTGTGACAGAATACCTGAGAGAAACAATAGAGAGCTGTTTTGTTCAGAATCATGGTTCCAGAGGTTTCACTCTATGGCTGGCTGGCTTTATTGTTTGTGGGCCTGTGGTGAGGCAGTACATCATGGCAGAAGGGCATAGTTTAGCAAAGCTGCTCACATTATGATGGTCAAAAATCAGAGAGATAGGGGAAAGCAAAGAGACAAAATCTAGTCTCAGGCACATACCCTTAAAGACCCACTCCCTTCACAGGTCTCACCTCCTACAGTTTCTACCACCTCCCAGGAGTTCATTCAGCTGTGAATTCATCTAATAGATTAATACACTGGTGAGATCAGAGCTCTCATGATCCAAGGACTTTCAGAAGGCCCCACCACTGAAAACCACTACATTGGGGACAAAGCCTTCAACACATGAGCCTTTGGGGGACACTCCAGTACTCCAGTTCCAAACCATGACAAATAATAGATGGTATCTTACCTCAAATATGACTCACAGAGGACTCAGTTTTCCCCCATGTTGTGGTTCTCTGATCACAGTCATTTTGGCAGGAATAAGTGAATGAAAGCCCCTTGGATATCACTTCACCATTAAGATTGTAAACTAAAAATTATATCTGATTTCAAGAAAAATTGCAGGGATTGATGTTGCCATCAAAGATTTGAAAATAGCAGGGGTAGTGAAACTCATTCTATTCCCATTTAACTCACCACCTAGGCCTATGGTGAGGTTGGATAACTCCTGGATAAAGACCAGAGGCTATTGGAAACTTAAATGTTGGTTCCTATTGCTGATGCTACTCCAGTTGTATTACCTTTACTGGAACAAATCAGCATAAACTCTGGTACTTGGTATGCAGCTATTGACCTGGCCAGTGCCTTTTTTCTCCATATCAATTTGTAAGGAACACACGATGAACTTTGCTTTTTTTCTGGCAGAGCAAATAGCATAGCCTTATAATTCTGCATCAGGGCTCCATTAGGTCTTCTCTATGGAATAATATAGCCTCCAGAGATCTCAGTTCATAAAACATCACAATGATCCACTGAACCATGATAAGCAATTAGTAAGTATTCTAGATACTTTAGTAAGGCATGTGTAACATAAAGGCTGAGAGATAAACCACAAAAATGCAGGTCATTGAAACCTCAAAAATATTTTAGGTTCACTCATAGTATTCAACAAGATACTCCTTTCAAGATGAAAGAGTTACAGTTGCTTCACTTCATATTTTACTTCCCAGGGAAAATAGGGACAATGCCTAGTAGACTTTTTTGAATTTGGGAAGCAAGTTGTACCACATTTGGGGGTGCTACTTCCATTCATCTTCAGAGTCACTTGCAAGCCCTCCAGTTTTAAATGGAGTCCAGAACAAGAAAAGATTTATACGTTTATGCTGCAGTATAAGCCAAGCTACCACTTGGTACTGTGACATAAAAGATGCACTAAGCCAGGTGTAGTGGTGCACAATTGTAATCCCAGTACTTGGGAGGCTGAGATGAGGATCACAGGTTCGCAGCCAGCCTCAGCTACTTAGTGAGGCCCTCCACAATCTAGTAAGACCCTGTTTTAAAATAAAGAATAATAGCCAGGCATGTTGGCATACACTTGTAATCCCAGTACTGGAGAGGCTGAGACAGGAGGATCTGGGTTTGCAGACAGCCTCAGGTACTTAATACGGCCCTCTGCAACTTAGTGAGGTCCTGTTTCAAAATAAAGAATAAAAAAGGAGAGCTGGGGATGTAGCTTGTGGGAAAATGCCCCTGGATTGAATCCCCAGTACCACAAAAAATAAAAATAAAAATAAAGAATAATAAATAGGAATGGGGGTGCAGTTAGAAGGTAATATCCCTGGGTTCAATCCCCAGTTCTGCAAAATAATAAATAAATAGATAAGTAAATAAATAAGTAAAATATTTACTGATAGTTGAAGTGATCATAACAAATAGCGGTGCTATATGGAGCGTCTCATAAGAATGAATACAAAATATAATGGTTCCCAAGTTTTGGAAACAAATTTGTGCCATCATCTGCAGATAACTTTTCTCTTTTTGAAAAATATCTTAGTAGATATTGAGCACTGGTAAAAAACAAAATGTCTAAACATGGGATATTGGAAACCATAGGATCTGAGCTTTTCCTTATAAACTGAGTATTATCTGGCCTTCCTATGTTAAGGGTAGATGACTATAGTAACAATCTATAATGAAATAAAAATGAGAAATAAAAGACTGAGCTTAGCAGGTCTTGAAAGTAGGGAATAGAAATTATCTCAAATTTCTTTGGCACCAGCTCTTGTTGCATTGCTTTCTCCACTTCAGTCAATATGCATGGCCTCTAAGAATATTTCTTATACCCAACTGGCCAATAAAGGAATCTCAAGCCAGGTAGGTCTGCATTATATAATGGCACCAACACAGGGAAGCTATAGTAATATAGCCTCTCTCAGGCATGACTCTGAAGGGCCGTGCTAAAGGAGAATCTGCCCAGTGGGGAAAATTTGTAAGTGATACACTTGACCACTCTGTCTGGAGTGAGACATGGACAAGACTGCAAATTCACCCTAAATCCTGGCAAGTTTGTGTTTCTGAGTTGTCTGAGATCTAAAAGAACAGGGTTAGAAAGTTGGTGGTGAGAGGTTTAGGGAAGAGCTATGTAGTTGGACCTTTGCTAATAGCATAGGCTGTGAAGATGTGTGAATACCCAACAAAGGGCATCCACTGTAGTTGAGGCTCTTAAAGGAAAGGTCAAGAAAACAGAAAGCTCTAATGCTATGTTGGCCTCTTCCATCTATAACAGTGTTTGTGAAATGGGATAATGAACAAAATAGCCATGTTGGCAAGAACAGAGGGATTGGACAATATAGATTAATTCTTACCAAGTCTGTCCACTGCCTAATTTTCAAGCAGAAAATACTAATATTGGTACCCTCAACATGGTGCCATTCTCCAGGCTAATCAGACAGTTATATGGTAGCAGGTTGATTAAATTTGACCTCTTATAGCATAGAAGGACCACGATTCATCTTCACTGGAAGAGACTTATATTTTGGAGTTGTTTTTTCTAATTTTCATGCTTCTATCAATATTAGCCCCCATAGACTCAGAAAATGTCCTTTATAATTGTCATAGAATTTTGCATAGCATTGCATCTGATGAAATAATTCATTTCACAGCAAAGCAAACACATTAATGGGCTACACATCACATCACTGGAAACAGGTGGGATCACCATAATGTGGAGTTGCTTATGGAAAAATAGGTTTATATACAAATTGGGAAATAATACCTTGAAATGATGGCATTTTGTTTATAGGATGATGAATGTGCTACAGATCACAGACCATTATTTAATACTGTCTCCTTGATAGCTAGAATATGTGGTTCCAGGAAATAAGGTATATGAATACCTCTTCTCATTATCATACTTATTTTTGCAATATGCCATTATGGAATGTCCACCTAAATAGCTCTTCCTTAGACCTCTTGTCTTGGTTGTCTTCATACCTACAGAGGCAATTCTTCTACTGGAGGACACAATGCTATTTCTATTGAATTCAAAGAAGAGACATCCACCTGGTCATTTTGGCCTCCTTATGTTTATTGGGAAAAACAGGCAAAACAGGAGTATTGGAGTTACATATTCAGAATTTCAAGAGGAAATTGAGTTAGTGACACACAATGAGGTCAAGGAGGATTTTGTTTGGAACCTAGTGAACCTTCAAGAGTGCTTCTTAGTATTTTAGTTACAAAAAGTTAATGAAGACTGGGTATGGTAGCACATGCTTGTAATCCCTGCGCTTGGGAGGTGGAGACAGGAGGCTCATGCAGGTTCGCAGCCAGCCGTGCTGGCTTAAGAGACCCTGTTTCCAATATATATAGATATTTATGTCTGGGAAGGATTTCCAGGAACCCCAGTACCATGAAAAAAAAAAGTTAATGAAAACTACAGCAACAAAAAGGCAGGTTAATTGATAACTCATGTCCTCTGTAAATTAGCGTTTGGGTCACTCCACCAAGTAAAAGACCCTAACCAACTCATATTCTGGCTGTAAATGGAGAAATGAAGAATTGGTAGTAAAATAAGGAAGCAGTGAATATAAAGTAGAGCTTATTTAACAGTTACAGGAAGAAGAACTGAGTAGTTTTGCATTTCTTTTTGCTATATGCATTTATTATATGATTATAATTTTATTCTCTCCTGTTCACTTTTAATTTTATAGACAAAGCTTTCCTGACTTGCATTAAATCGCACATCCTGGAGGAATAAAGCACAGTGGTTAAGAACTTACATTCTTGAGACAGTCTGACCAACTCCACCACTGGGACATGATTGCTGTGCAAGTTACCCACCCTTTCTGAGGATTACTTTATTCAGCCAAAATGTGGTGAATATTATCCATTCGTGGAGTTTAGCAAGGATTTTTTTTTTTTTTTTTTTTTTTTTGGTTGTACTGGGGATTCTGGAAGCCCTTCTTCCTCCGGGCTACCCTCCCAGACCTATTTTATACTTTTTTTAGAAACAGGGTCCCTTAAGCCAGTGCGGCTGGCTTCAAACCTGCGCGATCCTCCTGTCTCTGCCTCCCAAGCGTGGGGATTACAAGCGTGCGCCACCATGCCCGGCTAGCAAGGATTATTTTTAGATAATGCTTGTGAAGGGCTTTGGGTCTTGATAAATATTGGGCTAATATGCTGCTTTGTATTTATATCTTTACCCATGTTGTCAGAAAGAATCATTCTTTACTTGGTGACTTGGTGTTACTACCAATGAAGTGCTATATAATATGATATATATATATATATATATATATATGTTGTATATATTATATATTCATGTATACTGTATGCCTATATGATATAACTATATATGGTTCATATGCTCTATTGTATTTGTAGTATATAGTATATATTTCATACTACATAGTAAAATGATAATAATAGTAATAATAACTTTTACTAAATACTTACCACATGCCACACATAGTTTTGTGAGCTACATGTATATTAATTTACTTAATCCCAACAAGGCAGGTGTGACTATTGCCCAAATTCTGTAGATGCTGAAATGAGGCACAGAGAAGACAAGTAGCCTGAGGCTCAGGAGTAGAGCAGGAGTATAATTAGCAGTGAGGTGGTTGTAGTCCTAGAGCTTGCTGGACATGGGCTTTGCCAGCTTTGCTGGGTTGTGGGTTTTATGTATGCTGCCTGTGTTTGATTCATATTTTTCACATCCCCAGAGCCTTGCTCCAGGGTTGCAGTTATCTGTGGAATGCCTGTATAAAGAAGATGCCATTAGCAAAATATATCAGTTCTTTAGTAGCTAATGGACCCCAGAGGGAGGATGTAAGCTTTTCAGCACTCAGGTACCTGCAGCTCATTGCCCAGTCCCCAAACTCCAGCCCCCCTGTTCATCTCTGGTTCTACTAAATAGGTTATATCTGATCCTGGCAGTATACAGATATTTTTTACCCTAGACAAGAGTACCTATAATGGACAAGACATACAGTATGGGAAAAAAATGACCAAAAAGCTAATTAGAATAAGAAAACTAGAGGCTCATTTTGCAATCAGGACTCATACTTGAGGAGTGAGCAGAGCTAAGATGTTGGGCACAGGCACAGATTCATCCAGATACCCTTGTATAAAATTTTCAGCATCCCACTCTTTCCATATTAGACTTCTAACTCTAGCATAAGAGGTGTGATGTGTCAGGAAGTAAAATATTTTATTAAGTTCCACTCTTAAGTGCTACTATATCCTGAGCCTGTTTTTGATTCAGGTCCCCCAACTGCAAAAGATAACAAAAACTTCAAACCTTCTTCTGCCTTCACAGTGGCATCTTGAATCAGTGATTGATCATCTTAGGACAATGACCAGTTCAACTAATAATTGTTCTTCAACATCCCACCTCTGATTCTTTGGTTCTTATAGTTCTCATTTCCTTCCATGCCTTCAGCATCACACATATTTGTCACACAGTGCATCTTCTTCTGCCCAAATCCCATCCGGCTCACCAATGATGTTTGTAACAATTGCACTACTATAGTGACCCAGGACTGTTCATTCTCAATTCTGATCATGTTCTCATTGTCAGCCAGCCAGAGAAACACCTGTCTCCAAAACTCAATTTGGAGGCTGCTTTCTTGAACTTATGGTAGACTATATTCTCTGGCAACAGATATTAAGATGGATAGTTGGGCATTGGGTGTGGGAGGCAGGCTCTCAGGAGACAAAACATTAAGGAAATGAGAAAAGTAGGATTGGGCAGCAGTAGCTGATTCATGACAGAGGTTTTAGCTGATCCTATTAAGAGTTTTGGAGCTGGAGTTTCCCATGTTGAATCCATTGAGTTTGGGCCTTTATCTCCCCACTTCAGAATACTGTTGGCTGTGGCTGCCTTCTGGGAGGAGATGCAACCTTGTTTAGCACAGATTTGGAGTCTGAGTCAGGTGCTATGATGTTCCATGCTCCAGAGAATCACACAATTATGACAGAGGCTAAATTTCAGATTTGCTCCCAGGGCCTCATGTCTTTAGAGTTCCCTCTACCTCTCCATTATTTTTTGTGCCATTCTTTACCCACATGCTACACAAGCTCTTCCTAGAGTGGGATCACCCAGACCTGGTCTCCAAGGCCACACTCAGGGAAGGAGATGGGGAGGGGAGAGGCAATTCACTTCAGGTTAAGTAAAAGTCCATTGAAAACATAACCATGGCTTAAACACTAAATTTTCCCACTGTATTAAGATGTCATTGAAACCAATAGAAAACCCATTGTTCAATCCAGGCATGGTAGTGCATGATGATAATACCAGTACTTGAGAGGGTGAGACAGGAGGATTGCAGGTTCATGGCCAGCCTCAGCTACTTAGGGAGGTCCTCTGCAACTTAGTGAGACCCTGCTTAAAAATAAAGAATTAAAGCCAGGTGTGGTGGCACACGCTTATAATCCCCGCGCTTCGGAGGCAGAGACAGAAGGATCGCGCAAGTTCGAAGCCAGCCTCGCTGGCTTAAGAGACCCTGTTTCCAAATAAAAATATAAAAATGGGTCTGGGAGTGTAGCCCAGAGGTAGAAGGGTTTCCAGGAACCCCAGTACCACCAAAAAAATAAAATAAAATAATAAATAAAAATAAAGAAAGAATAAAAAATAGGACTGATGGTATAAGTCAGAGGTAGAATGCCCTTGGGTTAAATTTCCAGTACACAGAAAAACAGACAACCCATTTTTCAGATTTCATTGATAGCCATTTCCAAATTGCATCTAGCAGGGGACTCAGGAAAAGGTTATTTATAGTGCTATACACTTTTAGTAATGTTCTTCTGGCTTAGCCTGAATGCACATGATTTTAAGACATGGTTTATACAATCAGAATTTTAAAGAATAAATTTAATTAAAGACAAAGATCAAACCATATGCTTGAAAATATGAGAAAATATTAGCATCATTTCTATTTTAAAATTTTCATGTTTTCCTGCATATATGAATACATGAAAACCAATTAGGCTGTGTTTTTTGAAGTTACATTTTCTATTACAATAATGCATAGAATAGATATAATTTTTAACAGGCATCTTGGAAAAGGTATAGTTTGCTGGCAGCAAGAAATGAATTCAAAAGAAGCCAGGAACAGAAGAAAAACACTCAGTTCTTTTCTTCTTAAATATTCTCATCCATTCCAAGTAAAGAAAGAATAAAAATCTTGAATCCTAAGTTTTGGGATGCAAAAAGTCTCAGAAGAAAAGGAAAAAATAGAGTTATAAGGTGGTAGAAAAAAATCATTGTTCATCATTATACTTGTTTAAAAATTGGCTGGAAGTATTGATTAGGATACAAATTTGACAGAAACATAAATATTTGGTGAGAATTAGAAACTCTAAGTGGAAAGTGACTGGATTTCAGGAAGTACTCTTTTCTCCATATCAAATCTTTATTCCTTGTCATGCATTTGTTTCCTAGTTCTATTTTTGCTGATTCTCTCACATAAAAGCAGATACACATCTACCTCCTATGTAATTGATTACATTCAAGAAAATGGTTCAAACTGAGACTCAAGGAGTATATTCTAATTCTTTGTTATGGAAGAGAGTATTGGCCTAGCTTGCTGAGAAGTTCAATCAACAGCCTTGTAGGAATTCCTGTTGTATTTTCCATATGATTACTTTACTCTTCATCCTTTTACTGGAAAAGTTCTCTTTAGTTATCCCCTAAAACAAGATGAATATTTTTAAAAATGTTTTAAGAACTAAGCACCAGATGATTTTCAACTAAACAACCTTGCAGGTCTCCTCTAATGCCATCATTCTAAGAATATGATTGACAAGGAAAGATGGAGGGATGAAAGAGGAGTGACAACATTTAGATTGTGCCTACCTTGGTGACATTTTGAAGATTAATTAGATGTTTCAGTAAGAGCTTTGAAGATGACAAGGGCTGGAAACAGCATTAAGTCTTTACTACAAAGTCTTAGGAAAGTAGGTTGGGAGATGAATTAGTGTCAGGGCCATCGTGCTGTAATGACATTCACTGAAAAATTACCTAGACTGTCTTTTCAAGATATCACTCACTTCAGAGAAGACTTACATGAGGCTCAAAAGAACTGGAGTTGTGAAGATAAAAGAAACTTAAAAATTTAGGATAACAGAAGAGCTGTAAGAGTCATTCACTATCCTCATGCAGTGTGTAATCACTCCTTCAAAAATGGGGTGGTAAGGCTGAGATAATCCATGAAGATGGACTAGTTTTCTTTCCTCATTTTACAAGTGAAAATCTAGAGCTAAGTAATCATAGCTGGTGGTGTCATCAGGATCTCCTAATTCCTGTTGCAGTTACATAAAGCACAGAAAATGTCTCTAAGAGGTGTTATTTGTGTCTCGGTAGAATCTAGGAACCCCTTTCTCAACAACTTGAAAATATTACCTGCATTATCCTATTACTCACCTTAGGAATGACACCAATTCTAATTTGCTTTCTATTTATTGCCACTTTTCATGCTAAATGAGAGTATTGTGAAGACAGGTAATACATTAATTTGGCATTCCATTATTTCATTAATTGGAATGACAAAGAGAATAGACTTAGGAGTCGAATGAAATAAGGTACTGAATGTCAGTTCTACTATTCACCAGCTGTGGGACGTTTTACAAGATATCCCCAACAGGCAGCATCAGTTTTGTCACTTATAAAATGGGAGAAATGGCAGTAGCAATATCACAGGATAGATAGGACTAGTGCATGGACAGCCTGACCTGGCTCCATGGTAAGCTTTGAATAAATAACATTTAAATAGAAAACACTGCATAACTAGGAGGTGTCATCATCACCATTTTTATCCATGAGTTCTATTGGAATATTTTCTTCCAGGGGAGGGATGAATTTTAGCATCAATTCAAAGAAAATGGGTACAAGAAAGAAAGAACTGTGTATGTGGGGGTGAGGGTACTGGGGATTGAACCCAGGGATGTTTACCTTAGAGCTATTCTGCAGCCTTTATTGTATTTTTATTTAGAAAGTCTCACTAAGTTACAAAGGGTGATGTTAATTTACTAAGGCTGGTCTCTAACCTGTGATCCTCCTATCTTGGCCTCCCAAGTACTGTGATTAGAGCTATACAACACCATGCCCGGCAGGAAGAACTTTTCATATGTCCTAGTTTAGAAGATAATTGCTCTAATTTTGTGTTAACCAAAGAAAAGTCCCTCTTTGATGGGATTCAGTCACTTCTCTGAGTCTCATATTTTTTATCTGCAAAATGAAGATAAAATATCCTACAGAACTTAGCTGTTGAGGATGAAAAGTAAAATAATCATATGGAAGTAGTTGATAAGCGATACACAGCTGAAAGTGTGTGTATATGTGTGTATTCTAATTTATGGCTCATTACTAGCTGAATATTCCTTCGTTCATATATGCATGGATTCTCTGAACAAACATTTCATTGAAAAATAAGGATTGATTCCTTTCTGTGCAAGACTGATAAAAATTTCCCAGAGTAATTCTTAGGTTAAAAAAAGATAGTTCATTATTTACTATAAATTGTCTTGACTCCTACCCAGGAATTCACTATTTTCTCTCCCTTTTCTCCCACATGTCAATCTTTTAATATTTGACTGTTCCACCTGATTTGCCCTAAGGATTGAACAGGTGTGCATATGTAACAAGAACTAGGGTTCAGAATAACTCCCTATAATATGTCCAACATGGAAGAAGAAGGAGTCCCTTCCTTCAGGGTGGCATTGACCAGTGCTTCCAATATTATGAACAAAATAGTCTACAACAGATGAAAAGCAGCTGACATGCAGAGAATCACGTGTAGATATGGCTTAAGAATAATGTTCCCATGGTGGCAGTTGAAGCTTCTCTCTGGAAAGGTAGATCCATCCCACCTTTCTTGTGATTTAATGCACAAACGTATACACTTTTTTTTTCTTTTTTTACTTTTTGCAAAAAGGGATCCTGCCACCAGTGAGGAACCGCATGACAGAAAACTGTTGGGCATTTTATTTTCAGTGGAGGCTTCTGTACTATGCTATTGGTGGCACTATTAGTGGCAATAACCTCACAATATTCACACCATTAACTGAAGGTGATTCCAGGGTAGGGGCTAGCACTCATAATTGCAAGGAAATGCTATCTTTACAAAAATATAAGCACACATAAGGCTACGCAATGGCAATTTTACAAAATGAAGCCCAAGTAAGGCTATTCTTTTGATAGAAAAGATCCAATTATATTCTCACAATTTACCCCCATTTATACACTACACTCTTTTCTTCAAATTCCATTTGCATATATAACTTTTGCTCTCAAGGATGTCATCAACTTTAGCATCCTCAGCTAATTTATATCTAGAGCTAAATGATTTTTTAAAAGATCATCTGCTTACTGGTGGCATCAGCTGTTTAGCTGTTCCCTTCATGGCATCTTGGGTATAGTTGACAAATCTCTACTGATCAAATTTACTCTACAAACAAAAACACAGCATGCAATTTAGCATATTGACTACTATTACCATGTGCATTAGTACTAATAATTTTCTTGTTATATGTGTCACCCAAACTATCTGTCCCTTGTTCTCACATATTTGGCAAAGCTGTCTCTAAATCACATATTTTGCTTCTTTTTTTTTTTTTTTTTTTTTTAGGTGTCCTGTGGTTCTAGACCTGTAAAACTGTAAGAGGGACAGGTTTAGTTTCAAAGCATCTTATAAAGACTCCCTGAGTATGGCTCTCTCCTTATACCCCAGAATGGTACACTTGTTTTTGGTTATAATTTCCTGTTACCTTAATGTTGGACAAACATAAATTATAATTTTTTTTTCTGTTAAGATCAGCCAAGATTCCTCAGGGTTACTCCTAGGAAATCTGTGAGGCTTTCTGTCTACCAGCTGTACCATCTGCCAGGATGGATCATGGTCTTACTTACATTTGGCTACTCTTAAGGCATAGGGGGCATTTCCCTTCTTTAATGACCCTTCTTTTTGCAGAGTATGTGCTGGAAGCTCCAAGTCTCTGGGGCCTTTAAGATCCTCCTGTTTGGGGAGGTTAGATGACTCACCAAAGTTTCAGGGGCCTTGTTAGGTCTTCCCCTGAGTCCTATTTGGCCTTGGCGGGCAAGAGCAAAAATACTGGCTGTTCTCTTTTTAGCTATTTTGTTTCCTGATTGTTCTTCAAGTCTCAGTTGTTGAGCAACCAGAAGGTCAGATTCAGAAATCCTTTTTAATGAACAGGGGTCAATATTATAGCCTGTTTGTCAGATAATGGCTCTCAAAATATTGTTTAGGTTATTCTGCTAAAGTTACAGAACAAAACTATGAGAGACAAAATTAATGCAGTTTGTATAATATTTCGGATATTTGTTGACATAAGCAAATTTTCATTTATATTTGACTATATATATTCAAGTTACCCAAATATATATAATTACAAGTCTGTGTAAGTTAACAGCATTTACAAAAATCAAACAAAATCTTTTATAAGTTTAAAGAATAGCATTAATAATCTTCAATAGGCTCATTATCTGATGAGCAATTGTATTTTTCTTATACAATAATATAAAAAAACATTTCTTTTCTTTTTGCGGGTCTGGGGGTGGAACCCTGGGGCATTTGACCTCCGAGCTACAACCCCTGCCCCATTTTTTATTCTTTATTTTGAAACAGGGTCTCACTGAGTTGCAAAGGGCCTCACTAAGTAGCTGAGGCTGTCTGCCAACCGCGATCCTCCCGTTTCGGCCCCCCTAATGCTGGGATTACAAGCGTGCGCCACCATGCCCGGCCTTATAAAAAGAAATTTCTTCAGTCATAGCAAACAAATATAAACCAGGTCTTGAATGACAGGAATTATGGAATGGTACTAAACATACATGGCAAAAATTTTTGTAACTTCATTAACCATTTTATCTGATTAAGTTACAAATACAATGTAAATTGCATAAAGAGATCACTTATTGTTTAGCATATATATATATATATATATATATATATTCCATATGTCTTTAATTTTATATATTTTTAGGAAACATTTAGATGAACCTCAGATACTTAACATAATCACAGATATATAAAATGTCAAATATAACAACCCAAAGTTATAGTTGTTCATTTAGCCTGCTCTAAGATACAGACACTTAAACCCTGATTCTGCTAAAATGCAGCTTGCAAGGTAATCAAAGACAGTAAACTTAAGCGATTATCTTGCTAAAACTTTTTCTTTTAAACAAGTTTGTCATAAATGTCACTAAGAGCAGAAGCCTTATTTATTTATTTATTTGTTTATTTTTGGTGGTACTATTTATTTATTTTTGGTGGTATTTATTTATTTATTTATTTTGGTGGTACTGGAAACCCGTCTACCTCTGGTCTACACTCCCAGACCTATTTTTATACTTAAAAAAAAATATTTGGAAACAGGGTCTCTTAAGCCAGCACGGCTGGCTTCGAACCTGTACGATTCTCCTGTCTCTGCCTTCCAAGCGAGGGGATTACGAGTGTGTGCCACCACGCCTAGCTAGCCTTATTGGTTTACATATAAAGAACATAGAAAATTAGCTTAATAAAAAAGTACCAAACTCTTGCTCTCTAGGCTAGTTTTGTAAATTTTTACCAAGAGATGATTAATGTCTTAAAAATTACTGATTTAAATTTAAGATCAATGGCCAGGCATAGTGGTGCAGGCTTGTAATACCCGCACTTGGGAGGCAGAGACAGGAAGATCGCGAATGTTTGAAGCCAGCCTTCCTGGCTTAAAGAGATCCCGTTTCCAAATAAAAAAATATAAAAATAGGTCTGTGAGTGTAGCCTGGAGGAAAGGTTTCCAGGAACCTTAGTACCACCACCACACACACACAAAAAAAAAAAAAAAAAAAAAAATTAAGATCAATGCATTAAATGTTACTTAAAAACACTTTAATAATTCTTAACTTTTGCAAATTATTTTTAACTCCCTTAAATCTTCCTCATACCAGTGAATACCTTGTTTGTTTATTGGGTATTTTTTACATTTAAGACAATCCATATAGAGATCTTTTAACTTAGACAAAATATTTCTTTTCAGTAAGAATTTTAATTAGTATCCAAAAAAGTATCTTAAACTGTCCCTTACATATATGAAAATGCATTTGATAAAACACATTTGATAAAACAAATACATTGTTTTTTTAATTGACATTAAGAGTTGAAAAGGGCAAGTAAATAGGATGGGGAAAGTCCAACATGAATAACCTTGAACTATAAAGTTAACCCAGAAATACTTTGGTAGCTGAGCCCAAGGCCTTAGGGAAGAAATCTGCATGCCTTACTGTACATCAGTGCCCTTGCTGTTACGGTTTGGACTGTGACTGTTACCATCTAGGGGAACTGTCCCCAGGGACCTCTGTTAGACCCCTGGGAATAATTCCAAAAAAACCCACAGGTTCTTGTCCTGAGCTAAGGATAAATATGCACTAGCCCGAACTCTTGCTGAAGATTTAAAGACATTTATTAAAAAGATAGAAATACAGAAGATAGTTACAGCCTCATGTTAAATAACATGAGGAGGAGCTTCAAATGAAATCATTGAAGTACAAAACACGGAACAGACTTTTCATACACATGACCTTCTCCAACTTGTTTCATGTAATTCTGATGTAGTAAAAGTCCCTGTAAAGTTCCTCCCCTTACTTTTCCCGCCAAACTCTTAGTTTATACCCAGGTGTCTTCTTTCATGAAGGTCAACCCCTCCTCCCATCCTAGCTAGATTATCCAATTATGTAAACCTGTCTTTAGAATGAGGAAGTCCTAGTTCCCCTCTCCTATCAACTTGCTAATTACCTTTAGCTAAGTTAATTTACATTAGAATAGTTGCTTGCTTCTTGGCAGAAACCAAGTCCTTTCACAGATCTGCCCCTCCTCCAACTTTTGAAATATATTTATTAATAATCAGAGCTTTCTCAAATCTTCCTAGGCCATTCCCATTACTGGTACACTTGCCACCATGGTTATCAGCTGTCCTTGCTTTGAACCATTTATGTGCAAAATATTTAGCTGCCCTAATTCCAATCCTTTTGTTGTTGCTGTTTCTAATCAAAGCATTTAACCTTTCTTCAGCCATCTTACTTTCTTTGGCAGCACCATCTGTCTACTTTATTTTCTGCCCTTGAAATTTGGTGTATGTACAATTCACTGAGCACAGATATCAATATCCCTAAAGCAGTTTGAATATTTTTCTGTTTAAGATTTTTTTCTGCCCACTTTATTAATCAGCTCATCACCTTTAAATTTGTCCTCACACAAATTTCACAACCATCCTCACAATGGACACTACACCTCCAACATTACACTAGAGCAAACAATACAATTTTTAGACCTTTGAATTTGGACTCACACAGTTTCATATTGATCCTAACAATGGACAGTATTCAAAAATTATAATGAAATAAACAATATAGTTCCTAATTGGCTAGCCTGCATTTGTTAAAGATTTATAAGTCATGTGAACTAAAAGGTATTGGATCCATTTTGTGGTTTTCGTTCATGAATACTCATTTATAATTGAAATATCCATTTTTACCATTTATTTCCTCAATATTATTGTAACATTAGGCCTAATGGACTATCAGAATAATATATATATATATATATATATATATATATATATATATATATATGTGTGTGTGTGTGTGTGTGTGTGTGTGTGTGCCTGCGTGCGCATACAGAGTTTTACCTTGTCGCGTCACCATGGAGAAAAGCCAGGGCCCCTTTCTCACATGCTGTCATTCTGCTTTTCATTTGAGATCTATTGTCAGCCAGGGAATGACAGTGTTTTCTATCTTGGGACCTCCAGCAACTGAGCAGCTGGATGCATCCCCCATGACCCTCTGGTGACAAATTGTTTTTCCTGTAAAGGCCACTGAATTGTCAGAAGTAAATTTCTATGGATGCATAAAAAAAAAAGATACATATTTGAAAAGAGCTCAGCAAGGTGAATTTTATGTTTTGCAAAATGGGATTCTGCCACCAGTGAGTCAGGCATAAGGAACCACAAACCTGTACACTCTTTTAATCTCATTGGTGCTGTTTCTGTCTTTGGCAAATTTATATAAAATCCTTTATGACCCACCCTAAGTGGTTATTGGAGATTTTGTGTTCTATTTGTAAATTTTGGTGTGCTCTTACGTGTAGTTTTATTTTGAGCAGGTATGATATAGAGCAGATATCTATCTTGACATTTATCTCACTGGAAGATAGGGTTTACACCCCTCCCCTGGAGTCTGGTCAGGTTTCTGATCACTACAGCCAATAGACCCCAATAGACCATGGCAGAAGTGAAGCTGTGTAATTCTCCAGACTAATCACAAGGGGCATGTAGTTTCCACACAGCCCTGTGGTACGCTTGCTCTGCTCTTGGGGAGGCTTGCTGTCATTTAAGAAGTCTGTATCCCGAGACCATCATGCTGGAAAGACTATATGCAGACATCTGAGTCACAGTCCCCTGAGAGCTCCCAGCCAAGGGCCATCAGCACCTGCCAGTCATGTGAGGGAACTCTCTTGGCAGTCAAAGGACTAAGCACCTCTGACACCTGGTTTCACAGACTGAAAAGTTTAGATGAGGACTGCCCAGCTAAATTTTTTCCAAATTTCTAACCAAAATACCTCAGAGAGAAAGAGGAAAAAGCTGTTCCATATTCCTAAATGTTATGCAGAGAGACAAGGCATTAAAGGATTTTGAGGATCCTTGAAATAATCTATAAAATCAAGGTAACCAGGTGTGGTATTACATATCTGTAATCCTAACACATGGGAGATGAAGACAGGAGAATCTCAGGTTCAAGGTCAGCCTCGGCAACTTGGTGACGTTCTCGCAACTTAGCAAGACTTTGTTTCCAAATAAAAAATAAAATAGGGCTGGGGGGTGTAGCTTGGTGGTAGAATGCCCTTGAGTTTTATACTCAGTATGCAAAATAAATAAATAAACCTGGGACTCGTGGCACATACTTGTAATTCCAGCATCTGGGAGCCTGAGAAAGGAGGATCACGGTTTGAGGACATCCTCAGCTACTTAGTGAGGCTCTTTGCAACTGACATAAAGGTTACATCTCTCTCTTTACAGAATTGATGTGAGAAATTCTTGCCACATACTCTCCATAAATATTTCTCACCTTATTTTCCTCCTATATGTGAATTGATCTAAGTAAACTTATTTTATATACTCAAGAGGTTTTGATAAAATTTATTGTTTTCCTCCTACACCTACTTCAAAAGAATATATTCCCCAAATATCCAACCTTTACTCTGAAACACACTCAGAATGCTTCTTTTGGACCATTTATCCAAGGCCTTTGCTCCAGTGTCTATAGGTTCTTAGTGCTCATATGCTTATATTAATATTACATTTTCTTTAATCCTTAATGAGCTACATAAAGGTAGAGGACTTGATGCAATAATTTCAGCCCCCTTAAGTAGATCAACAAGTCATAAATGCTTACTTGAAGTTCAAAGAAGATAGTTGAGTATTCAATAGTAGGAGAAAATCATGCTCCTCATTCATTAGAAACAAATTGTTTCATTCCTTATATGCCATGCCTCCTTTTTATGTTAACATATAAAATTTTTGCTTTTGCTTGGTTTAATTTGATCTAAAGTGATGTCAAAGGAAGTCATCATAATTTCTCATTGTCATCAGGTTCAGAGGACAAGTGTCCAAGGCTTCTAGTGAGAAAACTGGATCAGCTGAAGAAATAGTAGTCAGAAAACCCTTCAGTAAAAATAATCCAGATATAAATGGGGCATGATGGTGCATGCCTATAACCCCAGGAGTTCGAAATCAGCCTCAGTAACTTAGTGAGACTCTTATCAACCTAGTGAGACTTTTGTTTCAAAACAAAACATAAAAGTTCTGGGGTATAGCTCAGTGGTAATGAGGAGGTAGAAGGAAATAGGCAGATAAGGAAGAGGCCTCAGTAGAAAAAAACGTAATTTCCTGAGGGGCGACAAATACTAAGTAACTTCCAAGGTTCAGAGATAAGAATAACCAAAGCTTCACAAGACCATCTGTTTACTAATCAAGAAATCCAGGAGACATCACTGGAGCAAGTCTGACACTCCTACTGAAAGGAGACCCTTCAAAGGACATGCAAATGAAACTCCTACTGAAAGGAGACCCCTCAAAGGACATGCAAATACCCTATGCAAATTCTGAGAGCTGCTTCCCAGAATCCCAAACTCCAAGCAATAGAGGACAGGCAGACATATATAAACCCCTAGTGCAGTCACCAGGACGGTTACCCACTCTGGGAACCCCTCCCCGTTAGGGAGCTTCTCTTTCTCTTGTAGGTTGTGTTAGCTTTGAGAGAAGGTGGAGTGCAATTGAAGGCACTTGGCCCGGGATACACTCGGGTAGTTACCTGAAGACCTCTGCTGGACATCAAGGCTGACCAGGGCCCCTAGGAGTGACCTGCACTTCTTTTCTGGCAGATCGCGTGGACTTTGGGAGAAAGCAGTTTGCAACTGAAGGCACTTGGCCCGGGCTACACTCGGGTAGTGACCTGAAGGCAGCTATTGAACACCAGAGCCCTGATAGCCCTTAGAGGTGTTCTGCCACTTTCCCTATTCCTTTCTGGCAGATTGTGTGGACTTTGGGAGAAAGCAGCTTGCAACTGAAGGCACTTGGCCCAGGATACACTCTGGTAGTAACCTGAAAGCAGTAGCTGGACACCAGAGCCCCAATAGTTCGGCCACTTTTCCCTATTCCCTGCTTCTTCCAATAAACCTTTTACTCCCCTTCCTGCGGTCTGTGGGTGTCATTCTTCGCTCACCATAGACAAGAACCCAGTAAGGAAATGCCAAGTCTCTTCTCAAGAAACTCTGTTTCATCTTAAGGAAACGTCGGGTTTCTTCTCAAGAAACCCCGTTTCAGTAAAATGCTCTTGGAGTTCAATTCGACCCCTAATACCACAAAGAAGAAAATAACCCTCCATATATAAAAAGGAAAAAAAATTATATATATATATATATATATATATATATATATATATATGTATGTATGTAAAGCCTAAGATAATGTTACCTCCTTAGGTCTCACTAACGCCTGGACACTTCAATACTAGAGATATTTCCTGATGGGCAAAGGAATTAGATACTCTATTTGTTCAGTTTAATTTTCATGCATCACTGATGAGAACAACAATAAATTCCACAAATAGATTTCAAGTTGGTCGAGCATTTTGGCTCTGGAAAGTTAATCTCCTGAGCAATGAGCTCTGAGCATGCCTGAGAAGGTTCAGCACCCCAGTGACGTGTGAGAGGCAGGCCGGTTCCGATCCTGCCTCTCCAGATGGGCCTGGGGGTGGGGGTGTGACCAGAGGTCAAGTTGTTGTTCTCTTACAGTTATGTCTTCTTTCTGTTGTTGCTGCCAAAGGCTGTTCTGGCAGCATGGAGGCTGTTTAGTGTTTATATTAGCTAGGCTTAATCAAGGAATCCTGGTTTAACCTTATTCTTTTCACACAATTCATCCACACAGGTCAATGTGTGGACGGATCCTGTGGTGAGCCCGTATTTCAGCAGTCATTCTGCCTCCTGAGTCACAAGGTGGAAGGAAGGAATTCTACTGTCTCTTCCCCTCACCTCCAGACAGAACTCTGCCCCAACCAGCCCAAGGACAGGATAAATGACCCTTGCTTAAAAGATCTCCAGACACAGGGACTAAAGAGTCCCCTTGGCAGTTTCTTTTCGTTTTAACAATCTTTGTGTGTAGCTTTTTTCCTTCTCTCAGGTAAGCCAATAGCTATGTCCTCTCGCTTAAATGTCTTCTCCCCTCCATGCAGGTGAAGCCAAACCACCATTTTATGTGTGGTGGTTAAGTTTTCTCTAGAATTTCTCCCTATGTTAAAAAATTCTGTCCCCTTTAACTTTTTGAGATGTCCTGATCTAGGAGTCTATTATACAAATGTTTTATTTCTACAGAATACCTCACCATACTACCTGAAATTCTTATGACCAAGAATGTCCTCTCCTCCTTGCTAGAGGTCTACTTCATGTCTCATTAGAAACAATCGTTTCATGAAAATTATTAGAGGGAGGATTCTGAGATTCCTGCCCCTAGGGTGTACTTGACTTGTGTTAGCTCTTTCTGCTGAGCACAGGCAGAGCTGCAGGATGCTAGTCCAGTAGTGAGGTATCTAATTGCCAAACAGAGAGAATTCTGGTGATCCTGATCTAATCGGGTATATACTTTCCAGTGGTAAGGAGATTTAAAGCATGAAAAGGATTTGTTGTGAGAGGATTCTGTTTGTAGCCTTGATTATCAATACGACCACCTAATAAGAACATGAGAATGACTTCTAGGAGCTGAGAACAATCCCCAGCTAAAGCCAGTAAGAAACCAAATTTGCCCAAGTCAAATGTGGAGACAGCAACTCACTGACACCTTGCTTTCCACTTTGCAAGGCTCTGAGCAGAGGATTTGGCAACTCAGTGCCTGGACTTCTGACAGGACAGTGAGATAACAGCTATCTGTTGTTTTCAGCCATTCCCTGTATTATCTCATCTGATTTCCACAGCGAGACTTGAGGTAATCACTATGTCCATCATCAGAACAAAATAACTAAATCTTGGCTCAAAGAACAGAAGCAGCAAGGACCACCAGTTCCTTAAATGCAATGAATTGCACTCTCGTTTTGTTGAATTCATAAGGCTTAGCCCTAAGCAGTGCTCTTTCCTCTGAATGGCTTTGCCTGGCCTTACAATTTGATTGATACAGGCTGATGCTGGTGAATCAGAAGTAGCATTTGGATTCAAAACCTTGTGGCTTCTCAGAGGTAAGAACCACTGAGAGATCTATTTTGTATTTCAGTGTGCTTTTGAAAAAAAATGCATATTTGAGTATTTAAATTATTAAGCTTAAACTTTCTCACAATGCAAATTGAGTAGGCTAGCTCTGCCCTTTCTACTTGAAATTCAAACAGTGTAATGGCAGAATATATGGGCTTGTTGCTTTCATCTCGTCCCAACCAGCATGTACAACTTTCCTCTTCTGCTGTCTACTCTTAGGGTGGCTTTCTTTTGCCACCATGAGTTAGCTCTGGCCTCCCAGGCTGATAACATTGGAGCATCCTGGATGGAAGTATATAATCAAGGGCAGTGCTAAATCCATTGAGATCCAGTGCCCCGAATCAAGTAAGATTCAATGAAATACAAACATACACGCACAGAATATTGATGCGTTTCCCTCTGGATTCCACCCCACTCCTCCCTCCCCATACATGTCATTGAGATTGGTAATGATACCTTTACATATGGACACAGCAATATGTAAACTATTTCCTTCATCAGTTCTCATCTTTCGTTTTCTCATCCTTCTCCCCAGATCCCCTTCTATTATTCTATTGGTCTCTCTCCTGCTTCATTTATCTGAAATCCCTTTCAATCTCCTACTTCTACTATGAAAGAAAACAAATGACCCTCAACTTTCTGAGACCGCCTGATCTTACTTAGTATACTATTCTCTAGTTCCATTTATTTTCCTGCAAATCATATAATTTTGTTCTTTGTAGATGAGTTAAACTCCACTATGTAAATATGCCATGTTTTCTTCATCTGTTCATCTGTTTACAGACACCTAGGTTGGTTTTATATTTTGCCTATTGTGAATTGTGCTGCTATAAACATGAAAATACTTGTATTACTATAGTGTTCTGACTTTTGTAGGACAACGTTAGGTTAGAACACTGAGGAGTCTTAGGAGCAAGTGTCTCCTCTCTGGAGTTCTAGAACTGAGCACAAATGCTCATTTGCCCTTAGCTTTGAATTCCAATTCATGAAAACCAAATTTGTCATATTTTCTCTTTTCTTCATCAATATGTAGTGGAATTAACTCAACCCTTTGTTGTTTTGTTTTATTTTCTGGACAGCTGTTAAACATATTTTTTTTTCTTAGATGTTAATTAAATTATCTTGTCTCTAATGAGAAGGCCAGATTATGATGAGGCACTTATCTTGGGCATAAAATTTAGGGGTGTTAAAGAAACACAGTGATCAAGATAAATAATATTTTAATGTGGTGCTTTAAAAAATTAAAATGAGGCCGGGCATGGTGGCACATGTTTGTAATCCCCACCTGGGAGGCTGAGACAGGAGAATCATGCAGGTTTGAAGCCAAGAGGCCCTGTTTCCAAATAAAATATAAAATAGGTCTGGGAGTATAGCCCGGAGGTAGAAGGCCTCTGGGTTCCATCCCCAGTACCACCAGAAATAAAAAAGAAAATCAAAATGAATGCTAAGAAAAGCCTAACTCAATTTAAATAAGACACATTCTTTTTTCTCCAAGGTAGCTTAGCATGGCACTGGTAAATGCTTTTGCCTTCTGATATTTAATGCTTCAATATTCTTTATGCTTGTTATATTCAGTGCATGCTAGAGGTGATTTGTTTCTCTCGTACTAAAAAAAAAATAGAGGGAGAATAAGAACAGACACAATGCTGGGTGTGGTTGCAGACGCTTGTCAACTCAGCATTTGGGAGGCTGAGACCAGAGGATCACGGTTCTTGGACAGCCTCAGCTACTCAGTAAGGCCCTCTGCAACTTAGTGAGACTTTGTTTCAAAGTAAAGAATAAAAAATAGGGTAGGGGGTGTATCTTGGAGGTCAAATGCCCCTCCTGGGTTCCATCCCCAGACCTGCAAAAAAAAAAAAAAAACAAAAAACCAGAGACACAATGTGTATCCTGTGTTTTATAGCATATTAGGCACACTTGATTTTTCTTTGTTACAGTTCCCCAAAGTATCACAAAATGTAACCGGATGCCACTGCCCAGGTGGCCAAGATGCTGAGATGCATAGTATTAAACCAGAGTGCTGGACCATATAGCACCTCCTCATTTATACTTTAAATATCGGTTTTTGTTGTTGTTTTTTTTCAGAAAGCAGAACTTATTATCTAGACCAGGTAATAGCATGTCGTTTTCATGATCAAAGCCAAAATAGCAATCAGAGTTAACATAAAACCATGGCGATCTAACAATTGTTATACATAGCACAATCGCTTGAGCCATTAATTAGAGGATAGCATTTTCTCTTGAGATAACACTGATTAAAATGTATGTATACTCTTCTGGAAGACCAGGGTTGATGTGAAAACAGCACAGAAAGATTTCAAATAAATACCTTTGGGAGAAAAGGCATTTTTGCACAGAGGAGAGCAAATGCTTGTCTCTCTGCCCTGCTGAGAGCTGAGTACCCCAGGGCCATTTTGTGATTAGCCAGGCAAATTTTTCAGAAAGATAAAAGAGAAGGTGAATGAAGAAATGAGTCAGCTAAATCCTTAGCAGCTAATAAACAGAATTTACTTTGGAGTTTACTTTCTCCTTAATCTTTTGTAATTACAGATACATAATTAAATGTACTTTCATAAAATATACATGCTACATTCCCAGAAAGCAGATACAACCACAGCACTTACCCATTACCAAAGTCCTCATACTCTCCACGTTAATTGACCCAGTGTGCATCCAGAAATCCCTACAGCATGAGTCAGCTGGCCCCTTTGGTCCTTAAATACTCACTAAACATTATGAAAGGTAGCACTCTCTTGGGAGACGATGGAGGAGCTTGGCTCAGCTGCTCATTGATGACATTAAATGCAAGGCGTAAGTGAGCAGTGAATGAACCTGATCCTGCCTTCATGTGGTTGTGGGCCTTGTCCTTCCAGTGGCCTCCAAGGACCAGCAGTACCATCACCAAGACCATGTTGGGGCTGCCAATCTGAAGGCCTCACCCTAGAGGGATTTCATCACATCTGTGTTTTAACTATATATTTAATTCTTAGCAACAAAGTTACAAACGTACTGGACTAAGGACACTGTGTCCACAAACCTGGGCTTGTGATAGAGAGGAAATATCAAGAGTGGCATGGTGATCCAAAGTGAAGCCTGAAGCAGATGCACAGCAGGCTTTGAAAATGTAGCCGTCCTCCTCAGCAAGGAGGTTACAGAGTGGCTGTAGTTGACAGGTAGGTATTTTCAGTAAAAGGGAACTTTTGTCCTAGATGAAACCATTGTTAGACATCTGAAAATTTTAAGGAAAAACATCTAATTTATTGGGGAGTGAAGGAGAATCATGAAAACATTTCTGTTGTATTTGTGGCTGCAGGCTGGGCCATTATAATGGTAAATTATGCCAGGCGTGGTGGCACACACTTGTAATCCCCATGCTTGGCAGGTGGAGACAGGAGGATAGCGCAGGTTCAAAGCCAGCTGCGCTGGGTTAAGAGACCCTGTTTCCAAGTAAAAAAAAAGAGTATAAAAAAGAAATGGGTCTGGGAGTATATCCCAGAGGTAGAAGAGTTTCCAGAAACCCCAGTACAACCAAAAAAAAAAAAAAAAAAAAAAAGGTAAATTAGCCTGTTGTGGTGGATTTTACAAAGTTTGTGGTTCATGGCTATGGCTAGTATCTTATTGGATGTTTAGTCTCTATTTCTGTGTGGGCCAATAAACCCACGGGTTTATTTTGCCATGCATAATCTTTCATAAATTTCATACAATAGCAATGATAATAATAGCTACTTCCCCATTAATGGAGTTCCTGTTTTATACCAGACACTGTCTCTTTTAATATCACTTTAATCCCAGATATCTTCAAGAGGAGATATCACCCAATTTCATAAATAAAGAAACTGATACACAGCCACTATGACTTCAACTTTTGCCACCATTTCCTTTGTCTTAAACAATGTAGACCAATATGCAATTTTCCTGCTGGTTTTCCTTTTTCAGCAAGCCAGACCTCATCAGTTGGTCTGAAGTTGGCCATCAGTTATCTTAGCTCATCTTTGTTATCTGTTTCCTGACTCTGGCCATGACCGGCCATATCTTCCATTCCCTGCTATGTGATAACCTTTGCTTATTCCAGATTCTTTGCTTTCCTCCACCTGTTGAGGTCAACCATTCCTCTCTCCACACAGAACACGTCATGAGTGTCTTCTGTTTTTTTTAAAATATCACTTGCTATCTGCGGAGTGACACATATGCTGTTATGTCATGACTTCAGTGAAAGAGTTCTGTTTCTCCATGCCCACTATTTAAGTAAAAAGCTTCTCTTCCATCTCCTGGTAATTGTTCATCAGTAGCATGCACAGAATTTTGGAAGTAAAATGGATTCTTAATGAAAAGAGGTCATTTTGTAGCAAGTCAATCCTTAAGCAGGGTCAACCTTCTAGAATACTTTGATTCATCCCCTTATATTCTAAAACATATTTGTCCCTGAGGAAGTTCTAGTTTCTTCTAATCTGATAATAACTAGAGACGGTGAGTCTCAAATTTTTTTTCATCATTGCAGAGAACAAAACATTTATAACCCCAAGAGACACCATGTGTAGCCAGGTATGGTGACGCACACTTGTAATCCCAGCATTTTGGAGGCTGAGACTGGAGGATCGCGGTTCATGGACAGCCTTAGCTACTTCGTGAGGCCCTCTGCAACTTAGTGAGATTCTATTTCAAAATAAAGAAAAGATTTCGTGGTGTGTGTGTGTGTGTGTGTGTGTGTGTGTGTGTGTGTGTGTGTGTGTGATGGAACCCAGGAATATTCTACCTCTGAGCTACATCCTCAGCCCTTTTGAAAATTTTTGTATTTTTGTTTTGAAATAGTGTCTCCCTAGATTGCTGGGAGTCTCACTAAGTTGCCAAGGCTTGTCTTGAACCTGCAATTCTCCTGTTTCAGCCTCTCAAGTACTGAAATTATAGGCATGTGCCAATGTGCCACCATGTCCAGCCCTAAGAGATGTCTTAAGGAATCTGGTAACATACCCCAGAGGTTGGATAAAAACATAAAATTCATCTGAATTAAGTATGATAATTGTAACTACCCTTCTACAATGTATTTTTCCTTTTTCCTCCAAAGATGATTGTACTTTCTTAAACGATTACCCAGCCGGGCATGGCGGTGCATGCTTGTAATTCCAGCATTTGGGAGATTGAAACAGGAGGATCATGGTTTGTGACAGCCTCAGCTACTTAGCGAGGCCTTTTGCAACTCAGTGAGAACCTGTTTCAAAATAAAGAATAATAAAAAAAAAAATAGGGCTACGGGCATCGGTATGTAGCTCAGAGGTAGAATGCCCGTAGATTTCATCCCCAGTACTGCAAAAAAAAAAAAAAAAAAAAAAGATTACCTAAATTTTTACCTCCAAAATTGGGGGTTAAAAATTGTCAAAGCAAGCCAGGTATGGTGGCCACACTTGTAATCCCAGTACTTGGGAGACTGAGGAGGATAGTAGTGTTTTCGGCCAGCCTCAGCTACTTAGTGAGGTCTTCCACAACTTAGCAAAGACGCTGTTTCAAAATAAAGAATAAAAAATAGTGCTGAGGGTGTAGCTCACAGGTAGGATGCCCCTGGGGTTCAATCCCCAGTACGGGGGAAAAAAAAATCATTAAAGCCTCATGATAATGTGCAGTGTTTATATTGTGGCTTTTTTCCCCTAGTACACTACTATGTGTTCTGAAAAAAAAAATTTAGGACACTACCATGCCTTGATGATTTTGCTAAATAATCATAGAGAACAGGACCATCATTCAATGGTCAGGGTCTGAACTCTGCTCCTCCAGAAAATTTAAAAGAAGAAGTGAATGTATTTGCTGCTTGGCTCCTGAAATCACAACATTTGCTTCCAGTCAGCCAAAGAGAGAGTAGAATCCATGTCACCAAGGCAGGTGTCCTTGGAGAGCTTCAGAGCTTCAAAGAGGTCACTGCAGAGAAGACATCTTTTAATAGCTTCCTTTTGCAGATCCTTTGAGAAGTATTATAATGAAATTTTTTGGTGAATGTCACTTTAAAATGTTTTTCCTGTCTTAAGCAATGAGGAAAGCCACCTGAGTGAGCTAAATATGTGTAAATATTCTATTTAATATTTAACAAATAATCTTAAAAATCAAAATAATCTTAAAAATGGATGCATCTATGTGACTCTAGTATTGTACCATATATCGTCTTTTGCAAAAGAGGCAAATCCTGTCCTGTAGGAAGGAGTTTGGCAATAATAAACTACCTTCCACCCCATGCATGAAGTACATTGTCAGTTGAAGAGGCCAATAAATAACATCAAAGAACTTACTTGATTGTGTCTTTGAGACTCAGGACTCTTGTTGATGACATTATCTTTGGTTATGAAAGGTTTTGCCAAATAAATTCCTGTGGCTTGGGGCACTTAAACAATTGTAGCTTCAAAATCAGTGAGTCAATTATGGAAAATGTTCTAACAGTAATTTGAAAGACAATTTGCACATATATTTCTATTTGGAAGAATAATGACTTGTAAACTAAATATACCTTAGGCCATAATTGTATCAGAACCTGAAAGAATTGGTGAATTTGAAAAAGAGAGATTAAAGGCAAAACCTGAAAATATAAGGCAAGAGATCTTAATGGTAAGAAATAAATGAGACAATAGAGACAGAAATTTCTCTAATTCATAATATATGTCTTTATTTTAGATGTTTGTTCGTGATTATAAAAACTAGCTACATTTATTCTTTTTAGTTGTAATGAAAATACTTTTGTTTATTTTAAATATATAATACTAAAAATTGTATTAAAACACATACACAATTTTATTTATTATTTATTTATGTAATAAATAAATAATAAAGGGATGGAACACAGAAGCATTCTACCTCTGAGCTATATCCCCAGCCCTATTTTTTATTCTTTATTTTGAAACAGGGTCTCACTAAGTTGCAGAGGGCCTCACTAAGTAGCTGAATGTATGAATCACAGTCCTCCATGATCCTCCTATCTCAGCCTCCTAAGCACTGGGATTACACCTGGCTTACACATGCACAATTAAATACTTGTACTTAGCAACTAACAAAAGAAAAAAAAAAACATCTTTTTTTACCTTGACATCTCTTGTGCCCAGGTGCACTCTTTTCCCTTACCTTGGAGTAATAATCATCCTGAATTTTGTATGTGTATCAGTCTCGTCCTTTATAAAACTTTTAGTTATCTATTCATTTATACCAAATAATATGTGGTATAGTTTTGCTTTTTTGTGCTTTATAATATCTGTTTATAGTATTCAGGGATTTGATTTTTGTTCTCAATCAAAATTATTATCTTACAGATTCATCAGTGCTGGTAGATATAGCTATATAATATTCTTTTGTGTAACTGCTTGTTGTTGTTGTTGTTGTTGTTGTGTTGTGTTGTGTTATTTTGGTGGTACTGGGGTTCCTGGAAATCCTTCTACCTCCAGACTACACTTCCAGACCTATTTTATATATGCTTTTTTATTTGGAAACAGGGTCTCTTAAGCCAGAGTGGCTGGCTTTGAACCTGTGCGATCCTACTGTCTCCACCTCCCAAGCGCGGGGATTACAAGCATGTGCCACCACACTTGGCCTTAACTACTTTTTTTTTGTTTGTTTGTTTTGTTTTGTTTTGGGGTGGTACTGGGGTTTCTGGGAGCTCTTCTACCTCCGGGCTACACTCCCAGACCTATTTTATATTTTTATTTGGAAACAGGGTCTCTTAAGCCAGTGAGTTCGAACCTGTGCAATCCTCCTGTCTCCACCTCCCAAGCGCGGGGATTACAAGCGTGTGCCACCACGCCCAGCTAACTGCTTGTTTTAAATCCAATTATTCATTTTCCAGTCAAAGGACATTTGTACTGATTATAGATTTTCCTATTATAAACAGTACAACATGGAACATTTTTGTATTTGATGCTTAATATACATGTAGAAGGATTGCTCTACATTCTATACCTACCAAAATTGTTGAAACAGAATATGGAAATGTTCAATTTACATTTGTTATAAAACTGTTCTCTAGTGGCAATATCAACTTATCCCTCCACCAGAACTATGTTCCTGTTGATGTACATTTTCTGTAGAGCTTAATACTTTAGGCAATTTAATTTTTATTGTTATGAAATGAAAACTATTTCTTTATCATACATATCTTGCTAATAATAAGAATGACTATATTTTTGTGAAATGTTCCTTTTATTGCCTATTTCTTCTATTGGATGATTGGATGACTATCTTATTAATATCCACTATTTCTCATTGTTTGTATATTGTAGAGACTAATCCTTAATCAAACATAGGTGCGTCATCAAAATTTCTTCTCCCTCTGTAATATCATATCTTCTGATGAACACAAGCTCTTTATTTTCATAAATTAGATCTATCAATGTTTATCTCTTTTTTTTTTTTTTTGCAGTACTGAAGATTGAACCCAGGGGCATTCTACCTCCGAGCTATACCCTCAGCCCTATTTTTTTTTTATTATTCTTTATTTTGAAACATGGTCTCATTAAGTTGCAGAGGGCCTCACTAAGTAGCTGAGTCTGGCCATAAACCCTGATCCTCCTTTCTCAGCCTCCCAAGTACTGGGATTATAAGTGTGTACCACCATGCCTACCTTAGTCTTTTATTGTTGCTTAGAAATTTTTTTATACAAAGCCAGAAACATATTCTCAAATATTTTTTTCTAAAGTTTTAAAGTTTTGACTTTTACATTTATTTCAGTTAAATGGCAAACAACTTTCTTATATATATAGGTTTTCTATTCTTGCTCCATTGATCAATTTAAATGTGCTTGCACTTAAACCTCCCTATATTAATGTTGCTATTGTTATATAATCACTCTTGACATAAAGTGTGTCAAATTCCCCCAACATATTTATCCTTTGGGAGAGTCCCATCTCTTTTTCTTTACTAGAAAGCTCTGAATCATCACATTGTTTTAAAATTCCATTAGGATTTTATTTAGAATTGTGACATAAGTATCAATTACTTTTTCACAATTCTATATCATTAAAACTGAATTTTCTTATCCATGAATATAAGATCTTTAAATTTATTATGTGTTGGTTGGGCGTGGTGGCGCATGCTTGTAATCCCTGCCCTTGGGAGGCGGAGACAGGTTTGAAGCCAGCCATGCTGGCTTAAGAGATCCAGTTTCCAAATAAAAATATTTAAAAAAAAAATAGGTCTGGGAGTATAGCCCGGAGGTAGAAGGGCTTCCAGGAACCCCAGTACCACCAAATAAAAAATATATATATATTATGTGTTTTTTTGTTTTGGTTTTGGCTTTGTTTTGTTTTGTTTGTTTGTTTGTTTGTTTTTTTGGTGGTACTGGGGGTGGAACTCAGAGGCTTTCTATCTCCAGGCTATACTCCCAGACCTATTTTACATTTTATTTGGAAACAGAGTCTCACTAAGTTGCTGAGAGCTTTGCTCAGTAGCTGAGGCTGGCTTTGAACCTGTGCAATCCTCCTGTCTCAGCCTCCCAAGCGTGGGGATTACAAGCGTGTGACACCACACCCGGTTTATTAGGTGTTTTGTTTAATGTTCCTCTTTAAATTATTTTTTCTTCTAGAAGTATTGCACATCCTTTCTTAGACATAACCTTAGATATACTAGTGGTTCTGCTTTTGTAAATTGTGTGTGTGTCCTCAGGTTTGATGATTTACTAGAAGATTTATCAGAACTTAGAAATGTTTATTGATACGGTTTGGGAGAATATGGTTGTGGGGAAACTGTTCCCGGGGACCCCTGTTAGGGTCCCGGACACAATTTCCCTCAAACCACAACAAAACCCAAAACAACCAAAAACTGAAAAAATCCATGGGTTCTTGTCCTGAGCTAAAGATAAGTATTCATAGCTTGAACACTTGCTGAAGATTTAAAGAAGTTTATTAAAAAGATGTACAGAAAATAGTTACAGCCCCATGCCAAAATGACATGGAGGGAGGGTGGTCAGGGCCATTTCACCACCCCCAAGATACAGCACCTGGAGGGAACTTTTTATACCCATGACCTCCATCTTGTTTATGTAATTCTGACATAGTGAAAGTCTCTGTAAGGTGCCTCCTCCAGCAAGGTGTGGCAAGGTATCTCCTTCTATGAAGGTTGACCCCTCCTACCATCTCAGCTAGCTTATCTAATCATGTAGATCTATCTTTAGACAGAGAAAGGCCTAGTTCTCTCCTAAGATCTGTCTTTAGACAGGGAAAGGCTTAGTTATCTCCTATTGACTTGTTAATTACTTTTAGCTAGGTTAAGTTACATTGGAATAGTTGCCTGCTTTTAGGCAGAAACCAAGTCCTTGCACAGATTTGCCCCTCTCCCAATTTTTG
Source organism: Muscardinus avellanarius (assembly GCF_963383645.1). Classification (NCBI taxonomy): domain Eukaryota; kingdom Metazoa; phylum Chordata; class Mammalia; order Rodentia; family Gliridae; genus Muscardinus; species Muscardinus avellanarius. Next base: position 149,723,750 of record NC_137786.1, read on the forward strand.
AAATATATTAATAATCATAGCTTTCTCAAATTTTTCTAGGCCCTTCCCAATACTGGTGATTAGGATTTAATACAGGAAAAAGATAAGACATCAAAATTAGCAAAAAGTTATATAGGGCAAATTTCAGGAGAAATAGGAACAAAGTGTAAGGAATCCCTCCTGTACCAGCATTGGGAATGGCTTAGGAAGATTTGAGAAAGCTCTGATTATTAATAGATATATTTCAGAAATAATTGTGTCAAAATGGCAGACCTAGAGAAAGGCTTGGCTTCCATCAAGAAGCAAAGAGCTAGTGAAACTTAGATTGACTTAACTAAAAGTAATTAGCAAGTCAATAGGAGAGGGGCTAGGGCTTCCTCTTTCTAAAGAGAGATCTACATAATAATCTAGCTAGGATAGACCTTTGACCTTCATGAAAGGAGACACCTTGCCACACCTTGCTGGGGGAGGCACCTTACAGGGACGTTTACTACTCAGAATTATGTTAAAAAGATGGAGGTCATGTGTATAAAAAATCCAAGTCCACGTGTGTCCCTTTGGTATATTCGCTCGAATTGCCCCCCACCCCTGTGCTATTTCTAAATGGCATGGGGCTCTAACTGTCTTCTGTATTTCTATCTTTTTAATAAACTTCTTTAAATCTTCAGCAAGAATCCGGGCTAATGTGTTTTCACCATTAGCTAAGGACAAGAACCCGCAGTTTTTCTCTTTTTCTGTTTTTCCTGTTTTTTGGGGTTTTGTTGTGCTTTGAGGGGAAATTGTATCCCGGACACTAACAGTGGTCGCCTGGGACAGTTTCCCCAAAACCATAACACTCCCACACCATAATATATTTCACTGTAACACCTCCCAGTAGTAAATATTCAAACTGACTTACAAAGAAAAAAAAGTGCAAAAAAGAGGATAAGTGGCATATAATACAGTAAAAATAAATAACATGCATGTAATTGGAGCCTCAGAAGGACTGGAGACAGAGAATAGGGGAAGAAATAATATTTGAACAGACAATTACCAAAAGATTTGAAAACTAATTTTAAAAGCTAACCCACCAAATCAAGACATTCTGAAGAGCCTAGGCAGGATACATACCAAGTAAACCCCTCTTTGACTTATAGTAAACCTACGAAACAAAAACACATTACTTTCAAGATAGCACTGAAAGCATGAGTTGACATTTTCCATGAAAGTGATAGAATCCAGATGCCATATGAGGTGTATCCCATTCCTGAAATTGTTACACCTGTTCATCAAGTCTTTCCCTTTTTTATGTAAAATAAAATAGCCAGTTTCCAAAATTTCTGTTTAAGATTTTTTTGCATCTGATTGCTCGGCAATTTCTTCTTTTTGGTATTCCCTATGTGCATTAATTATGAAAGTTTAAAAAAAAACCTCTTTAAAAGACATAAGTACAGATTTTTCTTCTTACTGAAAATTTTTTAACAATTGGAATTAGTTGTTAGATAAACATTTAATAGATTTTCCTATACAGCTATCTATATCTGCTGTTTTTCTGGATGAAGGATTATAAACTATCGATTCAATTTCTTTAATAATTTTAGGGACAGATTAGTTTTCTGTTATTCTAACTACCATCTGACTATCTTAGGTTTCATGCTTATTATCATTAGTATTTTGTGTTTTCTAATACAATTTATTATTTGGCCTAAGAGGTATTTAGAAGTTTGCTTTTAAGTTTTCAAGTATCTCAGACCTTTGTTGTGAGTGTTCTTTTCTAATCTAACTAAAAACAGTATTTATTACCATGTGTTTTGGTACCTTTAATAGAAAAAAAAACATTTTTTCTACAAATCTGTCATTTGTAGAAACAACCAAGAAAATATTTAGTGGGTGCATCAGGCTTTTGATCTCACAGCACTGGTCCCTCCAAAGGGATCTCTGTGGAAAGATCCACCACGAGGGTCTTCAAGGGCCTATGTTAAGACCTTCTTTCATTGCCAACAGTTTTTTTTCCCCTTGCCTTTGGCCATAGACAATACTTGAATATCAGTCATGGGAAAAATTTTTGACTTCTAAATTCCATCTGTACAAATTGAATGTGGTCTTGGTAGACTTCTATCTCGCTTACCAGTTCATTCAAGCTACCTTATGTTTTGTAGTATGTTGGAGTTCGTGGCCTCAGCCCAACTCGTGGTCCCAGAGGCTATGGGAACACTCACACACACCAAATAGGTGCAGTATATTCTTATAAAACATGGAACAACCTTGCACTTGACTTTATGATTGAAGAAACAGAAATAAAAAACATAGGAGAAAGATCCAAGGAGAGAAGGTATAAGTTATAGGTAATGTCCTGCGATTGCAAAAATAATGCTTATCTATCTGTTTGGGTATTTATTTTGAAAACCACTAAAGAAGAAATTTGACAGAAAAGTAAAACAAACCATCCTGTCTCATATTTCCTTCCCACAAAGGCACTTTGAGGAGATAGCTTAAATACTGTCATTTGGAAAAGGAATGCCTTACCTCACCCAGGGGAGTGTTCCTGAAACTACAGAGCTAGGTCATCAATGTCGGCTGTTGGTATATATGTGCGCGCACACACACACACACACACACACACACACACACACACACACACAGAGTCAGTCAGTCAGGTGCTTACCTGTGTGTCAAGATCTTGAGTCTATTAGCAGTTGTGACCACAGAGTAGTGGCCTGGTGATAGCTCTGGTGATAATTGCACAATTTTGTGGCAGTAGCTGTAAAGTGGACTGAAAAGCATGGCGTTTCAAATTACATAAGCCAGCTGGGTCTGGTGGCACATGTCTGTAATTCCAGCACTTGTGAGGCTAAGGTAGGAGGATTATAAGTCTGAGTACAACACACAGTAACTTAATGAGAGCCTGTTTCAAAATTTTAAAAATGGAAAGGGCTGGGGGTATAGCTCAGAGGAAGAATACCCCTGAGTTCAATCTCCAGGACCAAAAAGATAAAAGAAAGGCAGAAATCACCTAAGATTTGGTTCAAAGGCTTACTCTGACTTCCTGTCAGCTTTACATCTGCTAGGAATTACTTTTGCCCCTTTCTGTCTTAGTGTCCCAATATTTGAAAGGGAACAAACATGACCAGCATGGAAGTTTTAAGAGAATGAGTTGTAATGAAAGTACTTCTAGCCCTAATTCTGTGAGAGCTTCTCTGTGAAAGGTAGCAATTATAATTCTGTGACATTTAATATGTCCCTCTAATTTTCTGATATATAAAATGGGGGGGGATTTTATCCCGTTTATTTACCCAACAAAAAGGTTATCAAGGTAATTATGTATGTCTATGTATTCGCTGGAGCACTTTTGTGACATTTTGGACAACTTTATGTAACAAAGTTCTGTTACACTTTAGACTCCCCCAAAACGAGTTAAGAGATTTTTATTTGAGTATGATTTAAATTGAGAGAAGGGCAGGACACAATGCAAGTTAGATACTAGTGGATAACCTGTTCTTTTAAAAATAATAATTTGTGTCAGGCGTGGTGGCGCCCGCTTGTAATCCCTGCACTTGGGAGGCGGAGACAGGAGGATCGCGCAGGTTCGAAGCCAGATGCGCTGGCTTAAGAGACCCTGTTTCCAAATAAAAAAGTATAAAAATAGGTCTGGGAGCATAGCCCAGAGGTAGAAGGGTTTCCAGGAATACCAGTACCACCAAAAAAATGTATTTTACCCAAATCTTAAAATACAACCAAATTTGAATACTCTTTGAAAAGTTTTTCTCATATTTTTGACAGACATGGTATTCTTACAGTATTTCTAGTCCAAGTGAAAATACTAAAAAAAAAAAAAAAAAAAAAAAAAAAACCTTTTAGGGGTAGACTATTTTATGAAAGTGTTGTCTTCTTTTACATTTGAGACTATGAATATATCAGTGAATTACATGTACCCAGTGCTTTTCACCACAGATTCTCACAGCCATTCGGAACCACCCAGCCTGAGGTCAGTGCACCTCTATTTACTGCTGTCCATTTGCTGCAGATACAGTCCTGCTGTTTAAGGTTTTGTATTTGAATTTCCTCTCACTTGTGAGTTCTGACTTCTTCCCTGCAGCCATTATGCTCAGACTTAGTTTCTGAGATAAAATGAAAGTGACATCATAGCCAAATAAATTCTATCCCAAACAGAGTTTGCATTCAAATCCTTTCTTTTCTTTTTTCTTTTCTTTTTTTTTTTTTTACCCTGGTGCACAGAACTGAAATGGAATGAATATTCAGCAACCTCAAGATTCCTATCATCCTCCTTTATTAAGTCTAAGAATATAGCCAATTCTGACCAGACACCCTCACCCTTGAATTCCTCTGGCCACTCCTTGGCCTATCTTACTTCTCCAGAGACACATCAACATCTCAAAGAAGGTATACTTAATCCCAAATCTAAATCATACCACCCAAATTTTACTTTCAAAGTAGAAGAGAAGAAATAAAAAGAGGAAAGTAATCTAAGTTTATTTTTCTCTGCCTTACTTTTTGTAGATGAAATCATTGGATGATATCTAAAACATTCCAAACATTCAATAAATATTTATTATGTGAATAAGTAAAACTGTATACAATAGGGGATAAAGAGGATTTTCTAAACGCTGGCCATGATGGGTTCTGGAAGTCCATTCCAAATTAATCTTATTATGTCTTTTTCCAAATAAAGAGGCTAGAAAGCAAAAAATGACATATTCTAGATTTCTTTGCTCATTGAGTGGTCAATGTGTTTAAGGTTCTACAAAGCCAATGCATTTATAAATGCATTAAGAGATTTTGATTTGAGGATGATTTAAGTTGAGAGAAGGGCAGGACACAATGCATTCATTTTGCTGGTAGATAATTATGAAAGTCAGTGCAAAACTGTGTTTCATGAATTCCTAAGTTGATGGTTTGTTTCAGGTTCAGCTGGAAGATTTCCTAGCACTGGTAAAGTTTTCTGGAAGTTAAGGCTAGTGTCCACTTCTACGATCTTCCTAATGATGGTGTGAGTCCATGAATACCTAATAAAAAGTCTACTTGTACATGAACTGTTGTCTGTAACCTAATCCATGGCAGCATGTCCATTGAAATCTATGATCTCTTTTATCTCCTTCCATCATTCCGCCTTCATTTTTATTTTTTTCTTATGTAATATGGTATAAAACATTTTTATTGTTTTAACTTAGAACTTAGAAAAATAAACTGGGGTTTTCCATCCATCAATCACGATTTGTCTTCAGTGTTTCTCCAGAGCCCAACAGCCCCTGAATATAACTAGAAGCATGAGTATGCATCCTTCACTATTTCATTGCTCTAACCTGTCTTCTATGCCACTTGAGGATAATACCTTTCTCGTGATTCTTCTTTCTACACAAGATCTTAATTCCTGCTGAGGCTGGTGTCTCCGTGAGCATCCACACTAGTCAAACTCTCAAAATGTACTGTGTTATGTGGTATAATCTCTTTAGTTGTCACACTGAATAATACAGCTGGAAGAATAAATGGAACAATGCCCTTCTTCTTTAATCTGTGACATGATTTGTAGCCAAAGCAAAATGGTCTATGCCAAATAAAAAAAAATGGCTTATGCCTCATATCTCATTATAACTTCCCAAAACACAGATTCCTTTTCTGAAACTTATGTATGGAGTCTGGAGGGGAGATATAGATCAGTTATTCCCTGGTGTCTTCTGCCATTTCTGTCCCCGAGCTTGTGCCACAGCATTATCTGCAGCCAAAAATAAGGCCCCCTAGACAAAATTAAATATTATCTAAGGCCCATTTCTCATTCATAGACCTCAGCAAAATACAAGCTTTAAACTCTAAAATCATCACTACTCACTCATCTGAATCTATGCTTTGTGCTGAGCTCCAGTGAACCTAAGGTGCATCTTCCATGTTCTCTTCCTTTAAGGATTCATCATTCAGTGGAGATACAAGCCAGCCATTGTTATGGTTACATAAATAATCTTCACTGAAGAGTCCACGTACTAATGTTCAGAATTTATGTAATTAAGTTATGGGTGTTGCAATCTCATCAGTAGATAAAAAAAAAGGAATGGTAGACAGGTATGGTGGCACACACCAATATTCCCAATATTTGGAAGATGGAGAAAGGAGAATTGCAGGTTTGAGTCCAGCCTCTCCAATTTAGTGAGGCTCTCAGCAACTTAGCAAGACATTGTTTCCAAATAAAAGATTAAAAGGGGAAGTGTATATAGTTCCAAGGTGGAATGCCTCTGGGTTCAATCTCTAGTATCTTTACCCAAAAGGTGGGGGAAGCTGAATAAATTTGGGAACCTCTGGGTTAGGTCATCTGCAATAACAAAGAAGATTGAATTGTCAGTTTAGAATCTCATTAATTAGGGATTTTTATCATATTCAAGCTATAACAATTTCAAGGGCATAAATAATCCTAGGTAAAGCCAATGCAAATAGAAGTTCAGGACTGTCAACCCAGTTTCAAGTCTTGTTCTTACTGTGTGTAGATATACTTTTGCACAGATTACATTATGATATGTCTAAGTTGTGAATGCAGAGACATTACTTATATGAAAGGCACTATTTCAACTTCAAACATTTATGTCTTACATTAAAATAATTATTTAGCTTAAAGGACATTTCTAGGCCTGATCAATGCATGAATTCCAGGTTTGTTTTCTGTAAGTAATTATAGAAAGGTTTGCAATAATGTGCTAAAAGCTTTCCATTTGTAGTGGCTCTTCTACCAAATTAGGCTCTAAGTAGATTCTGCTAGCACCAACATATCAGCCACCTCCAAGATATAGAATGAAAAGTTAAACATTAGTCTAGTTGTTGTGGATGACTGGCAAAGAGTTATTTTGGAGAGGGATGGAGAGCGAGCTGGAGAGAAAAAATGATTGCAGTTTGGGAGTATTATCATTTTTTCCATCCTCTCCTTAAGAAAGAGGGATGCTTTCCTTTCCCCACAAGTCAAAAGAGTGTGACTTAAAGAAATCACTTAAAGCTCACATGCATTCTCTGAAGTTGGCATGAAGGGAAGAAGAAAATATGGTGTGAAGAAGCTTTCCTCCCATGGGCTTCTTCCAAAAGGAACACCACCTAAGAGGTCTAACACAGCGATTCTCTGTGGGGTACCCTGGCTAAAGCTAGAAGCTAAAAAAAATGTTTTGAGAAATCAGCTGAAGGAATATTATTCTCAGAACTCTGTAGATAAGATTTTCAATGATCATGGCTCTAAACATTCACTAAAAGTGAGAGAGAGAGAGAGAGAGAGAGAGAGAGAGAGAAAGAGAGAGAGAGAGAAGGAAAAAGGAGGAAGAGGAAAGGGGAGAGGGGAGAGAGAGAGGAGAGAAAGAGAATTTGAATAAATCTGGAGCTCTGTTGTATGCATTGGGATCCAGGGTCAGAAACACAGAGGGAAGGCAAGCTCTCTACCCCTTGCATTTCATCTGCAGGACTGGGGAGTTAGGGGCAGTTTGTAAGCACACAAAAATGGGAAAGTGACAGGACAGAGAAATAACAAGCCCTTCTACTAGACTTTCAGACAAAAGTAGGGGAAGCAAGGTATTTTGAACATATGACATTTTAAAATTTGAGAATCTATAAGCATGCCTTTTACTATAATAAAATTCAATATAGGCTAACTATATCACTCAAGTAATTGGGAAAAAATAGACCACTGAGTAAATTGTATTGAGACAACTGGATATCTATATGAAGAGAAAATGAAACTCAGTGTTCATTTCACAACATATAAAATGTAAGGACATAAAGTACTAGATGAAAGTATTTTTTTTCTTTTTAAAATTTTTTATTGGTGCATTATATTCATTTATCATATTGGGGTAAAAAACTTGTGTGTACATACATGTACACATCACCCATTTAGCCCCTACCCAATTCCCACCCCATTCCCTCCCCATCCCTCCTTCCCTTGCTCGGCTTAGTGGTTGACTTCAATATGTTTAAGTACATTGTGTGTTTTAGAGAATTTCTTTCTTCCCCCCTCCCATCCCCTCCCTTCGGTTGTCTTGTTTGCTCCTCTATAAGGATTTCCTTTTTCATCTAGAGTTCCTCCTCCTTAGCTTTCACATAGGGAAAACATCTGATTTCTTATTTTTTGTGACTGACTAATCTCACTTAGCATAATGTCCTCCAGTTCCATCCATTTCCCTGAAAATGATGTAATTGAGTTTTTTTTTAATGGCTGAGTAAGATTCCATTGTGTACATACCCCACAGTTTTGTAATCCATTCATCTGTTGATGGACATCTTGGCTGGTTCCATAGTTTGGCTATGGTGAATTGTGCAGCTATGAACATAGATACACATGCATTAGTTTGGTAGTTTGGTTTCTTTACACAGAAGTGGTATTGCTGGATCAAATGGTAGATTTGTTCCCGTTCTTCTGAGGATTCTCCATACTGTTTTATCAAATGGCCAATAAATGCATGAAAAAAAATGCTTAGCATCATTGGCAATCAGAGAGATGCAAATCAAAACTACCCTGAGATTTCACCTAACTCCAACTAGAATGGCAATCATTCAAACCACAAACAACAAATGCTGGCAATGATGTGGAGAAGTGGGAACTCTAGAACATTGTTGGTGGGATTGCAAACTAGATGAAATTAGAAGTGATAATTTTTTATGATATTTAAGAAGAGAATGGTTGTTTTACCTTTTAACTTTATTTTAATATTATTGTTAATATCTAAATATAGGTGTCTTGACATTTGTCTGTTTCTTCTAGGTTTCCTGTTTTATTTGGGTATGAGTTTTAAAAATAGCTTCTAATGATCCTCTGGATTTCCACACTGTCTGGTGATATCTCCTTTTTTATTTATTGTATTAGTAATTTGGATCATTTCTCTTTTGGTTAGATTGGCTAAAGAATTATCAAGCTTATTTATCTTCTCAAAAACAGTTTTTTGTTTTATTCATCCATTGTGTTTTTTATTCTCTATTTTACTGATTTTGGCTCTGATTTTATTTCCTGACTTCTGCTAGCTTTGGAATTATTTTGTTTCTGTTTTTCTAGGATCTTGAGATGAATCATTAAGATGTTTATTTGAAGTCTTTCTGTTTCTATTTCTGTGGGCACTCAATGCTATAAATTCCTCTTTAAAAATTGGCTTTATAGGAAACCAGATGTGGTAGCACATACTTGCAATCCCAGTAATTTGGAGGCTTAGACAGGAGGATCACAAATTCACAGCTAGCCTCAGCTACTTAGTGAGGCCCACCACAACTTAGACCATATTTCAAAATAAAGAATAAAAAATAGGGGTAGGGGTGTAGCTAGTATATAGAATGCCCTGGGGTCCAATCCCCAATACCACAAAAAAATTTTAGAAAATATAAGAAAATGACAGGCTCCATAGTGTCCCAGAGATTGTGTTGAGTTGTATCTCCATTTTTACTTGATTCTAGTAATTTATAAGTTTCTCTCCTTATTTCTCCTATAATTTTGACTTCATTCCAAAATGTATCATTCAGTCTTCATGTATTAATTCCTCTGGATCTTCCTGCTATTGATACCTACTTTCATTTCATTAAGATCTAGAAATGATGCAAAAAATCACATTAAATTTCTTAACTTGTGGCCTAGAATGTGAGCTATTTTGGAGAAGCTTCCATAAGCAGCTGAAAAGAATATAAATTTAGTTGTTATTGGATGAAATACTCTATAAATTTTTGTTAGGTCCCTCTGGTTTATGGTGTTCTTTAAGTCTGAACAGTCTTTACCGATCTTTTGTCTGGATACCAATCTAGAGGCACATGAGGTGTGTTGAAGTCTCCTAGTATTATTGTATTCGTTTATCTGAATTTTAATGTAAATTAGTGTTTGTTTTCTGTAAATGTTGGGCATAAATGTTTACTATCATTATATCTTCTCTAGATGGGAGTGGTGGTGCACGCTTATAATCCCAGCATTCAGGAGGCTGAGACCGGAGGATCACGGTTTGCAGACAGCCTCGTCTACAGCCCTCCACAACTTAGTGAGACCCTGTTTCAAAATAAAGAATAAAAAATATAGCAGGAGCTGTAGCTCAGAGATCAAATGCCCCTGGGTTCCATCCGCACCCCACCCCCAAATATAGGGGTTAGGGTTAGAAGATATATGCATATATCTTCTTGATGGATTTTTCCCTTTACCAGTGAGAAATGATCCCTTGTCTTTTCTGATATATTTTGGCCTGAAATCGGCTTTGTCAGGTATGAGAGTAGCTCCCCCTCCTTGCTTTTGATCACTGTTTGCATCTGTTTACATCCTTTCACCTTTACCCTACTTATATCTTTGAGGATGAGGTGATTTTTCTCACAAGCAGAATATAGGAGCCTTTTAAGTTTTCATCTGGAGAAAGATAAGTAAGTGCCTACAGATTAATTTAAAGCAACAACTGTGAAAAATAATGAGTTGCTTTCTGCTTGCATCTGAACAAGTTTTGATTACTCATTAAATAGTTTATACATGTGCATCAAAATATTCTTACTTTCTTAATATGTATACCCAAGGGGTATGTCTGTATTCATATCTATAAATTTTCTCATTTCTTTCCCTTCCTTTGGGGAAAATTAATAATTCACATCATGCTTGAGAAACTATCCAGTTCCTTAAGCAAGAAGGAACTTGGGAAAAGAGCATTATTTCTTAATGTTATATGTAATTTACTTTCCACTTATGAGAAAGTGATTTCTTAACTGAGAAAATAAAATGAGCCTTGATTAAAAATAAATGCTGGATAATTTGAACTTTAATTGAGCAAACCTTATAGAACTCAATAAACATTAAGACATTCATGAAACATGAATATTATCTTTTTTTTGTGTGTGTGTGTGGTACTGGGGATGGAACCCAGAAGCTTTCTACCTCCAGGCTACACTCCCAGACCATTTTTTTTTTAATATTTTATTTGGGAACAGGGTCTCACTAAGTTGCTGAAAGCCTCACTAAGTAGCTGAGGCTGGCTTTGAACCCATGCGATCCTTCTGTCTCAGCTTCCCAAGTGCTGGGTTTGCAAGCATGCGCCACCACGCCCGGCCTGAATATTATCTTTTTTCACAGGTAAAAAAGAGGATTCAGTCTGAAGATGATTTATCACCTATCCTCAGTCAGCTTTAATAGAAATAGAGCTCATTATTTCTTTGATTTCTAAACATGGACACCAAGTATAGTTTAAGTATATACCATTTATGTTCAATAAAAAATTGTTTAAAAATAAATAAATAAATAAAAATGTACTACAAACAGATATACTCACATGCACAATTCTCTAATGCAAGTTTGATAAAAGTGGTTTCTTAGAGATGATTTTCAGTTGTTGGGCTCTTTTGAGCTTCTTTGTCAAAGAGATTAGATGCTCTTTAGGCTGAAGGGTTCAATGGCCAGCACCAAGGCATCTCCCACTGGAAAAGGTGCCTGTCACTATCATCATGGCATCACACTTCCTCTGACTGTTCCGAAGTTTCTAAAAGAAAATGATCCCCTCTTCTTCAAAAAGAAACTAGCAAAATCTATTTGGAGAGGTACAAGAAAAGTGCTAATTATTCATGTAGAAACTGACACAAAAGGCAATCCCAAGTGAGAGAAATAAAAGCATTTTTGTTACTATAGCTTGAAAATGAAGATTGGTAAAGGGATTTCGGACCTTGATGTAGATGGCTTTTATTTAGGTTTGTTAGACATTATTGATGTCAATATTGACTAATAGGCAAGGGTAGCAAGCCCTACAGATTTACTATCTTCAAAACAATACAGAATGATAAAAAAAAGAATGGGAATTTCAACTTTAAAAGTGTATAGATTTAAGGAAAATACTTTAAGTCCAATGTTATAAGAAAAATCAAAAGTGAGGAAGGATTGAATGTATTCTGCTTTTTACCCAGTCCTCCTTATCATAGCATAGAACTTCATGTATAATATATGCAATATGAGAGAAAAGGAATGATTATTTAACTGACTATAAGATTTCCGTTTTCCCCAGTTTTTCAGGTTACTTTTGTAATGACCAGTATCCTTTACTCATAAAAGTTAATAAAATGGACATTATGGAGCAAAACCCTTATCACCTGATAATTATTTAAATGTGCCTGTCTTAGATTCAAACTAGGATAAGGGTGCCAAAGAAGCTATTGTGCAAGGCAAGATTTGGGGTTTTTGATTAATGGTGAACCAAATGTGGTGGAAGCAGATTATAATATGTGATCACATATTGGCTGAACAGATGCTTAACTAGAAGGTAGCATCTGAACGCCCTACTTATCATTCACAACTCCAATTTAACAACATAAAAAGCCCTCCAGAAAAAAAAAAGAAGTTTGGGGCATATTATTATCTCCATCATATGCACTAATGCTTTTTTAAAAAGTAGAAAAAAGTGTAAATAACCTGTTAAAGATGTGAGACTTTAGTGACTTAGGAACACTAGCTAAATGACTCTCTATCAAGTCTAGGTTAGAAGCCACTTTAGGTCTCCTATTTGGGTCCCTTTATTTGCTGACTACATTGCATTCACCTCAGTCAGGCTTCCCCCAAATGGTGCCTCCTTCCTTCTGAATCCTTCTGTTTACTCATGGGGAAGTGCTCTAACTTTATCTCTCACATTTCAATATGCTTTAATCCTTACAGTTTGTTCTCTTCCCAGAAAGTTTGTACAAATATTGACTGAGAATATATCAGAATTTTGTGTTTGAAAATGTGGAGAAGTGAGATGTGGGTGAGACAAATAGCAAATTTAACAATATTTTGAATTGGGTCATAGATTATGACTCTGCCATGCAGAGTGAGGACATAGGGACACCAGGAATGAATATACACAGTCCTATCCCTTCAGTTAGGTTAGTCAAGTCGTGCATACACTGGCCATGCAATCATTGTCCATGCCTATATGTCCATCTGTGCATTTATGTGCTTGTGTCTATATGCACCTCAGAATTAATAAGCTTATGTTTTATTCCATGGTTATTAAAGATTTGTTTGTCAAAGTTCCCTCATGGAGCAGCAACCAGAACCTCTCCATTCCACAATGCTCAGAAACTAGACCAGGGCTATGATGATGGAGGTCCATGGACGAGTAGTAGGGGGTTATCGCTTCCAAGGGAAAAAGCATTCACTGTCTCATCGCATGTTTGTTGCTTGGGTGTTCACTGTGCCACATACGGAAAGAGACCTTGGATAGCCTGAATGTGCAGAAGGGGTCCTAAAAGTCTGCAGGGAAGGCACCAACAGCCTAATTGAACTTATAATGACCAGCTGCTGAGTCACCACAGAGTCCATCAGCCTCCTGCCAAACTTGCAAGAAAACATAAAAACTAAAGGTCACAGCAGTTCAGAAGAGTGGGGCTGAAACATTTTCCTGACCAAGCTTCATTAAGGAAAGTAAAGCCATCTGTGAACAAACACTGATCAGTGGTCAAGCCAGAATGTGTTCTTGTATATTCCCTGGTTAATTGTCATGATTTATTTAACTGCGAAGTGATTTAGTTTATATACCAGTATGATGGAAGGTTTCTACCAGCAACCTCCTTTTTTGCCATGAGCCTCAAAGAGAGAATGTAGAAAAGGTTTGAATACCTTTAAGTCACACAATTGTGATGATCGCTGTCGAGTCAATGCTGAGGCAGAGACAGGCCACTCCTGATTGTGTCTCCATTTATCCTGACTATTGGCAGAGAGGAAGGAGGAGGTTACCTATTGGCTTCATATAAAAGGATGGTCATAAACTGAGTCAATGCCTAATAGACGAGATCAATAAAGTGCTGGGTGCATGGTGATAATAACAGTTTACGGATGTGCCAAAGCCCATGAGTCATCATCATTAATTTAGCTCCACATGCATGTAAACAGAATAATAGGATTTAGGCAGGCCCACGAGGGAAAGATCTATCATATTGATCGAGAGCAGCAGGCAGAAAGATGGACTTTCAGGTCTCGTGGCTGAGAGTGTTATGATGCAGAGAAAGGCAATCAATAGATCCTGCTTGTCTGACTGGACTGCCCTCTGCTTAGAGCACAGCCTGGCCTCAAGACCTCCTTCCTTCTACTTTAGCCCAAGACACAGTATTCAGCACCCCACAGCCTGCCCAGCCCCTGGGGTGGGCTTCTACTCGACTCCCAAGACCACATCTCTGTTTCGTACTTTGTGCTACTGTGCAGAACAATGCTTTTGTTCTTTGAGCTTGAATCTCTGGAATCTGTCAGCAAATTTAATATCTATTTCTTCTATGAATGAGGCTTTGCCTTTGGTATATGTTATTCTTATATTCTGGAATATAACAGATTATATGGAATATAACAGATGGAAATCTGTTATCTGAGCTGCAGTCAAGTGGTCAGGTTTTTACTTAAATGTAGCCATGCCTGCCCGCATGCAGGCCCCCATGTCACCTGATACTAATTCTCCATCACCAAGTTCTTGCCACTGGTTTGTGGACTGCTTTTCCTTCCAGTAGAAATGCAGAGGCTCACTGCTTGTGTAGTACCACTTGCAGTTCAGAACTACTCTGACCAGGTGCTGTAGTCTATATGCTGTTTAGATGGCCGCTCAGGTTCCACAATAAGTTGCTTACCCATCAATGAAACAGGAAGCCAGAATTGGCATAGTTTGCTGGCCAATCCCCACATCTCCCATCATATTTTCCTATCATAAAGTATGATGAGATGAAGCCAGGCATGGTGGCGCACTCCTGTAATCCCAATACTTGAGAGGTGGAGACAAGAGGATTAAAGGTTCAAGGACAGTCGCAGCAAGTACTGAGATGGTCATCAACCTGTTTCAAAATAAAATAGAGATTGGTGTATAACTCCAAGTTAGAATGCCCCTGGGTTCACTACTCAGAAACACACACACACACACACACACACACACACGCACACGCACACGCACACTGATGATATGTAGAAGATGCAAATTGGTTTTCTGTTTTTCTGTTTTAAGGAACATTAATAATACCAACTGCACTTGAATACATTTACTTAAAGAATATCTTTTTGGGGGACTGGGGGTGGGTACTAGGGATTAATCCCAGGGGCATAATACCTCTGAGCTATACATAATCCCTTTTTATTTGGAAACAGGGTTTTGCTAAGTTGCTGAGGCTGGACTCTATCCTGTGATTTTTCCTGTCTCTGTCTCCCTAGTACTGGGATTATAACCATGTACCACGTCTAGCTTAATGAATAGATCTTATTGGCCATTACATGCAAAGTGTTTAAATCAGAGCAGAAAGAGCAAAATAGATTCTCATTTTCATAGAACTTATGTTGTTTTTACTTAAGTTTGTTGTTAAAAGCGTATGTTTTGTTTGTTTGCTTGTTTGTTTGCATGTCTGGGGATGGAACCCGGGGCATTCGACCTCAGAGCTACACCCCCTGCCCTATTTTTTTTTAATTCTTTATTTTGAAACTGGGTCTCACTGAGTTGCAGAGGGCCTCACTAGGTAGCTGAGGCTGTCCGCAAACTGATCCTCTGGTTCCAGCCTCCCAAATGCTGGGATTACAAACGTGCACCACCACGCCCAGCTAAAAGCTTACATTTTTAAGATTTATAACAAATTTGAAAAACTTTATTAAAATTATTTTAAATTGACACATTAAAAACTACACATTTATGGTGTGTGTGTGTGTGTGTGTGTGTGTGTGTGTGTGTGTAACTAGGGATTGAACCCAGAGGCTTTCTACCTCTGAGATACATCCCCAGCCCGATTTTATTTTATTTTGTTTTATTTTATTTTATTTTTATTAAATTTTGAAACAAAGTCTCATTACTTTTATGAGGGCTTTGCTAAATTGCTGAGGCTATCCTCAAATCTATGTTCCTCCTATCTCAGCTTTCCAAGTACTGAGATTACAGTTGTTCTTTGATACATGTATATATTGTGTAATATGCAAATAATATTAAACAGATCATTTTCTCATACATCTGTTATTTATGATGAAAATTTTTTTCCTTTTAGCTTTTTAAAAATATGCACTACATAATTGCTATCTGTAGTCACTCTACTATACAGTAACAACCACAATTTCTTGGTATTTTATATTTGTAGCTTAGTCCTACTGATCAGCCTCCCCTTATTATGTACTTCATAGCCTCCCCAGCCTCTTGTAATGACCATTTTATTCTCAACTTCAATGAGATTGATGTTTTTAGATTCCACATATGAGTAAGATCACGTGGTACTTGTTTTTTTGCATCTAGATTATTTTACTCAATTTAACAATTTCCAGTTCCATCCAGTTGTCATAAATGACAAGATTTCATTCTTTTTATGGGTGAATAGTATTCCATTGTGCATGCATGCCATATTTTTTATTAATTCATCAACTAATGGATATTTAGATAGTTTCCATACTTGACTGTTATAAATAGTGCTCCCATAAACATGGAAGTACAGATGTTCTCTTCAACATATCGATTTTTGGATATGTTTAATTTTTTTGATATTAGGTTTAATTCTTTAATCTACTTTGAGTTGGTTTTGTAACTGGTGAAAGACAGATATCCACATGTAGAAGCTTAAGCCAGACCTCTAATTTTCACAGCCCCTTTTATTGAAAAGATTCTCCTTTCTCCAACATATATTCAAACTTGTTGAAAATCAGTTGTCCATAGATGCATAGATTTATTCCTAGGTTCTCTATTCTGTTTCCTTTGTTTCTGAGTCTGTTTTTATGCCAATACCATATTTTTTAAATTACTCTAGCTTTGTTGTATATTTTGAAGACAATGAACAGGTGTGTATGCATGTGTGTATAGGCATGTGCATATCTACACATTCACATAGCATTATCGTTGTTGAAACAGTGTGTTAGCTTTCTTTCTTTTTATATTTATTAATTAATTTATTTATTTTTATTTATTGGTACTGGTTACTAGGGATTGAACCTGGGGTATTATACATCTGAACTATAAGACCAGTCTTTATTTTTAAATAGAGTTTTGCCAAGTTGCTGAGGCTGATGTTGAATCTGAAATCCTCCTGTCTCAACCTCCTAAGTACTGGCCTTACAGGTATGTGCTACCATCCTTGGTGGTGTGTTAGTTTTCGGTTACTGTAATGAATATCTGAGATCAGCAGCCTATAAATAAGTTGGCTTTGTTAGTTTTGGGCTGGTGATGAAGCAGCTCCTTATAGCATGGAGCGCATAGCAGAGAAAGCTGCCACGTACCTCATAAAGTCCAAAAAACAGAGAGAGAAAGGAAGAGACCAATTACTAAAACTCTATTGAGGGCATGACCTCAGTGAGTAGAAATCTTCCTCTAGGCCCCAACCCCTAAAGGTTCTACCAATTCCAATAGTGTCTTGTGGCTGGGGACCAAACCTTTAACACATGAGCCTTTGGGGGACATTTATCCAAACCAGATTGTGGGTTGGCATCCAACAAAAGCCACTATGAGTTATAAACAGCTCAGTGTAGATATAAGGGTGACATGATAGAACTACTTCAAATTAGGGGGTTGAGAAGCCTTTCTGTGGCAGTGACACTTGAAGTAGAAACTGACTAAAAGAACCAGCTATTAGATGATCACATTTCCAGTGGGTGTGTATGGGGTGGGGGAAGCTGGACAAAGGTCCAAAAACCAGAAATGAGCCTGAAAGTCTAATATTGAGACAAATTCTTAGGAGGACTGGAGATAGTATATGGGAAGAAAGTGGCTGAAATAAGTTTAGCAATATTGGCAGAGGCCAGATCTTGTATAGCTTTTCAAAGGAAGGAAAAGTGTCTGAGTTTAACATAGATACCGTGGGAAGGTATTTGAGGTTTAAAGAAGAGGAGGACACTGAACTGAGTTAGATCTCAAAATAAACATACTGCTTCTGGGCAGACAGTAGATTTCTGTGGAAGGTCATAAGAGTGGCTGGAAGTTGATCATTAAGTGGCTCTTGGAGGTGTCAAATAAGAGGGGCAGTGGTTTGGTCTAGATTGTGTAAGTCCAAATGAAGTGAGATACATGCAGAACCCATAGAACTTGCAGAAGGACTTAATGTAGGAGCATGAATCTTAGATTTTTATCTTGAGTGAAAGGCCTGATTTCAGTGCCATTTTCTGAAGATGGGGATGACCGAAGGGAAAGACAAATTGACAAAGAAAATCAAACATGCCACTGAGTCCTTTTATAGATGGTGTAAAATGAGAAGTAGGCAGTGAGGTACACAATTTGAAAGTATTGGAAAGAATTTAGGGCATGAGATGGAGACCTGAGAACCAAGTGCAGAGATGGTATCACCAGGCTTGGGAACAAAGGAGGTCACATGAGTGAGTGTGAACAGAGAAGCCAAAAGGCCAGGAGAGAGCCCTGAGGCACTATAATCTTTTGAAGCTTAGGAGGAGGAAAGAAGCTGGGAAAAGAAGCTGCTAGTCATCAGGAATATAAAGAAAAGTCATTTGGGAAGTCTTTATCCTGAGTGAGGTCGCATGCTAGTTATTACCATAGTTTAACCACTTCAATCTTCAATTTAACTTCCACAACTAGTTAGAAAATGAAGACTGGTCCTACGCTGTCTCTATCATAACCCAAGCCTTACTAATTTCCAGCATGTGACTTTGGGCTGATCAGTTAATCTCTCTGTGACTCAGTTTCTTCAACTATATAATAGTTATAAAAATATCTATCTCATAGGCTTGGTGATTGGATTAAATGAAATTATCTATATATGGATACACACTTGTATGTATAAATACAAATTAGATAGATAGATAGATAGATAGATATAGATATAGATATAGATATGTCTCTTAGAACAATGCCTGATACATAATAATCACTCAATAAATGTGCACTGGCAATTGATAAATGAGTGTAATCATCTGTAGTCAACGCTCCAGTGGGACTTAGAGAAGTTTGTGTACGTGAGTATCACAAATGCAGTGCATGGTAAGGCCAGGGTTGATACAACTCTGTTTGATCCCAAAGGTTGTACTTTTTCTACTTTCCCCTCTTTTAGGCCTTTTAAAATAATAATAAGCTGACCCCTAACCAAGCCACAATTTTTTATCAGCCATACTGCCACCATGTAAAAAACAAATGTTTTATTGCAGATATTCACTCAAATTCATCTCTCTAACCACATCTTTTTATAAGAAGTGCTGTTAGTCAGATTCACTATGCTTACTTTCTATTTTGTCTGTAAAGTGGCTAAGGGCACTTTCTCATGCAAAGAAGAAAAGAGTTAGAATGAAGCAAAAATGCCCATGCAACCAACAAACCAAATTATCTGTCCTTGTATAAAAGCATACTATGTTCGCCGTTAATACAAGTGTCAGAGTACTTTTTAAAAGCAGATTTTAGGTTTGCAGAAAGCCTCAGCTATTTAGTTAGCTCCCTGCAACTCAGTGAGACCCTGTTTCAAAATAAAGAATAAAAAATAGGGCTGGGGTGTAGCTCAGAGGTAGAATGCCCCTGGGTTTCATTTCCAGTACCACAATAAATAAATAAAATAAATAAATAAATAAATAAAGGCAGATTTTATTAAGTGCCAATTTTTTTACATCAAATGAAATAGTCCATTTCAGTAAAATAATTTTAAAAGGAAATCTAGTTCACTTAATTTCAATGAAATAAACCAATTCCAGTCAGGCTAATTAAGTGTTGTCAAACAAAAGAAATAGGAACCATCTTCAATAAATAGAGAATGATTTTGTATTTAACATATCCATTGTTTATCCATAAATTGATGCTTTTAATTATTTGAGAGCAATTTATTTTCTTCGGCAAATTAAATTTTCCTCCATGTAAGTGTTAAGACAATTTTATTGGCAACATTTTTTTTATAAGCAAAGCTAGCTTGAGTTTAATCCCTATCCAAATTAATGAAAGTTTCTTTCACTTATGAGACACTAAATTTTTTCTACTAGTGTTAAAATTAGGCTCTATTACTAAAGTTGTAGAAAGAGAAGAATGTCTTTTCTATAACTTCAATATCCAATTAATATAAGTTATGTGTAATGTTACTTTGGAAGAAACTGGAAAGAACATCCACCACTGTAGCAGCAAGAAGTCTGTCTTGGGCTTCAAATCCTTTTGAAATTTTTAATTCTGTCTAAATATACCATTGTGTGTTGCATATCACAGACACTGTGGTAAGTGTGTGTTTGTGTGTGTGTGTGTGTGTGCGTGTGCATGTGTGCATGTTACTGGGGATCAAACTCAGGGACATTTTACCTCTGAGCTACACCCTCAACCCTTTTTATATTTTTGTTTTGAAACAGAGTTTCTTTAAGTTGTTGAGAGTCTTGTTACTTGCTGGGGATGTCCTTGAACCTGTGATCCCACTGTCTCAGCCTTTCACGTACTGAGATTATAGACATGTACCACTATGCTTGGCCACAGTCTTACTAAATGTTGAGAGGAACAAAAGAAAGAAGAGAGGAAGGAGGGAGTAGGAAGGAGGACGGACAGGAACTCCTGGATTAGAGGTTAGTTTGGAAGTGCTAGATTCTTTCTGAACAAGCTCAGTCACCAGAGACCAGCTGCTCAACAGTGAAGTTTCCAAAGTTAAGATGTTATGCTCTGTTGAAATTCACCCAAGAATCACACACCTTTTTGCTGAGGAGTCACACCAGCTGTCCTGTCCAAGGACTAATAACATTTATTCCTGTAGGCTACATCCATATGTGAAGAGGCAGAAGAGAGCATTTCAGAGCTGGTTAGTCAACTTTAAGTTATGCTCAGCGCACTGTATCGGGAATACAAAAGCATTTTCCAGATGGCATCATAACGTCGGTTCATTTTTGCAAAGCACCATCTCATTTTTGAGAAATAGCCCCTTGTTTTTCATTCCCCTTGGTTGTTTTAGAATTGCTTTTTCTTGCCATAAATGCTACACTTAAACTAGAGGACTGGGTACGATGTCTGCTATATATTTTGAAAAATGTCTAACAGGCTGTGCATGTTCAGATCTGAATTGACTAGGAGGAGGGTAAGATATTGTCTTAACCACTGGCCAGGCCATCAAAGAGACAGAGTGCCAGATGGATGTAGGGATTCTACTTTCAGTGTTAATGATATAACCTTGGGTGATTCACCTAATGATGCTACATTTTAAAGTCTACATCTGCATGAAAGCTTTTCTAACTGTCAGAAATTATTTTATGACTTGGGCAAAGACCACTATCATCTGAGTTGTTTCTTTACTTATCTACATAAACCCTCTGTTATAGCCAAATTATTCAACTTTCCTTCCCTTCTCCTTGTGCTGGTCCAAATGCATGTTTTTCATCAAGCTCTCTCCTTGGCCTAGAATATACTTTCCCTTTCCCCTGCCTACCCAAAGCCTAGTATCCTTTGAGGCCCTGGTCAACCCTCCTTCTCAGCTAAGACATTCATGTATCCATGCTATTTTTTAAGGGATTTGCATGTATATGCTCATTTAGTCATTAAACAACCTTATAAAGTAACCATTATTGTATCTATTTTATAAATGAGAAGACGAGAATAGTAAAATGCTTATTGTTCCAAGGCCCAAAGGTGCTATCAGAACCCAAATTTGAACTCAGGCCTCTGGGTCACAATGAGTTTCTTCCAATACTCTATTCAGTCTCCTGGTGACATTTTTTATGTCATTTGCATTTATTTATTACTGTTGTTTTATACCATTTTAATGCAAAGGTCTGTGTCTTCTTAATGAAACATAAGTACATTGAAGAAAAAAATAATATTTTTACATTTCTCATACTTGAAT
Organism: Muscardinus avellanarius; assembly: GCF_963383645.1. Classification (NCBI taxonomy): domain Eukaryota; kingdom Metazoa; phylum Chordata; class Mammalia; order Rodentia; family Gliridae; genus Muscardinus; species Muscardinus avellanarius. Next base: position 149,745,380 of record NC_137786.1, read on the forward strand.
ATAAATTCCAAGAGACCAGAAAATTTGACTCTTGTATTCACTGATCCCACTCCAGCACATGGGGGAGTACCTGATGCATAATTAGAAACAATTAATACTTACTGAATTAATTTCAGCATGTCTCTCCCCTAGTGTCTGGTCTTTCATGTAGCAGTTCAAAATAAATATTCCTCTGGCACAGTAAAACTGACCCTTCATAAATACATTTAGATTGAATCATTTTGGATATTTACAAACCATGTTCCTTTTCCGAAAGGTCTTTTTCCGCTTTCTCATATTGACCTATCTACTCAGCCTTGACTGTTCTCTGATCATTTGTTGAGTATTTACCCTACCTTTGGTTTCTTATCTGATACTACACACTGTCATGTTTGGCTCTTGATATTAAAGTATAAGAAGTCACATTCTAAAAACTTACCACCATATATATTGCCTATGGAACCTAGGGGAATTCTACCTCTGAGCTATATACCCCCAGCCCTGTTTTCATTCTTTATTTTGAAGCAAGGTCCGCAAAGGGTCTCACTAAGTAGCTGAGACTGGCTCTGAACCTGCAATCCTCCTGTCTCAGCCTCCCAAGTACTACTTTATTTTATTCTCTCAGAAGAATGTGTATTCCTAATCACATTTTATTAGTATATAAAATAGGGCTCTGAGAAATTATGCTCAGTTGCTGAGGACCACAAATCTAATAAAGTGATGATTTAAGATTCTAGCCCAGGCTCTAAACCACTGAGATCTTCTACGTCCAGGGAGCTTGTGATGTCCTGGAAGATGCTGTATATCTTTGCCAGCTGGCACCATCAAATCAGACAAATCTCAACAGTTAAGTCAGATACAGTGAATAATAGGGCTACATTTTTGAGGGTTGACTACTGGGAAAACTTCAAAATCACTGATGGCCACACAAATACCAATTATTTCTGGGTGTTTTCTTGACATAATTTTTAGACATGTAGTTACAGTTCTAATTCTGAGTGATGTTATTTTGTCAGTGAGAACTAGCTTCTATTCATTAGTAGAAGAAAATCATTAATATGTAACATTATTATCTCTAAGTTCACCCTAGTAAAGGCCAGTTGGTACTTATTAACATTTGAAATATGCATAGTATTTTGCTAGGCATTTAACAAGACCTCATTATTTAATGTTGGCATTAGTCTTATTTGGCAGTATGTCAAAGCTTTTTTTTTCCCCAAGAAATAAAAATAAGTGACTTAGTAGTGTGTGAGCAAATTACAATAAAATAGGATGTCTAAGCATTTTCAATAATCCTTACAGTTTTGTAGCTGGTGAGGGGCTAGTAGTTCTTCTGTCTTTAAAATAAACTGAATTTAGCTGGGCGTGGTGGCGGAGGCTTGTAATCCCAGCATTTGGGAGGCTGAGACCTGAGGATCGCAGTTCGTGGACAGCCTCAGCTACTTAGTGAGGCCCTCTGCAACTCAGTGAGACCCGGTATTCAAAATAAAGAATAAAAAATAGGGCAGGAGGTGTAGCTCGGAGGTTGAATGCCCCTGCATTCCATCCCCAGACCCACTAATAATAATAATAATAATAATAATAATAATAATAATAATAAATAAAATAAACTGAATTTAGAACTTTGGCTTTAACCTAATTTTATTTGGGCAAGTCTTGCCACACCAACACAAGTACCTTTCAAGAGAAAATATAGCCAAGCATGGTGGCACATGCCTGTAATTCTAGTACTTGGGAGGCAGAGACAGGAGGATTTCAGGTTAGAGATAAGTCTCACCAATTTAGCCAGACTCTAAGCAGTTGAGTGAGATGTTGTATTTGTTGAAGGTAGAATAGACAAAGGGAGATTGCTCTAGCTTGCAAATAAAAGTATTCTGATGCTATTTTTTTCTCTTCTACCTACTATATGTCATACTGGATATATTCCTTATAAAATACATTTTAGTCAATTTTAAGTTGAGGTTACATAACCCAGAGAATTTGAAAGAGATAAAAACATTTACTAAGTACGTGGACTTTCTTCAGTCAAATCATAATGAAAATACTTGGTAGAGGACAGAGAGACAGTAACATGCTTCTGTTTTCTCCACCCTAGCTTCAATGCAGCTCAGTAATAAGTGCACAGCAAGCTGAGAATTAAAATCACAATACCTGTTAAGTAGTTCAATTCCAGATGATTCAGAGAAAAAAGAAGGAACTCGGTTTAGGAAATAGTATTATGATGGTGATTCCATTGTGATGCTAATAAATCAGTAGCTTTTGACAAATTTAAGTAGGAAGCTGGCTCTTATCTTATGGTAGGAGACTAAAGTCTCTTAATCTGCTAGCTCTGAATCATGGCTTGGAAGAAGATTAAACAATGTCTCTATTTTCCAGCAAATCAGTAATTAGTGATAAATTATTTATATGCCTGCAGATTGCCCCTGGCTTTCACTTTGGGTATATGAACTATAAGCAGATAAGTCTTTTAAAGGGATATCTGGTGTTCTTTATTAGCAGAAAGGATATATTAAGCATTCTCTGGACAGGCATTAGGCCTCTATTCTGTGTTAAGTTCAGTATACATTGCTAAGATGCATCTGATATGATCCTTACCTATAAGGAACTCACCATTTAATGGAATAGAAAAATACATCAGCACTTAATTTCAGTATGCCACCCAATATCATTCTTTGTCAAAAATATTGTAACCAGAAGAAGTAATATGGAAAACATAGCAATATCCTCAAATGTTAGATAAGGACAGTTATAGAATAAAAATTTATTAAATAATGGTAATTAGAAAATATAGAATTGGCTGGGCGTGGTGGCGCACACTTGTAATCCCCGCACTTGGAGACAGGAGGATCGCATGGGTTCAAAGCCAGCCTTAGCTACTTAGTGAGGCTCTCAGCAACTTAGTGAGACCCTGTTTCCAAATAAAATATTTTTTTAAAAAATGGTCTTGGAGTAAAGCCTGGAGGTAGAAAGCCTCTGGGTTCCACCCCCAGTACCACCAAAAAAAAAAAAAAAAAAAAAAATATATATATATATATATATATATTATATGGGAATCTCAATACAGAAGGAGGGGAAGAAAAGAACTGGCCTGAGGTTAGAGGTGGGGGGGGGATGGAGCCTGGCCAAGGAGAGCAGACACAGGGAGGTTTTACAAAGGAAGGAATCTAGGGATCTCACTCTGGCCTACACTAGACACAGCAAGCTTCACCTCCTAGAGGAAGTCAGCAGCCGCAGACCACAATGCTCCCATCCCTAGAGGCCTCTGGGTAAGACAACAGACGCCTAGGTCTCCTCCAAGGCATCATGCGCGAGGGGACCTGGGCAGGCTGGGAGTAAGGCCATGGCCTCCTCCTACAGCCTCTGGTCCTCATCCATGGGCTGCATTCCTGAGCCTTTACTAGGCATGTGTGACACACAAAAGATGGTGGGATGCATCTTGCATCTGCCTTAATTGTACATCAGTCCTTGTCCTTATTTGAAATGCATAAGGATGACTCTTCTGGTGGTGAGTACTTTGTACTCCTAATTTGGCAGAAAGGCTACTGAGGATTGAACCTTTGGGTGTTATATCTCTGACTACACCCCCAGCCCTTTTTTATTTTTTATTTTAGAACAAAGTCTCACTAAGTTGCTGAGACTGGCTTTGAACCTATGATCTTCCTGTCTCACTCTTCTAAGCACTGGTGTTATAGGCATGTGCCACCATGTCCAGTTTGTATTCCTAATTTTAACTTTAAACTTTTTGATCTAAGTAAAAGAAATAAAGATTCTAGAATAAAATATTTGGTAAAATGATTATTTCCTCTTCCCAGCAATGCTAGATGTCTTAGTCTGGGTCTGTTGCTAGGGAAGAGAGGAATTCTTAATTTAGCTGAGTTTAATTTTTTTTCTTATTTATCTTTTTTGGGGGGAATACTGAGGATTGAATTCCAGGGAATTCTATTCTTAACTATGCCCTCATCCCTTTTTTGTTTGTTTGTTTTGTTTTTTACTTTAAAACAGGGCCTTGCTAAGTTACTGGGAATATTGCTAAATTGCTGAGACTGACCTTGAATCTGCTGTTTTTCTGTCTCAGACTTCCAAGTACTGAGATGACAAGTCTATACTACCAACCCAGTTGAGTTTAAATTTTAAATGACAGCAAAATCACCGATATAACTTGACTCACCCCCAAAGAATCCTGTCAAAATAGGAATCAAAGTAGGCATTAAGTCTGACTTTAAGAAAACACAGAAAACTCCAAAATTATACACTAGAATTTGTGAATGGAAAAAGACCCATCAGCTAAATTTGTATTAAAAGTTTAGTCATGCCAGGCACAGTGGCACATGCCTGTAATCCCAGTACTTGGGAGGATAAGACAGGAGGATCACAGGTTCAAGACCAGCCTCAGCAATTCACCGAGACTCTGAGCAACCCCACAATATCTTGTTTCAAGAAAAAAAAGTGGGAGGACTGAGGGTATAGCTAAGAGTTAGAATGCCCCTGAGCTCAATCCCAAGTACCATAAAATGAAAAAAAAAAAAAAATTATTTACGTGTTCATAGGTGACATCACAGGCATCTATGGCCAAAAGTTTTCTCCATCTTTTCTGATGTCTTCATATTTTTAAACTAGTAAAGTGTGTTTTATTCTACAAATAAGACCTTGAGTTAACTAGACAACAAGGGTTTCAGCTGAAATGTAATTAATCAGGAAGGACAGTGATTGATCATCAGAGCCTCTCCCATATTAATTTGTGAAAGGTCATGCAGATATCAATATTTGAAGGGCTGGGGTCAATAGCAATGAAGGAGCCTCAGGAAGAAGAAGCAAATATATCCACTCAAAAGGAGCTGTTCCCTGAGGCAGTGCAGGTTTAAGCAGTTCTTTCTTCTGTGACTCATAAAGATGTTGTCTTTTAATAACTAGTTTTTGGGGATTCGTGTTTGGGAAAATTTTTCTACATTTTAGGTGCTGAAAAGTGCTTTAGGAGCCCTGCATAAACTTTTTTGACATAAACTTTTCTTTTTGTAAATTCTTATTTGCTAAAGCTTCAAGGAGTATTTTGCTTTAGCCTTATGGTAATTTGCATCTGAAATACCAATTTCTTACAAATACCATGATGGGATTTGAGGAATCTATGATGTGCTGATTAGTAGGTTTAAGTATGAATCTCTCCTTGATAGTCACACTGGGTTCCCTCCAGAAGCATGCTTGTAGAATGCTTCAAGAAGGTGGATCAACTATCTACTTACATAAAGGATTATTTATGTGTGTGTAGGAGGGGGAGAGATTCCTGAGAAAGATCTTGGCCTAAAGGAAAAAAACAGATCCATAAACTTGTCCTACAAAGTCATCTGAGTCAAGGGTGGATGAAATCTCAAAAAATCTACTCGCTAAAATCTATCAGACATCGAGAGCTCAGCAAAGCAATCTTTGTAGCCCCTATAATAGCAATGGGGTAAAAGGCAAGTGTCTAGCCAGGCATGATGGTGCACCCCTGTAATGCCACTTCTTCAGAGTCAGAAATGAGAAGGTCACAGATTTAAGGCCTGCCTCAGCAACTTAGCAAGGTCCTCAGCAACTTAGTGAGATGCTGATTTGAGATTAAAAAATAAAATAAAATAGGGCTAGTAATGTAGCTTAGAAGTAGAATGTCCTTGGGTTCTAACCCCAGTACCCCCCCCACACACACACAAAATGCATGTGTCCTTCTCCAGTGTAACTATGGAACCCAGAAAAGTTAAGAACTGGTCAGAGTAGCCTAAGCAGCAGATCTGTCCTGTATATGGAGAGAAGCCAGGGGAAGATATCTTGCTTCAGCAGCTTCTCTATGGCCCTGATAGTAGTTGGCAGAAACAGTAGAATCACTCTGGGATCCTGACAACAAACATATCCTGTGGGGTGGGTAAAGGACTCATCTCCAAGCTCAAGTAGGAGAGTTCACCAGTCTCCACTGAGAGGGATGGATGTGAAAAGATGGGAAAGACTGGAGTGGGTTCTTGCACAGTGAGCAAGAGAAAAAATCAAGAACTACCAACTACCGTGTGTGTGTGTGTGTGTGTGTGTGTGTGTGTGTGTGTGTGTGTTACTGGTATTATAAATATATTTTTTATTCTGCGGTTGATGTAGCCTTGAAAAAGTAGACTTGTTTCTGATTTGGGCAGTGTCCTCAAAGTATATTATTTAATTATTCCTTGGGCATATGGCTTGGGTCCCTGTCACCTGAAGAGTGCTCTGAAGTGATCCTGGCACTTTGATCTACTTCCTCACCTTAAAGGGCTGTTCTAACCTACAGAACTTCCAAGGAGGGACCTAGGTGGTTGGTTGTGCTTGTTGATGGAAGGCAGAGTTGTAGTGATCCTCATATTTGACCTTGTTGCTCTCCAGGTCATGGCAATCTGTAGCGAGAAATGTACTCTGGCAAAGTAACAAGACTGTAGGGAGTCAGGAGGCTGTAATAATCCTCTCCTGACCTCAGTGTCTTCATCTGTAAAATGAGGTGATTCTCAAACATGGAGCATGCATCAGAATCATCTTCAAACTGAAAACAGAAAATAGCCTCTTGAGCCTCATAAATACTAAATTCGAATAAATGTAGATGCGTTTTAAAATGTCCATGGCTGTGCCCACCCCATTAGTAAAGGGATTTTCCTGAATTTCTCCTTTAGGAAATTAAAATTTAAACTTTAAAATTTAAGCTATTTTCCACACCTATGTTTATGTGTTGCTAGTAAGAGATTAAATTAACACAGTATATATCGAAAGCCTTAAAATCTTGTCTGCACTTTAACTTATTAGGCCTTTTTATAGAAACTTATTCCCAAGTAATTGGGTAATGCACACAATTGTGTACTCAAACCATTGAAACAACATACAGTACTAACAAAAAGATATTACTTATGATACACATTATGGTATATCCATAAAAATAGTATGTTGGCATTGCAAATTAAATTTTAAGAAATTAATTAATGGCACAAAAGGTGTTCATAATCTATCTGTGAAATGAAGGAAAACAGCCTTTGAAATATATGCAGGTACATATAAACATAGATGATTATAAACATGTGAGCATCATACTGGGTGAAAGATCTGGACACAAGAGTAGATACTGAATGAGTCCACCTGTATACAATTACAGAGTCAACAAATACAACTGATAGCAGCATGAAATAGATCTGTGATTGCCTAAAACAGGGAGTAAAGCTGGGGGCAAGACAGAAAGCAACTCTTTGATGCTATTAGAATGTTTTCTATCTTGATCCTGATTATAGCTACACAGGAGTATAAAAAAGGTAAGCATGTGGTGTGTGTGTGTGTGTGTGTGTGTGTGTGTGTGTGTGTGTGTGTGTGTGCAAGTGTGTGTAAATGCACATACATGTGTGCATATGCAAGTGTGGTACTAGAGACTGAATCCCGGGACATTCTACATCCAAGTTATACCTCTAACCCCCTTTAGTTGATGAGAATCTCGCTGAATTGCTGAGACTGTCCTTGAACTCGTGATCATGTCTCTAGCTCCTAACTATGGAGATTATAGGCCTGGGCCACTATGCTTTGCTGAAGGTGAACACTTTAAATGAGTACATTTTACTGGATGGACTAAACCCAGGGGCACTCCACCTCTGAGCTATGCCCTCAGCCCTTTTATTTTTTGTTTGGAAACTATTTCATTATGTGGATGTGAGTCTCTTTAAGGCACTGAAGCTGTTCTCAAACCTGTCTCAGTCTCTCAAGTTCTAGATTACAGACATGAATCTGGGTGTGGTATCACATGCCTGTAATTCCAGTACTTGGGAGGCTGATACAGGAAGATCACAGGTTGGAGGCCAACCTCAGCAATTTAGCAAACTCTGTTTCAAAATAAATAAAATAAAATGGGTATAGCTCAGGTGGCAGAATACCCCTGGGTTCAATCCTCAGTGCCAAAAAAAAAAAAAAAGATGTTAAGTGAATCACATCACAGAGAATTGAAAGAATTGATAGGCCACCAGATTCAAATAACCAAGTTACTATCACCTTGATAAAATGTTACCTTTATTTAAACACACGCGCGCACGCACACACACACACACACACACAAACACACACACACACACACACACACACACACACACACACACACACACACAGCAGCAGCAGCAGCAACAACATGGGTGAAAAGTGAGCCAGAAGCAATGTGCCCCTGAATTAATGGTACACCAAATACACACTCAGGAAAGACAGTGTGGATATCTGTTTCCTTTCATGAAAATGAACAGAATCATGGCAAATTCTAGCAGAAACTCAAGCCTGCCTAGCTCACACCCTGTACTGTCAGATCACTGTATACCAAGATGTCCTGAGTCCTCTGATGGCAAGTCTGTACATCACATCCTGTTAGAGCCCCACACCATTAAAAAATAAAATTAAAACAAAACAAAACAAAACCAAGCATGCCAGAGGTGAAGGAAAAAACACAGGCAGCTACTCTTAAATAAATAAGCAGAGAGGTAAAATATTGCTGGGAACCTAAACAAGGACGCAGGAGAGGAAGTAAACAAGCAAACAAAGCTCAAGGCTGAGGTCTCCGAGAACAAAAGCTCAACACTGAAGTCATTTCTAGGCAAGGATAAAAGTCTCCTTACCAAGAGCAGAGGAAATGGAGAACTTCGTAGTATCATTAACTTGACAAATATCCTAGAGACACATTGATTGTGAAGTCTCATTTGGGTCTCTGGGTCTATGAGCTGCTGAAGAATGAGGTGGCTTAAATCCAGACAGACTGTCTGTTCAACAAGATGCACTCTGTCTAACCCAGACTCTAAGTCTAGAGCTGCCAACCATGCTGGAGGGGGCGCCAGTCTATAAGATACAAAGAAAGGGTCCCCAAGCCCCAGAGGTGGCCTAATAGTCTACTAATCACTTACCAAACCTCATCCATAAAGTGAAATCCAACCTACCTATGGCAGTTTCAGTGGATTGATTGTGTCTTACCTGACTTCTCCAGGGCTCACCAACTTCTGGGCCAAACAAAATTACAGTAAAAATTTCTTGGCATCTTTTCCCTTTGTGTTATACTTTGTTAGAGGATACTGGAAGCTGCTGACTCTGAGATTCTTGGGGATATTTTTACTGATTTAATTCTTTAGAGTTTTATTGACTATTCTCTCTTTTCCTAGAATCTAAACTGTGCTTCATCAGATAAGCCTGGAAACAGCTGCAGATCAAAAACAACTCCTTTGTATTTTAAACTATCACTCTTTTTTAGCCCTGATACTATTTATCAGATCAAAAGGTTGATGTCTGACTTCATGTTTCCTTAGAATATGTTTTTTATATATATACTTTTATTGGTATAATGCAATTCTCTATCATGGTGAGATTCAGCGTGATATAAACATACATTCACACAGCGATTGTTGCATTTCCCTCTATCTAACTCCCCATTTCTCCCCTTCCCCATGCATGTCAGTGAGATTCATAGTGAAACTTTCTTGTATGGACATAATCTTATTTGAACTGTTCCTTTCCTCAATCCTCATCTTTCCTCTTATCTACTCCCTCCTCAGTCTTCTTCCACCATCTTCCTGGTTTCTTTCTTCATTTGATTGAATTTCCTTTTGCTTCCTATTTTTGTTCCAGCTTCCACATATGAGAGAAAACAAAATCCTTTTACTGAGGCATGCTGATCTCATTTAGCATAATATTCTCTAGTTCTATCCATTGCTGCAAATGACAGAATTGTGTTCTTCTTTATGGCTAAATATAATTCCATTGCATGTATACACCACATTTCCATTGCCCATTTCTCTGTTGATGGATGCCTAGATTGGTTCCATCACTTGGCTAATGTGAATTGTGCTGCTATAAACATGGGTATGCATTCATCACTGCAGTATTCTGGATTTGGTTCTTTCAGAACGATGTTGAGGAGTGCTATGGCTGGATAAGATGGTGGTTCCATTCATAGTCTCTTGAGGAACTTTCATACTGGTCTTTATAGTGGTTGTGCTAATTAAAATTCCTCCAACAGAGAATGAGTTTTTTACTTAGAAATTCTCAGTCCCTTGGGTAAATGGTCTACCAGTGGGCATGAGTCTTGATTATAGATGCAAAGTCTCTGGCATATCACATACCTATTCTATAGTAAACACTTGGGAAAAGAAAACCATTTATCTCATTATTCATCTGGAAATGATGGACATGTGAATGAAAGACCAAAAGAAAAATGCTCTCTCCCAGCAGACTGATAAAATTCTCACATGTCTCAGCTTTCAAGAATTGTCAGAAAGTATGAAGATAGAGAAAATAAAAGGGTAGAGATTTTTATTGTTGTAGTTGTTTGCTTTTCAATACTTATTTAATAGACAAGTGGGGACTCTAGGATTTATGTTAGCATATTTCAGCTATCCCCCCATCCCAGAACTGAACTCTTGCTTGTAATATGTTATTAAACACTGATTGGTGGGGGAGAATACCTAAGAAGTTTGTTGTTTTAAAATAATAGTTGTTAGCTGACTCAGTAAGGAGACAAGCACATTAACCTGTTGGGATAGTATAGTTAAAAATCTAACTTTTTATTGTCCCCTAAGTAACCTCAAGAACAATGCCACCTTAAAGAAAAGAAAGAAAGCCAGGCATGGTGGCGCACGCTTGTAATCCCCGCGCTTGGTAGGCGGAGACAGGAGGATGGCGCAGGTTTGAAGCCAGCTGCGCTGGCTTAGGAGACCCTTTTTCCAAAAATAAAATAAGTATAAAATAGGTCTGGGAGTGTAGGCCGGAGGTAGAAAGGCTTCCAGGAACCCCAGTACCACCAAAAAAAAAAAAAAAAGAAAAGAAAGAAAGAAATGAAGATGGGCCCCTCCAACTGTGAGCTGTGAATTACTCTGGAATAGGACATGAATTGATCATAGTTTTAGTGATCTCTTTAGTGTTCATCCAAAGCAGGTGCTCAGTAAGTGCCACTACTTGATCTTCATTGCTCCTTTTAGGAAGCTGAGACATGAATGTGTGGGGTAGGATAGGAATTAGCCCTCACCATGTATCTCTGCCTGCTCCAGAAAAGACTGGCATATAAGAAAATCTATAATAATTTCAAAAGGGCAAATAAGATGTAAGATCTCTGTACATATCCAGGAGATGTACAGTGATTTATAAATGTTAATAATTTCTGACTATTACTGGAACTAAAATGAATAATCATTATCCAGCAAAACCAAGGAAGAAAAAATGGGTAGAAATGAGCAAAATAAAGTTTAATGGCAAGAGGAAGAAAGTTTTGAAGAAAGGAAGGAATACTGAAATTTGCAAAAACAGAAAAACTTTTAATTGACAAACACAAGGTAAAAAATTGGCTTCATACCAATTCTGCAGAAGGTATGTAGAAATCTTGGCATTCTCAAATGGTAGAGATATGCTACTTCTAAAAAAAATGTGACATTCGACTATATTTATAGAGTTGGTGTTTCCAGAAGAATTGTTCCCAATGTACTTGAAAATAGATATTTTTTGAGAGTCTCATTCATCCCATTTGTGGGTAAACATTTAAGTGATGTGAGGAAGAGCTGGCCAATCACTAGAAGAAAGCATACAGATTTAATAGCACATCTAAGAATAAAAGGGATGTGGAATTTCTATTGTTCAGTCCAGGAAAGCAATGGCTGAGAGGTGATTTAATATGTGTCTCCAGTCTATAAAGGGTCATTATCTAGTGGTTTATGACCATCTGTTCTTTACCTTTCCCAAAGAAAGAAAAGAGGAAATGAGCTTAAACTGCAGAAAAATAAATTTAGGTAGACCAAAGAGACTTCCAGACTGAGATCTGTGTATTGTTACAAACCTTAAGGTGGTTATGGTATTTCCTTCTCTGACCTCATCTAGGACACACATAGGTATATATCTATCTGCACTGAAGTCTACATGGCCCCAGTGGGATGAGTCTGAGTTTTCTCAGACTTTAAAAAGTGGCTGAATGTCACTAATGTCACTTTGATTTACTCTTCTCTTTGGTCAAGCTAGAAATCCCTCTCACACTTTAAGAGATATCCTTGATGCTACCAACGTACCATTAGTGAGAATGGACTTTTCACTGAAGTATTGCTAAGATGTGAGCTCATTCATTCATGCACTCTTTTTTCTCTTTTCCCAAACATTACATAGTACTGGCTCTAATAGAATCACATCCCCCTTGTTTCAGATCTTCCCATTAATTTAGGCCTGGATAAATACTCTTCTGCCTTGTCCAGGACCACCGAGGAAATTATTGGATCACCCTTGAAATTATTTCCACACTTTCTGCTAGTGAGGCACTCAGAGGCCTCTGTAGCCATTCTTCGAGTGAACTCGGGTTGAGCTGACACCAGTGGTAGACCTTGGCATTATCTGAATCATGCTGGTTCTGTAGGGAGGCATAATAATTATACAAAGCAAGAAATACACAATCAGGGGAGAATGTGGGCCACCTCAAAAGTGAGAGGGGTACTTTGGGGGTTCACAGCTCTTCTTTAGTGAGGGGTGAGTAAAGGGAAAAATTTTCAGATGATCTCAGTCCAGTAGTCACAAGATCACTTAGGAAGTTTTGGTCATCTTTTGGTGGGGCCTTCACCATCTTCTCAATACGTGTCTCTCTTGTGTAAGCTATTCAAGGACAGCTAACGGTACCCAAAGAGATTGGTGTGTGTGTGTGTGTGTGTGTGTGTGTGTGTGTGTGTGTGTGTGAGAGAGAGAGAGAGAGAGAGAGAGATCTTTGTTCCCTGAACAACAGATACCTCTTCTACTTAACTATTCCTAGGTTGGATAATTAAGAGGTTAAGGTGTTTTGTATGTGAGTTCCCAGGAAAATGTCCAGCCAACTTTCTGATTTTTTTTTTTGGCAGTCTCTGTTGTCTGATTGATAGATACCCTTCAAGGATAGTTAGTAGTGCTCAGGGTAGTTATTAAGGACTTGTAAATTTCCCAGAAACTTTTAAGTCTAACAAGCCTTCCTAAAGGTATCCACATAAAAGTTATATTTTCTTTCTTTTCCCTTTAGGTCTCCTTTCTACTCATTTCTTTTCTTTCTTCTATCCTACCTCATTCTGATCATAAGAGAATGCCTTTGAAAGAGGTGGAATCCTAGTCCCTTCCTCTCTGTTTCAAATTCTGATCATGAGGTAAACAGTTTTGCCTCAGACTCTCACCGTGATGCACTACTGTCTTACTATAGGTCCAAAAGCAACAGATCCCATCAATCACAGATTTAAACCCTAAAACTATCCGCAAAAATAAACCATTGTTCATCTTTGGTTGTTTTATCTCAGGTATTTATTATAGTAACAAAGCTAATAGCATGGTAATGGAAAAACCTTGATTGCTTTAATTTTATTTCTATTTATAGTTCTAGTCTCAAAACAACTATTAATTACACTCGGTACTCTATTTGGATTAACAAATATTTGTTAACTGTGCAAAGCACTTTGTGAATTTGTAATGTTTACCTGCCCTTTGTTGCTATTATTTATCTCTTATTAGTTAACTTTTTACACACACACACACACACACACACACACACACACACACACACCACTAAAACATAATAATCTGTGGAAACTAAAAGATGTCGTTTTATGCCAGTTAAATGTCACTTTTTAATATAATTTTTGAAAGATAGTTACAATTAAAGAAACTCCATTTTTGAAAGTAAAAATAAAAATCTCAAATTTACCTATATTTTGATTCATGATACTTTAATTAAATAAATATACTCTATTTTTATTGAATCTGAATCCTGGATGTTTGAGAAACTCCAATGACAAATTAAAGTTTTTGTTTTTCAAAAGCTTAAAATCCAGAAGGTAGAGAAAGAAACCTATACATACGGTTATAATCGTAGGGAAATTGTAATTAGAAAATAGCTGAATGTGCATGTCAGAGGTCCAGACTAAGGTGGGATGAGGTATCCTGGAGGGCCTGGCATTTTAAACTCTTCTTTGAGACTAGAATAGTTTTCAGCAAGAGAAGTTGGACAGTAGAGTTCAGCATATTAATTCACAAATTGAGTAGAAGCAATAGGCAATAAAAATGCTTGAGAGAATGTTTTTAGAAAAGTCAAGATTGCTGGCTGACTGAAGACTAGAGTATGTATCGTTCAGTCTGACAAAAGATAAGATGTGGTATTGACTAAGAGGATGAGATGTTCTTGCTTAACTCAGAAGTCAATGAAGAGATGCTGAAGATAGTGATTAGGAGAGTGACCAACCTCATGTAGAGGTTCTGTGATAGGAGAACAGGCATACCAGAGACTGTCTGAGAGGAGACAAAGACCTGAATGATGAGAGGCAGCGATGGGAATGACAGTGAGGAAAGCACATCAATCAGGGTGTGTGTGTGTGTGTGTGTGTGTGTGTGTGTGTGTGTGAGAGAGAGAGAGAGAGAGAGAGAGAGAGAGAGAGAGAGAGAGAGGTGAACTGGGCTTGAACCCAAGGGAATTCTACATCTGAGCTACACCTCCAGCCCTATTTTATTCTTCTTTTTGAAAGATGGTCTAAGTGCAGAGGGTTTCTCTAAGTAGCTGCAGCTGGCCGCAAACCTGCTATCCTCCTGTCTCAGCCTCCCAAGTACTGGGATTACAAGCATGCACCAGCATACCCAGCTAGTCAAGCACTTCTTTTGCTGACTAGATTCATGACCTAGATTACGTTTTTAGCTCTAGATTAAGATGTGTTACAAGCATTCAATAAAACACGCCTTTAAAATGCATTTGATCTCTTTAAATGTAAAATGTAAGTGACTATTATGACCCTATTCTGATCCTGATGAGTAGACAATAGTAGCCTACAGAGTTCAATGGGAGCAACAAAGAAACTGAGTTAACCACAATGGTGTGTGTGTGTGCGTGTGTATGTATGCATATGCATAGACACACACACATGCAATCAAGCACACATGATGGAGAGAAGAGAATGAGAATTGGTTTTCAGTACTCTGTGAAAGCATATCAATTCTCCTTGAGTTGTAAAGGTTGGGAAAAGTTCATGTTTTCTGCAGGGTCACTTTTATTTGCTGTAGGTGTAATTTGGCACCTAAGAGATAGTGTTCAGAGGTACACAATAAACTTGCTCTTTTACAAAAGCTGTTTCTTTGCTTTCTTCCATCTAATAAGTCTTCAGTTTGATATAAGACTTAATACCTAGGTGAGAAATGATAGAGCACATTTTACAAGCTAAAGAAACTCAAGAAAAAGACTTTGCTTCTATTGTTCTATTTTTTATGATGCTTTTTATTTTTCCTGATTCTAAAGCCTCAAGGTTAACTTTCTTTCATAAACCACAGCAGAACCACCTGCCATTTGGATCTTGACTACCTTGCTCTTCACTATGGTTGTATAAAATTTGTGAATCATGCATCTCCTTTTTTAGTAAGATACCTTTATGGCTGAGTAATAATCTTTATCTTTAAAAATTCAACCTCTTCTCTGGCTCAAATAATTTTTCATTATAAACTAATTAAACAAATCAATAGGAATCACTATAATATTTCCATATGGCACACCTTGATTTTTAATAATGTCCATCTACTCTGCTATTTTCATCTCCTTCCCTCCTCTCCTTTTCGGCACACTTCCAAGTTGTTCATAATCCCTTTTACTTTCAGCTTGATTGTCTTCATTTTTTAGCTTCTACATGTGCAACAGAACATATGGTGCTTTTTCTGTGTCAGGCCTATGTTATTTAACATAATGCCCTCCAGTATCATGTATTTTTCTGTAAATGACAATTTAATTCTTCACGCTGAATATTCCATCATATGTGTATACCTATATCTATATCTATAGTTATATCTATACATGGTTTCTTCGCCAATCTATCCATTCATGGGTACATAGGCTGAATCTATATCTTAACCATTGTGTCTAGTGCTGCAATAGGCAGGAACATCTCTTTTGTATAGTCACTTCATTTCCTTCATTATATAATATACCTAGGAGTGGGACAGCTAGATCACATAGCAGCTCTACTTTTAGTATTTTGAAGAACCTACATACTTTTACATAGTGGATGTACTAATTTACTTTACCACTAATAATATATGTGTTCTTTTTCCTATATATCTCAAACATGGTATTTTTCAATAATAGCCATTCTAACTGAGGTGATATAATGATATTTCATCTAATGCCTATTATATGAGCATTTTTATATATTTAGCCATTTGTGATTCTTCTTTTAAGAAGTATGAAACCTCAGCAAAGCTAGAATTGAAGGGTAGGAGGGGAAGAAGGCTGAGGTTGATTAATGGAGGAGCTACATTCAAATATGTGTAAAAGTTTGAATGTAGCATGGTCAACCTAGACACTCGTTGTTGGGAGGGAGAAAAGGGAAGCGGGGCGGGGGGCACCAAGCACAGTCTGAATGTATGCCATTTCAATATGATCCACATAAAAATTTAAAAATTTAAAATATAGAATTCCATTGAAAAAAAAGAATTTAATATGCCAAAAGAAGTATCTATTCAAACCATTTGCTATTTTAATTAAATTATTTACTTTTTAGTTATTTATATATTCTGGTATTAGTCCTCCGTCAGATGAATAGTTAGCAAATATTTTCTCTCATTCTGCAGGTTTTCTCTTAACTTTATGGATTTTTTTTTGCTATGTAAAAGCTTTGTAGTTTAATCTTCTTTATCTAATGTGTCTTTTATGTCATGATCTTTGGAAGCTCTATCTAGTAAATTAATTTCTGGATCGACATCTTGAAGTGCTTCCTTTGTATTTTCTTCTGGTAGTTTCAAAATTTGAGGTCTTATGTTAAGATCTTTGATCAATTTTGAGTTTATTTGTTGATGGTGACAGATGAGGGTCAAGTTTCAGTCTTCTGCATGTGGATATCATGTTTTTGCAGCACCATTTGTTGAAGATGCTGTCTTTTCTCCAGTCTCTATTTTTGGCACATTTATTGAGCATCAGTTGCCCATAGAAGTATGGATTTATTTCTGGTTCTCTATTCTGCTCCATTGGTCTGTGTGCCTTTTTTTTTTTTTTTTTTTTTTTTTTTTTTTTTTTTTTTTTTTTTAGTACTGAGGATGAAACCCAGGGGCATTATACCTCTGAGCTATACCCCCAGATCTATTTTTTAATTCTTTATTTTAAAACGGGGCCTCACTGAGTTGCAAAGGACCTCAGTAAGTAGTAGCTAAGGCTGTCCACGAACCACGATCCTCCTGTCTCAGCCTCCCAAATGCTAGGATTACAAGCTTGTGCCACCCACCACTCCTGGCTTGTGTGTCTGTTTTTATGCTGATTGCACACTGGTTTTGTTAGGATGACTGTATTATAGCTTGACATTTGTTCTTTTTGTTCAAGATTGCTTTGACTATTTGGAGTCCTTTGTGCTTCCACATGAATTTTAGGGTTGTTTTTTCTAGATCTTTGGGTAATAGCATTGGCATTTGAATAGGGGTTGCCCTGAATCTGTAGATTACTTTATGTAGTATGGATATTTTAACAAAATTAATTTTTATAATCCATGTACTTGGGAGACCTTTCCCCTTTTAGTATCTTTTTCAATTTTTTGTTTCAGTGTGTTGTAATTTTCATTGTAGAGTTTTTCACTTTCTTAGTAAAGTTTGTTCCTAGGGGTGTATGTGTATGTATTCTGTGTGGAACTACTTTTATTGTTTCTTTCTTAGCAAATTTATTGTCACCCATACTTTACTGAATTTATTTGTTCTAATAGTCTTTTGATAGAGTCGCTAGGTTTTTCTATATATACAATAATGTACTCAACAAATGGGGATTTTAATTACTTTTTACTTTCCTATTGATATGCCTTTTATTTTATTCTGTTGCCTAATTGTTCTGCTACATTGTGTTTCAATTTTCTTTTATTTTAATTACTTTTTAACTTTTTCTTCTAATTTCTAAATGATCCAAGTCTTTCTTAAGCCAGTAGTGGTGGCGCTCGCTTTTAATCCCCGCGCTTGGGAGGTGGAGACAGGAGGATCACGCAAGTTCAAAGCCAGCCTAGCTGGCTTAAGAGACCCTGTTTCCAAATAAAAATATAAAAATAGGTCTGGGAGTGTAGCCCGGAGGTATAAGGGCTTCCAGGAACCCCAGTACCACAAAAAAGTATATCTTATATATCAATGTGTTTTTATAAATTCTAAAATTTCTCCCAGGTTCAATGACACCCCCCACCCAAAAAAAAAACTTAGCAGGACCCTGTTTCATATTTCAAAAATTAAAAGAAGGAAGGACTGGGAATGCAGCTTAGTGATAGAAAATCCCTGGGTTCAATCCATAGTACCCAAAATAAATAAACAAATAAGTAAAATTTTCTCTTCCTGTTGACTTCTATTTCATTCCATTGTGATCTGAAAAGATACAAGATATGATTACTTTTTTAAATTTAGTAAGATTTTGTTTCGTAGCCTAATAGATGGTCTATTAGAGAAAGTTCTACCACTGATGAAAAGACTATGTATTCTGCAGCTTTTAAATAGAATGTTCTATAAATGCCTATCAAGTCCATTTGATCTATATTAAAATTTCAATCTTGACTGATTTTTCTTTAACTGTATGATCAGCTCACTGGTGACAGTGGGGTTTTGAATTCCCTCACTATTGTTTTATTGGGATCTGTTTCTCCTCTTGAGTCTCATAGTGGTTTTTTTAATTAAATTTGGTGATCCAACAAAGGTGTACATGGATTTGTCATGATTGTGTCTTCTTAATGAATTGGTTCTGTGATCATTATGCAATAACAGTTAGGCCACAGAACAGATCTTAATGTGTTTAGTCTGTGTTGTTTTATCTTCAAGTCTATTTTTATCAAATATGAGTACAGCTACTACTAATTGTTCTCAGTTTGCTTGTTCTATCACCTTCCCTTCTTTTGGTTTGCCTCTGTTGGTGAGGCTTACAAATAGCATATTGTTGAATCTTGAATTTTAATCCATTGATCCAGCCCATATGTTTTTAAAATTAATTTTTATTGGTTCATTGTAGTTATTATTATTATCATTATTAATTTTTTTTGGTGGTCCTGGGGCTCCTGTAAGCCCTTCTACCTCCGGGATACATTCCCACAGGCTACACTCCCAGACCTATTTTTTAACTTTTTTATGTGGAAACAGGGTCTCTTAAGCCAGCGCGGCTAGCTCCAAACCAGCGCGATCCTCCTGTCTCAGCCTCCCAAGCGCGGGGATTACAAGAGTGCACCACCACACCCGGCTTATTGTAGTTATTATGATAGTGAGATTTATAGTGATATACTTATGCATACACATAACATTATTTAGTCTTTATTTAGTCTCTTTCCTTCCCCACACCTCTGTTTTGCTTCCCTTCCTCCCTCCTTGTACATTGTAGTGTAGTGAAATTTATAGTGATTCACTCGTATATGCACAAACATTTTTTTGGTCTCTTTCTTCCCTTATACCTACCATATTATTCCTTTCCCCTTCCCCATACATGATAATGAGGTTCATAGTGATACTTTTAAATATACATATAATGTTATTTGATAGTCTGTCATTGTGGAGAGGTACTGGGGATTAAACACAGGAGATTTGACCTCAGGCTACACTCCCAGCCTGATTTTATTTTTATTTTTAAAACAGGGTCTTGCTAGGTTTATGAGTCTCAGTACTTGCCGAGGCTGTCCTCAAACCTGCAACCTCCTGCCTCAGCCTCCCAAGTGCTAAGATTACAAGAGTGTACCATCGTGCCTGTTTGTCTGTGTCTTTTAACTGAAAAGTTAAGACCATTTATATCCAACATTGTTATCATTATTGAAAGATATGGATTTGTGCTTTTCATTTCATTCATTTTCTTCAATTATTTTGAATATTCTTTGTTTATTTCTTCTCATCCTTTGATGGATTATTATATTGATAAGATTTTATTTTTTTCTATTTTTTGTTTCTATGTTCTTCTACTAAGATATATATATTTTCACATGCTATTATGATGGTAGTTATTTTTCCCTCCACTTCTGAGTTTAGGACTCTTTGAGGCATCTTTTTAATAGCTGCTCTGGTGTATATTAATTCCCTTAGTTTTTGCTTATCTTGGATGGTATTTATTTCTCCTTTGATTTTTGAATGATAACCTTCCTGGATATAGTAATCTTGTTTGGCAGATACTTTCTTTCAGATCTTAAAATATGTCATTCCATACCCTTCTGGTATGTAGAGTTTTTGTTGAGAAGCCTGTTATTGGTCTAATGGAGCTGATTTTTAGTGTATTACTTGGCACTTTTGAAGATTACAAAATTCTTTTTTTATACTTTTGACAGTTTGACCCTGACAGCAACTACTTTGTTATCTAGAACTATAATTTTGTCAGTTCAAGAATGTTTCGTAAGTGGAATTATACAGTATGTAACCTTTTGAAACTAGCTATGTGTTTCATTTAGTATAATTCCCTGCAGATTTGCCAAGGTTATTGTGCATATTATAGTTTATTTTTTTATTTAGTCTCTTTCCTTCCCCACACCTGTATTTTGCTTTCCTTCCTCCCTTCTTGTATATGGTAGTAAAAATAATATTAGGGACATAATATTCCATCATATAGAAATTACACAGTTTGTAAATACACACTGAAGGATATCTGGTTTGTGTTTAGTATAGAACAATTACCAGGAAAACTGCTCTAAACACTCATGGACAAATTTTGATATGAAAATAATTCTTCATTTCTCTGGGATTAATGCCCAGAAGTAAAATTACGTGGGCAAAGGATTTTTCCATCTCTCTCTGTCTCTTACTTTACAGTTAGCCATTGCTCTTCCACACCCTCGAACCATGATGTGTAATCCTCATCAGAGACACAAAGATATGGAGTCACCTAATTTTGGACTGGAACCTCCAGAATGATAAACCCAAATAAACTTATATTGTTATAAATTAACTGCCTCAAATATTTTGTTATATATAATGCAAATATGACAAAACAGCATATCTTCATGTGCTCATTTGCAATCTTTATACCCTCTCTGGTAAAATATGTCTTTATTATTTTTGTCCATTTTCAGATTAGATTGTTGGTTTTGGGGAATAAAAATTTATAGTAAAAAATGAAAGTCCTTATTGGTTGTGACTTGAAAATTTTCTATGTATCTTGTCTTTTCACTCTTAACATAGTTTCACATAGAAAAAGGTTTTACTTTTGATAAAGTCCAATTTGCCAATTTTTAATTTTATAAATTATGTTTTGGGAATCAAGTTTAAGAACTATATAATAAGATGATTCCAAAAATCTATACATTATTCTGAATTTTATAGTTTTACATATTGTATTAAAGTCTGTGACTAATTTTGAGTTATTCTGTATAAATTTAAGATTTTTTTTGGCTTATGTAAGTCTAATTGTTCAAGCAGTATTTGTTGCAAAGCTATTATTTTTTCAATGAATTGCTTTGCACCTTTGGAAGATTTTTTCTTTTTAATTTTTAATTTTTTTATTTTATAAGTGGAACATATTAAAAATGGTGTACATTTAGATTGTGCTTCATGCCCTTCCCCCTCCTTTTCCCTCCCCCCCCAAAAGAGAGTGTCCAGGTTAACCATGTTGTATTTATGCTATTACACATATTTGTATGTAGCTCCTCCATTGAACAACCTCAGATTTCTTCCTCTCCTATCCTTCCATTCTAGCTTTGCTGAGATTTCCCCTCCATCATCTGGAGTCCCTCTGGTATTACCACTACTCCCTAGCTTGGGCATATTAGAGAAAACATATGTCCCTTCTCTTTCTGTGCTTTACTAATCTCACTTAACACAATGTTCTCCAGTTCCTTCCATCTTCTTGCAAATGCTATTATTTTATTCTTCTTTATAGCTGAATAGAATTCCATTGTGTGTATTTCCCATAATTTTGCAATGCATTCATCTGTTGATGGAGACCTAGCTTGGTTCCATATTTTGGCTATCATAAACTGTGCTGCTGTGAACATGGGTATGCATATGTTAATGTAGTTCTCTGATTTCAACCCCTTTGGAAAGATACCCAGGAGTGGTATAGCCAGATCAAATGGTGGATCTATTCCCAGTTTTCTAAGGAATCTCTATACTTATCTCCATAGTGGCTGAACTACTCTGCACTCCCACCAACAGTTCCTCTTTCCCCACATCCTCGCCAGCAATTGTTCTTTAATTTCTTTAGGTTTACCACTCTGATTGGGGTTAGATGGAATCTCAGTGTAGTTTTGATTTGCATCTCCCTGTTGGCTAGTGATGCTGAACATCTTTTCATGTACCTATTGGCCATTTGTATCTCTTCTTTTGTGAAATGTCTATTCATTTCAGTTGCCCATTTCTTGATTGGGTTTTTTGTTTTGCTAGTGTAGAGTCTTTTGAGCTCTTTGTATATTCTGGATATTAGCCTCCTATCAGAGTGGTGGCTGGTAAAGATCTTCTCCCATTCTGTAAACTTCCTCTTTAGGTCCTCGATGGTTTCCTTTGATGAGAAGAAACTTTTTAGTTTGAAGAGATCCCACTTATTAATTCTTGCTCTAATTTACTGCACTTTAGAAGTCTTATTCAGAAAGTTACTGCCTGTGCCTATATGTTGGAGTTTGATCCTATGCCTTTCTCTAATAACTTCACAGTCTCTGGTCTAATTTCTAAGTCTTTGATCCATCTCGAGTTGATTCCTGTGCATGGTGAGAAGTAAGGATTCAGATCCAACTTTCTACAAATGGATAGCCAGTTCTCCCAGCACCATTTGTTGAAAAGGCTGTCTTTTCTCCAGCGTATGAGTTTGGCCCCTTTGTCAAAGATCAATTGACTATAGATGTGTGGGTTTGTTTCTCTGTCTTCTATTCTGTTCCACTGGTCAGTCTGCCTATTGTTGTGCCAATACCATGCTGTTTTTACTACTATTGCTCTATAGTATAATTTGAAGTCCAGGATTGTGATGCCTCCTGCCTGGTTCTTGTTGCTGAGAATTGCTTTGGCTATTCTGGGTCTTTTCTTTCTCCATACAAAATTCATAACTGATTTTTCCAGATCTTTGGAAGATTTTTGATAAAAATAGTTGAGTGGGTCTACTTCTGGGTTCACTGTTCTACTCCAATAAACTATGTTTCTTTTTCCCAATATGATGCATCTTTATCCCCATATAATAGGTCTTAAAACTGTAGACTCCTTTATCTGTGTGTGTATGGAAGAGTGTAGTAGAGATTGAATTTACAGATTGTCTCCCTCTGAGCTATATCCACCAACCCTTTAAGTTTTTTTTTTTTAATAAGGTCTTTCTAAGTTACCTGGTGGCCTTGAACTTTTGATCTTCCTGTCTCAGCTTCCCAAATACTGGAATTGCAGATATGTTCCACCTGTTTTGTATATAAATTACCTTAAGTCTATATACCACTTTTGGAAAAATATTTTTACTATTTAGGTACTACCAATTCAGTTAAGCTGAATGAATTTAGGTCCTCTTTGATTTCTTTCATCAGTGTTTGTATTTTTGGCATAAAATTTTTGTGCAAGCTGGGTTTAGTGGTGCACGTTTGCATTCCCAGCATTTGGGAGGCTGAGACAGGAGGATCACGGTTTGTGGACAGCCTCAGCTATGACTTAGTGAGGCACTTTGCAACTCAGTGAGACCATTTCTAAATAAAGAATAAAAAGAGATAGAGCTGAAAGTGAATCTTGGAGGTAGAATGCTCCTGGGCTCCATCCCCAGTACCAAAAAAAAGACAAAAGAAACAAAAAACTCTAGTGCATGTTTTGTTAGATATATAAATACACACCAAATTAGGTCAACTCTGTGCAGGTGATTGTATTTTTTAGTTTGGGAATCCATATGATTGTAGAAGTACTCCTGATTTTGTATATTGCTCTTCTATGTTGAACCTTGCTTCATACATGTATTAATTCTTGGTGTTTTAAAGAGATTTTGTAGATAGAAAGTGGTGTAATCTGCAAGTAGAGACAGATTGTTGCTTTTTGATCTTTATGTTTTATATTTTTTTCTTTATTACATGGACTAGAACTTCAAGTAATATGATAAAAGAGAGTATGGGAGATTTATCTTTGCAATTTTCCTGATCTTAGGAGGAAAAAATTCCATTTTGCATGATAAAGTATAATATTAACTAAAAAGTTTGAATTTGTCCTTGATCAAGTTGAGGAAGCTTCTCTTCCAGTATTTTTGTTTCAGAGTTTTGTCATGAATTGTTGTGAATTTTTGTCTAATGGACTTCCTGAATTTATCCACATAGTTAATCATATGATTTTTTTCTTCTTTAGCATGCTAATATGGTAGATTAAACTGGTTTATTTTCAGATATTGAACTACTCTCCCTTCACTGCAATAAACCCTTCATTAGATATTCTTTTAATATGTTGATGAATTCTGTTTGCTAATATTTTGTTAAGAATTTCAGAACCCATATGTATATATACACACACACATATATATACACATATGCACACATATATACACACGATACAGAATATTGGTTTGTAGTTTTCTTCTTTCTTTCTTCTTTCTTTCTTTCTTTCTTTCTTTCTTTCTTTCTTTCTTTCTTTTTTTCTTTCTTTCTTTCTTTGCCTCCTCCTTCTCCTGCTGCTGCTGCTGTTGCTGCTGCTGCTGCTGCTGTTGTCCATTTTTATCTGATTTTGGTGTCAGGGTAATAATAGAATGCATTGAGAAAGTGCTTTTCCCCTGTTTCCTTGAAGAGAAAATGGAGAATTGTTTTTAAGTTGCAATGAAATGATCTGTGCCCGAAAATTTCTTTTATGTGAGTTTTTAATTTAAGAATTTAATTTCCCTAATAGCTATAGGGCTACTCAAATTATCCATTTCATAATGAGTAAATTGAACTAGTCTGTGTTTTTCAAGGAATTGGTCTATTGCATGTACATTATCAAATTTATCATATAATAGACTTGTTCAAAATATTTTCACCATCTTTAATATCTTTAAGTTTTATAGTAATATATTCTGTTTCACTCTGATATTGGTAAACATCACCTACTCTTTTTTGTTTGTCTTGCTGGAGGTTTGTCGACTTTATTGATCTTTAAAATAAACCCTCTTTGTCATTGATGTTCACCATTTCTTCTATTTTCATTTTGGTTGAGTTCCCTTTTTATCTTCTTCCTTTTGCTTGTTCTGTGTTTGTTTTGCACTTTTTTCCTAAGAGTTTTGATTATATTTTTGAAATTTAATTGAAAAATTTATAGAATTGAAGATAATATGAGGAAGCAGGGCTCAAAGTCATCTCTTTCTTATTATATATATATATATATATATATATATATATTTTTTTTTTTTTTTTTTTTTTTTTTTTTTGGTACTGAGTGTGAAACCCAGGAGCTTTCTACCTCCAGGCTATACTCCCAGACCTATTATATGCTTTATTTGGAAACAGGGTCTCACTAAGTTGCTGAGAGCCTCACTAAGTAGCTGAGGCTGGCTTTGAACCTGTGTGATCCTCCTGTCTTAGCCTCCCAAGTGCTGGGATTATAAGCATGAGCTACCACACCCAGATTCTTTCTAATAGTATTTTTAAATTTTTAATTGACAAATCATAACCTTACATATTTATTGGACACAACATGTCTTGATATATGTTTGAAATGTGAGATAATTAAATGAGGCTAAATGATACCTCCATTTTATTTTATTTTATTTTATTTTATTTTATTTTATTTTATTATTTTTTGCAGGTCTAAGGATGGAACCCAGGGGCATTTGACCTACAAGCTACATCCCCTGCCCAATTTTTTATTCTTCATTTTGAAACAGGGTCTCACTGCGTTTCAAAGGGCCTCACTAAGTAGCTGAGGCTATTGGCGAACCGCGATCCTCCAGTCTCAGCCTCCCGAATGCTGGGATTACAAGTGTGCGCCACCACGCCTAGCTTCCTTTACACTATATTCTTATCCTTTCTGTGGTGAAAACATTTAAAATCTACTTTTCCAGTGATTTTGAAATACACATGTCATGTCATTTACTATAGTCACCGTGCTGTGCAATAAATCACTAAAGCTCTTCCTCCTCATTGTACTCCGGGCCCTCGCTCCATCTAGTCCCATCCTCAGGCTTCTGGCAACCAGCATTCTACTCTCCCTTCTCCTATGAGTTCAGATTTTTAGGTTCCATATGCTTTAGTGCGATCATATAGTAGTTGTCTTTATGTGCTTGGTTTTAAATTTTTTTAGCATAATGGCCTCCAAGTTTATCCATGTTGTCCCAAATATCAGGATTTCTGTATTTTCTGGTTTGAATAGTACTCATTTTGTTTACACATACACACATGCACACACATATATTTTCCTATATCATACGTATCACATTTCCCTATTATGGGCACACTTCTGTATTTTCTGGTTTGAATAGTACTCATTTTGTTTACACATACACACATGCACACACATATATTTTCCTATATCATACGTATCACATTTCCCTATTATGGGCACACTTACACACTTAGGTTGAGTCCTTATCTTAGTTACTGTGAATAATGTTGCAATGAACATGGGAATACAAATATATTGTCTGTATATTGAATTTATTTGATTATGTAACCAGAAGTGTAATTGCTGAGTTTTGTGGTCATTCTATTTTCAGTTTTCTGAAGAACTACCACGGTATTTTTTGTAATGGATCTATTAATATACATTTCTGCCAACATTGCACAAGGGTTCCTTTTTCTCCACACAGTAGCGTTTATCTTTCAATTTTTTAATAACAAAATATTATAATGAAGGTGAGGTGACACCTCATTGTGATTTTAATTTGAGTTTCTCAGATGATGAAAGATGATGAACTTTTTTATGCATTTATAAGACAATTTCATATCTTCTTTTGAGAAA
This sequence comes from Muscardinus avellanarius, assembly GCF_963383645.1. Lineage (NCBI taxonomy): Eukaryota > Metazoa > Chordata > Mammalia > Rodentia > Gliridae > Muscardinus > Muscardinus avellanarius. The sequence goes on from NC_137786.1 coordinate 149,772,137, forward strand.
TGTCTAAGTCCTTTTATCATTTTTTATTGAATTGTTTGTTTTATTGCTATATTGAGATCCTTATGTGTTTTGGAAAATAGATCCTTATTAGATGTATAGTTGAGAAATATTTTCTCCTAGTTGATGGGTCATCTCTTTGCTTTATTGATTCTTTCCTTTGCCGTACAGCAAGTTTTTAGTTTTATATAATGCCATTTGTTTATTTTTTGTTTTTGTTCCTTGTGCTTTGGGAGTGATAGCCAAGAAATATTTGCAATGACTACTGTTTGTTTTTAACCTAGTAAATGTTTGTTAATTTTACTTTTTCACAGAACAAGTTTTTAGTTATTTTGATATTTTCTATTATCTTTCTAGTCATTACATTTTTTTCTGCTGATTTCGGAATTAGCTTGTTTTTTATAGTTATTTGGAAAGTAACATTAAATTGTTTATTTGAAATCATTCTCTTTGAGGTAGTCGCTTATTGCTATAAAATTTTCTCCTAGAACTTTTTTTAAAATAATTTTTTATGTTTTGTTTTCATTTTCATTATCTGAAGTTGTGTGTGTGTGTGTGTGTGTGTGTGTGTGTGTGTGTGTGTTATTGGGGATTGTTATATGTAACTCAGAGGGAGAATCCCTATTTTGTTTTTTAAATAGGGGCTCACTAAGTTGCAGAGGGCCTTGCTAAGATCCTGAGGTTGGCCAAGAACCTGTGATCCTCCTGTCTCAGCCTCCCAAGTACTGGGATTACAAATATGTACCACTATGCCCACCTTGAAGATATTTTAGATTTTCCTTTTAATATTTTCTTTGACTTATTGGTTCTTTAGAAGCACATTGTTTACTTTCCATTATTTGTGAATTTTTCAAAATTTTTCCTGTTACTGATTTTTAGTTATATTTTTATTAGGTCAGAAACATACTCAATATGATTACAACCTTTTTAAAGTGTCAATATTTATCTTGTGGTCTAACATATGATTGTTTCATGTGCAATTGAGAATGTTTATTCATCTGTTGTTAGATTAAATGTTTTATATATGTCTTGTAGGTATAATTGATCTAAGGCATAGATTTCCATAGTCAGTTTATATAGTACCCCTTGTGGGGTACTATAATGATCCAGGGAGGATAGTAGTAGCCTCGGGTACAACTGAGGAAACACTGAATAAAAATAAGAGGGCAGGGGAAGTTTCTGGTTTATGTGGGGAAACTGAGCATTTTTTTTCTGGAAAGGGAGTAAAAATCCAGTAAGTAGGGATATATAGTCTAAGATGTTGTTTAAGTCTACTGTTACGACATTGGTTTTCTGTTCTGGTTGATTTTCCATTGTTGAATGTGGGACTTGTAGTCCATTCATATTATTGCATTATAGTACACCTCTCCTTTAAAATCTATTAATATTTCCCTTACGTATCTAGATGGCCTGAGGGTGGGTGAATATGTGTTTAAAATTGTTATATGAACTCAATAATTTGGCCCCTTGGACCTAATATAATGACTTATTTATTATCTTTTACAGTTTTTGATTCAGTCTATTTTTTTCAATATAAGTATAGCCATCCTAGCTCTCTTTTGGTTACTATTTGCCTAGAATATCTAACTCCATACCTTTTCTTTTAGTGTATTTATGTTCTTAAGACTACTATTAGTCTTCTGTAGGCAGAATACCGTTCGGTCTTTTTTTAAAATCTATACATTCTGTGTCTTTCAACTTGAAAATTTAACCAATTCATATTTAAAGTAATTACTGTCAAGTAAAAACTTACTAAATGCATTTTACCAATATTTTACTGAATTTTGTAATTCTTGTGTTTTTTTTTCATCCAACTGTGCTGATTTTCTTTGTAATTGGTTATAATTTTCGTAGTGGTATGCTTTGTTTTGTCTTGTGGCAGTGAGGAATAAACCCAAGGTTATTTTAACTCTGAGCTATAGCCCCAGCCCTTTTTACTTTCTATTTAAAAAAAAAGGGTCTTTTTAAGTTTCTGTCAGTCTTGCTAAATAACTGAGAATGTCCTCTACCCTGTGAGTTTCCCTGTCTCAGACTCCCAAGTACTGGGAATAAAGGTATGGACCACCATGTCCAGCTCTGTAGTAATATGTTTTGATTCATTTCGCTTTACCTTTTTTGTATCTGGTGAGAGGTTTCTTGTGATTATTATGAAAATTTTAGAAGACATATTATAGAAACACTATAATTTAAGCTGATAGTACCTAAGTTTCAATTCCATATGAAAACTCCAGGTATTTAATTCTCCCTCCCATGCTTTAAGCTGTGTCATATTTTACCTCTATTTATTTTGTATGCCTGTTAAGCAATTATTTATAGCTATAGATGTTTTTATTGTCTCTGTCCTTTAACTCTTATACTAAAGAATGATTTGTATACAACTTTTATGGTATTAAAGTGTTCTCAAGTTAACCATATATTTACCTTTACAAGTGATTTTTGTACTCTCCTATATCGTCATATTATTATTTATCATTCTTTTTTAATTTTTTTTGTTTTTGGTGCATTGTATTCATACATCATAATGGGGTAAAAAACTTGTGTAGACATACATGCACACATCACCCAGTTAGCCCCTACCTAATCCCTACTGCATTCCCTCCCCATCATTCCTACCCATGCTTGGCTTAGTGGATGAATTCAATATGTTTAAGTACATTGTATGCTTTAGATTCATTCTTTTGTTTTAGTTTGAACTATTGTTAGTATGTCTTGTGGTGATGAACTCCCTCAGCTGATGTTTGTCTTGGGATTTCTAAATATCTCCACTTCTAAAGTACAGTTTTGCCAGGTATACTATTCTTGTTTGGCTTCCACGCCCCATACACCTTTTTTTTTTTTCTTTCTTCTTTTTTTTTTTTTTTTGGTGGTACTGTGGTTCCTGGAAGCCCTGCTACCTCCGAGCTACACTCCCAGACCTATTTTTTTTTTATATCTTTTATTTGGAAACAGGGTCTCTTAAGCCAGCAAGGCTGGCTTTGAACCTGCGCAATCCTCCTGTCTCCGCCTCCCAAGTGCAGGGATTACAAGGGTGAGCCACCATGCCTGGCAACGCCCCATACACTTTGAACATGTTATTCCATTCAATCCTAGATTCAAGAGATTTTTTTGGTTTGAGAAGTCCAGCAGCCTGGAAGAAGTCTTTTATATGTAATGAGTTTCTTCTCTTTTATTACTTTCAAGATTCCTTTTGTCACTGACTTTTGACAATTTGATTCTAATATGTCTTGGCATGTTCTCAGAGGCTTCAGTGGTTTTAGATTCTATTTAGTCCATAGATAGACTTGATTATCTCCAGAACCTTGGTCTGTGGGACAAAAGTCTATTTAGGTTTTTATTTTTATTATTTATTTATTTATTTATTTATTTATTTATTTATTTATTTGGTGGTACTGGGGTTCCTGAAAGCCCTTGAACCTCCGGGCTACACTCCCAGACCTATTTATATTTTTATTTGGAAACAGGGTCTCCTAAGCCAGCGCGCGCGGCTGACTTCGAACCTGCGCGATCCTCCTGTCTCTGCCTCCCAAGCGCGGGGATTACAAGCGTGCGCCACCACGCCCGGCTCTATTTAGGATTTTAGACCATGAATTTATGACCAAGTATTCTGACGGTTGTGGATTCTTCTGGGACTCTAGGATCATTGTGTGAGTTTCTGAGCTGGCTATACTGTTATGATCTGTGGCTAATGGCCTATAAAAGAATTACTTCATGTCCACAGTTGAAACCAAGTTCTTCACATTTATCTCTGAGGATGAGGGGGTGCAGATAGGGATGTCTTCTGTCAAGATTATTGGGTGAGTAAACCTACTTTCAGACAATAGTTGAAAGTGAAAGGGGCCCCAGGCAGAACTGCGAGTAGCACGCCAGACCCCTGGAGAAACCAGACCCAGTAAGACGCTGGGTTCTGGGCAGGGGTCGCGCGGCGCACAAAAGCCGGGGCCCTGGGCCCCGGGCCGAACTGCGCGTAGCACGCCAGACCCCTGGAGAAACCAGGCCCAGTAAGACGCTGGGTTCTGGGCGGGGGTCGTGGGCGGGGCACGCCAGATGGGGCCGGGGTCGCGGGACTCTGGGCCCCAGGCCGAACTGCGAGTAGCACGCCAGACCCCTGGAGAAACCAGGCCCAGTAAGACGCTGGGTTCTGGGCGGGGGTTGAGCACAGGGCACACCAGCTGGGGCCCGGGTCGCGGGACTCTTGGTTCCGGCCAAACTGCGCATAGCACGCCAGACACCTGTAGAAACCAGGCCCAGTAAGACGCTGGGTTCTGGGCGGGGGTCGCGGGCTGGGCACGCCAGATGGGGCCCGGGTTGCAGGACTCTGGGCCCCAGGCAGAACTGCGAGTAGCACGCCAGACCCCTGGAGAAACCAGGCCCAGTAAGATGCTGGGTTCTGGGCAGGGGTCGCGCGCGGGGCACGCCAGCTGGGGCCCGGGTCGCGGGACTCTGGGCCCCGGGCCGAACTGCGAGTAGCACGCCAGACCCCTGGAGAAACCGGGCCCAGAACAGAAAAAGATAAAGAAAAATATCAGAGAGGTGGTAAGAAAGCCGTTATGGATGCCAGGACACTGGAGATGCAGACAAAACTTATCTAAATGCACTGGAACTTATGGAAAAATTCGCCGTGAAAGAGGACTGCTATTTCTCTATATTGTTAAGAATCTCAGACATCACATATAAGGAGAGAGTTTAGCGGAGACCAAGGAGAAATGCAGTGTTGAAAGAGTTCTCCGCGATGGTGGTGGAGACTTGTATTCAGGAGAAGCAGAAACGGGATCTTACCAACTTTATTTTTTTGGAGAAATTACACCAAATGTTGAATGCTACCATCACGCATGCTTAGGAACACTGGACAACATTCAGAGTGGAAAAAGAGCCTGGAAGGATTTGAAACGGTGGAGGCAGTGGCAATGCCAGTGGCCAATATTCGGGGAGGCAGAGATCTGATACATTACAACTGGAACCTTTGAAATACTAACCACAGAGACAGTGATCGGAACCTGCTGAGGGGTTAGGCGGGCGCCGGGGCCAGTGGCCGACATCGGAGCTTGCTGTGAGGCAAGGCCACTACTGAGGCCTCCATGGCCGGGATTTGAACCTGCAGAGGGGTTAGACCGATGCTGGGGCCAGCGAGGCCGGCATTGGAGCCTGCCATGATGCAAGGCTTGTGCTAGGGCCTCTGAAGTCGGGTCCGGAACTTGCTGAGGGGTTAGGCCGGTGCTGGGGTCAGCGAGGCTGGCATCGGAGCCTGCCGTGAGGCAAGGCCAGTGTTGGGGCCCCCGAGGACGGGACCGGAGCCTGCCGAGGGGTTAGGCCGGTGCTGGGGCCAGCGAGGCCAGCATTGGAGCCTGCCGTGAGGCATGACCAGTGCTGGGGCCTCTAAGGCCAGGATAAGAGCCTGTCGAGGGGTTAGGCCGGTGCTAGGGCCAGCGAGGCCGGCATCGGAGCCTGCCGTGAGGCATGACCAGTGCTGGGGCCTCCGAGGCCGGGATCGGAGCCTGCCGAGGGGTTAGGCTGGTGCTGGGGCCAGTGAGGCCGGCATCGGAGCCTGCCTTGAGGCAAGGCCGGTACTGGGGCCTTGAGGCCAGGATAAGAGCCTGCCGAGGGGTTAGGCCAGTGCTGGGGCCAGCGAGGCCGGCATCGGAGCCTGCCGTGAGGCAAGGCCGGTACTGGGGCCTCCGAGGCCAGGATAAGAGCCTGCCGAGGGGTTAGGCCGGTGCTGGGGCCAGCGAGGCTGGCATCGGAGCCTGCCTTGAGGCATGACCAGTGCTGGGGCCTCCGAGGCCGGGATCGGAGCCTGCCGAGGGGTTAGGCCGGTGCTGGGGCCAGTGAGGCCGGAATCGGAGCCTGCCTTGAGGCATGACCAGTGCTGGGGCCTCCGAGGCCAGGATCGGATCCTGCCGAGGGGTGAGGCCGGTGCTGGGGCCAGCGAGGCCGGCATCGGAGCCTGCCGTGAGGCAAGGCCGGTACTGGGGCCTCCGAGGCCAGGACAAGAGCCTGCCGAGGGGTTAGGCCGGTGCTGGGGCCAGCGAGGCCAGCATCGGAGCCTGCCGTGAGGCAAGGCCGGTACTGGGGCCTCCGAGGCCAAGATAAGAGCCTGCTGAGGGGTTAGGCCGGTGCTGGGGCCAGCGAGGCCGGCATCGGAGCCTGCCTTGATGCATGACCAGTGCTGGGGCCTCCAAATCCGGGATCGGAGCCTGCCAAGGGGTTAGGCCAGTGCTGGGGCCAGCGAGGCCGGCATCGGAGCCTGCCTTGAGGCAAGGCCGGTACTGGGGCCTCGAGGCCAGGATAAGAGCCTGCCGAGGGGTTAGGCCGGTGCTGGGGCCAGCGAGGCCGGCATCGGAGCCTGCCTTGATGCATGACCAGTGCTGGGGCCTCCAAATCCGGGATCGGAGCCTGCCAAGGTGTTAGGCCAGTGCTGGGGCCAGCGAGGCCGGCATCGGAGCCTGCCTTGAGGCAAGGCCGGTACTGGGGCCTCGAGGCCAGGATCGGAGCCTGCCGAGGGGTTAGGCCGGTGCTGGGGCCAGTGAGGCCGGCATCGGAGCCTGCCTTGAGGCATGACCAGTGCTGGGGCCTCCGAGGCCAGGATCGGAGCCTGCCGAGGGGTTAGGCCGGTGCTGCGGCCAGCGAGGCCGGCATCGGAGCCTGCCTTGAGGCATGACCAGTGCTGGGGCCTCCGAGGCCAGGATCGGAGCCTGCCGAGGGGTTAGGCCGGTGCTGGGGCCAGCGAGGCCGGCATCGGAGCCTGCCGTGAGGCAAGGCTGGTTCTGGGGCCTCCGAGGCCAGGATAAGAGCCTGCTGAGGGGTTAGGCTGGTGCTGGGGCCAGCGAGCCCGGCATCGGAGCCTGCCTTGATGCATGACCAGTGCTGGGGCCTCCAAATCCGGGATCGGAGCCTGCCAAGGGGTTAGGCCAGTGCTGGGGCCAGCGAGGCTGGCATCGGAGCCTGCCTTGAGGCAAGGCCGGTACCTGGGCCTCTGAGGCCGGGATCGGAGCCTGCCGAGGGGTTAGGCCGGTGCTGGGGCCAGTGAGGCCGGCATCGGAGCCTGCCTTGAGGCAAGGCCGGTACTGGGGCCTCTGAGGCCAGGATAAGAGCCTGTCGAGGGGTTAGGCCGGTGCTGGGGCCAGTGAGGCCGGCATCGGAGCCTGCCGTGAGGGATTACCAGTGTTGGGGCCTCCGAGGCCGGGATCGGAGCCTGCCGAGGGGTTAGGCTGGTGCTGGGGCCAGTGAGGCCGGCATCGGAGCCTGCCTTGAGGCAAGGCCGGTACTGGGGCCTCCAAATCCGTGATTGGAGCCTGCCAAGGGGTTAGGCCGGTGCTGGGGCCAGCGAGGCCGGCATCGGAGCCTGCCTTGAGGCAAGGCCGATGCTGGGGCCAGCAAGGCCGGCATTGGAGCCTCCCGTGAGGCAAGGCCAGTGCTGAGGCCTCCGAGGCCGGGATTGGAGCCTGCCTTGAGGCAAGGCCGGTACTGGGGCCTCCGAGGTCAGGATAAGAGCCTGCCGAGGGGTTAGGCCGGTGCTGGGGCCAGTGAGGCCAGCATTGGAGCCTGCCGTGAGGCAAGGCCGGTACTGGGACATCCAAGGCCGGGATAAGAGCCTGTCGAGGGGTTAGGCCAGTGCTGGGGCCAGCGAGGCCGGCATCGGAGCCTGCTGTGAGGCAAGGCCAGTACTGGGGCTTCCAAGGCCAGGATAACAACCTGCCGAAGGGCTAGACCAGTACTGGGGCCAGCAAGGCCAGCATCGGAGCCTGCCGTGAGACATGGCCAGTGCTGAGGCCTCCTAACCCGGGAACGGAACCTGCCGAGGGATTAGGCCGGTGCTGGGGCCAGCGAGGCCGGCACCGGAGCTTGCCATGAGGCAAGGCTGGTACTGGGGCCTCTGAGCCCGGGATTGGAGCCTGCCGAGGGGTGAGGCCGATGCTGGGTCCAGCAAGTCCGGCATTGGAGCCTGCCGTGAGGCAAGGCCACTCCTGCGGCCTCCAAGGCCGGGACCGAAGCCAGCTTAGGGGTTAGACCGGGGCAGGGGCCAGCGAGACTAGACCTGGGGCCTCCCATGAGGCAAGGCCGCTGCTTGAGCCAGCGAGGTCTGGATCAGTCCACTGAGTAGCCAGGCCACTACTGGGACCGTCGAGAGTGGGATCTGTACTTGCAACGCAGCATGCACAGAGAAATATCGCAGAAAATATAAATCAGACGCTTCTCTTAATCAGCAATAACTAGGAGGAAAAGGGCAACAGGAAGAGGTTGAGCTATAGAAAGGGCCCTATAGTGAAGCAACTAATGTGACCAATCAGAGGGTATGTAATACTGGAGGACGGAGCCTCTTTAAAACGCAGGAGGTACATAAACAAATGTATCAAAGTAAATCACCAAAGAAGTGTGGGATGGAGGGAGGGGGAGGGAATGGGATGGGGGCTGGAGGAGGGCTAATTGGATGATGTGTGCTTATATATCCTCTCAAGTCTTGTACTCCAGTGTGATTGATATATGACTACAATGCACAAATTTAAAAAATAAATTAATTAAAAAAATAGAAAAAAAAAAAGAAAGTGAAAGAAGCTAATTTATAGGGATGTTTCAAGATCTACAATTGGACCAAGGCTGGAGACTCTACCTGAACATATCCAGGGCTTGACATGCTTCCCATAAGGTTCTCAGGCAGACAGAACTCTTCTCAATTTTTAGATAGTAGAGGTCAGGACCCAGGTCCTAGGGCTATTTGGGTATCTGCAAATAGGCATAGTTGGTTAGCCTGTCCTAGGGACTCACATAGGTATTTATCCCTATAGCACTCTGGCTAAATAGAACTTCTACTAGACCTCAGCTAGGATGGACTGAAACTGAGTACCAAAGCTAATTCAGAATCTTCCATGGGACTAATTTTGGCAAGCCAGACCCAATAATACCAGTGGGTAAGATTCCAATTAATTTCTATTTGGGCAGAATTGCTTGTAGACTATAGCCAGTAATATCTAGAGCTAAAGTTCAGGGCCCCTACATGGACTCCTATGGGATAGAATCCAGCAAACCTGTCCATGTATTTCAGTCCAGGAGTTTGTGACTCAAGCAAGGTAACTTTACATCTGCTTCCCTAGAGGGGCTGGAGCCAAGATGAGGCCTTTTGAGATCTACTGTGGGATAAACACTGGCATGCATTTCCAGTTGAACAAATGTGTGTAGCTCTCAATAGTTCTCTGTGTCATTGGATTGTTCCCAAGCTATGCCCCAAACATACTAGAGGTTAGCTACAGGGCTTCTTCATGATCTACTGTGTAGACACTAGCAAACCTCTCATGGTGGCACAGGTTGGTGAATCTCCCAGTCATTTCTCTTGTAGTCAGAATAGTTGCCTGATGATAGAGAGAAAGGCTAGAGCTGAGATAAGGCCCTTTTAGGATCTGCTATGGAATGAAGGCTTGGAAGTCTATCCCATACACAGAGATGGATAAGCCTCTCTCGGAGTCCTTGGGTGATCAGTCCTAAATTGGGACCATAGCTGAGAGGAACTGGGTCCAATTGTAAGTCAAGTGCCCAAACTGATGAGGACTGGTAGATGAGCCATTTAGCAAATAACTACTACATAACTTCTCCTGTACCCCTGGGCAAATAGTTTGGTCCCAGATTCACGCTATAGCCAAGTCCTTTGAATTACCCAGCCATTTTTGAGTCTGGACCTGGGAGCGCAGTCCACAGGTCTGCCACCTGGGCAACAAGTGTGTATTTTCAAATCAACCTTCCTGGGTTTTAGACTCTATTGGAATTTCACAACATTCTTCCTGAATCCCAAGACTCTAATAAAGAGACTTTTTTTCATGGATGGGAGCAAACTTTCTCATGCTATGATGGGTGACCTCCATTCTGCCAGCTTACTCATGTCACTCCTTTTTTTCCAAGTTCTTCATTCAATATAGTGTATACTATTGAGACATCCTATTTTGCTTGCATATATTATAAATTTTTTCAGCAGTTTTTTTTTAGCTATGGCCCAGAAATTGTTATGTCATGTATTTTCATGCTCAGTTCCATATAGCTTTTTTTTTTTTTTTTTTTTTTGGTGGTACTGGGGTTCCTGGAAACCCTTCTACTACCTCCGAGCTACACTCCCAGACATATGTATATATATATATATATATATATATATATATATATATATTATATATATATATATATATATATATATATTATATATATATTATAAATATATATATGTGTGTGTGTGTGTGTGTGTGTGTGTGTGTGTGTGTGTGTGTGTTTAAACAGGGTCTCTTAAGCCAGCGCGGCTGGCTTCCTTCGAACCTGCGCAATCCTCCTGTCTCCGCCATGTCTGGCTCCATATAGCGTTTAAATTTCCCTTGAGTCCTCCTCTTTGTCCCATAGGTTATTATGAAATGTTTTCCTTAGTTTTCAAGTGTTTAGAGATTTTCCTGTTATTTTTATCCTATTGATTTATAATTTAATACTACTGTGGTCAAAGAACATACACTGTATGTTTTCAATTATTCTAAATGTATTAAGGCTTGTAATATAGAACCAGGTATGGTTGATCTTTGTTTGTATTCCATGGACATCTAAGGGGAAAAAAAGGAATGTGTATTCTCCTGCTACTAGTTGGAGTCAATAAGATCTTGTTAGCTGATAATAGTGTTGAGTTATTTTATACTCATTTCACCCCCATTCCTGGCTCCATCTATTATGCTTTTTATAAAATGTCCTATCTAGTTATAACACTTGTTGAGGGGCTTTGAAGTCTTTACCTAGAATTATAGACAATTTTTTTTAGTTCTATTAATTTTTGTTTCACATATTTTGCAGCTCGGTTAATTGGTGCATGCCTATTTATAATTCCTATGTCTTCTTTTTTTTTTTTATTCGTGCACTGTATTCATACATCATAGTAGGATACATACTTTTGTAGACATACATGCACACTTTTCCCAGTCAGCCCCCACCCAATCCCCACCCCATTCTCTCCCTATCCCTCCCTCCCATGCTTGGCTTAGTAGTTGACATCTAGTATTATGGCAATTTATCTAAAATTAAAAATGATAATCTCACATAACAGTTTCATTTGTCTGATACCAAGCTTTTGATGACTTAAAGATAACATTTCAATATTTCTTTTTACTTTCTTTCTTACCAGAGAATATTTTTTTCTATTTTTTAGGTGAAACTATCATATATTTATGTATTTATTTTTCAGAAAAAAATCTATCCTAATATGGAATATGGAGTCTAGGTACCCAAAACGATCTTGAAAAAGAACAAAGCTAGAAGATATATATTTTCTGATTTCAAACCATATAAAGCTACAATAATTGAAACAGTGTAGTACTATTCTAAAGGCAGATATATAAACCATTGGAGTTAAATAAAAGCCTAGAGCTAAATTCTTCCCTATATTGTCAAGTTATTTTTGACAAGGTTTCCACGAACATTTGGTGGTGGAAATGATAATCTTTTAACTAAATATTGTTAAAAAATAATAATTACATGGAAAAGAATAAAATTGGACCCTTACCTAATCCCATATACAAATATTAACTCAAAATAGATAATAGACCTAAATACAAATCTTAAGACTATAAACTTTTAGGAGAAAATCTGGGTCATAAAACCTCACAACATTGAAATTGACAGTGATTTCTTGGTTATGATTTCAATGACACAGGCAACAGAGGAGTATACAGACTCCCTAAAAAATAAAAAAAATAAAAAAATTGTATATCCAAAGACAATGTAAACAGAGTTAACAGTTACTAATAGAATGGGATAAAATATTTCCAATTGCTATATCTGAAGGTATATTAATATTCCAACTAGAAATCCTAAAAATTAACAACAATAAAGGCAAACAATACCATTTAGAGATAGGTAAAAGACTAACATAAATAATGAATCTCCACAGATAACCAATCTTAATTGTCTGTTGGATGGAAACTCTTGTTTCTCTGTTTCTGGAGTGTGTTACCTATTTCTTCTTTGTAGTTAATCTCTTTGAGTATTTTCTCTAGTGTTGGTTTTGAAGACATAAATTCCTTCAGTTTCTGTTTGTCATGGAAGCTTCTTATTTCCCCATCTAATTTGATAGAAAGTTTTGCTGGGTAGGAAATTTTTGGCTGTAAGTTGTTTTCTTTCAGAGTTTGAAATATGTTACTCCAAGCCCTTCTGGCTCTCATGACTTGGTTTGGGAAGTCTGGAGTGATTCTAATTGGTTTGCCTCTGAATGTCACTTGGCCCTTTGTTTTTGTTGCCTTTAAGATTCTCTGCTTGGCTTCCACATTGGTCATTTTGACAATTATGTGGCGTGGGGATCCTCTTCTCCAATCCTGTCTAAAGGGAGTTCTATAAGTTTCCTGGACCTTTGTATCAACCTCTTGCTCTATGTTTGGAAAATTTTCTGCTATTACTTCTTTGAAGAGATTGTTGATCCCTTTGGTTTCACTTTCTTTTCCCTCCTCTATTCCAATTATTCTTAGGTTAGCTCTCTTAAAATGGGCCCATATTTCTTCAATATCAGATTCCTGCTGTCGGATATTTTTTTCTAGATTAAAAACTATGAGTTCATTTTTGGATTGCTCATCTTCTAAGAGCGAGATTCTGTTCTCCATGTGTTCTAATCAGTTGTTTGTGCTTTGAATTGAGGCCTTTACTTCATTAATTGCATCCTTTATCTCTTTTTGGCTCTCTCTGAGTTCGTTTCAAAGCCCCTCTATTATTTCTACAGTTATTTTCCTGATTTGATCTTCTAGAATTATCTGATTTTCTGTTTTATCGGGTTCTGATGTTGTGGGGTTGTGGGCATTAATTGCTCCAGTATTATTCCTCTTTCCCATGATTTCGGAAGTTTGTGCCTTCTCTGGGTTCTTCCCTTGGGTCACTATGACTTCCCTTAAGGTGTTCTGGATCTCGAGTCAGTAGTATCTCGGACCCCACTACTCCTTTACTGGGTTTTATCACAGAGTCTCCGACCCAGAGAGTCGATAGAGGCTGCTTTAAACTATGGGTGGTGCCAGGTTGCACGTTCTCCTATGGTGTGATATCTCTGCCACCAACACTCCCCCAGTGGGTCAAGTCCCAGGGAGTACAGTACTGGGATTTCTCCTCTGTGGCTCGCAATTTGACTCACTGTTCTTGAGTACGCAGATGTAGCTGTACTGGCCTCGGTGAATTTGCTGCTGCTGCCGCCGGTGGCAATATGACGCCGCTGCTACGCACCTCGGCTATGGGGCTGGCGTTTTTCTTCTTGATTTTGATTTCTACTCTGAATCCCTGCAGCGTGTGCTGAGCTCGGCCACTGGGAGCTTTAGATGCTCTCCGCGTGGAGAAATCCCGCCTAGCTGTTCCGCAGTGGTCTTCTTTACAGATTGATTTTTTCGTTATTATATAATATCCCTTTTTCTCCTGTAGATTATTTTGCCCTAAAATTGACTTTGTTTGATATTCATGTAGGCACTTCTGTTTTCCTTTAATTAATGTTCAAATGATAGATATTTTCCTGTCTTTTACTAACAACCTGCTCGTATCATTATCATTACATTTGAAGTTAATTTGTTTGTAGGCAGCAGGTAGTTGCATCCTGATCTCAATCCACTCTTCTAATCATTACTTTTTTTTCACCTTTTCCTCCTCCTGCTCTTTCCTTCAGTCATCCTGCCCCCAGCTCGTAGGTGTCACTGCTCCTCTCACTGAGCAGACATGTTTCTTTTTTAAGGCTTTTGATGGTCCCTATGCCAAAAATAGTGTTTCCATTTACAGAACCTGCTGCCTCATTTTCCTTTGGCTTACTCAGATGCCAGCACTCAGTGTAGAAGCAGAACCTTCTCATTCTCACTACGTTCTTTGCCCCCCTTGCCCAATTTATGTGTCACCTTTACAGTGAACATCATTTACCACACAGCACATTTTTCTTATTTCTTCTGTTTGATGTTTGTAATAGCCACAAGAACATAAACTCTACTGCTAAATCCCCTGTGTCTTGAGCAAGGGGTGGCTCACAGGATACATTTAGCACTAATTTGTCAAATGAATGAAATAACTAAACAACTGGCTCCTGGTTTGCTCCTCAGTTCCATCGAGGCATTCTTTCCCTTTGGATTATTCTCTAGCAGCACCAACCTTTCATGCCACTCAGCTAGGCATGCTTTAGACTTGTGTCATCAGGCCTCAGGGCCTGCCCATAGGCCCTTCCCTCCCCACCTCTTCCCAGTTTTCAGGCTGCTGTGCAGCTGACCAAACTCAACCAGGCTCCAACACTATATCTCAGAGGATTTTTCCAACGCTAGGTGCTAGGTCAGGTTCAACAGTTCAAAGATTTCTTAGCACTGATCTCACTTTATAATTAAATTTTCTTTGGGCCATTATTAATTAACTCTCATATCCTCTATTGAAATTAAGATCAGTGAAGGCTGGAAATATGTCTGGTTTGCTCAGCTTTATATACTCTGCATAGTACCTGACAATAGATAATAAATATTCTCAAATGGATATAGTAATAAATCATAATGATGGAATGTGTATTCATTTTTTAGATATTTTAGCTTCCAGAAGTGATAAGAGAATTGGAGGAGGAACAATTGGGCAATAGTTAACAGAGAGCTCACAGCTCACACATCCACAGAAAGTATGCCAAACAGAAAAGAATGTAATTGTGTGCATGAGTGTGCAGGTAGAGAGAGCAATAGGCTCTGTTTTCTTTGTGAAGTTCAAGTGATGGAGCTCTGGTAAGAGGTAGAGCAAGGTGGTGTAGAGATACTAAGATTCCTCAGACTGTGACTGGATAATTCATTATGGTGGGGCTTTTCCATCACTTTGTATGATGTGTAGCAACACCATGGGGCCTTTGCTCACTAGCTATCTGCCCTGAGATGTGACAACAATTTGTTTCCAGACATTGTCAAATGTCCACTGTGAGACAAAATTGCCCCAGGTTAAGCATTGCTTAGATGTATTTTAAGATAACAAAAGAGCTTGAAAAAATGTTATAAGGATGAAGGTAAGAAAAAGAGGCCATCTCTTAGGGAGAAAGTGAGTGTGACCAAAAGGTGAACTGAATCAGGTCATTATACAAGACCTGATTCAGTTCATTTGAAACATTTGAGGGCTTGGCTGACATATAAGATAGTAAATCTGCAGTGAACCAAGGTGTAAGTTTATATAATTATATTATTTTCTCCCAAAATGATGCTGTATGCAGGCAAGGTATTCTTATATAATGTACATCAGACACATATTTTTTAAATTCTTTAGAATAAAGAAGGAAAAATTAGATAATGGAAAGGTTCAAGCCTAACATGTTTCCCAGATAAGTGAAGCTAATGGATCCATGAAAAGAAAGTATTAAAGTTATTTGAAGGCTTTAATAGATATTAGTTAACTGATATTTTCATTCCCAAACATTGTTGTGCATTAGAAGCATGTAAGAAGATTTATAATATCCTGATTCTATAGTCATAACACATATCAGTGAAATCAGAATTTCTGGGGAGATATAAGACATCAGTATTTTAAAAAATATCAGGTTATTACAAAGGGCAGAAATGTTCAGAAGCCCATGGGCCCTTATTATAAAACACTGCATGATTTTCCTAAATGCAGACCACCACCAGCATTAGGAGCTGGGAACTGTTCACAGTGCAAATTTTCAGGCCCCACCCAGACCTCCAGAATAAAAACTGTATCAGAATTTTTTTAATTTTTTATTGGTGGATTGTATTCATACATCTTAATGGGATGCAAGATAGTGGAGGCACACATGCACACATCACCCAATTATTCCTTACCCAGTTCCCACCCCATTTCCTCCCCCTTTCTCCTTCTCATGTTTGGCTTGGTGATTTATATTGATATGTTTGTTAAAGTACGTCATGTGCATTAGAGAATTTCCCTCCTCCCCCTTCCCATCCACTCAGTTAGGTTGCCTTATTTGTTCATCTATAGAATCTCCTTTGTCTAGAGTTCCTCCAATGACACATTTCTCCCTAGCTCTCACATATAAAGGGAGAATATTCTATTTTTTATTTCTTGTGACTGACTAATCTTACTTAGCATAATGTCCTCCAGTTCCATCCAATTCCCTGTAAATGATGTAATTGTATTTTTTCTTTATGACTGAGTAAAATTCCATTGTGTACATATCCCATAGTTTTGTAATCCAATCATCTGTTGATGAACATCTTGACTGGTTCCATAGTTTGACGATGGTGAATTGTGCAGCTATGAACATAGATACACATGCATTAGTTTGGTAGTTTGGTTTCCTTTCTTTTGGGTAGATATGCGAAGTTGGTATTTCTGGATCATAGGGTAAGTTCTTTCCCATTCTTCTGAAGATCCTTCATACTGTTTTCCAAAGTGGATATACTAATTTGCAATCCCACTAACAATATATTAGAATTCTAACTGATCCACACCTTGCCAGCATTTGTTGTTGTTTGTGTTTTGAATGATTGCCATTCTAGATGGAGTTAGGTGGAATCTCAGGGTAGTTTTGATTTGCATCTCTGATTGCTAATGATGTTGAGCATTTTTTCATGCATTTATTGGCCATTTGAATTCCTCCCTTCATGAAGTGTCTATTTAGTGCCCTTGCCCATTTCTGATTGGGTTATTTGTTTTCTTTGTGGTGAGTTTCTCAAGTTCTCTGTATAGTTTAGATATTAGTCCTTTATTAGAGAAGTAGCTGGCAAAAATCTTCTCCCATTCTGTTGACTCTCAGTTGAGGTTCTTGATAGTTTCCTTTTCTGTACAAAAGCTCTTCAGTTTCATGCAATCCCACATACTGATCACCTTTTAGTTTCTTGTGCTTTGGGGACTTTTTGAGAAAGTTTTTATCTGTACCGATGTGTTGCATTGTTGGACCTATGCCCACTTCAAGGAGCCTCAGGTCTCTGGTCTAATTTCTAAGTCTTTGATTAGTCTTGTACAGGGTGAGAAAGTGGAATTTATTTCCATTTTTCTTCATATGATTAACCAGTTTTGCCAACAGCATTTGTTGAACAAACTATCTTTTTTCAGTGTATGTTTTTGGTCCCTTTATCAAAATTCAATTGGCTGTAAGTGTGTGGATTTATTTCTGAGTCTTTCTGTTTTGTTTCATTGGTCTATGTATCTGTTTTTGTGCCAGTACCATGCTGTTTTATTACTATTGCTTTATCTCTGTTTATTTTTTTCAAGAAAACAGCTTCTGGTTTTGTTGATTATATGTACTTTTTTTATTCTTTACTTTGTCAATTTCTACTCTAATTTTAATAATTTCCTGTCTTCAACTGGTTTGGGGGTTAGATTGTTCCTGTTTTTCAGTGACTTTGAGGTATGCAATTATGTTATATATTTGGTGATTTTCTATTTTTCTTATATTGGCACTCAGTTCTATGAATTTTTCTCTTAATACTGCCTTTAAAGTATCCTAGAGGCGGGCGGGGCACGCCTAATGGGGCCCGGGTCGCGGGACTCTGGGCCCCAGACCGAACTGCGCATAGCACGCCAGACCCCTGGAGAAACCAGACCCAGTAAGACGCTGGGTTCTGGGCGGGGGTCGCGGGCTGGGCACGCCAGATGGGGCCCGGGTCGCGGGACTCTGGGCCCCAGGCCGAACTGCGAGTAGCACGCCAGACCCCTGGAGAAACCAGGCCCAGTAAGACGCTGAGTTCTGGGCGGGGGTCGCGGGTGGGGCACGCCTAATGGGGCCCGGGTCGCGGGACTCTGGGCCCCGGCCGAACTGCGCGTAGCACGCCAGACACCTGGAGAAACCAGACCCAGTAAGATGCTGGGTTCTGGGCGGGGGTCGCGGGCTGGGCACGCCAGATGGGGCCCGGGTCGCGGGACTCTGGGCCCCAGACCGAACTGCGCATAGCACGCCAGACCCCTGGAGAAACCAGGCCCAGTAAGACGCTGGGTTCTGGGCAGGGGTCGCGCGCGGCGCACAAAAGCCGGGGCCTGGGTCGCGGGACCCTGGGCCCCGGGCCGAACTGCGCGTAGCACGCCAGACCCCTGGAGAAACCAGGCCCAGTAAGACGCTGAGTTCTGGGCGGGGGTCGCGGGCGGGGCACGCCTAATGGGGCCCGGGTCGCAGTACTCTGGGCCCCTGCCGAACTGCGCGTAGCACGCCAGACCCCTGGAGAAACCGGACCCAGTAAGACCCTGGGTTCTGGGCGGGGGTCGCGGGCTGGGCACGCCAGATGGGGTCCGGATCGCGGGACTCTGGGCCCCTGCCGAACTGCGCGTAGCACGCCAGAGCCCTGGAGAAACCAGACCCAGTAAGACGCTGGGTTCTGGGCAGGGGTCGCGGGCTGGGCACGCCAGATGGGGCCCGGGTCGGGACTCTGGGCCCCAGGCCGAACTGCGAGTAGCACGCCAGATCCCTGGAGAAACCAGGCCAAGTAAGACGCTGGGTTCTGGGCTGGGGTCGCGGGCTGGGCACGCCAGATGGGGCCCGGGTCGTGGGACTCTGGGCCCCAGGCCGAACTGCAAGTAGCACGCCAGACCCCTGGAGAAACAAGGCCCAGTAAGACGCTGGGTTCTGGGCGGGGGTCGAGCACAGGGCACCCCAGCTGGGGCCCGGATCGCGGGACTCTGGGTCCCGGCCGAACTGCGAGTAGCACGCCAGACCCCTGGAGAAACCGGGCCCAGAACAGAAAAAGATAAAGAAAAATATCGGAGAGGTGGTAAGAAAGCCGTTATGGATGCCAGGATACTGGAGATGCAGACAAAACTTATCTAAATGCACTGGAACTTATGGAAAAATTCGCCGTGAAAGAGGACTGCTATTTCTCTATATTGTTAAGAATCTCAGACATCACATATAAGGAGAGAGTTTAGCGGAGACCAAGGAGAAATGCGGTGTTGAAAGAGTTCTTCGCGATGGTGGTAGAAACTTGTATTCAGGAGAAGCAGAAACCGGATCTTACCAACTTTATTTTTTTGGAGAAATTACACCAAATGTCGAATGCTACCATCACGCATGCTTAGGAACACTGGACAACATTCAGAGTGGAAAAAGAGCCTGGGAAGGATTTGAAACGGTGGAGGCAGTGGCAATGCCAGTGGCCAATATTCGGGGGAGGCAGAGATCTGATACATTACAACTGGAACCTTTGAAATACTAACCACAGAGACAGTGATCGGAACCTGCTGAGGGGTTAGGCGGGCGCCGGGGCCAGTGGCCGACATCGGAGCTTGCTGTGAGGCAGGGCCACTACTGAGGCCTCCGTGGCCGGGATTGGAACCTGCAGAGGGGTTAGACCGATGCTGGGGCCAGCGAGGCCGGCATTGGAGCCTGCCATGATGCAAGGCTTGTGCTAGGGCCTCCGAGGTCGGGTCCGGAACTTGCTGAGGGGTTAGGCCGGTGCTGGGGTCAGCGAGGCCGGCATCGGAGCCTGCCGTGAGGCAAGGCCAGTGTTGGGGCCACCGAGGATGGGACCGGAACCTGCTGAGGGGTTAGGCCGGTGCTGGGGCCAGCGAGGCCGTCATCGGAGCCTGCCTTGAGGCAAGGCCGGTACTGGGGCCTCCGAGGCCAGGACAAGAGCCTGCCGAGGGGTTAGGCCGGTGCTGGGGCCAGCGAGGCCGGCATTGGAGCCTGCCGTGAGGCATGACCAGTGCTGGGGCCTCCGAGGCCGGGATCGGAGCATGCCGAGGGGTTAGGCCGGTACTGGGGCCAGCGAGGCCGGCATCGGAGCCTGCCGTGAGGCAAGGCTGGTACTGGGGCCTCCGAGGCCAGGATAAGAGCCTGCCAAGGGGCTAGGACGGTGCTGGGGCCAGCGAGGCCGGCATCGGAGCCTGCCTTGAGGCATGACCAGTGCTGGGGCCTCCGAGGCTGGGATCGGAGCCTGCCGAGGGGTTAGGCCGCTGCTGGGGCCAGCGAGGCCGGCATCGGAGCCTGCCTTGAGGCAAGGCCGGTACTGGGGCCCCCGAGGCCAGGATAAGAGCCTGCCGAGGGGTTAGGCCGGTGCTGGGGCCAGTGAGGCCGGCATCGGAGCCTGCCGTGAGGCAAGGCCGGTACTGGGGCCCCCGAGGCCAGGATAAGAGCCTGCCGAGGGGTTAGGCCGGTGCTGGGGCCAGCGAGGCCGGCATCGGAGCCTGCCGTGAGGCAAGGCCGGTACTGGGGCCTCCGAGGCCAGGATAAGAGCTTGCCGAGGGGTTAGGCCGGTGCTGGGGCCAACGAGGCCGGCAGCGGAGCCTGCCGTGAGGCATGACCAGTGCTGGGGCCTCCGAGGCCGGGATCGGAGCATGCCGAGGGGTTAGGCCGGTGCTGGGGCCAGCGAGGCCGGCATCGGAGCCTGCCATGAGGCAAGGCCAGTACTGGGGCCTCCGAGGTGAGGATAAGAGCTTGCCAAGGGGTTAGGCCAGTGCTGGGGCCAGCGAGGCCGGCATCGGAGCCTGCCTTGAGGCATGACCAGTGCTGGGGCCTCCGAGGCCGGGATCGGATCCTGCCAAGGGGTTAGGCCGGTGCTGGGGCCAGCGAGGCCGGCATCGGAGCCTGCCGTGAGGCAAGGCCGGTACTGGGGCCTCCGAGGCCAGGACAAGAGCCTGCCGAGGGGTTAGGCCGGTGCTGGGGCCAGCGAGGCCGGCATCGGAGCCTGCCGTGAGGCAAGGCCGGTACTGGGGCCTCCGAGGCCAGGATAAGAGCTTGCCGAGGGGTTAGGCTGGTGCTGGGGCCAACGAGGCCGGCAGCGGAGCCTGCCGTGAGGCAAGGCCGGTACTGGGGCCTCCGAGGCCAGGATAAGAGCTTGCCGAGGGGTTAGGCTGGTGCTGGGGCCAGCGAGGCCGGCATCGTAGCCTGCCTTGAGGCATGACCAGTGCTGGGGCCTCCGAGGCCGGGATTGGAGCCTGCCGAGGGGTTAGGCCGCTGCTGGGGCCAGCGAGGCCGGCATCGGAGCCTGCCTTGAGCAAGGCCGGTACTGGGGCCTCTGAGGCCGGGATCGGAGCCTGCCGAGGGGTTAGGCCGCTGCTGGGGCCAGTGAGGCCGGCATCGGAGCCTGCCGTGAGGCAAGGCCGGTACTGGGGCCTCCGAGGCCAGGATAAGAGCCTGCTGAGGGGTTAGGCCGGTGCTGGGGCCAGCGAGGCCGGCATCGGAGCCTGCCTTGAGGCAAGGCCGGTACTGGGGCCTCGAGGCCAGGATAAGAGCCTGCCGAGGGGTTAGGCCGCTGCTGGGGCCAGTGAGGCCGGCATCGGAGCCTGCCGTGAAGCAAGGCCGGTACTGGGGCCTCCGAGGCCAGGATAAGAGCTTGCCGAGGGGTTAGGCCGGTGCTGGGGCCAACGAGGCCGGCAGCGGAGCCTGCCGTGAGGCATGACCAGTGCTGGGGCCTCCGAGGCCGGGATCGGAGCATGCCGAGGGGTTAGGCCGGTGCTGGGGCCAGCGAGGCCGGCATCGGAGCCTGCCATGAGGCAAGGCCGGTACTGGGGCCTCCGAAGCCAGGATAAGAGCTTGCCGAGGGGTTAGGCCGGTGCTGGGGCCAACGAGGCCGGCATCGGAGCCTGCCTTGAGGCATGACCAGTGCTGGGGCCTCCGAGGCTGGGATCGGAGCCTGCCGAGGGGTTAGGCCGCTGCTGGGGCCAGCGAGGCCGGCATCGGAGCCTGCCTTGAGGCAAGGCCGGTACTGGGGCCTCGAGGCCAGGATAAGAGCCTGCCGAGGGGTTAGGCCGGTGCTTGGGCCAGTGAGGCCGGCATCGGAGCCTGCCGTGAGGCAAGGC
The DNA here is from genome assembly GCF_963383645.1 of Muscardinus avellanarius. NCBI lineage: Eukaryota > Metazoa > Chordata > Mammalia > Rodentia > Gliridae > Muscardinus > Muscardinus avellanarius. Next base: position 149,793,812 of record NC_137786.1, read on the forward strand.
CGGTACTGGGGCCTCCGAGGCCAGGATAAGAGCTTGCCGAGAGGTTAGGCCGGTGCTGGGGCCAACGAGGCCGGCAGCGGAGCCTGCCGTGAGGCATGACCAGTGCTGGGGCCTCCGAGGCTGGGATCGGAGCCTGCCGAGGGGTTAGGCCGCTGCTGGGGCCAGCGAGGCCGGCATCGGAGGCTGCCTTGAGGCATGACCGGTGCTGGGGCCTCCGAGGCCGGGATGGGAGCCTGCCGAGGGGTTAGGCCGCTGCTGGGGCCAGCGAGGCCGGCATCGGAGCCTGCCGTGAGGCAAGGCCGGTACTGGGGCCTCCGAGGCCAGGATAAGATGCTGCCGAGGGGTTAGGCCGGTGCTGGTGCCAGCGAGGCCGGCATCGGAGCCTGCCGTGAGGCAAGACCGGTACTGGGGCCTCTGAGGCCAGGATAAGAGCCTGTCAAGGGGTTAGGCCGGTGCTGGGGCCAGTGAGGCCGGCATCGGAGCCTGCCGTGAGGCATTACCAGTGTTGGGGCCTCCGAGGCCGGGATTGGAATCCTGCCAAGGGGTTAGACCGGTGCAGGGGCCAATGGCCAGCATCGGAGCCTGGCGTGAGGCAAGTTCACTCCTGCGGCCTCCAAGGTCGGGACCAAAGCCAGCTTAGGGGTTTGACCGGTTCAGGGGCCAGCGAGACCAGAACTGGGTCCTCCCATGAGGCAAGGCCGCTGCGTGAGCCAGCGAGGTCTGGATCAGTCCACTGAGTAGCCAGGCCACTACTGGGACCATCAAGAGTGGGATTGGTACTTGCAACGCAGCATGCACAGAGAAATATCGCAGAAAATATAAATCAGACGCTTCTCTTAATCAGCAATAACTAGGAGGAAAAGGGCAACAGGAAGAGGTTGAGCTATAGAAAGGGCCCTATAGTGAAGCAACTAATGTGATCAATCAGAGGGTATGTAATACTGGAGTACGGAGCCTCTTTAAAATGCAGGAGGTACATAAACAAATGTATCAAAGTAAATCACCAAAGAAGTGTGGGATGGAGGGAGGGGGAGGGAATGGGACGGGGGCTGGAGGAGGGCTAATTGGATGATGTGTGCTTGTATATCCTCTCAAGTCTTGTACTCCAATGTGATTGATATATGACTACAATGCACCAATTTAAAAAATAAATTAATTAAAAAAAAAAAAAGAAATTGGGAAACAAAGGAGAACTAAGATAAGAGAGCAGACTCTGATGGGGTGAAGGAGAGGGTTTAAGAGAGGAAGAAGAGGATAGGGTTGTACAGAAGGTAAAATTTTAAAAATGCAATGTGTGTCTATAAAGTTAACAATGCCAAGCTCAATGATATGTATGGGGAAGCAGAAGGAGAAGGAGAGGGTGGGATTCAGAAGCAAATGCACCAGATGTTCTGTTCCTGTATATTCCTGTCACTATATTTCAGTGTGCTGTATAATTACAATGTGCCAATAAAAGTATTTAAAAAAAAAATAAAGTATCCTAGAGGTTTTGATATATTATATAACTATTTTTGTTAATTTTAGAAATTTCTTAATATCACCCTTTACTTCTTCTATGACCCATTCTTCATTCAGCAGTGTAGTATTCAGTTGCCACATGTTTATGTGGTTCCTCTGGGTCTTATAATTGATTTCTAGTTTCATTCCATTATGGTCTAAAAAGACACAGGGAAATATGTCACTTTTTTTTTTAATTTGCTAGTGCTCACTTTCTGGTCCAGGATGTAATTGGCTTTGTAGAAGCTTTCATGAGCAGCTGAGAAAAATGTGAATGCTGCTGTAGTTGGGTGGAATATTCTATATGTTTCTAACAGGTCCATTAGGTTGATGGTATTCTTTAGGTCTGAGGCATTGTTACTGACCTTTTGTCTGGAAGATCGGTCTAATGGTGTGAAAGGAATATTGAAGTCTCTCAGTATTATTGTATTGGAATTTATGTGACTTAATGTCACAGAGAGTTTGTTTTATGAAGGTAGCTGCACCTATGTTTGGCACATAAATGCTGCCTATCATTATTTCCTCTTGTTGAATTTTTCCTTTTACTAGTAAAAAAAAATGAGCTTGTCTCTTCTAATAAGCTTAGGCTTTAAGTCTAGCTTGTCTGATATCATAGTTGCTACTCCTGCTTCTCTTTGAGTTTCATTGGCATGGATTGCCTTGCTCCAGCCCTTCCCCTAAAAAGTATTACAATCTTTACTTGTAAGGTGTGTTTCTTACAGGCAGCAAATAGATGGATTCTGGTGTTTAATCCATTTTGCCACTTTATATCTTTTTATTTGGGAGTTGAGATCATTTACATTCAGTGTGATTACTGAGAGATGATTTTTAGTTCCTAACATATTGAGATCTGACTTCTGTTTGAGGTAGTGTTTGTTCTTCTTTGCTTAGTTGTTTGCTGGATGTAAATTCTTATTTCTCTGCTTCTGGCATGTATTAGTTATTTCTTCTTTGCAGTTAATCTTTTTGAGTATATTTTCTAGTGCTGGTTTGGAAGACAGAAATTCCTTCAGCTTCTGTTTGTTGTAGAAGATTTTTATTTCCCCATCTAATTTGAGAGATAGTTTTGCTGGGTAGGAAATTTCTGTCTACAAGTTGTTTTCTTTCAGAGTTTGAAATATGCTACTCTAGGCCCTTCTGGCTGTCATTACTTGGTTTGGGAATTCTGGAGTGATTCTAATTGGTTTGCCTCTGAATGTCACTTGGTCTTTTGTCTTTGTTGCCTTTAAGATTCTCTCCTTGACTTCTACGTTGTTCAGTTTGACTATTATGTGGCATGGGGAACCTTTGATCTTGTCTCTAGAGAGGTTTCTATAAGTTTCCTATACCTGTGTATTGACCTTTTGCTCTATGTTTGGAAAATTTTCTGATATTACTCCTTTGAAAAGATTGTTGATCACTTTGGTTTTACCTTTTATTCCCTCTTCTATGCCAGTTATTATTAGGTTAGCTTTTTTAAAATGGGCCCATAGTTCTTCAATGTCCAATTCATTCTGTTGAATTGATTTTTCTAAGTTATATACTATGTGTTCATTTTTGAAGTGGTTATTTTCTAGGAGCGAGATTCTATTCTCCATGTGGTCTAATTGATTGTTTATAGTTTAAATTGGTGCCTTAACTTCAATGATTGCATCCTTTATTTCTTCCAGACTTTCTCTAAATTCTTTTTGGAAGTCCTGTATTATCTCTACAGTTACATTCCTGATTTGACCTTCTGGAGATCACTGCAATTCTGTGTTGTCAGGTTCTGTTATTGTGGTGTTGTGGGAGCTCATCACTTTCTTGTTATTCCTCCTTATCATGATTTTAGAAGTTTGTATCTGTTGCTTTTGATATATTTCTCTCAGTCTCTTGGTGTCAGCTGCTATATCCAAGGGCAAGCTGTGTTGTATTCAATAGTGAAGGTTGAGTATGGAGGAAAATGAAGTTGTAAATGCAAGAATAGGGTAAAGCCACAGATAGGATCAAATATAATGAGAGTATGTGTTTGGTAAGGTAGTATAGAGTAGAAATTAAAGATAGTAAATATGTAATGGTACTCTAGTAACAAATGTAGAGTTTTTAATATAGTGATATGAAGAGGATTTAATACAAGACACAGAAGAGAAGAGGGAAAAAAAGAAAAAAGTGATGAAGAGAAGAGAGTAGGTGTGCACAAGGGAAGAACCTTGGGACAGGTTTTGAGTAGAAGGTAAGAAGACAAGCATACACACTCACACATAAAAAAAGAACAAAAAACAAAACAATACCAAAAAAATTAATGCAACTCTACAAATATATAAATACTCAGCAGACTAGGCTTCTGCAGTCTCTCTCTATACAGACACCAGGTGCCATCTTCACCTTTCCTCCTGCAAGCCTGGTTCTCTGAGTCTTTCTCAGTCTATGCAGATGGCCGGTACCAATGGGGCTAGATCTAGTGTTAAGCACGAGGTCACCCTCCATACTTTTCACAGACATGGCATCTTGGTTTCTCCCTGGTTCTGTAGGTGGCAGATGCCTCTGAGACCAAACTCAATGTAAGAGTCTCTGTTCTCCACCATTAGGGCTAGTATTGTCTAACTTCTCCCCTTTCACCATGATTGGCTAGTCTGTGGTAATTCAGAATATCCTACTAGTTGGGTCTCATGTTAAGTGCAGTTTTCCCCCTACACTTTCCACTGATGCAAAGCCTAAGTCTGTCTGAGCCTCTGCTATGTCCAACAGCAGACTCCATCCCCAACTTCTTCCAGCTGAACTACAAAGTCTCAGAACCAGGGAGTTTATTGCCTCTGTGCAAGTCCCTGGGGATGCCACACTGGGTCTTCTCCCACAAGGACAGTGGCTTCACTTAAGGTGTGGCTATGCACTGGTCTGGATCTCTGACAGGTGTAAGCTGCTGCTGCTCTAAGTTATGAACTCAACCCTCACCTTTGTCAGGTTGAACTGCAAAGTCTCAGACTCAGGGTGCTTATCACAGCTGCACTAGTCCCTGGGGGTGCCACACTGGGTGTTCTCACCTGGGGACATTGGCTTTACTTATGGTGTTTTGGGGCGCCAGTCTGGATCTCTGGAGGGCGTGGTGAGCATGGTCGCCACTGCTACAAGTTGTAGCTAATGTTTATGCAGGAGGAACGGATGACCCATAATTCCAATGATCCACAGCTGCCCACTTCAGGTCCATGTTTGTCCTCCTGTTCATCCCTGGAGTTGGGTGAAGTGAGGCACAATGGTGCCAGTATGGTGCCTACAACCTCAAGGTGGGTGAGTTTCCTCTCTGGTGCTCTGGATCCTTGGAGGGTGGTGAACTAGGCTGCCACTGCTGGAAACTGCAGCCAGTGTTTGTGCAGGAATAACTGATGACCTATAACTCTGATGATCTGTAGCTGTACCCTTCAGGGCCTTGGCTGTTTTCCTGTTTGTCTTTCTAGTTGGATGCTGTGAGGCAAGATGGTGCCACTGCAGTGCTCACTGCTGCAAGGTGGGGGGGTTTATTTCCTGCTCTCTGATTGGTCTTCTAATCTTTCTTTTTCTGCAGCCCTTTATCTTTCTTGTTATTCCTCTACTGGTAGTATTTCTGGCTTTGTAGAAGTTTTTTTTTTGTTTTGTTTTTTTTGTTTTTTTTTAAACAGGACTTTAGATGATACATACACACTAAATTCTGAGAACTATTGTTCTAAATAAAAGGATTTTATGGTGATATCTTATATAAATTGTTTAGAAGTAGTCCACCCTCTTATGCTCTCATAATATGTGGATTGTGGAAAAGTAAATGTAAAATTCCTTCCCTGTAACCACAAGACATCATAAAGCAAAATAGGGACACTATAGGTGTGGGTACTGTTTCCTTTGATGCTGCATATTGGCAGGGCATTGTAGAATGTACGTCAGACACATGTTTTTTTTTTTTTTTTTTAGTTTCTATTCCTGTCTCAGCAATTAGTGCATTGTCCTTTAATTGAAGAAGACATGGAAGTGGGAAATGTTTAGTATTTATTTTGTATCACCATAAAAGTTTCTGTTTATTCTTCAGGCTCTGTGAACAAATCCCTCAGGATGCTCTTAGTTCCTCCAAGAGAAGCTTGTAGGAAATGTTGCCTCAGTTCCCTTGCTTTGCTTTGAGATGCTAATGTCTTTTCCTCTCCAGATTTAGGCTGGTGAGTGTGTGTGATTGTGTGTGTGTGTGTGTGTGTGTGTGTGTGTGTGTGTGTGTGTGTAGTAAGGAGTTTTGTAGGAATTACTAGGTTCCTTTAACTTAGACAAATTGTAATACATTCAAATTGTTTTTCCTACCCTTAATTATTTTCTTGTTTGCTTGGGATGGAATCCTTCTACCAAGCTTCAGCAGAGAAGCTTCACTTCTCTGGAGGGAAAAATTACTCATGAAGCCTGTCATCTGCAATTACCTAATGCTGCCAAGAAATGTCTTTCAGTAGACTGAAGCAGATCTCTGAATACAAATAAATACAGGGAATTATCAAAGAGCATTCAGAGCCTAGATCATTTAAGAAGAAACACAACAATTGATGTTGAATCTGTGCTCAAAATTCACTTAATGTGATCATTATTTATGCATACGTGTAAGCAAGGGAGATGTATATAAACTTTATATAAACTATATAAACTGGGGTAATAAAAAGATGATAATGTTCTACTTCTTCAAAGATGAAGGAGTAAAACAATGTATTATCTTTTCTTTGTCCATCATGTTTACATTGTCTATCATTTGGTCTTTGCATTAAATATTAATCTCTAGACATAGTGTGATTTTTTTGTGATGTTGTATATTGAAACCAAGGGCATTTGACCCTCAGCCCTATTTTGTTTTTCATTTTTAAACAGCATCTTGCCAAGTTACTAAAGGCCTTATTAAGTTCCTGTGATCCTCTTGTCTCAGCCTCCCAGGTACTGGAATTATAAGTGTGCACCACTACATTCAGAAATATGGTGCTATTTTTTTTACTGACTTTGATTTAGCACATAAGTGCAAATCCTAAATACATGAATTTCTAACATGCTGTAGGGTAGCATCTTCCTTCTCTATATGATATATTTATGCCTAGCAACCAAAACTATGAGAAACAAATAATAATCTGGAATGATAAAAAATGGGTCTCTGAAACAATCAAACAAGGGATCTCGCATTGATCCTAGAATCTATTCTGATTCTTAACATTTTCAGATTAACCCCCCCAAAAAAATTTGCAGAATTCCAAAGGATTGTTCCTTATTTATTTGACATTCAAAGAAACACATAGTGCTTCTTATAAAAACAGGAAATTATTGTAAGTATTTACAAATATAATTCATGTTATTATTACTAGTGTCCTATGGGATAGGACATTACAGTTGTTAAATGTAGTGGACATAGGAGGAAAGGGGTGTGTGTGTGTGTGTGTGTGTGTGTGTGTGTGTGTGTCACAGAGACAGAGAGACAGAGAGAGACAGAGAGAGACAGAGAGAGACAGAGAGAGAGAGACCAAGAGAGATACCGAGATAGAGAAATTAGGTAACTTAACCAAAGCCACCAAGATGGAAAGTGGCAGAGCTGGGATTTGCACCCAGGCAATTTGGCTCTGGAGTCTATGTGGTTAAACACATCGCCATACTGTGCTTTCTTCTGTTATGATTAGTTTTGATTGTCAACTTGACTGAATTATAAAACATCTAAGATTATGTGACTTTGGGTGTATTGATGAGATGATTGGCTGCTGTCATGGCAGATTGAAGGGGAAGTCCTGCCTTGAATGTGGGCAGCACTGTTCTTATAGGTTCAGGATCTGGATTGAAAGGGGAAAGCATGTATGAAGAGCTTTGTGGTTCTTTCTGAGAAAAGCCCATTTGCCCTCACCTGAGATACTGGACCTCAGCTCTTTGAACTGGATTTTCACCATAGTTTCTCCAGAGAATTTCCTAACTTTTCCATCTTGGACTGGGACTGCATTATTTGTCACTCATATTCTTAGACTCAGCTCCTAGCCATCTGACCAGCTGCTGGTTCTTCCTGCTCTCTGAGTGCATGCAACCACTTGAGACTACACTGCTTTGAGCTGTGAGCTGAATTGATAAATCCTATTTTACCATATACATATCTTGTAGTAAACCCTGACTAATACATTCTATTACTCAATAAAGGAGACTATGAATTCATTAGCATTTACATTGATTGATATCCTTACATACATTTAAAAAAATAGTAACCTATGTATTACAAGCTATTTTGCATATATTTTGTTGCGGTGAAATATGTTACGGTGTGGGAGTATGGTTTTGGGGAAACTGTCCCCAAGGACCCCTATTAGGGTCCCGGACACAATTTCCCTCAAACCACAACAAAACCCAATAAACAGAAAAACAGAAAAAAAAAAAAAAACATGGGTTCTTGTCCTGAGCTAAGGATAAGTAGACATAACTCAAACATTTGCTGAAGATTTAAAGAAGTTTATTAAAAAGATAGAAATACAGAAGATAGTTACAGCCCCATTCTGGCATGGGGGGAGGGTGGTCAGAGCCAATTCACCACACCCCAAGATACAGCACATGGACTGGACTCTTTATACTCATGACCTCCATCTTGTTCACATAATTCTGATGTAGTAAACGTCCCTGTAAGGTACCTCTCCCAGCAAGGTGTGGCAAGGTGTCTCCTTTCATGAAGGACAAAGGTTGAAGGTTAATCCCCTGCTAGATCCTCCCTAGACTATCATGAGGATCTGTCTTTAGAAAGAGGATTTTATCTGTCTTTAGAAAGCCCTAGCTCCCCTGTTTTATTGACTTGCTAATTACTTTTAGCTAAGTCAATCTAAGTTTCAATAGCTGTTTGCTTCCTGACCAAAGCTAAGCCTTTCTCTCTCCAGGTCTGCCGCCATTTTGACACAATTATTTCTGAAATATTAAGAATCAGAGCTTTCTCAAATCTTCCTAGGCCATCCCCAATACTGGTACATATTTTCATAGACCTAATAATTTTCTCTTCCTCAATATTGGTTGGAAATCACTATTCTAAAGCTTAAAAAATGTTGCTTCCTTAAATCTACTATATCATTTTAACTAAATGCATTTTACATTTAGACACAATTCTCATGAACTTGACCACCTGTTTTTCACCCCCTAATGGAATGGAAGCAAAACATCTCAATGGTTAAAGGTTTGGGGTTTGAAATCAGATTGCTTTGTTTCAAACTCTGACACTGCCATGTTTTAAATACCTGTATTACCTTACTTAGGTTACTAATTTATTTAAACGTCAAACTTCTTACATATATATAAAAAAGCTTTGAATGATAGGGATATACAATGCCCCAATGAAAGTATTTAAAGTTAAAATAAAAATAATAAAAAAAGCCCTGAAATTCCTTTCTCCTGTAGTAGGATGACTGAATGAGATAAGACATGGTGAATCTCCAGTGACATCAGCTGGCAAGTATCATATAGGTGGTTGCAATAATAGTGATGATGGGAACTACAAAAACACTAAGGTGATGGGTGTGGTGGCACACACCTGCAATCTCAGTACTTGAGAGGCCAAGCTCAGCAACTTAAGAAGATCTTTGGCAATTTAGCACTATCTTGTTTCAAAACAAACAAAAAATTTTTTAAAAGGCTGGGGGTGTAGCTCAGAGGTAAAAAAAATTCCCTGGGTTTGATCTCTAGTACAAAACACAAACAAACAACAAAACTCCATTACTAGCTTGACATCCTGAGAGTCAAATGTCAATGTCAATGAACTTTTTTCTGTTTTTGAGCCCAGAAATATGCTTTAGAAACCTGCACATCTTTGGAAATATTTATAAAGATTTTCAATAACACCATTTTACAAACTGATAAGCAGGAGTTTTTTTTTTATTGTTGTTCTCTTTCTCTTTCTTTCTCTTTCTTTCTTTCTTTGATCTGATTTTGATAAATTATGTAGAAAATAAAAATTTCCCTCACTACTCCCAAACACAGGGAAGAAACATATTTTTCTTACATCGCCTAATTGCCAGAGTGACTGTTGTATCCACTGTCTGAAGCTCCCGCACATTATCCCCTTAGGTGGTATGTCAGACAATTTCTTTTGTAGTCTTCCAACATGAATTTTTGGGATGTCAACCAAGACCATGAATAAAAGACAGAGGATCATATCAGATCAATCCATAGGCTGAAAACTAAATATGTGGTGTCATTTATTACTGATCAAATATGTATTTACCAAGAAGATAGATATACTTGCAGGAATTATTCAAATATAAAATGTAAGTTAATAATGGAATCATTGTTGATCAGACACATCAATCTCTTTTTCAAAGAGGTAGTTCCTTTAAAAATCCCCTTGTCTTCATGATTATGTAAAATACATGCTTTTTAGAAAGCAATCTTTATTAATGAGCCATAAATACAGTCTCCTCTGTGCCTCCTGTCACATTTGGTAAGAGAGTCTAGTGAAGATTCAAATTCATGGATAGTCTCACTAAAGCCCATTTTATAGATGTTTTGTGATTAAATCATGATTACGCCACCATTTTTAGTGGTGTATCAGCACATATATAAGCTCCCTCTACTCTACTTCCTTTTTCAATCACTGACTGACATTCTTAAAATGGAGAGTGGAAGATCTGCCTATTAGGATAATGTGATTTTATTTTTTAAATTGTTTAACAAGAGGGTAAAGGACGAATTCTGTAGCTAAAGCCTGGGTACTTATCAAAAGGGAAAGGAATCTCTTAAATTCTAAGAAATGATTGGTTTCATTTGGGTGTTAATAATTTGTCTGCTGGTGAGGAAATGATAAACCCTTTCCTTCCCAGAGCATGTAGAAAAATAAAACCCTTAGAAGCAGGAAGGGAAAAATTGCTTTTACTCTTGGAGAGAGAGAGAGAGAGAGAGAGAGAGAGAGAGAGAGAGAGAGAGAGAGAGAGAGTAAGTACATGTATGTGTGTGTGCATGCAGGTCACTGAAGACATGAAATGCAATTTTTACACAAAAATTCAAGAATTCCTCTTTTGTTCCTCACTGTGCATATTCCCTTGAACTTCATTGTCAGGACCAGCTTCTCAGGATGCTGGTTGTTGATTCATGAACAGAAAAGAAATCCATAGTACTCTATACTGGAAATACTGTGGGACTGAGTCAAAGGCTTTGGCTTCAAGCCATATCCACCACTGATCTGCTATTTGGTACAAGTAATTCTGGAAAAATGAGGAATATCTCAATAGTCTGGCTAGTGTGGCAGCTAGTAAAGTTAGTAGAACAGAAAAGACCATGAAGCTGACAGTCTAGGAAGGTATTGTAAAAGCAAAAAATTTGAACTGAGTCTGTAGGATATGTTCAATTTAAGGTCACAGTTGAGGGAATTATATTCAGTGAGAATATTTAAGAATAAAAGATCAGTGATAAGAAAAAAGTTCAAAGAAGCAGATAAGTGATCAGCAGATAATTGCAGTGAGTTCGACATTCTATTTCTGTCTCTTATTTTTTTACTGTATGCTTTAGTTATTAATTAAAATCCACTTTTTAGGGATGTTCTTATGGACAGCCCTGAACAAAATAAGCACCAATATCTCACCTAATATTACAGCTCTAAAACGTGTCTTATTGGAACATTAAGATGTTCATAAGCAGAAAACAGTGGTGTACGCTTGTAATCCCAGTGCTTGTGGGGGAAGAGATAGGAGGATTGCAGGTTCAAGGGCACCCTCAACAACTTAGGGAGACCCTGTTTCTGAATGAAAAAAAAAAAGACTGAGAATGTAGCTCAGAGGTAGAACACCTCTGGATTCAACCACACAAACACACACAAGAAGATTATCCTAAAGGTTAAGATAAAAAGACTTCTGGAAAAATCAAGGGTTTTTAATCTAACTTTGTTACTGTCCTCTAAAAAGTACAGAAGTCACAAAGGACAACAGTCTCAACTTCACAGATACTACCTTGAACTAAACATTTTTGGAAATTTCTAGATTTGAGAAGAAGTTGGTATGTCTTATCTAGAGTGAAGTAAAACAAGTAATTGAATGTAAAATTGCAGATACTAAGAGATTGAAAGCCCAATATTTTATAGTATTTATTAGATGGAGAATTTAAAGTATGTACTAGAAATGATGTCTACCATCAAATGTAGTTGGTTTATCTACATAAGCATGTGCGTGTATGTGTGTGTGTGCATATGTGCGAGTTTATTGTTCTGAAGGTATTGAATGCTTTCTATTTAACTATAATTATCATTTTTATCTTCTTACTTTATTTCCTGCTGCTTTATATAGTCAGACTCGATGCAATGAAACCAACATTTCTAAAATATGTATTTGAGGGTATGTTTGTAAAGATTGAAAAGCTAATTTTTAAATTCACATGAAAATATGAAAACCAAGAAGAACTGAGGCATTCTTGAAGACTAAAAAGGTGTTAAGACTTGCTTCACAGACACTAAGATTGCTGTGAAGCTGCAAGCATTAAAACAAAGCAGTATAGGCTCAAAAAACTAACATCCCACTGAAACAGAATTGAAGGGAAAGAAAAGTGGCATGCATATTTACACACACTTGTAATGGGAATTTACACACACTTGATTAATGGGAATCATGGCACTGCAAAGCAGAGTGGGAAGGAGAAGCTATTTCAATGAATACTGCTGAGACTGCATATGAGAAAGACAGACAGGATAGACAGACTCATATCTCATATCATATAACAAAATCAGCACATTTTAAATGAGATATAAAAACATTATTACATTTGACTGGCCACATTACAGTTAAGAACTTTTGTCTATTGAAAACATGTATATGGGGATAAATAGGCAAACCAAAGTATAAGAATAAAACATGTAGAGCTGACTAAGCAACAGCCATGTTTAGAAACATATATAAATAATTACAAAGCATCAAGTAAAAGGTGTCCCTATGGAAAAGTGGGCAAGGAATAATAATAGAGACTTAACAGAAAGTATATCTAAATTAAAAGCAGAAAAATGAAAATGTACTTAAGGTACTCAAGGTAACAGAACAGATAAATGCAAATTAAACCCAGAATTTGCTAACACTACATACAATCAGAATGACTAAGATTTAAAAAACAATCAATATCAAAATCTAGAAAATATGTGGACAACTGGTACTCTTTAGTACTTCATGTGAAAGTTTAAGTTTTTAAATTTTTTATAAGTGCATTGTATTCACACATCTTAATGGGACAGAAGATGTTGGAGACATATATGCACACATCATCCAATTAGCCCTTACCCAATTCCTGTCCCATTCTCTCCCCCTCCCTCCTTTCCATGCTTGGCTTAGTGGTTGACTTTGATATGTTTGTTTAAGTACATCATGTGCTTTAGAGAGTTTCCCTCTTCCCCCCTCCCATCCCCTCAGTATGGAAAACATCTGATTTCTTATTTTTTGTGACTGACTAATCTCACTTAGCATAATGTCCTCCAGTTCCATCCATTTCCCTGTAAATGATGTAATTGTGTTTTTATTTATGGCTGAATAAAATTCCATTGTGTACATATCCCACAGTTTTGTAATCCATTCATTTGTTGATGGACATCTTGGCTGGTTCCATAATTTGGCAATGGTGAATTGTGCAGCTATGAACATGCATTAGTTTGGTAGTTTTTATAAACACTTTTGAAAAGAATTTCACCATTTCCTAGTGTTAAAGATCCTTATAAACTATAGTCCAGAAATCCTACTCCTAGGTGTAAATCTAACAGAATAGTTGAACACATGTATCAGAGTATACATGTAAAAATGTTCACAGCAATATTATTGTAAAAATGTCAATCAACAAAAATTTGACAGATTATAATAAAGCAACAGAATACACACAGCAGTGAAAGTGGCTATATTATTATTATTACATTCATGGATGCAAATCACTGATATGATAAGTAGACCTAGACAAGCCAGACCTGCATGGTGGCACATACCTGTAAACACAATATTGGAGAGGCTACGACAGGAGGATCACAGGTTTGAGACCCATCTCAGCAATGTAGTGATATTCTTTTGTGTGTGTGTGTGTGTGTGTGTGTGTGTGTGTGTGTGTGGTACTGGGGTTAGAACCCAGAGGCTTTCTACCTCCGGGCTATACTCCCAGACCAATTTTATATTTTATGTGGAAACAAGGTCTCACTAAGTTGCTGAGAGCCTCACTAAGTAGCTGAGGCTGGCTTTGGACCTGCATGATCCTCCTGTCTCAGCCTCCCGAGAGCGGGGATTACAAGGGTGCACCACCACGCCCTACAGCAATGTAGTGATATTCTGAGTAACCTAGCAACACTCTGTTTCAAAACAAAAAGTAAAAATAAAGGGCTGGGGTATAGAACTTGGAGGTAGAATGCCCCTGGATGCAATCTTCATTAAAACACACACACACACACACACACACACACACACACACACACACACACCAGATACAGGAAAAAATTTTGTATGACTCAATACATAGAAAGTTAAAAAATTTTGAAGTATGTAGGAGTAAAATTTGGGCAGTAATTTCTGAGGAAAACATAGGAACCAAATCAGGAGATTGATGGGTATGGAAGAGGTTAGAACTGCCAATGAAAACTGGGGAGAATTTCTATGTTGAAATATTTTATTTCTTTATATGAGTTGGTAGTTACATAAGTAACCACTACATGATAATTTATTAATCTTCATATTTGTCTTTTATGCAATCTTGGTGTAATATTATGTACCCAATACTATTTAGAAGGGAGGAATAAAGAAAGTCCATGAAATATCTGAATAATAAAAAAAATCATTTTCCCATCTAGAGAACATTTTTGAGAAATATTGCTTAATGTAAAGCAGGAATTCTCAACTTTGACACTTTGGCATCTCAGGCTGGATGATGTTATGTCATGGGGGACCGCTCTGAATGTCACAAGATATTTAGCAGCATCCCTGTTCTCTACTCATGAGATTCCAGTAACGCTTTCTCAGCCCAGATCTCACAACCAGTGAAGAACCACTGACTTAGGAGAATTAATACTTGGGGACACTGCTTTTTGTGCTTTGTTTATATATTTTAGAGCAGCCTTAATAAAAAAAAAACAAAGGAGCATTTTCTCTGAAGTTTTCTATTGCCTTACTTACAACCTTCTGTTTCAGTTGTCTATGGTCATTCATTTTAAAATCCCCTAGGATGAATTTCTCTTTAATTTGTTCTCTGGATAGATGGGCCCATGTGAATATAAAGGAACAGTCAAATTTTTCTTTCAGTTCTTGTAAGTTTTATGCAGCAAGGTTTGGCAACATTGCTCAAGTGGAGATATTTTTAAATGGAATGCACTTACAGCGTGAACTAGCTGATATTACAGAGACACTAATCTCAGTCTTTATAAAATAGACAGATTGGGAGAAAACCTCAGGGGTTTTCCAATCACTAATTATAATAAAGAATCCAGAAACCAAGGAATCCTTTCCCTCATCTGCAGCAGCCTGGCCCTCTTCAGCATCCCCCCCCCTTCCCCAGACCCTCCCCCCTCTTTCTTCTCTTTCTTCACGTTAACAGAAACAGAATTTGGCAGTCATAACTCAGTCAGTCATTTCAATTACAGTTTTCAGTGAGCCACATCAAAAACTAAAAGTAAAGGGTAAAAACCACACTTGGCGGTGGCATTTTTATTGTCTTATTTTAAGTCATTACCAGTAACTGGAATCAGTATACTTCACTGAACTTTCTAAGGCAAGCTCATTTACAGCACATTTTGCATACATTTTTGGGAAAATTGAGTAACCAATTTGCTAACTTTGAGCATTTTAATTGGTTGACAATTTCCAAACACATCTGTGGGACAAACAATAAGCTACCCCCTGCCAACAAAAGATACAAACAAAAATTCAATTTAATTGCGCATATGTCTTGAGGTTTCATATGAAATCAAGATCAGTCTTCCACTCCTTAGAGAGAGGGCTGTGTTCTTGCAAGTTTGTGTGCTCCAGCCAAGATCTTTTCCTTCCACATTTCTCTTCCATCTCTCCACACACAGCTGCCATTAGATAGGACCAGCAAAAGGCTACTGTTGGACTAATGGTCTAGGGTACGTAACTCCTTAGCTATATAGTAAGCCTCATGTTTCTTTCTGTACTTTTTCTCTCCATTTCACTTTCAAGGCAGCTTGATCATCTCTCTAACAGTGGCTGTAGAGATCCTTGGTCACTTAGAGATCCCAACTCTGAATGGATTGGCTCTCTCCCACCATTCAAACCTTGACTTCCTTCCAGCCTTCCTTCTCTTCTGTGCACACTTCAGGTCGAGCATCTTAGGCATTTCTCTGAGGTGATTAACTCCTAGATTTGTGTGTTGTGGTCTGTTCCATCATTCCTATGGTTTTTCTGTTTCTCAGATCTCTATTTTTTAATAAATTCATTCCAAAATAGTAATTTAAAACATTATAACAAAACACTTATAAAGCATACTGTGCCAGGAATGTTCTAAGTATATTAATCTTCAGAACAGTCTTATGAGTTAGATTGTCTAGCATTATCCTCTTGCAAGAATGGAAATTGAGGGACAAGTTGATTGGTTACTTAAATATATGCAGCTATGAACTGATGGCACCCAAGTTTGAACCTTGGAAATGTAGCTTTAAGCAATAGTGTCTAAGAGCCAGAATCCTGGTGAGACCCTCCACAGTCATGTATCCAGATAAATTTCTTCTAACTTATTGTGGTTTCTTCTTGTTTATTTACAGCAGACTCATCATGTGCTCTGTGCTACTAATATGAACCATATCTCTGTATTTCATGCCCTAATACATTATGATTCCCTGAGGGACAGGGAGACTGTTTCTTCTAAATCTCGGTGTCCCTCCACAAGGAATTTAAATGCCTATAATCCCAGTTCTTTGGAGACTGAGGCAGAAGAATAGCAAGTTCAAAACCAGCTTCAGCAACTTATCAAGACACCTAGGAACCTAGTAAAACCCTGTTTCAAAGAAAATAAAAAGACTAGTAACACACACACACACACACACACACACACACACACTTGCTGAAAGATATTTCTGTCAGCATACTTGAAAAAGAGACTAGCAAATTTTTCCCTCTATTGTCCTAGGGATTGAACGCAGGTGCTTTTATCTCTGAGCTATGCCCTCAGCCCTATTTCTTCTTTTAATTTTGAAATAAGAAAGGTCTCACTAAGTTGCAGAGGGCCCTGCTAAATTGCTAAGACTGACTTCAAACCTGTGATCTTCTGTCTCAGCTTCCCAAGCGCTGGGGTCACAGGTGTGTGCCACCATACTCAGTTTATCAAATCTGTTTTTAATGTTTTTCTTCAGACTACTGGCATATTAAAGACTAAATTTATGTGAGGAAACCCTCAAATCCATGAATGATCTGCCAAATCCAAAATATTTTCTTCCCTCCTCTTCCTATGCTGCAATTCTTTTTGATGACACCATTTTCTTGTTCTCAATTTCACTCTTTTCCTTGTTTCCCTCCTCCTCTTACTGCTGCTCCCTCTCCTTTACTCTGTCTGACGCCTTCCCTCTGCCCCCTCTCTTTTAGTCCTGGGATATTTTCAGAACTGATTTCAAAGGCCCAGAGCATCAGCACCTGACTTGGTGCTACATTTCCCGAAGGGTATTACATAAATCATGTTATTACAGATGGTTTATAGCTGAGTGAAGAAAGGCCAGGAATGGTCGGAAGAAAAGGCCCATGGAAAAATTAATTTGAAGCATGAAAAGTTAAGCAAATATAAATAGATTTATAGAAAAAAAACATTGATAAACCTGGAGCCATTACGAGGCTAATGTGCATTATAAATCTTCAAGAAGGGGAAGATATCCTGTAGAATGTCCTAATTCTCCATAACATCAGATTCTAACAATTAAAAGTTGCCCTGTGAGAAAGACTAAACAGATTCAAATCAAAGGTTTCAGTTCCAGAGCCAATGAGTCTGAAGTATAAATTTTGATCTTCCATGAAATAACTGCATGACTTTGAGTGAGTCATTGAATTATCACAAAAATAATCACACTTATTCACAGGGCTCTTATGGTAAATAAGTACCTGACTTACCTACTGAATAATTTAAAATTTACTTATTTATTTTTACTCTGCTTATTTATTTATTTATTGGTGGTACTGGGGTTCCTGGAAGCCCTTCTACCTCCGGGCTACACTCCCAGACCTATTTTATATTTTTGAAACAGGGTCTCTTACGCCAGCGCGGCTGGCTTCGAACCTGCGCGATCCTCCTGTCTCCGCCTCCCAAGCGCAGGCATTACAAGCGTGCGCCACCATGCCCGGCGTACTCTGCTTATTTTTAAATGATAATGTTTTTTGACTGTGTAAATACCTGAAACAAAGAAATAACATTGTGTGCCCTTGAAAACAAGTGTGCACAGAAATGTGCAGGTTACTAAATCTTTCTTGACACCCTAATTTCTACAGTGGCTGAGCTGGTAGGAAGCTGCCCTGTTATGGCTAGCTTAAGTCAACATGTCTGGACCTGCAACAGTTATTGAGAGCCAAAAATAATACAGAACTCTCCATTGAAGACAGCAGTCATGATTTCCTAGCTATTTCTCAAAACACACACAATTATGTTGACAGTTCTTTACCCAGAACTATCACAAAGGTATAGTAAAACAGGTTTATTTACTGAGATGTGATCCAGTATGTTTTATAAGTTAAAATTTTTAAGATGTTATCAAGAAAACCACCCTAAAAGTCATAGCTTTTGCTACCCCTTGGAAGGAGAAGGTATCCAGTTGTTTGTCGGTAGCCAGCAATCTGTAACATCAGGAGCACAGAGGTTGTCTGGAAGTCATTTTTCCTACTTCCATTTGATGGACTTTTTAAAAATGTCAATGTCATTTCTTCTTTAGTAATTCAGACGTGTAAACTCCTGTAAATATTTTTGGTTTTAAGATATTGGTAAGAAAGGTGGGTAGAAAATTTAATAATTTTCTCTCATGGTAGGGGTGAAACTGAGACTGTGACCAAAAAAAAAAAAAAAAATTGGATCTAAGGGCTGGGCATGGTGGCACACACTTGTAATCCCC
Source organism: Muscardinus avellanarius (assembly GCF_963383645.1). Taxonomy (NCBI): domain Eukaryota; kingdom Metazoa; phylum Chordata; class Mammalia; order Rodentia; family Gliridae; genus Muscardinus; species Muscardinus avellanarius. The sequence continues at coordinate 149,812,290 of NC_137786.1, forward strand.
ATGCTTGGGAGGCTGAGACAGGAGGATTGCACAGGTTTGAAACCAGCCTCAGCTACTTAGGCTGTCAGCAACTTAGTGAGACCCTGTTTCCAAATAAAATATGAAATAGGTCTGGAAGTATAACCTGGAGGTAGAAAGCCCTTGGGTGCTACCCCCAGTATCACCAAAAGAAAAAAAAAGAATTGGATCTAAGGGCCTGGGTCATTCAGCTTTTTGTCACGGTTGACAACTCATAAGGAGGAAAGGTTTGTTTGTGCCCATGATCCAGGGAATGTAAGGTCATGTTTCCTTGGCCATGTTACACTGGGCCTGTGGTGGCACAGTGCATGATAGTAATGCATGGAAGAGGTCTTTTCATCTCCTTGCAGCAAGAAAGTAGAAGGGGATATCTCCTTCAGTGGCATGCTGCCATGAACTAACTTCCATCAACTCAGTTCTCTTTTTTTAAAAAAAATTATTGGTACATTATAGTCATACATCTTAATGGAGTACAAGATGCTAGAGGCATGCATGCACACATCACTCATTTAGCCCTTCGCCAATTCCCTTTCCATTACCTCCCCCATTCCTCCTTCTCATGTTTGGCTTACTGATTGACTTTGTTATGTTTGTGAATGTATATCAGGTACATAAAGGAATTTCCCTCTTCAGTTCTACCTCTTAACGGTCCCATTATCTTCCAGTAGTGTCATGAGCTGGCAACCATGCCTTTTAAGATATGGTCCTTGGGGAACATCTCAAATCAAAACCACAGAAGGTTCCTATGTGAGGATCGCAAACTCCTGTGCTGATGAAAGATCTCCATATATGTTTTGTCATTTTTTAAAGCAGATTATTCTGTTTTTAGGTCCAAAGATCTCTATTTTCAAAAGATTGCTAGTAAATAAACACAATGTTTTTTTTTGTTTGTTTGAAAAGCTTTAAGTCATAGTTTTCCTCTGCACCTAAGACAACTCTCAAGTGTATGGAAACACCTTCACAAATGACAATGTGGGCTGAAGAAGAGCAAGACGAATGTTTAAGTCTGGTCAGTCATTCTGACAAGAGAAGCCTTTTTAAAAACCTCAAAACTGCTTTGCCTGATATTTTAGACCTCATGTGTCCAACACAGTGCCTTAAAAAGTCAACCCAGTACCTAAGAGGCTGAGACAGAAAGGTCAAATCCAATGCATGCTAATTTATCAAAACCCTGTTTCAAAGTATAAAAGAATATATAAAAGAGCTATAAATATAGCTCAGAGGTAGAATACCCTTGGCTTTAACCCTCAGTTCCAAAATAAGTAAATAAATAAATAAATACTCAAATTATTAAAATAAGAAATGAAAAAGAAGACATCATCAAAAATGTCAACAGAGAAATCAGAGAACTACAGTAACATATGCATACACATGTTCATAGCAGCACAATTTGTAATAGCCAAAATATGGAACCAACCTAGGTCTCCATCAACAGATGAATGGATTGCAAAATTATGGGAAATACACACAATGGAATTCTACTCAGCTATAAAGAAGAAGAAAATCATGTCATTCACAAGAAAATGTAATGAAGATGTAATGACCTGGAGAACATTATGTCAAGTGAGATCATTCAAACACAGAAAGAGAAGGGACATATATTTTCTCTAATACGTCCAAACTAGGGAGAATTAGGGATACCAGAGGGACTCCAGATAATGGAAGGGAAACCTCAGCAAAGCTAGAATGGAAGGGTACGGGAGGAAGAAGGCTGAGATTGATTAATGGAGGAGCTATATTCAAATATGTGTAAAAGTATGAATGTAGCATGGTCAACCTGGACACTCATTGTTGGAAGGGGGGAAGGGAATTTGGAGGGAGAAAACACCAAGCACAGTCTGAATGTATGCCATTTTCACTATGATCCACATAAAAATAAAAATATATACAAAAGGCAATAATGGTTGGAGAGGAAGTGGAGAAATTGGAACCTTTTTTTATTTTTTTTAATTTTTTTTTATTGGTGCACTGTATTCATACATCATAGTAGGATACATACTTTTGTAGACATACATGCACACTTTTCTCAGTCAGCCCCCACCCAATCCCCACCCCATTCTCTCCCTATCCCTCCCTCCCATGCTTGGCTTAGTAGTTGACATCTAGTATTATGGCAATTTATCTAAAATTAAAAATGATAATCTCACATAACAGTTTCATTTGTCTGATACCAAGCTTTTGATGACTTAAAGATAACATTTCAATATTTCTTTTTGCTTTCTTTCTTACCAGAGAATTTTTTTTTCTATTTTTTAGGTGAAACTATCATATATTTATATATTTATTTTTCAGAAAAAAATCTATCCTAATGTGGAATATGGACTCTAGGTACCCAAAACGATCTTGAAAAAGAACAAAGCTAGAAGATATATATTTTCTGATTTCAAACCATATAAAGCTACAATAATTGAAACAGTGTAGTACTATTCTGAAGGCAGATATATAAACCATTGGAGTTAAATAAAAGCCTAGAGCTAAATTCTTCCCTATATTGTCAAGTTATTTTTGACAAGGTTTCCATGAACATTTGGTGGTAGAAATATTAATCTTTTTAACTAAATATTGTTAAAAAAATAATAATTACATGGAAAAGAATAAAATTGGACCCTTACCTAATCCCATATACAAATATTAACTCAAAATAGATAATAGACCTAAATATAAATCTTAAGACTATAAGCTTTTAGGAGAAATTCTGGGTCATAAAACCTCACAACATTGAAATTGGCAGTGATTTCTTGGATATGATTTCAATGGCACAGGCAACAGAGGAGTATACAAACTCCCTAAAAAATAAAAAAAAATATTGTATATCCAAAGACAATGTAAACAGAGTTAACAGTTATTAATAGAATGGGATAAAATATTTCCAATTACTATATCTGAAGGTATATTTATATTCCAACTAGAAATCCTAAAAATTAACAACAATAAAGGCAAACAATACCCTTTAGAGATAGGTAAAAGACTAACATAAATAATGAATCTCCACAGATAACCAATCTTAGTTGTCTGTTGGATGGAAAATCTTGTTTCTCTAGTTCTGGAGTGTGTTGCCTATTTCTTCTTTGTAGTTAATCTCTTTGAGTATTTTCTCTAGTGCTGGTTTTGAAGACATAAATTCCTTCAGTTTCTGTTTGTCATGGAAGCTTCTTATTTCTCCATCTAATTTGATAGAAAGTTTTGCTGGGTAGGAAATTTTTGGCTGGAAGTTGTTTTCTTTCAGAGTTTGGAATATGTTCCTCCAAGCCCTTCTGGCTCTCATGACTTTGTTTGGGAAGTCTGGCGTGATTCTAATTGGTTTGCCTCTGAATGTCACTTGGCCCTTTGCTTTTGTTGCCTTTAAGATTCTCTGCTTGGCTTCCACATTGGTCATTTTGACAATTATGTGGCGTGGGGATCCTCTCTGATCCTGTCTAAAGGGAGTTCTATAAGTTTCCTGGACCTGTGTATCGACCTCTTGCTCTATGTCTGGAAAATTTTCTGCTATTACTTCCTTGAAGAGATTGTTGATCCCTTTGGTTTCACTTTCTTTTCCCTCCTCTATTCCAATTATTCTTAGGTTAGCTCTCTTAAAATGGGCCCATATTGCTTCAATATCAGATTCCTGCTGTCGGATATTTTTTTCTAGATTAGAAACTATGCATTCATTTTTGGATTGCTCATCTTCTAAGAGCGAGATTCTGTTCTCCATGTAGTCTAATCAGTTGTTTGTGCTTTGAATTGAGGCCTTTACTTCATTAATTGCATCCTTTATCTCTTTTTGGCTCTCTCTGAGTTCTTTTCGAAGCACCTCTATTATTTCTACAGTTATTTTCCTGATTTGATCTTCTAGAATTATCTGATTTTCTGTTTTATCGGGTTCTGATGTTGTGGGGTTGTGGGCATTTATTGCTCCAGTATTATTCCTCTTTCCCATGATTTCGGAAGTTTGTGCCTTCTCTGGGTTCTTCCCTTGGGTCACTATGACTTCACTTAAGGTGTTCTGGATCTCGAGTCAGTAGTATCTCAGACCCCACTACTCCTTTACTGGGTTGTAGCACAGAGTCTCCGATCCAGAGAGTCTATAGTGGCTGCTTTAGACTGTGGGGGGTGCCAGGTTGCATGTTCTCCTATGGTGTGATATCTCTACCACCGCCCCTCCCCCACTGGGTCAAGTCCCAGGGAGTACAGTACTGGGATTTCTCCTCTGTGGCCCACAATTTGACTCACTGTTCTTGAGTACACAGATGTAGCTGTACTGGCCTCGCTGAATTCGGTGCTGCTGCTGCCGGTGGCAATATGGCGCCGCTGCTACGCCCTCGGCTGTGGGGCTGGTGTTTTTCTTCTTGGTTTTGATTTCCACTCTGAATCCCTGCAGCGTGTGCTGAGCTTGGCCACTGGGAGCTTTAGATTTTACCTGCGGCGAGAAATCCCGCCTGGCTGTTCCGCAGTGGCTCACCTCGGCTTGCTGTAGCTGTCCCATGAATTCGCCGGTGCTGCCGGCAGTATGGCGCTGCTGCCGCGTCTGCCACGTCCTCGGGCGTGAGGCCAGTGTATCTCCTCAGTGGCTCTGTTCTCAGTCCGCTTTCTCTCTGGAGCCTGGTGTTTTTTGTTTTGTGTTTTCTGGCTATGAAAGGTGCTTATTTTGTGGTAATGGAGATTTGTTGTTAGCGGGGCTCTTAAACCCCGCTTTTCTCGGTCGCCATCTTCCCGGAAGTCTTCGAAATTGGAACCTTTACACACTCCTGCTGGGAATGTAAAATGGTGCACCCTAGAGTTTTAACCATTGTGGACTGAGCGCACGGTAATTTTCACCAAAATAACTGGCAATTTAAAAGTTAAAAAAAAAAAAAAAACAGACATGGTGGCAGACATCTGTAATCTCAGTACTTGGGAGGCCAGGAAAGGAGAATCACAGGTTCCAAGAAAGCCTCAGCAACTTTGTGAGGTCCCTCAGTAATGTAGCAAGACTCTGTTTTTTAAAAATATAGAACTAGGGGTGTAGCTTAGAAATATAATGGCCAGTATTCACACATGCGAGGTAGGCCCTCTATCACTGAGCTACAGCTCTGGTTTCTCCCATTTCTACAGACAACAAAGAGATGTCACTAACTGATCCAAGCCCACCCAGACATGCTGACTTGGAGTTGTTTGCTGTTTGGTTGTGTTTCATGGCCTTGAGTACTGGAAGGCAGGGAAGGAGAAAGCACTGGGAAGTTAACCCTTGTTGAGCAATTATGTGCATCTGCCCTATGCTAAGTGCTATTTGTACAATGCCCTTATTTAATCTTAATAACACATTAATGAGAAACTGTCAATATTATTCAATTTCAGAGATGAAATTTAAACCTCAAATTACCCAAAGATTCAAAATTAGTAAATGATATAAGCAGGATAGAAGACTAGTCTTTCTAATACTAAATCATGTTTTGTGCTCTGTTTTTATGCACTGCAAAACAGAACTCGGCAAGACTGTCACTAACCCAGCTTCATCTAGTACTCAGGTGTCTGTATGGAAAAGGGAGAAGGTAAAGGTAGTTTTAACACAGTCAGTGGAGTGTAACTCTATCTCCCTGATTAGACAAATATAAATATCTGATCCTAAAAAGGATTACTGCTGAGCAGTAGTATGGTAAAATGACTGCTGCTTGTAAAATATCTTCTTTCCTACACAGAAGTTGGCATAATTTAGTTTGCTTTTTTCAGCCTTCCATGAGAAATAACCAGAAGAGTTGCATTACCCAGCAAAGATTAAAGGCACTAGAGGATTGATGATGTCTGTGAATATAAAATGAACTGATACTGGCTGCTGCTGCCTCCTGCAAACAGAACCTGGCAATTAATAAAGCAAATGGTTCACCCAGAAGCAGGCCACAAACCTCACTGGGAATGGAAAGAGAAATGGGGAAGCTTTAATCTCCACTCTTTTAGCCCTCTATACCTGGTTGATCAGCCTCTTCCATCTGCCTCCCTGTCCCTATCCCCTAACTCAGGTTTCCCCTAGTTTCCTTATCTTCTAAGAAAATTATTTATAACTTTCCAAAAGAAAAGATGAAGGAAAAGGAAGGAAAAGGAGGAGCAAGGAGAGAAGGAGGAGGAGGCAAATGGCAGAGTGGGAGTCCTTGTTTGCTCATCTTTCTCCATTACCTTTTTCTGCTCAAGGTAGGACTACCTGCTAGAAGTTTACACACCAGCCTCCTACCACCCTTGCTCACACATACCCATGTGGACAGAAGCCATATCTGGTGTTTGTACTTTCAAATAGTTATCAGTGTCATCATCATTTTCTAGAATATTGATGTTCATAATAGCAACCATATAGGTACTATGTCATTTTCACAAAAAGCAGAAGACTTAACTGAATTCACTAAGGTCACATGGGAACCACAGTAGTGTTGGATTGAACCAAGCCCTGGCTGACCACCAAGGGCCACACTCTGTTCTCTTTGCCCCACTGGACTATAGAACCCCAGGTACTATAAAAGCACCTAATGTTGGTTCTCTTCCCCTTTGTTGTCATAGAAATTCTGTAAACCCATGGCTCCTAATAAGCAGTTCATTAAAAGCTATCACCACAGTTTTCCTTTCCCATTTAGATGCCAGAGCACATACATGAGATAGAATGATAGTGAATACTTACAGAAATTATGAAATAAATGATGAGGTAGAAAACCATTCAACCATTAATGTTTTTGAAAATGATATAAAAAGTAGCATTAGAAGTTGAATTTCAGAAAAAAAGATAAGAGAAAACAGAAAGGAAAACATCTTAAATGAAATATATCGGTATACTATATTATTGGTATGTTTTATAATTTTTACAATGTATTTTTAAATTATCCCTTTCATACCCCCTATATCCATTTGTCTCCTTATTGATCTTTAAAAAAATAAAATTAAAATACTCTCCCAATCTGTTAAGGATTCTGACTGTAGTCAGGTAGAGAATCACAAATACTCATGCTAAAAATATGGTAAAATACAAACTTCCCAGCTGGCAGAAGACTGCATCTTGGAAAAAAAAAAAAAAAAACAGGTGCCATGCAGAGGCAGTAGGAAGGGATGGGTAGGACACTATGGCAGGATTCCCAGGCCCTTCATCTGATATCCCTCTCAGGATCTTTTCCAGGGCTGGTCTCATGTGCCAGCTAGGAAACAGTAGCTTAGAGTGAGCTCAGAAAAGCACTTCCAAATTTGTAATGGCACAGGTATTATTTTGTTTCCCATTTCACAGATGAGTAAACTGTGACTCATACAGGTTGAAGAATTTGCTCAAGGTCACAAAGCTAGTAAATGGCAGAGCTGCTATTATAATGCACATCTTTTTTTTTTTTTTTTTGTACTAAGGGATTGACCCTAGGACATTCTACCTCTGAGCTATATCCCCAGTCTTTTTTATTTTTTTTTATTTTGAAATAGGATCTCACTAAATTCCTGAGGATCTCAATATGTTGCTGAGACTGCTCTTAATCCTTTCATACTCCTATCTCAGCCTAAGTACTGTGGTTACAGGGTGGATCACCACACTTGGCTTATAATTCACATCTTTTGGCATATCGTACAGGGTTGTCTTCAATATTTTGTATTCTGTTCCTCCCTGAGAACCCAAAACAATAAAAAATTTGACAATCTGGGAAAGTCTCCATGCCACTGGCCCAATCTAAATCAAGTAACAAAAGAGTAGGGCAGATCTGATTCAGTCCTAGCACTCAAGTAAGTCTTTGCTGATAGAATACCATGGCCTTATTGTGTAGACAGATTTACCAGCTCTCTCAAGGTTTCCTATGTCTACAGCACAAGAAAGGACAGAAGGAGAAGGGAGATCACTGTGAATTTTCTCTCTTTCCACCATTAGCTCCCTGGTCTTTCATCATGAAAATGAAAACTATCCCCTTGCAAATACTCCAAGCCCTGGACTCTGTTCAATCTCAGCCATTGCTATGTTCTGGATGTAGTTTGTTCCTCCAATGTCTAATGTTCTGGGAATTTGGTTCTCAGGATGGCAAAGTTGAGGTGGAGGGATCTTTAAAGGATTAAGTCTAGTGAAAGGTAATATGTCATGGAACTCCACTTCAAGACCAGACTGGTGACGTTTTTAGGAAGTGAGTCAGATCTTGTAGGAGTGGACTAGCTCCTACCACAGTGGGTATGATAAAAGGATCGAGCCTGGCCTCTCAGTCACTTGGTTCTGTCTCCCCGCAAGACCTTTCTCTCCCTTATGCAAATGCTCTTACCACTGTGATGCCATCTGCCAGGAGACCCTCGCCAAAGATGAGCATATGTCATTGCCATGCTCTTCAACCTCCAGAACTGTAAGATAAATGAACTGTAAGATAAATAAATAAACTGGAAGGTAAACTTTATTAATAAGGTTTAGACTTTATTGTGTTGTTATAGCAACACTAACAGACAAAGACAGTTATATTGGTGAGATGCTCTGGACAATCAAGTGTGCACCTGAGAGTGAATGCTGGTGGGAAGCAGCCTAGACCTGGGCTTAGTGCCCTCCCTTTCATTCATGATTTCTTACCTGTGCTCACTGCTACCTGGACTCCTGTTTTTTGCTTTTTCACTTTCCTAAATTTTCCTAAATTTTCCTACTTTTATATGGGTCTCAACTTGGCAAAGATATATTTATTTATTCATTCTTTAAAGTAGGTACTATACCAAATCATACTTCAGAAAAATAGATATCACTTCAAATTCAAGTCTTTATAGATTTTGAGAAAATAGTTCTCAAGATAAATTTCTAATGGTAATATTATTCCTAGACATTCAAATTTTTGATCCTGGAAAATTAAAAAAAATACATGGAAAGTGAAAGAATTGGCAAATTTTATGTAATTCATTTTAAATTCATACTTTCTATTTAAATTACTTTATGTAATATATAACTTTAAATATATGTGTTGAAGTTAAACGGTATGAGTAGACAAAGTGGCCAAAAACATCTTGTGAGAGGAATGGTTATTCTAAATGGGAAAATGGAAATATCTTTTATTTAGATGAGTTCTATCTAGAGGAGACAGCCATAAGCAGCATTCCATATGTTCTCCTACCTTCTAGAAGTGCCTATGGATCCACCCCTCCCTCTCCAACTCAGTGTAAAGATAGAAATCACCCACATTTTCCACCACTCAAAAGATGGCAGATGTCAATTATCTCTGCCCTCCTTTCCTGCTCCTTAGAGTACAGATCCCAACACATGTGCTTTCAGCGCCATCTTCCCAGCCTCCTCAATGCTGCCACACCTGTAGCTGTCAGTGCTCTTAGCAAACCCCTCCCTTTCACTCCATCATTCCCATCACCTCAGACATGCTTGTTGTTCCTTTGCTCCTCCTGGGAATGGTGATTCTCAAAGTTTTTAAAATGTCTGTCTCAACAGAGCATAGTGTCACATATCTATCACCCCAATACTTGGGGGATCGAGACAGGAAGAGCGTAGGTTCAAAGCCAGCCTCAGCAATTTAGCAAAACACTCATAGCTAATTAGTGAGAACCTGTTTCCAAATAAAAAGAGATAGTCACACATTTAATCCCAGCATTTGGGAGGCTGAGACAGGAGGATCGTGGTTTGAGGATAGCCTCAGCTACTTAGTAAGACCCTGTTTCAAAATAAAGAATAAAAAATAGGACTGGAGGGGTATAGCTTGGATGTAGAATGCCCCTCAGTTTCATTTCCACTACTGGAGAGAGAGAAGAGAGAGAGAGAGAGAGAGAGAGAGAGAGAGAGAGAGAGAGAGAAGAGAAGAGAAGAGGAGAGGAGAGGAGAGGAGAGGAGAGGAGAGGAGAGGAGAGGAGAGGAGAGGAGAGGAGAGGAGAGGAGAGGAGAGGAGAGGAGAGGAGAGGAAGAAGGAGGAGGAGGAGGAGGAGGAGAAGGAGAAGGAGAAAGAGAAGGAGAAGGAGAAGAGGGATGGAGTAGCTCAAAAGTATAGCTCAGAAGTAGTAGAATTCCCCTGGGTTCAAATCCCTGGAACCAAAACAAAACTGCAGAACTTTGTCCTGTAAAAGCAGCCATAGACATTACAAATTGAACAAATGGGTGTGTCTGTATTCTAATAAAATTTGATTTATGGACACTGAAATTTGAATTTCATGGAAATTTTATGTCATATTTTTTTTATTTAATCAAGCATTTAAAAGTAGAGAAAGCCATTCTTAGTTTGCAGGAGGTACAAAAACAAGTGACAATTCAGATTTGACCTTTGAGCTCTAGTTTTCTTACTCTTGACCTATAATGTTTTAGTATTAAGAAGGTAGGGAATTTTGGATGTTTTATTTAATGCTATATCTTCAGACTTAGAACAGTGCCTGACATTTGGTAATCACTAAAAAAACCACATTTTTTAGAAAGTAAATGGATTAATGTATGAAGTATTTTATTTCAATTTAGTTAAACTGAATTTCAGATCCATGGGTGAGCAGCACTGGCTTGAATGACTTCATAGCTTATGAGCAACAGGCCTCATGTGTTCATTTTGCACTAGGACCTACAAATTATGCAGCCAGTCTTAAACATATGCTTGCAATAACCAGGTATGTATGACTAATATCACCAACCTTACAATACCTAGAATAGAAACTGTTGAGTGCTAGTGGTACAGGGAGAATCCACTTCTAAACATGTGACCCTGGAAAGAATTAGGCAGGTGAATAATTTTCCAAGCTGAGGCTAGAGCTAGATTCTGGCCTAGGCGATGAAAAAAGTATGTCAGGAAGCCAGGTGTGGTGGTGCATGCTGATAATCCCAGTACTTGGGAGGCTGAGACAGGAGGATTACAGGTTCAAGGCCAGCCCCAGCTACTTAGTCAGATGTTCTGCAACCTATTGAGACCATTTCAAAATAAATAATAAAAAATAGGGCTGGGGGTATAGCTCAGAGGTAGTATGCCCCTTAGTTCAATCCCCAGTACTACAAAAAAAGAAAAAAGTATGTCAGGAATTAGGCACACAGAGATTTGGCAGAGGGAGGCAATTGTTTCAGACCTTGTTTGAGTTCTTACCTTAGCTCCACACCATCCTCAACCTGAAGTAAAGTAGGAAAAAATATTTTAATATACACATATCTGCTCATGTGCTTTCTTTTTTATATAGATCTCCTGCCTCAACTAGGAGTCCTCCAATAATTAAAGCTACCATACATATCTCAAGGGGTTATTGTGAGGCTAATGTAGATAATAACCAAATAACTGCATAGATAATAATCGAAATGCTAAGCCATGCTAACACTTTAGGATGTGGTTTTACTCTGCTAAGCATTCTGCATGGCTCATGTCACTTAATTCTTACAACACCCAAAAAGCCAGTCCAATTATGCTTCTGTATTACCATTAACGAATATGAGGATCAGAGAGGTCAGGGAACTTAATCTGGATAATATAACTGCAAGTGGTAGACCTCAAATATAAGCGTGTGCCTCTGACTCCAAACCCATGTCCTTAGCCACTCTGCCATGCCATTATATGAATATAAACCATACATCATGATGTTAACAGAGGGTAGGAGATTGTATTGCTACTTCTGGGAAAGGATAGAAATCCCACTTACCTACTAATCACTGTATGGAAAAAATAATGAGCCGAGGACAGAACAATCAAACAGCAAGGGCTCCTTGAAGAGAGATGTCATTACTACTGTTACAGAGAGAAAGGTAGACCTCCCCCAGTGAAGGGAGTCTTTGCATAAATAGTCCCATAGCAGGTAAAACAGAAAAAAAGAACGGCATTCAGTTAACTCTTAATGTGCTGTTGCAGTTTTCCTATGCTTGGTACTCTCTAGAATTTTCCAAAAGATCAAGTTGCCTGGAGGTGCCTTTAGAACTAATTACAATGAATTATCCATGAGTGTGTAGACAATCTATCCTTTTTTTTAAGGCCTGGAGTTGCTGCCAAGAAAATAACTCTAGGAACAGTCATCATCTTTAATGATAGTTGTCCAGACTCCTTTTCTTCTCTACCAAGAAAAGCACACTTATTAATGAGTAAGACAGCTTTTTAAGTCTTCTGGATGCAAAGTTATCAGGTCTCTGAGAAGTTGAGGTGTAGGACATAGGCTTGGTTCTGCAAGGGATTACTGACTTGTCTCTTCCATATATTGGAACAAATTTTCTGGGACAGATGGGAAAGCCATTTCACCTAGGGATTTATAAAGACAGGCTGGTCCACAAACTGCGTGCTTAATGAGAAAGGAGGTCGTATACGAAGTTCAGACAAGGACAGATTGTGTTCTCTACTTGCACGTACTCCTTCCTCCACTCAGTGCTCTGCAGATATGACCTACAGTGCAGATTTACTCTTCCTCAAACTTACTCTGTATCCTTTCTGGCTATAACCTTTCCTGGTCAACCTTATGCCTGTGAATTCCCTTTGCTCATCCTTTTTTTCTCAGCACCCTCCTTAACCTTTGATTTCAAAATACCTTCCCACATTACTACTTACCACTGACTTCCAGATCTCCCCAAGAAGCCGATTTCCCCTGACCATGGTGGTCTCCTTGCAGGCACTTCAAAGGTGATAACTTTGATTTCCACACTTACTAATGTGGAAGTATGTTCTGAAATCTCACTGTCATTTCTAGACCATTGTCCTCCACACTCTTTACCCTCACACCCTTTGTAGATCAGTCCACAATCTCTGCCCATTTGTGTTCCAAGTCCATTGCTAACCTCCTCTGATTGTTCACATGCACATGTTCAGGAATGAGATCCTTGGCTCAGTCTTTCCTTTATCAACCTAGAGTATTGTCAGTGTTCAACAGGAGATCAGTTCTGTCCACACTCCTGCTGCAGGCTGGACATGTACCAAGTACATATGATCACCCTGAAACACTGAAAAACACACAACTCCTGATCCAACCCAAACATCATGAAAGAATCTCCTTGGATAGAGACATAAAGAACACTTCTTAGATAATTTTGTTCCTAAGGTTTGGGAACCAGCAGACTAGCCTGATCTCTTTGAGGGCAAGGAGACTCCCTGCACTTCATATCTCTTAGGACAAGACACAATTCCTTTGCATGGAGGGACTTCCAGATGTGCCATGAGCTCAGCCAAGTAAAAAAATGATGCATCCAGTGGAGCCCTAGTTCACAGTCCATTGATTTTACTTTTGCCCTCTTCAATTTAGAAATCGATTGCCATGACCACAGTCTATATCTCTTCATCCCTGGAAACACTCCATTTTTAAACTTCACTTATAAAACTCCACGTACTATACAAAGTCACTGGCTTTGTTCAACAGTTATCTTTGAGACTTTTAAACTGTATTTGGTTCAAACTCACCCATTTTGCTCACTCATAGTGACTGATCTAATCTTGACCTGTCACTGGGATCCTTCATACCAACTGTGAATGGGGTGAGCTCTGTTACTTTGAGGCAGGCCTGGTGACCTGGAAGGTTTTTATTAAAAACAGTTCAATCCCCTCTACTATACACACACACACACACACACACACACACACACACACACACACACGAGTCATGGTAGATAAACCACCTAATAAAGTAGATTTTTAAATAATTTTTGCTCTTTTGATCCCTATCACATATAAGAACACCTGCCTCAGTTTCCTCTTTTAGTATCAAATTTTTTTTCTAGACCTGTGCCTCCCCTTGTGAACATGTGTCATCTTACATCCCAGAGCCAGTTTCTACAACAGAATTAGTTCTCAAAAGTAAAGTAATTATTCTTATTTCAGAGGGCAAAGGTAAACCCAATGGCTAGAAATAACAAGAAAGACTATCTTGACTTAGAATAAAACTTTTAGACAACTGAAACTATCCAAGAATAAAATGAACTATAGCAAGTATCAGCATTTTTATGAATAATGGCCAATTCAGAAAATAAACAAATATTTGTAAATTTTATATTTTAACATCAGTTAAAATTGTCAGCTTTATTGATTCCCATGAGAAGATGAAAAGAACATACATGTGTGCTCATGTATATACATGTATGTATGTGTATATATATATATATATAATGTACATATATCTCTCACTTCTTAGCTACCTATATCTATATTAGTGACTAGAAGACAGAAGCAAATAAATTAGCAATGCTTTTCAGGCACTAAAATGCTAGTATCTGAAGACTTCTGGCTCAACCTGCTAAATAGAAGCATTTATAATTCCCCTTTTAAGTACCTATTTATTTTTACTTTATTTTACTTCAAGTATTTATTTTATTGTGTTACTAGGAATTGAACCTGAGGTAGAGCAGAAGAAATAAAGCATTATGTAGAAAAGAGATGAACTGGGAAAGAAAAGGAAAATATAGTTTCCAAATCTAAAAACTTCTCTATCTTCATTCTATGGGTCTGGTTTTTCTTAGGCAAAAGCCCTTAGTAGGCCACACTTCTTATTGTAATGGTTTATATTCCAACCTTAAATTCTCAGGATGCTTGGTGAACAAAGAATCCCCCATTCCAAAAATAAAAAGAAAGAAAAGAAAGAAATCTGACTGTTGATCAAGCCCTGGCATCACCCAGCACTTCCGATAAAATGGCAGAAACCTGAGGATTCATAAAAAGAGGGCAGGTCATCTCATGTAACCCCATTCCTACCATGTGTCTCTAGCCACTCCATCTAGGAGTCTCCTATAATAGAAGTCTTTGTCTCTGACTGGTGCGTGCTGAAATTTTTTTCCACCATGAAAACCAAGGACCCCAAGGTCCTGGGAAGAGTTTCCCTTACCAAAACTTGGGAACTCCTCTCCACTCTACATGTTTCCCATGACAAACTTAGAGGCATTCTATCATTGCTTTAAGGACTCAGTCCCATTTAATTTTTTATTTTGAAACAGGGTCTTAGTCAGTTGATGAGCGCCTTGCTAAATTGCTAAAGTTGGCCTCAAACTTGCAATACTGCTGTTTCAGCCTTCCAAGTACTAGGATTACAGGCATGTGCCAGCATGTGTGGTTCATTTTATCTTTTAGAGACAAAAGTAAAAATCCTGTAAGTTTTTAAGGGTAATGAAATTATGTAATCCCAACAAGAGGCCACCACTAGTTGCTGGAAGGCAGAGTGCAGCTGGCCACTGGTAGAGTTTCCTGGCGGTCAACAGGCCCAGTGCAAGGCACAGCCCCTGGTTGTGAGAGGCAGAAGCATTGCTGAAAGAAAACAGTGGTACTCCCTGGCAGTGACCCAAACAGTCTTAATATTCCCCTCTGCTTGATGAAACTTTAGAGTTCTCCCTGGCTATGCAAGTCCCACCTCTTTTTTCTTAATAAATTCACTTTTGGTAATTTTCCACTCTAAATTCTTTCTATGCTGCCATGAGATGTACCTTGTCTCCCAGTATCTTGCCTGTGTCACAACTCAGAAATCTTTCCCAAGGACCTGGGAGTCATCCCTTTGAAATGTAAACATCAAGAAAGACCAGGCTCCCATCTCACAGTTTCTGTGGGAAGGTGGGAGCCTGACTTCAGCAAGCACTAATTAGCAAATACAGATGTTCTAATCACACTGACCACTCCCTCCCATACCATGTCCTTCAATTATTTCTAACTGACCCCTTTAGTCTTAGTGGAGTTGAGTCCATTTTATTCTCTTTTGTAGTAGTTTTGATCTTTGTTGCAATAGTCTTAAAGTCCTCCTTGCCTATTTTATTTTCCACTTGATATAATTTGGTTTTGAAAGTAGAACCTTCAATGTCTATTCTCTGCTTCTGTCCTGCATCTCTGTTTCATGTAGCAATGAAGTCCTTGATCAGAGGGAAATGAATCGTGTACACCTGACCCATGTTAGCTTCCACTATCCCAGAACTGCCTTCTTCCTGAGTCGTGCTTTGCTTCTGGGGCAGCTCCTGGTCCCCACACGACCTATTACCTATCACTATAGTGGGTCTTCCCCCTTCTATTGTGGCAGCCAGTCCTGGCCTTGGCGCCCACTCACTCCAAGCCACCCAGCCCTGACCAATTCTACCTTCCTTGGAATTAATATTCTAGAAAGGCTCCTCTTAGTTGTTGCATGTTCTTGTATGTACTTAAAAGTTGTGCTTGACATTGCATTCAGCCATACAAAGTTAGCAGAACTATCTACCTTAAAGTAAAAGACCAATGTTGTAGAAGATATACTTTCACTAAGTAGAGGTTAGAATGATATCTAGTACCTAGGAATGAGTCATCTGGTAGAAATGGAAATGGACTATGAAGATTATATGGGGCTAGACTTCCCGATGCATATAAATCTATTTTATGTTTCTTTGCTGGGGTCCAGCATGTTTGCCCAACTAGCCAACAATTTCTTACTCTCCTGTGAAGTTAGTTGTCAACTTTGACAAAAATCCTTGTCCAAAGATTGTGAGCCAAAGAATGTCAGATATCTTTTTGCCCATTCCATACCAATTTTCCAGCTACATTTGACTTCATCCCTGCCTTCAAGTTTAAAGAGCAATACAAAAAAATGTTGTAGGGCTTGGCCTAACACCATGTTGAAGGGGACATGGGTCCCATGATTACCTCAGAGAAGAGAACCTCCCCATGTACTTAGACTGCCCCTTCATAACTGGTAGTACAGCAAGAGGTGCATTAGTATATTCTTGGAGCTACTGCATTTGAGTCTCTTCTAAAGTAGTGGCTCAGCTTTCAATCTATTTACAGATACATGGGTGGAGTTTTTTCTAAGCCTGGTAACATGGCAGTAACATGATGAAAACTGTGACAAAACATGGTTGCTTTGGCCTCTCTGTAAGAACCTAAAGATGAAAAGAATAAAGGAACTATCAAAAATCGAGGACCTACTATGTACCAATACTTAAATACTTGAAAAAGAAAAAAACAAAGTATATGCCCTTCTTTCTAAGGTTTCTATGCCCTGGAGAATGCTGAGCTATTTTGTTTTCAAGGTGAATCTTGTGGGCTTTTCCAAAAGGGGAGATCGAATCATTTTAAAAAGAATGAAGTGAGGTGATTGAAGCGTAATTGCTGCCTGAAGGCAAATCAATCAAGCTATGAAAAGTCTGAGACCACTCAGCTCAGACCCTCTCCTGCTCTCATTTCATGTGTACCACAAACTAGAAACTCCAAATGAATGAAAATTAGGCTCAGTTCATGTTCACTGTTAGAATGTTTCCATGCCCTTCATGTGGAAGGTGAGTAACAAGTCCAGGTGACTGTGTGCATTTCAGGGAGAAAACAGCTCCATCCATTAATATTTTCTTAGTGATGTACCAATTTAAGTGTCAAGATAAATTTCAAGATTTCTTCAGGGAAAAATTAATTAGTAAGAGGGAGGATGTAATTTTACTCATTAGCTACAATAAATAATAAAATGTGTTGTGGTTTAATGTTGAAGCCAATTAAGTGCAGATTTTATATATATATATATATGTGTGTGTGTGTGTGTGTGTGTGTGTTACATAATTATTTAAGAAAGGAAACTTTTCTATTTAGGCAATTACTTTTGTTTTTCTAGTAAACGTCTTTTGGAATTCCTATTGCTATTAGCCTAATAATTTTCTCTCAGATATTGAGTATACATAATTACCACGAATAGGAGATCACTGCAGGAGGTTGTAATGGAAGAGACCTCCCCACCACGTTTCTGCCACCTATGAAGTGGACAGAGTCTGACAGGCCTCTGTGTTCACCTGCTACTTGATCACCCTGTGGCCTCAAACAAGTTGCTTAATCCTGGTAAGGTGGTAAATTGTCTTGCTCATAAAAATGGCTCTTGTTTACTAAAGTTATCGGGGTTACTTGAGAAATTTATGCAACCAAAGTGTACATATTAGTGATCCCTAATTGCTGGCTTACCTTCCTGTTTTCCTTTTTCCTGTTCCCTTCCTCTTAGGGTCATCTTTTTAATGTAAATACCACGCTAAGCTGAATGTAGCAGGACAGGTCAATAATTGGGAGGCTGAGACAGGAGGATCATAGGTTAGTAGCCAACCTCAGCAATTTAACAAGGCCCTCCACAACTTAATGAGACCCTGTTTCAATATGAAAAATAAAACCAGGTGTGATGGCACATGCTTGTAATCCCGGTACTTCAGAGGCTGAGACAGGAGGATCACAGGTTTGACATCCTCAGTAAGTAGTGAGACTCTTAGCAACCTACCGAGATGCTCTCTCAAAATAAAAAATAAAAAGGACTGGAGGTGCTAGGGCTATATCTCAGAAGAAGAATGCCTCTGTGTTCAATTCCCATTACCACACATACAAAAAAATATTACCATGCTAGCTCTATACATTAAGCTAATTCACAGGTAATAGATTTACCCCTAACCAGAGACTTGTGGAGCCATATTAAGTTTGAGAAAAAAGAGATAACTGGGTAGAAAGAGGGGGTCAAAAGACTCATAAAGAAATTTACTGACTTGTAATTATGTTTAGAATTTTTACATCAAGGGGCAAAATCAAAGGCCTGTGCACCCAGTAACTATCTTGTGACCTGGAAGGGTAGGTCACCATCAGGTATAAGGTTTTGACAAGCTGAAGTGAAATGAGTAGGTGACATTGCTAGGGATAGCAGCTGTCTCTCTAAAAGATGCCCCCTTATATGGACAAAAAAGATACTTAAACATTTCTTTTTTCTATTCTCTGTCTTTTCCAGGTAAGGCAAAGTAGCATAAGTAATCACCAGGGCCACCAGAGGCAACTTTGTCGTCTTTAATTCCTTCTTTATTATGCTTTCACAAGCACTTCTCCTAGGACTACTCTTATAGAGAGCTTTGCTTTAGGTTCTGGAAAACATCCTCTCTCAAGTCTTGTCTGTCTTGTTCTTTTCTGCTGCTGCTGTGTGTATACTCAGGAGTTGCCATTTTCTCCTTCAGTAAACGATGGAATCTCGGGTTTCAGTGTGATCGTATAGTTAGTAAAGAGGGAGAGGAGGCTCTTCTTTGGTTGCTGGAGTTTGTCCTCATTAAGTAAGAAAAGTTGAGTCAACTGTATTGCCACCTCTCTTATTAAAGTTCAATATCAAAAATCTGGAATCAAGTTCTCAATAATAAATATTACCTTCACTTTCTTTTATTTCCCTCTTTATGTGTCTCCTTCAGGGATTTTTCTGGAGGAGAGATGGTTAAACCAAGACAAGATTTTTGTATTACTGAGTCTTCTTTCTCATTATCACTATGTTAAAAGCCACTTCAAAATGTCATTTTTTGATATTACCTTTACAATTTTTTCAAATTTTGTTCATTATAGAAAATCATAAAATAAAGCAATATTGTCAATAGACATGACATTTGCCAAATTTTGTTTGAATTATTTATCCACAAAAATATTTTATTGCTAGGAAGAAAAATTATAAAAGTAGAATTGCAACTTCAATATAAAGAAAACAAATTGAATATAGTATCCATTTTTTCTTCTTAAAAAACTCACTATAATGAATGCAAAGGGAAGAATGCAAAGTATTTTATTATTTCTTCTCTTCTTATATTATTTAAGATATTTTATTAAATATCTTTTTATAATAATTTTATTATAATATTTATATTATAATGTTATACTGTTATAATATTATAATAATAATTATTATAATTTTATTAATATAAATATTTTTATTAAATATTAAATTCAAAAGGGAAATTTTTCCCAAGCTAAAGGACAAGAGTTTAAGATTGAAAGAGTCTGTGCTTTGCCAAGACCAATTGATAAACATAAACTCATACTATACTAAGTCACATTATCATGAAGTTCATAAATATGAACAAAAACAAAGGGCAAATCATAGACCCCACGAAACTATCAGATTTTAGAATGATGTCAGAGTTCTTAATAACACATCAAAACACCAGAAAGCAACAGGCATATACCTTCAAACTCTTTAAAATTTTTTCAACTAGAATTCTATAGCCAATCAAATTTCCAATCAAGTCTGAGAGTATAATACAGAATGTTTAAGGAATGCAAAGTCTCAAAAATTGCCTTCCTGAATCCTGACTCATAAATTTAATAGAAAATATGTTCCATCTCTGAAAATAAAAGGAAAGGTAATAAAGAGGCAGAGATATGATACAGGAAAGAGGAAATACTACATAAGCAAGAAAGCAGAGCATCTTCTGGATTACTGCAAAGAAAAACTCCACATTGACAGCCACGCCTGGAGCCCAGAGAGAAGCCAGATCAAATCAAAGCAGGTCAGGAGGGACTCTTTGGGAATGGAAAACTTAATGAAAATCCCAACATCTCTGAACATCTTGAGAGGAGATTATTTAGACACTTGGCAAAGAGTTTCAGGTTGGGTGAGTAGCTAGTGTGGAGAAAATAAGCAAATATTTAAAAAGGCAAAAAAAAAAAATCCTTAACTCAAGTGGAAAGAAAAGGTGTTAGGGAAATCAAGCAGAAATACAAAAACATGTTTTTTTTTTTGTTGTTGTTGTTTTTTTAATTAAACCGGGTGTGGTGGCTCACACTTGTAATCACAGCATTTGGGAGGCTGAGACCAGAGGATCTCAGTTCGTGGACAGCCTCAGCTACTTAGTGAGGCCCTCTGCAACTCAGTGAGACCCAATTTCAAAATAAAGGATAAAAAATAGGGCAGGGGATGTAGCTCAGAGATCGAATGTCCCTGGGCTTTATCCCCAGACCTGCAAAAAAATAAAATAAAATAAAAAATAAAAAACAAAATTACCTAAAAGAGAAAAGAGTGATTGTCCCAGGGAAGATGTAAATAGAATAGTGCATAGTGCGAGCTGTGCTTTCTTTTCTTTTGTTCTCTTTCCTCCTCCTCCTCCTCCTCCTCCTCCTTTCTATTTCTCCCCTCTTGCCCCCACTGGGGATTGAATTCAGGAGGACATTCTACTTCACATGAAACTTCTACTCTTTGTAATTTTTTTTATTTTGAAATGAGATCTTGCTAAGTTGCTGAGGTTCTTGCTAAATTGCTGGGGCTGGCTCTTTTTTTTTCCCCCTAGCCTACAATTTTTAATTTCAAAGTGAACAATTAGCACATTTAAAGTGTTGTGCAACCGCCACCTCTATCTAGTTTCAAAACATCATTATCATCCCAAAGGAGGCACTGTACCCATGCAGCTGTCACTCCCCACGAAATGACTTTGAAGTTTATGGTGCTTGTTGGGAGTGGGGTGGCCTCTGTACCACTCCAGAGGGTGCCCTTCCCAGCAGAGTGTGTGATTTACACGCATCTCCTTGGGCAGTAGTGCCCCAGGGAGCACTCATCGCCCAGATAGTGTGCAGCATGGGCTCTGCATCCAGGTGACCTTCATTGGGAGACTGACCACTGAGTGGGACTGGGCTATGATCATGAACCAGGTGACTGGGACCTCTGGGGTTGGTGACCAGGTCCCACATCCCTGGGGCTGGCTTTGAACTTGCAATCCTCCTATCTGTGTAGTAAAATGCATATTATATATTTACTGGTCACTAATATTGTCTAGGACAGTATCAAGGTGGGTTCCACCCCCAGGCTCACAAAAAAAAAAAAAAAAGGAGAGATAGCTTTTGAACCAAACCTTTGGCTGTGATTCCAAAGAATGTATTGGAGATGAACACAGGACACATCAGGCCAAGAGGTATTAAGGTATTATGGCGATTCTTTTTTTTTTTTTTTTTTTGGAAACAGTGTGTTAAGCCAGCATGGCTGGCATCGAACCTGCACGATCCTCCTGTCTCCGCCTCTCAAGCGCGGGGATTACAAGCTTGTGCCACCATGCCCGGCATGGTGACTCTTTTTAAATAAAACTTTGAGCCAGGTGTGGTGGCACGCGCTTGTAGTCTCAGTACTTGGGAGGCTGAGATAGGGGAATCACAGGTTCACAGCCAGTCTCAGGAACCTTGTGAGGCCCTCTACAGTGTAGTGAAATATTGTTTCAAAATAAAAAATAATAGGACCGGGGTGTGGCCCAGAGGTGGAATGCCCCTGGTACCTCCCACCCCCCAAACATTTGGTTTGCTTTAACACTGTTGTTATGACATACCGTGATTTCTCCACTTGCTGCTCTGTAGTTGAGCGCATTCTGCAGCACTTCGCGTTCTAGGATGGCGTCTGAAATAAATTAGAAGTGGTGCAAAAGTCCTTAGGGAATGTGCGGCAGTGGGAAACAGTTTGCCACTTAATTAAAAGTCAATTTTGAGTTCTCAGAGCATCCAAATCCAGCTAATATTAATAATAATGGCAATCTGAAGTGGGTGAGAAAAGCATGATAAGCATTTCTGCTAATTTTAATCATTTGGGTGACCTGTAATTTTTTAACGCAAAGCTCTAAAATCAATTTACACATTTACCTAGCTATATGGAGTTAGTCCCATTTCTCTTCTGTTTTGGAAAATAAAGATACCTTTAAGGCCAGGCATGATGGGATATTCCTATATTCTCAATACTTGGGAAGCCAAGGCAGGAGGATTGCAGGTTCAAGGCCAGTCTCTGCTATTTAGTGAGAACCTGTTTCAAAATAAAAAATAAAGCCTGGAATAATGGTGCATGCTTGTAATCCCAGAATTTGAGAGGCTGAGACAGGAGGATCTGGGTTCACAGACAGCCTCAGCTACTACTTAGTGAGGTCCTTTGAAACTCAGTGAGACCCTGTTACAAAATAAAGAATTAAAAAAATAGGGCTGGGTGTATAGCTCAGAGGTAGAATGCCCCTGTGTTCCATCCCCAATACTGCAAAAAATAAATAAAAATAAATAAAAAATAAAATGGGCTGGGGTGTAGCTCAGAGGGAGAATGCTCCTGGTTCAATCAGCAGTATTCCTTCCCCTCCACCACCACCCCAATAAAAGAGCAAGCCATAAAAATTTCTAACTGATGGACATAAACTTCTCCTGGCCTTGTACGGTGTGGCGTGAATCCCAAGGGTGGAGTCTACAGCTTAGTTCAGGGTGGTAGAACATGGTGGGCCTAATCCATGGCGTTGTCTGGCTGTCACTCAGTGACAACTGTCAGCGGTGAAGTTTAGCATCAGTGATTTACTTATTCTTCTCTTCACCAAGTGCTCCTGTGGCTTCATCATGAAGAACTGTCTCTTGCTAAGATCCTGCCTCTGCTTCACAAACACAGGTCAGCTCTTCCCCACTCCCAGACTCAGCCTTTGCAACTTTCACGCTATTTACGAGTCATTAAGTGAACCTGTGTTGATATCGAATGCTTTCTTACCTGTAGTCACCATCTCCTTCTTTCTTTTCCAGCCTGTATGCCTATATGCACCCTTCTAAAGTGACCTTGAAATTGCACACCTATTCTCAAGAAAGTGACCCCCTCGAAGACCAGCTCTTTTCATTTCACTCTCTATATTAATTTTACCAAACTGCCCTGCCTGTCTTTTAAGATTTTCCATGTTCTGCCTTCAAGCTTTCTGTGTAACCTAGTCAAACATCTCCTTTGTCCATCGACAGGTTAAAAAAAAGAAGCTTAATCCAGTCCAGAAATATGTCTGGTTAGCACAGAAGTACAGACATGTGATTTTAATTGAATTTTAATGTGGAATACATGCCTTTCTTTTCAGTATGGTCCCAGCATTCTCTGTGGTTTCTTGCATTCTCCTGCTTTCTTTTCTTTTCCCCCTCTCCTTTCTTTCCCCTTCCCCTCTCCCTCTCCTCCCTTCATGTCCCTTTCTCCTGCCCCTTCCCCCTCCCCTCCCCTACCTGTCTCCCCTTCCTTCCCTCCTCCTCCTCCTCCTCCTCCTCCTCCTCCTCCTCCTCCTCCTCCTCCTCCTCCTCCTCCTCCTCCTCCTCCTCCTCTTCTTCTTCTTCTTCTTCTTCTTCTTCTTCTTCTTCTTCTTCTTCTTCTTCTTCTTCTTCTTCTTCTTCTTCTTCTTCTTCACCTGTAAAACCATCTGTGTCATTCTGAGGGCATTAGGTCCTTCTATATATTTCCTGTAGTTGCTGATACAAATAGCCACAAACTGGGTGACATAAAACAACAGAGTGAGAGGTCTAAACCACAACAAGAATTAACTCGAAGAAACTCTGGCAGAATTTAACCAGTGAATAAAACCAAGCCAATGAATTATGTTACGATGTTTTGATATCAGAACTATTTGCTTTTTTAATGTCCACTTTCAGCCTGCAATGTTAACTATGATTAGCAGCATTAAAGGAGTAAAGACTCTCTTAAGATGCAACATCATTCAGGGTGGGGTGGACAACCCTTTTGGTGCTACAATAAAACATTTTTGCAGCTGTTTTGCCTCCAGGTCTCCTTCACCTGCTGTCCGTTGAGTTGTAAGTGCTCATTCCATAAGCATGATAGGAGTACTGTGTCCTTACACAGGCCCCCTTGCCACCACGTGTTACCTCTCCTCACAGCTCACTGTTGCCAGATTCATCAGGTTTCGGTCCCTCCCACTCAGGACTGAAGAGTGTTCTTCTTTAAAAGATGCTCTAAGCAATCCATCATCAGTCAGTCAGTGCAGAGACCTCCAGGGTCTTTCTCTGGGAGTCAATGAAGCACTCATTCTTCACTTGGACATTTCAGGCCAACTTTGCTCAACAAGCTACTGAGTAAAATATAGAAAACCCAAGTAAGCAAAGAAGTATACAATGAATGTTAGGTAGCTAGAAATCCAGTGAACCAAAATAAAGCATAACATGGAAATAAAGAATGATGCAGGAGGTTCTTAGGTGTGTGTGTATGTGGGTACGGAGGGCGATGGTTACTGAGGGTTGAACCCAGGAGCATTCTACCTACAAGCTATACCCCAGCCCTTTTTATTTTTTATTTTAAGACAAGGCCTGGCTAAGTTACTGAAGCTGCCTTTAAACTTGAGATCTTTCTTCCTCAGCTTCCCAGTTACTGGGATTACAGGTGTGTGTTCCTGTGCTTGCCTATGTTTTAGGTTTTTTTTTTTTTTTGTGATACAGAGGATGGAACCCTTCTACCTCCAGACTACACTCCCAGACCTATTTTATATTTTTTAAATTTGGAAACAGGGTCTCTTAAGCCAGCGAGGCTGGTTTCGAGCCTGCGTGATCCTCCTGTCTCCGCCCCACAAGTTTCAATCAATGTGGGAACTCAAGGTATGACATGAAGGAGCATGTAAATGTTAAGGGGTAGAGCAAACAACATGATGAGGATAAGAGAGGAAATGCACTGAGCGCTGAAAGTCCCTAAGAGTAACCCTGAGGAGCCTTGACTGGCCTTAACAGCAAAATTCTTAAAAACATATGTTTGCCCAGCTTGGCCTTGATTTCCCAGAAAAACAGTATAACCAGAGGCAAATATGCTGTTTCAAGGGTGACAAATAGGATCTGTATTAAAGCCATTTGTAAATTTTACAGGTCCAGGACCATCAGACCTCTAACAAGTGAAAATTCCTATTTGTGTAAACTCCTAGAGGATTTGAGTCCTGTTCAAAGTCCTACAAAACATGCCGAATCTTTTTCCAAGATTTGTGTCACAAAAGCTTCAAGGTGTATTGCTTTCTCTGTCAAGTCCTCCTTAATGCAAAACTTCCTGTCTCCATCCCATATCCGCACCCCCAGTGCCCCTCCTCTGCTCTAACGTCCTGTGGCACTTTCACATTCCTTATCACCCCCAATCCTTAGGTAAAGTTGAGAGGACCAATCGAACTCTCAAAAAGTTCTCTCTAAGCTTTCTTTGGAACTCTGCCTTGGTTGGGTGAAGTTAAATTCTCCCCCTCAAAAAAAAAAAATCCCTTCTTTGCTGTCCCCTTTTGAGGTCATGTTCAGGCATCTGGCCCTCCCACCTGGAATTGCCCCAGTTAAGGGCCCTTGCCTAAGGATTTCGTCTCCCCACTTCTTACCTTTATAAGGCACTAACTCTGGAAATCTCAGGACACACTGCTGCCTGACCAAATAGGCTTGCCTCCCAGTTTCTGTTAACACCTGGGTCTGGTGTCCATTTCTCTTCCCCTCGGGACTTAAGAAAGGTTTCTCTTGCTCCAAAGTGGACATGCCCTCTCTAAGTGGTGCTGTGCACTCCCACTGCTGCTAACCTGCGTAAACCGTCTGAAACCCTAACATCCTGGATTCCTATCTCCCGACTTAAGCCTGCTGAGCGTGACAATACAGACCTTCCTAAATATCTCTCACCCCACTCCTCTCACTTTACTTGTACACCCTCTCTCAACAATCCTCTTAAACTCCACTTGCCCTGCACTCATACCTCTTCTCCCATCCCAGAAGAAGCATGATTCTACCTTTTCTTGGCCTCTGTTTCCTGCCTTCCTACGTCAGCTACACTGCTCAGTGCCTAACTGTACTGTACCTCCTTGCCAGTATCTTTTTGAGTCTGGCAATTAGGTATCAGGAGAAGACAAATCCATCTTCTTGATAAAAATCGTGCCCATTTGATAATTGCCCACATGTTCTTCTCATGTTTGCTGCAGTCTCCACATGTGCTCATCATTGCCTGCCACAATCTAGAAGAACAAGTGGGATTAAACACCTCTGCCTCCAGGGGGACCAGGCGGATAACACTAGCAGAGACCCTGGAGGATGGGAGGGATGCCCACGTTGGAAATGCAGGTACCACTGGTCCTACCCATATGTGCAAACAACTAAGACCTGGGAAATTATACCATCCCAGTTACCATCAAAAAGCGGCGAAAATGGTACCTTTTAAAATTAACAGCCCTACCACCTGGCAGAGCCGCATTGCAGCCATAGGATTTGATAATCACGATTACTTCCATGGCTTAGGAAAAATTAATTCTTGCACATCTAAGGCTCTGGAAGCCCTCAGTGTCACTAGACAACAGACAGTGGTTCATCTCAAACACTTAAACCTCACCCTCTCCTTCTCGTGGGACACACTTCTCTCCCTCTCCCTCTCCTTACTGGCAAACTTTTCAAATGTCAGTCAGTACTTCAGCCTGTTCCCTATGTGCGCCCCTCCACAGGTCCTTGCTCATTCCCATCCCAGTGAGGTCCTTTAACATTATGTCCACCCCAACCTGCTCAGGGAGACTTTACTCAGCTCCTCCCTCTCCCCCATACCCTCTTCTCTCAATCTCACTTCCTGCTGGGCCAGAAATAGTTCATTATGCCTGCCTGTGACCTGATGGATCCCTTTAAATAGGAACTCAATTAGCCTTCCCCCAGGCATGTTTTTTCCTATGCTCCTCTCAAGTCTTCCCTTGCTTTGGGCCCGCTACAACGGGACCCTGTCATTCAGTTACCTTGATTCCCAGCCTGACCCTCTATACTGAGGCCAAGGTCACTGACCTGCTCACCACCGACCTGCTCACCTCTCCACGACTGACAGCTCCTTCCCTGGACCTAACCGTGACTTATCCAGGACACGTGATGGACAGCAGGCACCCTAGCTGTCCTCCTAGGGGATAGTTTAGTTATAGCAGTTACAGCTATGGGACTTGGCAGCCAGGGAATTGGCACATTCTCTTGTCCAGGCACTCCAACAACTTTCTTCTTTAGCTGAGGTCCTACTTCAGAATAGTACTTGCTGCTATTATGTCAATCAGTCAGGTCGGGTGGAATATAACCTACAGCACTTTAAGGGGATAGTACAGGACCTAAAGGGTAAGAGGACCTCTTGGCACCGAGAGGCCTCCTGGGGAAGATGGAAGTGGCTCGCCCCATGGTTGTTACCACTCTTGGGCCCCTTTCTAACCTTAGGCCTGATCTTGATGGTAGTCTCCTGCATCATCTGATGCCTCCAAGACCCAATTACCCAAATCCTTAATCAAACATTCAACCAGCTTCTTCTCAGGGATTATCAGCCACTCCTGACAGCAATACCAGAAGACTGCTCACAGGGAGAAGCAATCGCCCTAATATAAAGTCTCGAGATCTACAAGCAGACACTGACTCACTACCTCATTGATCTGCCCACCACTGGCCTTGCCCACTTTCACCTCTGCACTTGAATGCTGACAGATGCTACCTCTGACACGCCAAGGTGTACTATTGCTATACACTCTCAGGCAAGGCAGCTGGATGATTCCTCCTATCAATTCCATCACCAACTGGGCCGCCATTCTTGAAGATATGTGGCTACAAAGAACCTTTTCCAAATTCAGCCCTTGTGAAATTTTTGCCTTTGGCACCTGGGTCCTTGGACTCCTAGCCGGATTCCTAGTCACTTTGAGACTGGACTTTCTTCCCCTTAATTCCTCCCTGAGTCCCTCCACATCGCCCCTGTTCAGCTCTGAAGAAGCCAGACTGATGAACGACGCCCCATTTCCACAACCAAAACAAAAAGGGAGGAATGTTAGATGAAATAGGTTCTTATTTCAGATCTCCCCCCCATAAGCTAAGTCTCCTGAAAGGCCCTGGTCTGACCAGTTAAGCTACCATCCCCCTCTGACCGTACCTGGTCACTTACCTGGGAGACCTGCCCCGTCCTGGTGCCCTTGGCCAATCAGTGAAAGGGACATTCCCCGCTGACCCCAAGCCAATTACCTGGCCACAGGACCCCTTCCATGGGACTCTAGCCAATTAGTTCAAAGGGCATTTCTCCTAGCCTATTGGCCCCCAATCTGTAACCTCAAGCCCCTACATAACCCTGATCCCAGCACATGCTCCCTCTCTCCCCGAATTCTTCTTTCTCTCTCTCCCCCTCTGTCTCTCTGACTCTCTCTCTTTCTTCCTTTCATACCGGCCCCTCCAATAAATCTCTTGGCTACAAGGTGGCCTCTGGTGTGGTCAAAGTTTGTCCTTTCAAGCACCATCTCCAGAAAGCCCTCCCTAGCCCTCCCTTCTCAGCTGCCCCCCCCCAATTCAAACTCACACTCAGTGCACTCTCCTTCCTCTGAAGATCTGTAGAATTTTTTTCTCTTGCTGAATTTAACTCTGCTCTCCCTTCTGTTGTGCTGGTTTTTAAAATATGTGGGTTTTTTTCTCCCCTAGACTGTGAGCTTTTTGAGAAAGAGAGAGAAAAAAAAGACAAGTTATTTTGTTCCCGTTTCTCACTTCTTTCAGCACCTTAGATTTCTCTGCACAGAGCTGATGCTCAGATCACAGGAGGCAAACTGAATGACTTAATCCTGCTGCAGAATAGGACCTTGTGAGATAAGCACCACAGAGCATGTCCTTCTCATGCTTTGAGATCCTGAGGGCTCAGGCTCTGCCACCTTCCATGATACCTACAGACTTTCATTGTTCCTGGGAACTGGTACATGGGTGACATTCTTTCAATGCACGCTGAGTGAAGGAATGAAAGAGAGGGTGAATAAGGAATGAGGCAAAAGCTGGGCTTGGTGGCACCAGCCTATAATTACCAGTAAATGGGAGGCAAACAGAGGACAATGGCAGGTTTAAGGCCAGGCTCAGAAGAAAAAAAAAAAGAAGGTAGTTGTCTACAATCCACAAACAGAACCCTCATCAGAAACAACCATGCTGTCATCTCGAACTTGGACTGCCCGCCTCTGGAACAGTGAAAATATAAATTTTCATTGTTTAAGTTATAATATTTTGTTATGAGAGTCTGAAAAGACTCAAACAGATTTTGATATCTGAAAAGTAAAGTCCTACTCTAACAGATACCTAAAACTGTGAAAGCAACTTTGGAATGAAGTAATGGGTAAAGGCTGGAATGGTTTGAGGGTGCAAACTAAACATTTCAGTGTTAAGGGCAACTCTTGAACAAAAATAAAGAACATGTTCTTGGAAACAACAAAAAAAGAAGATTAGTGAGACCCTGTTTCAAAATAAAAAATAAAATAGGTCTAGGAGTGTAACTCAGAGGTAGAATGTTCCTGAGTGTCATCCCTAGTATCCGCCTCCAACAAAAAAAAACAAAAAAAAAAGAAAAAGAAAAAGAAAAGAGGAAGGGACATATCATAAGAAACCCCCAGTAGAGAAAGTAACTCCAGGCAACAAAGCGAAATGGAGACTTCCAGAAATTAATTTTCTCTGCCTCCCAGTTTTCCTTCTGCCCCTCCTCCTGCTCACCATAGAGCTGATGAGAAAAGTCCAATGTTCTGCCTAAGGAAGCGAGCCCTGCTGGTTGGCGTGCACATAAAATACCCAGATGGATTGATTTCAGTTCAGGGAGCCTGCTGTGTCTGCAGAAGCCTGTGGCCCAGAGGGATGTGGATCCCACAGTTGCTGCAAATGGTGCCTCAGGCCGGTGCTGTGGCCCCAGTTCAGCATCATGCCACTCTCACCTGAGTTGAGGTTCTGAGCCAAGGAGCAAAAATGCCATACTTCAGAGAAAAAGAAACGAGAAATCCAATACCTGTGGTCCTTGTTGATTTTGAGAGTAACCCTTGTTGCTCAGGCTTACATTTTTTTAAAAATTAAATGAAGTAATATACAATGGGAAGGAATAGACTTGCTGGGGGGCCATAATAGTAAAGGTTAATTTGCACTGTCTGTTACAGGGGATAATTAAGCTGACACAGTTAACATTGCTACATTTGAATGAAGTAGCTTCTGATTATATGCTTTAAAAAAATTCAAGTACCCCCCGAACAATTTACAAACTAAAACCGTGACTGCACTCTGAGAACACTTGAACTATTAATCAGTGAATTAGGATACCATCTGTCATCTTCGTAACAGCTTTGTAAGTAAGACTGTCCACTGGCATACAGAAAATCTAACACACAAGCAATGCACACTTTACCCACCAGCAAACTCCTGGATATGAATGCCAAGGGCACACACAGGCCTCAGATCCTAAGTCACTATACTGTTGTTCATTCAACAAAGATATATTATCAGCTGTGTCAGATGTTTTTGTTGGTGCTGCAGAGGAGTGAAAGAAGCATGCTAAATGTCTATCTTTATGACACTTATAGACTTCTGAGTAAAATATATTAAACCTGAGTGAGCAAATATACAGACAATAACTGCTAAGCAGCAGGCAAAATTAAAGTATGATATAAAATTAGAGAGTGATGAAGCAGGATTTTAGGTGTTAATAGTGAAGTATCGATACATTTGGAGGCTCAGGTATGGCAGGAATCACCATGTAAATGTTAGGGAGCAGAACAAATAATTCTGAAGAGGAGAAAAGGGAAAGATCACTGAAAATAAAATATTCAAGGAAAACTCTCAGAGATGAAGACCTTGAGCTGCACTTTGAAGAAAGGTATACCCTTGGCTTAGAAACTGGAGAACAGAAAGAATTAATGTTGATGTAAGTAAAATTCTTTCATAGTAGAAACATCACAAGATTAAAAATTAATAATGCTAATGAACTTTATCATCTTTCTGGAAACCAGTCTTATGGTTTATCATTTCATCATTCTTATGATTATATATACTAGATGGGTGTAGTGGTACATGCCTATAATTCTGGTACTTGTAATCCTTGGTACTGAGACAGAAAGATAGAAAATTCAAGGCCAGCCTCAATAACTTGGCAAGATCCTGAACCACTTAGAAAGACCATGCTTCAAAATAAAAATAAAATAGGGCTCCAGGTGTAGCTTGGAAGTAGAATTTCCCTGGATTCAATCTTCAGTACAAAACAGAGAGTAAGAGAGAAGAGAGAAGAGAGGAGAGAGGAGAGAGGAGAGAGAGAGAGAGAGAGAGAGAGAGAGAGAGAGAGAGAGAGAAAGGGAGACTATTATGCCTAACCCAGGCTCATTCTACATGATGCCAAACCTATGGATAAGGCATAAAAACCTATTGATCTATACAAACTATTGATCTAAATAACATATTGATCTAAACATCTTTGATTAGATTTTTATATTAATTACATAAACAGTAACACATCTTTAAAATTAAAAATTAATACAGATTTTTAGCATTTCTATAATTTTTTAAAAAATTATTAATATTCCTACTATATGATCTGGCTCTTTAATACGTCTATTTTTAAAATTGTATTGGTGCAGTGTAGTCATACATCTTAATGGAGTACAAGATGGTAGAGGCATACATGCACACATCACTCAATGTGCCCTTACCCAATCCCCACCCTATTCCTTCCCCCTTCCCTCCTTCTCATGTTTGGCTTGGTGATTGACTTTGATATGCTTTTGAATGTACATTATGTTCATTAGGGAATTTCTCTCTTCACCTCTCATCTCCTCAGTTAGGTCACCTTATTTGCTCATCTATAGTTTTCCTCCTTTGTCTAGAGTTTCTCCTATGACCCATTTTCACCATCAGCTCCTGCATATTAGGGAAAGAATCGGATTTCTTATTTTTTGTGACTGACTAATCTCACTTAGCATAATGTTCTCCAGTTCCATCCATTTCCTTGTAAATGACCTAATTGTGTTCTTTTTTATGGCTGAGTAAAATTTTATTGTGTACATATTCCATAATTTTGTAATCGATTCATTTGTTGATGGATATCTTGGTTGGTTTCATAGTTTGGCTATGGTGAATTAGGAAGCTATGAAAATAAATATGCATGCATTCATTTGATAGTTTGGTTTCCAATTTTTTTGGATAGACATCCAAAAGTGGTATTTCTGGATCATATGGTAAGTTCATTTCCATTCTTATGAGGTCCCTCCATTCTGTTTTCAAAAGTGGTTGCACTAATTTGCAATTCCACCAACAATACATTAGAGTTTCCACTTCTTCACATCCTTGTCAGCATTTGTTGTTATTTGTGTTTTGAATGATTGTCATTCTAATTGGAGTTGGGTGAAATCTCAGGATAGTTTTGATTTGCATCTCTATGATTGCTAATGATGTTGAACATTTTTTGATACACTTATTGGCCATTTAAATTTATTCTTTTCTGAAGTGTCTATTTAGTTCACTTGTCCACTTTTTGATTGGGTTATTTGTTTTCTTAGCTGTGAGTTTCTTGAGTTCTCTCTATATTGTAGATATTAGTTCTTTATTAGAGGAATAGTTGACAAAAGTCTTCTCCCATTCTGTTGGCTCTTGCTTGAGGTTCTTGATAGTTTCCTTTGCTGTACTGAAGCTCTTCAGTTTAATGCAATTCCAGATATTGATCCACCTTTTAGTTTCTTGTGCCTTTGAGGTTTTGTTGAGGAAATTTTACCTGTGCCTATGTGTTGCAATGTTGGACCTGTGCCCTCTTCAAGGAGATTCAAAATTTTTTCTCTAATTTCCAAGTCTTTAATTTCCATCTTGAATTGACCGTAGTACAGGGTGAGAAAGTGAGGTTTATTTTTATTTTATTCAAATGGTTAGCCAGTTTTGCCAATACCATTTGTTGAACAGGCTATCTTATTTCCAGTGTATGTTTTTGGCCCCTTTGTCAAAAATCAATTAGCTGTAAGTGTGCAGATTTGTTTCTGAGTCTTCTATTCTACTCTATTGTTCTGTGTATCTGTTTTTGTGCCAGTACCATGCTGTTTTTATTACTATGGGTTTGCAGTATAGTTTAAAGTCAGCTACTGTGATTCTTCCTGCATGATTCTTGTTATGAAAACTATTCTGGCTATTCTGAGATTTTTATTGTTCCAAACAAATTTAAGAACTGATTTTTCTATGTCTGTGAGGAATGAACTTGTTAATTTAATGGATATTACATTGAATCTGTAAATCACTTTTGGAAATATGGCCATATTGATGATATTTATTCTGCCTATCCTTGAACATGGAAGATCTTTCCATCTTCTAAGGTATTATTTGATTTCAAAAATGATTTTATACAGAATGAATTCTTGCACATTTCAGAATTAAATGCCAAATGATTACAACAAATAACAGCTAATGTTCAAAGAAGTTTTTCCCTCTCAGTTCCCCTGGTCTATGATTTCTGGTGTTTGTGAGTGTAAGTGATCTTATTTTGGGTAGCATAATCCAGAATCCCATCATACAGCTCTTTTCCACCATTTGCTCATTTAATCTTTCAAGTCTTTACTCATTAATTTGTCCACATAATACTTATGGGTCATTCTCTGTATTCCAAGGTCTCTGCTTCAGGCTCTATAGGCAACAGTGGACCCTGTACCTCTGCACAAGCGTCTCACAAGTTCTATCTGGTGATGTCTATCCATGTGCCTTCATGCTCTCTCTGAAGTGTCTCTAGCCATGCAGAGGCCATCATGGCAGTTATATTAGAGATGAGAGATGATGCCTCTATATTTAATACCTCTTTTTAGCTTACACAAAATACTTTATATTCAGTAGTATTTTATTGCTCTTCACAACAAACCCTAAAGGAGATAGTATTCGCTAGTTTTAATTCCCTTTTACAGAAAAGATAGCTCAACTTTTGTATTTTTATTTCAACTTCTTTATCAAATTATTTCTCTGAAAATCTTCTTTCTAAAGGCAGCAGTCAGCACCAGAGAGGGAGCCTAGCTTTGGGGAGCCCTCAACCACAGAGTTATGGGACTGTTGCATATAGAGGCATACTAACAATAAAGTACCAAACTTTGCAAGTAAATTATTTTTTAAAATTCTTGTGGGTTCAAAATTATCCTTTTTTTGGTGGTACTAGGGTTCAAAATTATCTTTTTAAGAACCCAGCTCTTCCTTGACTTTTATGTTTTCTTTAGTAGAAGTATAAGGAAAAGTGGTTGTGGGTGCTAGGGATTGTTCCAGCTTGAGTTTGAGCCACAGTCCAAGGTAAACTGCTGTCAGGAATCATTACATGTCTGCAGTGTCAAACCAGTACTAGGCACTAGGAAGCTAAGTCCTAGTTCCCTAAACTGGTTTAGGGTTTTATTTCTCTTTCTTTTTCTCTTTTCTTTCTCTTCCTCTTTTTTTCTTTTCTTTTCTTTTTTTATCTCTTTTTTGTGTCCTTCCTCCACTCCATATCATCCTGTCATCTTTTCTCTTAACTTTGCCTTTTGTAAACATAGCCCCCAAATTTGATTTTGGCAGGGTGAGATCAGAGCCAAGTTAGGCCAAGATGGGTTACATGTTTGGGTCACACTTCCAGAAAGACTTCTCTTCATGGTACCATCAATGACTGTCAAGGCCTACCAATAGTTTCCAAGTCCTTTATTGCCAACCATTACCTTAAGATACCATATTTCTATTCTTCACTGTTTCATAAAATGTTCCTGAAGCAGCATGTGACATGTTAAAATACCTTATGAGCATTTCTAGACACTCTGATAAAAAAAAATAAAAAGGCACTGTTATTTTAATGCAAATAATGCACAAGTTGAAATTTTAGTGTGAGATATCTGAGTCTTGAAGGGTTTGAGGCAAAACCAGGAGAAGCAATCAATGAGGAGATTTTTCATGGACCTTGGCTCATTTGCATTCTGCTAATTTACTGAGACAAAGTGAAGCCTGGCAGCTAATGAGCCAGCTCTTGATCGTCAAGTATTTTGTGTAAATGAAAGCATGCCAGTCTGTTTTTTTCCTCTTTCAGAAAAATATGCTTCTAAAAGGCAGAATTATTTAATATTATAGACGTTTAACTTTCAACATTTGAAAGTATAAAAGTGAACATAAAACATCTTAATTAAATCAAATTTTCTGCAAAGGACTAAGCAATGGCTTTCAGCCCCTGAAGGGCTGGTATTAAATTTAGTGGCTTCTGCAGAGCTGAAGTCTTTATGATTCCATGCTGCAGTGTCTGTGGGTTTGGTTGCAAATGGGACTTATTTGTGCAGAAGGCATAGGAAATGCTGTTATAACTTAAACTGTTTTCAATCTACAAAGAGAAAACTACTAGAGTAGATAAGGTTCCTCCTTGTCAGATCCTGAAGTTTGGAACTCAGACAGAATGAGATGGTTGGGAAGCAAGAGAGGGAGACTTTCTTTATATCCTTTATCTTTCTGACCAACTGAAAAGCCTAAAGAAAAGATTTTGAGTTGATTGACATGTTTATGTAAATACAAGAAGCAAGGAAGCAGACCAATGACAAGATTTTTATATTTTCAGAAACTTTTTCTCCTGAAAAAAAAAAAAGACAGAGAAAATGCTGATATAATAGCAGCTCTGAGAGTTTGTCTCCCAAGTTCAAGGTAAGACACTTAGCCTGGTACAGTGCCCTTTGGGTTTGGGAAGCACTTACTGGGACTTAATTAAAGTGTTACTTATAATAGTCCTGAACCTTATGTGTTGGTTTACTCTAGCCTATTATGTCACAGACTAGTCCACAATTCCCTTTTTAATATGCATATCTGTCTCCTGGGATCTACACCAGGAGCCTCATTTTATGGTGGATTGTCAAAAACATGGAATCCAGAAGCCCTGATCTGGAGTGTTCTCATTTGCAATTATATGAAGCTGAGGAAGGCAGGATGAGGACCGGTGAACTATAAATCTATTCTGTACTGACTTGCACATCTGCTGAGTAGTTGGGTTAAGAGAAGTCAAGGGTTTAGGTAGAACAGTGGGGTTTCTGGCCTTGGTTCCAGCCTCCACTTACATAATGGCTTTGTCTTCTTCACATGTACAGGGTACAACAAATCAAATACTTACAAGTCAGGGCTGCCTGTGCTGGGGTCATGTAAAAATAGCAATTATTGGGTATTATGTATGGGTCAGGTACTATCCTAAGTGTTTTGCATACATAATTTATCCAATCCTCTGTGATATGTATTTTTGTTATCATCCCTAGGAGAAGACACATAAAGGTTAAGTAAACTGTCCCGATTGACAGAGCTGGTAAGTGGCAGAGGCAGGATTTGGCCCAGCACTGTCAGAGCCTTCAGAGAGCAATGCACAGAACAGCACTTTCAGATATGCATGTGTGGGTGAAAGAGGAGAGGGAGCATCCAGAGGTCAGGAGGACTTATTCTTCAGGTCACAGAGCAAGATGAATATGATGATAGAGTCAAGAGACAATTTAAATGCTTGATGCAATGACCTAGTACCTTTGGTGATGATACTTTTCAGAGCTGGCTGCTGAAAACACAAATACCAAAAACAATCCAATAAAAGTAAAGGTCTACTGTTCACTGTGGATGATAAATATGAAGTTGAAAACCAACATAAGCAACCTCTTAAGGTCATATTTTGCAGT
This sequence comes from Muscardinus avellanarius, assembly GCF_963383645.1. Taxonomy (NCBI): domain Eukaryota; kingdom Metazoa; phylum Chordata; class Mammalia; order Rodentia; family Gliridae; genus Muscardinus; species Muscardinus avellanarius. Next base: position 149,848,999 of record NC_137786.1, read on the forward strand.
TTTCAGACTGGGTATAGGAGACAATGTGAACCTAATAATCTTTTGCCTTTGACTGAGTATACAAAAGCCAGATATATGCATGTGGGCCTTTGGGTAGAGAAGCCACAACTTACAAAAGGGTGACATGTGACCTCAGGTTTTTTCAAAGAAAGATTACACCTTTTCTTCCCTTTCCTTTTCTCTATTTTATATCAGTGCTGAGTGTCCCGCTCAAGGGGGTTTGTTATAGGCAAGTTCTCTACCACTGAGCTACACTCCCAGCCAGTAGATTCTTATTTCACAAACTTTTGGAGCAACTGAGGAAGGTGATCCCTATCCCCTCCAACAATTCAAATATCTAGACTGTCAGGAAGACAAATACCTAGATGTCGTGTGGGCAGTGTATACTCCAGATAGAATCACAAAACCATCTTGCATCTGTTAGGCACCTTAGGAAAATAAACCTCACTCTAAGATACGTGGAATTTTCAATAAACAGGCCTATTTTATCTACTGGCATTTCCTGCTATGTGTTTGTGTGCCTTGAACTTCATTTGGTGTTTTATTTAATTTTGTCTCTATTTGATACCACTCTAGAGATAATATCCCTGTAACAATTTACTATGAAACTTAAAATCCATGGCAATGAGAAGGGATTTAATTTTCATCTTTCTATTCACCATATACTTGGGTCCACAAAATCAGTAGCCTATTCTACATTTTGAATTATAAGACTTGTTTATTCCAATCTCAATATTAATTACTTATCTTCCTCTGTCTTACCTCCCTTCATTCCAAATAATACAATAATTTTTGTATATATAACAATTATTCTGAGCAGTAAATTTATTTACTGGACTGGCCAAACATTCTGTTTTATTCATCCTTAATAGGGCTTCATCACCAGCCAACATTTTTAGAGTTTAGTTTTAGGAAATGCAAAACCTGGTTGGTTACCTACTCAGTTTCCACAAAATCAGAAAATTAAAAAGCTCAGATTTGTGGGGCAGCACTGAGTCTTGCTAAATGTGCATCCTAGGCGTTCATTCACACACTTAGTGCACACAGTTTCATCTCTACATTATCCTTTGATAAGTTTATCTGACTTTATTAAGTATGTCCCAGTGTAGGTGCAGTGTGTGGATCCTATAAACTAAAAGTCAAATGGTTAGAACCTAATGCAATGTGGTTTATTTTTATGCTAAATAACTATTTTACTGAAAAGTATCTATATTCAAGCTATTTAACTTATCCATCCTAAAATTAACCATGTCCAAAAACAAATTTTGGTATTAAATGGAAAAGGTGTTTATTTACTAAATCCCAATTTCTTTTCTCATATCTATCTAAAATGGACTGAAAGATTATTTTACAAGTTTTGCTAATCATTTACATAATATCTGTAACTACCCACTCTCCTATCACTATACTTAGGGAAAACACTGATAAACTTGCATGTGGCTATTATAACTGACAGTCAGTGGGCTCCTTTACTTTTTGTATCTTTAACTAGACATAGCCTGCAGATGTGGGTAGGCCCTACCTACATTCCCTGCTGTATGGAAACTAAGAAATTGCCTCTATACCAAACTTTGAATGAAGCCTAGCAAGATGAAGTGAAATGGCCAAATAAATCATATTAAAATTGTAAGAGGATTTTACCATCACCTTGGGTTATATCTCCTAAGCCTATATTTCCCCATACAACCTTCTCATATTGTGTGCTTTGGGGCTAGATCCAAACTCCATGGAACAACTAACATTTTGGACTCAGAAGACCTTTTTGTCAAATGACCTGGATAAATTGAGTAACTTTCTTGACATAAGTATGAGCAAATATATAGCAGGCCAAACTTACCCCAAGACTACTTACATATATAGGCTATCTTTTCTGTTCCAAAAGCAAAGAAGTAATTTCTGTTAGCTGCCATTAGCCTGTAATAGGCAAGCACTATCCTTTTGAGATAACATCTATCTTCCAGAATATACCAGCCTTGAATAATCCGTCTAGGGCTCTGTAGTGCCCTTCATAATTTTATGGAACACACAAGTTTTGCTAGACTACTATCCTTCTCACTGATAAACGGGCCACCTACATCAGATTACCAGAATTACCAGAAATGCTTGTTAAAATGCCCTCCCTAAGCCTTTTGATCTTGAATCTCTGGAGGTGGAAACAAGAAAGCCACATTGTAGTGAACATCCAAAGTGGTTTCTATGTACAATAAATGTTGAGAATCATTATATGAGAAGCTGGATAAGATTCCAGGTAGTAGACCAGGGATGCTAATAATCCGCCATCTTTCTTTAATGCCAGCTTTCAAAAGACTTGGACTTATTCTCTGTCGCATGTCCAAGCATTCTCCCCAAATCCAAGGATAGTTTTTATGGCTAATGATATTTTTCATATATGGGCTCTTCATCTTTCTTTTCTCTTATGGTATGTAGTTTATACTAATACTAATTCCCAACACTGCTATTTTGACCCGGAAAATATGCATATTCATATGCTCTTTGTTTTTTGGCGGGTCTGGAGATGGAACCCAGAGGCATTTGACCTCCGAGCTATACCCCCTGCCCTATTTTTTATTCTTTATTTTGAAACTGGGTCTCACTGAGTTGCAGGGGGCCTCACTAAATAGCTGAGGCTGTCCGCGAAACTTGATTCTCCGGTCTCAGCCTCCCAAATGCTGGAATTACAAGCGTGCGCCACCACGCCTGGCTTCATATACTCTTAATTTGTGTTAAATTGTGACTTTTATTTGTGTTCACAAGTAGATTTATCTCCTAAGGTAGCTGGGAACATAATGGATCAATACTCATTTTTTCAGTCTTCCTCCCAATTGTTTTAGATATTAGAAAAAAGCATAAATGAGTCCTCAGTTTCTTTAGAGGTAAATAAAGCAAACCAGGTTTACTTGCCAGAAGGTAAAGTGTTCTTGAGCCGACTTAGTCTTTTCAAAGCATGAATCATCTAACCAGAGATAATACTCTGCCTTTCTTCCTAAATAAGAAGTATGAAAAATGTCTTTTGCTAATACAAATGTTATTGTTTTTTATGTAAGGAAATGAAAAACAGTTTTAGCTAACTATAATTAAAAGTTGCTATCAGGAAAAAAAAAAGACTGAAAATTTTCAAGAATTAAAATTATAAGCTTCAGAGAGCTGTTCCAAATTCTTGTGATGGTAGAACTATGCCATTGCTACACAGAATACAAATGAGTACCATTTATGATTTATTAGGGGATAAAGGACACCTAGGAATTAGTTCTGGGACTGAGAACAGATCTTAATTTATTCTTGACAATTCACTTTGTGGCTGTCTCCCTTCCCTTCCCCATGCTGTCCTACCCTTTTGTCAGGATCTAGGTGCTGTCTTTTGACAGGCATTAGAGGCCACAGGGCTCAGCTGGCTCCCGGAAGCAAATCTCTGAGCTGGAAAGTAGAGTTGCACAAGCGTAACTCTATAGAATAAACACAATCTATTTCCTCTTGGTTAACAGCAGAAAAGGAGCATTTCTACTCAAGAGAAAGAAACATCTCCCTGGATATCCAGCAAGATCTTCAGGACTCATGCAAATTGATATGGAATAAATGTCTGAGACTCCCCTAAATTTATATATTAAATCCCTGCTACCCAATGTGATAGTATTTGGAAATAGGAGATTTGAAATTAATAATTAGAATTAGATTAGATCATGAGGACAGGGCCCTCATGGTGGGATTATGATTTTATAAGAAGAGGAAGAGGTAGAGAAAAAGAAAGAATGCTCTCTCTCTCTCTCCACACCATGCTCAGAGAAAAGAACAGGTAAGGATGTAGTTAGCCATTGTCAAGCCAGAAAGAGAACTTTCACTAGAAACCAGACTCTCTAAGAACTATGAGAAGTGAATTTTTATTGTTTAAGCCACCTAGTCTATGGTATTTATTTTAGCAACTTATGTGACAAAAACATAAATTCCAAAATCAAGATCCTACAACCTGAAGAACCACATTACCAGGGTTGATTCATTTTCTCACATTTTACCATGCTTTTCAGAAAAACAATATGTCTGAGTATATGGATTTCATTTGGAACAATCCATTTTATCATGTAAGTTTTGAATAGGGAGAAAAATTAAGGATATTACATGGCATTTTCCTCCAAACCCACCACTTTGTTGAGTTTCCTTCTTTTGGTGCAGAGTTTGGAGTTGGAAGAAAATAATTGCTTAATTAATCCTTACAATGCCAACTTAGATACTGTGTCATGATAAAAGTCCCAATTTTGACTAGTGTGGACATTAATCAGGTAGGTTTTCTTAATCTCCCATCATTTGAGAGAAGTCTGGGGCAGTGTTTTTCTTATCTCACAGTTTGAGAAAGCAGAGAGCTATAAGTCCTAGTAATTACTGTTCTTCAGGAAGGTCACTTATCACTTGGGTCCTTTGTACAATTGCACAGTGACTGATAGCATTAAACTAGCTTGTTGAAAGGTACCTGGAGACATTAAGCCTTGGCTCTTAGATTGTATTAAATACTTCTTTTAAAATAGATTAACTGCAGAATAATAAAATAAGATACACATTTAAAATAGAGAGCAATTCAAGCTATCAATTGAGCTCTCTGGACTTCCAGATTAGAAAAGTTGTTATGCTTGTGGACATCTTTACTCTAAAGACCTTACTTTGGAGCCTTAGTAATTGATTTCTGAAAATCACAGACAGACCATGATTTGCCATCAAAATCAGAGGAGTATTATTCATTATTTGTCCTTCAGTGGGTATGTTTGTCAGAAGACAATATTTCAGTAGAGGAAATAAATGGGTGGATAAAGGCATGTATAGCCAGTTATCATCAACCTTTGAACATTTCTTAGGAACAGAAAAAGGTGAAGGTACAGGCACAGAGAACATAAATAGAGTAGAGATTTCAGGAGATTCTGAATCAATCCTACAATCATATATTGTCTAAAAAGAGAAGTAGCATGATGGTTAGGAAAGAACATAAAAGGCCAGAGCTCAAATCTCAAATCATATTTTGTGAACTGAGCCAAATTGCTTTTTAGTCTATAAGAGTGAATGAATAATGATAATTCTTTAAACTACTTCATGTAATTTAAGATTAAGATTCTTATAAAAATCCTTTAAAACTTGAAATACTGCATGAAGAGCCAACACTAAGATAATTTAAAAAAATATTTATCACTGTCAAATAATACATGTTTAATATTGGAAAAATCTAAAAACTAATGAAATGTACATATAAATTAAGTTAGCTTGTCTGTTCATCATTAGAGATAAGCACTGATAGCCCTTTAGTTGTTTTTCTGTGCACTTTCAAACAATAGTGGAGTATGTATTTTATCATTTTAGTTCTACTTTTATTTTGTTTTATTATTTTTTATATTTTATTGGTGCATTGTAATCATATATCACATTGGAATACAAGACTTGAGAGTATATACAAGCACATATCATCCAATTAGCCCTCATCCAATCCCCATCCCATCCCCCCCTCAATCCCATGCTTGATTGGTGATTATCTTTGATACATTTGTTTATGTACCTCCTGAGTTTTAAAGAGGTTCCATCCTCCCCCATCCCATCCCCTCTGATTGGTCACCTTAATTGCTTCACTATAGGGCCCTTTCTATAACTCAACCAACTCCTGTTACCCCTTTCCTCCTAGTTATTGCTAATTAAGGGAAGAATCTGGTTTTTATTTTCTGTGATATTTCTCTGTGCATGCCGCATTTCAAGTTCCGATCTCACTCTTGACGGCCCCAGTAGTGGCCTGGCCACGCGGAGAACTCTTACCCAACCTCGCTGGCACCAGCACCGACCTTGCCTCATGGGAGGCCCCGATTCTGGCCTTGCTGGCCCCTGCACCAGCCTAACCCCTCAGATGACTCCGATCCCGGCCTTGGAGGCTCTAGCACCAGCCTTGCCTCAAGGCAGGCTCCAATCCCAGCCTCGCTGACCCTGGCACCGTCCTAACACCTCAGCAGGCTCCTATCCTGGCCTCGGAGGCCTCAGCACCGGCCTTGCCTCAAGGCAGGCTCCGATCCCAGCCTCGCTGGCCCCGGCACCAGTCTTACCCCTTGGCGGGCTCCAATCCAGACCTCCGAGGCCCCAGCACCGGCCTTGCCTCATGGCAGGCTCTGATCCCGGCCTTGCTGACCCTGGCACCAGCCTAACACCTCGGCAGGCTCGGATCCCTGCCTCAGAGGCCTCAATAGTGCCCTTGCCTCATGGCAGGCTCTGATTCTGGCCTCACTGATCCTGGCACCGGCCTAACCCCTTGGCAGACTCCGACCTGGCCTCAGAGGCCCTAGCACCAGCCTTGCCTCACGGCAGGCTCGGATTCCAGCCTCGCTGGCCCCGGCACCAGCCTAACCCCTCTACAGGCTCCGATCCCAGCCTCAGAGGAACCAGCATAGGCCTTGCCTCAAGGCAGGCTCCGATCCCAGCCTCGCTGGCCCCGGCACCAGCCTAACCCCTCTGCAGGCTCCGATCCAGGCCTCGGAGGCCTCAGTAGTGGCCTTGCCTCAAGGCAGGCTCCAATCCAGGCCTCCCTGTCCCCGGCACTGGCCTAACCCTTTGGTAGGCTCCTATACTGGCCTCAGAGGCCCCAGCACCGACCCTGCCTCACAGAAGGCTCCAATTCCAGCTTTGCTATCCCTTTCACCAGCCTCACCCCTCAGCAGGCTCTGAACCTAGCACCCTCTTCACCCAGCAGGTCATCCCACATTTCCAAGGGTGCGTGGTGGTAGCATTCTGCCTCTGGGGTTATTTCTTCAAAAAATTCCAGGTGTAATGCATCAGAACTCTGCCTCCTCTGAGTACTGGTTGCTGCCATTGCCACTGCCTCCACCATTTCAAATCTTTCCCAAGCTCTTTTTCCACTCTGCATGTTGTCCAGTGTTCCTAAGCAGGCACAATGGTAGCATTCGATATTTGGGGTAATTTCTCCAGAAGATAAGTTTGGTAGGATCAGATTTATGCCTCTCCCAAATACAAGTCTCTATCGCCATCATGGCGACAGCTTCCAACACCGCCTTCCTCCTAGGTCTCCGCTAAACTCTCTCCTTACAGGTGATGTCCAGGATTTTTAAGGATGTAGAGAAGAAACAGTCCTTCTTTGCGGGGAATTTTTCTAAAAGTTCCAGATCAGTTGGATAAGTTTTGTCTGCATCTCCAGTATCCTGGCAGCCGCCATGGCCTACTTGACCCCTCTCCAATATTTTTCTTTTTATTTTTTTTTAAATAAGAGAAGACAGTATTTGTGCTTTGAGAAGGTTGTAGATCAGGCACTTGGTAGCACTGCGACCAGGGCTCCAGTTCTTCTGGGGGTTCGGCGTGCCCTGCGTGACCCCCACCCGGGGCCCAGGGCCTTGCAACCCAGGCCCCGGTTTTTCAGGGGCTCCAGCATGCTCTGCATGACCCCCGCCCGGGGCTCAGGTTCCTGTGACCCGGGCCCCGGTTCTTCTGGGGGTCCGGCATGCCCCATGTGACCCCCGCCCTGAGCCCTGGGCCCCACTTCTTGTGGGGGTCTGGTGTGCCCCATGCAACCTCTGCCTGGGGCCTCAGTTCTTCCAGGGGTCCAGCGTGCCCTGCATGACCCCAGCCCAGGGCCCAGGGTCCTGTGACCACTTAGCTCTACTTTTAATATTTAACTTTCCATCATAAAATATTTTCTGTCATCAAGGCTCACTTGTTAGCCCTGTATATAATTTTGTGTATAATTTTCCATCATATAATCATATTCTAATTTATTTGTCCATATTTCTTTTGCTAATTTATGTTGTTATTTCCACTTTATATTGCTATATGATGACCCTGAAGAAAACCATAGATGAGCAAATAGGGTTACCTAACTGAGGGGGATGGGAGAGGGAAGAGGGAAATTCCCCAATGTACATGATGTGCATTCACAAACATATCAAAGTCAATCACTAAGCCAAACATGAGAAGGAGGGAAAGGAGAGGGAATGGGGTGGGAATTGGGGAAGGGCTAAATGAGTGATGTGTGCCTCCACCATCTTGTGCTCCATTTAGATGTATGACTACAATGCACCAATAAAAAAATATTCTTGATTTCTTTGTATGCATATGTCATAATTTCCTCAGAAAACTTAGATATTAAAATGCCTAAAATGCTAAAAAGCATAAACTATTTTATAGCTATTGATACATTATCTAATAATATTCTTGGAGAAAAACACAAAGTAGGCAGGATATGTATCTAGATTCAAATTTCAGACTTGCTTCTTACTAAATATGTGATTTGGGATAATTAATGGCAGTGTTAATAGAGACTCCACAAATATTTGTTCCATTATATCTTTGCCCAATGTTAATGCAAAAAAAAAAAAAGATACTTCAAAGAACTTGATAGTCCCAAACACAACGTATCCCATTCCTCAATAGCTGCTAGGATGTGGTATTAGAGGTGGACACCAATTCATGTCACAGTGAACCTTCATCTTGTTGGAACCCCCAATTGTTTGTTTGGGGGACTTCTCAGCAAGGCAGAGTCACTCTGTGGTGGCCTCTTTTTCACGCTGAGGTCATCAGGTCCTGAGAAGTCACTTTCAAACTCCACAAAATTTACTTAGAAACCAGCATGACAATTATTCATTTATATGAGAATGTAAGTATAAACAAAAAAAGAACCTTAATGTCAATTGGTCACTGTAATTTCTTCCTACTAGAAATTCTATAAGAGAGAATAAATTATCAACTACTCAGAAGTGGAGTATAAGAATTAATTCAAACCAAAGGCCATCTGGAATTCTCTACTTATTTTCTCTATCATGTACTTATTTTTAATTCCATACTGGAGAAATCATTTATTTGTATCTAGGTTAATCAATGTGCACACATATTCACTACCACTGTTTTTTACAAATTCATAATGAAACAAGCATTGAGAAAAATCATACATGCATCTTTATAAAAATGTGTTTGATTTAAAATTTCCTACTTTAGTACTAGAAAAATAGGTTTTAAAAGAGTCCATTTCTTATACTTTAAGCAGTTTTGTGAGATTGTACAATATATGAAAGTATTTATTTATGATTCTTAGTCTTTGAAGGTTGGAGATAAAATATTGGGGCAGGTTGACAGGTCTGAGTTAAGTAGAGTAAAATATTAAAAACAGGATTTCAAAACAACAAATGAGAATTTCATTCTTTGACTTGCTTTTCACACTACAGTACTGATCTTTGTATGGCCAAACTAGGAAAACAGTGCCTATTTATAGACCATACAAGACCCACAGAGTGTGAGACTGAAGTGATAAAAGCAGCCCAAAGCCTGGGTTTATGCTAGGTTACAACTATTTGGGCTGTGATACTCTAAATCCATCTCTATCAATCCAACCAATGGCTGAAAATCATTTTGAAGAAGTGAAACAAATTAACTTATAGAAACCCCAGTGCTTCCAGCAATACCTGAGTCTAATATGTAACCTTGATAAATTTTACTACCCATTGGGGAAACCTAGTTTACTGATAAGTGAAATGGGAGTGATGGGCTATTGCTAAGATTTCTTCCATTCAAGGAGCATATGATGAGTTTGTGTGTGTATCTGTCTATGTATGTATGTGTGTATGTACCTGTGTATGCATGTATGTATGTCTATGTATGTGTATATGTATGTCTATGTATGTATGTGTAGATATCTGTAGTGCATAGTTCTACATAAATGAAGAAACAAGAACAGAAAAATGTAATAAAATACAAATTAAAAAATACATTTGCATCATAGATATGGTATATATGCAAAATATGTCACACACACATATTTGAGATTTTGTGGTTTACTATGTGGCTAAAGTAGGAATGAAGGCTCTAATTCCAGAGCTGGTATCTGAGCCACTAGGCTCCTTCCTTGGTTGACAGAATCTGGCCCATCTATGGGATGAATTTAACTGTTGGTCATTTAAGGCAAGAAGCAAGCACCGTTTTCCCTGATCTTTCTTCAGCTCTTGCAGACCCGATGGAGGAAGCATGTTAAGAGGAATTAGCCAGCTTCATTAGTCTGATTGCCTGGCCTCTCCCCAGGAGGATGTTTATTTTCACACTGAACTGTGTCCAGCTGCTCTTTAGCGCCTCTGACCAGGGCCTGTTGAGGTCACTTAAACTCAACCTTGACCTTATTATGACATTGATCCTGCAAGTCTAGTGAAGCTTGGAATTATTTGAGGTATGTCCCATATTATCGAAGGACAAACAGGGAATTTTTAGGAGTTCCAGCCTGGGGCTTGAGAGGAACCTTTGAAACACTTGCTTGGGTGTCCAGTGTCTAAGCTAACACTAGCCTCAAGTTCAGGTTACCTATGTGGAAATAGAATAAGCAGAGAAAAGAGCTCTGAGGAAGGCACTGGCTGACCTGAGTGCTATGAAGGTGTTGGCTGACCTGGTTGCCTTGTCAGGTTGTTGGCAGCACAATGGAATCTTGAACAAGCCAGCAGAAGTGGTCATGAGGGAGGACTTGTTATGATCTAATTCTAGTTTTTCCTCTTGGGAATCCTCAGTGGGATTAGGAGAGTTAATCAAGATCCCTGAATTTACCCTCAGGGAAGAAATATAATCCCTGTCTTACAGGACTGCTGTAAAAACCAGATTTAACAAAATATTATGATGATGATGTAAACTCTCAGGTCCAGAAAGAATATGCTCATTTTATACTTTTTTCAGTGCATTGTAATTATACATCCAAGTTAGTATTAAAATGATACAGATACACATGCACATAGCCCTTCTGTTTTCCCCCACATCCCACCCGGCTCTCTGCCCCTCATACATGCTAGTGAGACTTATAGTTATACCTTTGTATATGGACTTAGCATTATTTAAACTGTTTCATTTTCCTTTTTTCACTCCCTACTTCTTTCCCCCAAGCCCCTTTATTATTCTGGTGGTCTCTCTTTTTATTTATCTAAATTTCCTTTGGTTTCTTCTTTTACCTTGAGCTTCAATATCTTGAATCATAATGAGTATTTATAATGAATTAATATGTGTTCAGTTTAGTTTTACTCCCACCAGAAAATCACTTCTTATGGAACACCTAAAATCCACTGTAATTTTACATAAATCATATATCCTTATATAACCGTATTACAAATTTATCTCACACATATATGTGCATATTTTATTTTAAAATACACAGACACACATAGTTTTATACATGGTAATTTATTTTAGCATAATCATCTAAAAGAAAAACATGCAAAAATTGTTCTGATTTCTTAGAAAGATAATATAGAAAGGTTATATCATATACGGTAGAAGTGTTTCAAAATAATCTTTCACAGTGTTACTTCTGTTATCCTAATAAACATATTTTTGGTAAGTCCACTATTATCATGAAAATTCTCATTGCTACATATGTATTTTGGACATCACCTGGCACTTTTTCTCCAGACAGCTCCAAGGCTGCAGAATGCTTCCATATTCAAAAAATACAGTGACTTCTAATGAAAGGCAAGCTACATCCTGACAACCTGAGTAAGCAAAGTGCTTTTTTTTTTTTTTTACTATAATATAGTTTTGGAGTAAAAATAACTTCATATGCACTACTGCTTCCAATTAGCAATTTACCTTATGTGGTTACCATATGCTAATCAATAGAGGCTGCCCTTGATGAATCCTCAAAGACAGAGAGGACAGTCAACAGCAGTGATAGCATCTCAATGAAATGTACCATCCTCCTCTAACCGGGGGGAAACTAATATAGTTATTAGTTTCTACTCAGAGAGATAACTGGACCATTATATTTTTAACTGACAAATAATATATGGAGTAGACTCTATTTTTTGGTTTATTTATTTATTTATTTATTTATTGCTGTACTGGGTTTAGAATCCAGGGGCATTTTATCTCTGAACTACACTCCAAGCCCTATTTTTTAGTCTTTTATATTTTTGAAATAGGGTGCCACTGAGTTGTAAGGGGCCTCAGTAAGTAGCTGAGGCTGTCCATGAACCATGATCCTCCTGTCTCAGCCTCTCAAAAGCTGGGATAACAAACATGCACCACTACACTCAGCTTAACTGTGATGTTTTCAGATGTGCATACTTATAGAATGATTAAGTTAAGCTAAATAACATATTCACCACCTCATATACCTATTTTTGCATTACAATTACAATCTACACTATTAGCAATTTTAAATATTTGTTGTTATTAATTATACTCACCATGTTGTGCAATCAATCTTTATTTTTTATTATTTTTTGTGGCAATTATTTATTTTTTTTGTAATCATACATCACTTTGGAATACAAGACTTGAGAGGATATACAAGCACATATCATCTGATAAGCCCTCATCCAATCCCCATCCCATTCCCTCCCCATCCCTCGATCCCATGCTTAATTGGTGATTATCTTTGATATAATTGTTTACGTACCTCCTGAGTTTTAAAGAGATTCCATCCTCCCCCATTCCCTCCCCTCTGATTGGTCACCTTAATTGCTTCTCAATAGGGCCCTTTCTATTACTTGAACCCCTCCTGTTACCCCTTTCCTCCTAGTTCTTGCTAATTAGGGGAAGCATCTGGATTTTCTTTTCTGTGCTATTTCTCTGTGAATACCACATTGCAAGTTCCGATCCCATCCTTGATGGCCCCAGTAGTGGCCTGGCCACCTGGAGGACTCTGATCCTGACCTCGCTGGCTCCAGCACTGGTGTTGCCTCATGGGAGGCCCCGATCCTGGCCTCGCTGGCCCCCGCACCGAACTAACCCCTCGGCTGGCTCCTCTCCTGGCCTCAGAGGCCCCAGCACTGGCCTAGCCTCATGACAGGCTCCAATCCTGGCCTCGCTGGCCCCGGCACCAGCCTTACCCTTCGGCAGAGTCCCATCATGGTCTCAGAGGCCCCAGCACCAGCCATACCTCAAGGCAGGCTCCGAAACCCAGCCCCGCTGGCCCCAGCACCGGCCTAACCCCTCAGCTGGCGCCAATCCCTGCCTCGGAGGCCTCAGTAGTGGCCTTGCCTCACAGCAGGCTCCGACCCAGACCTTGTTGGGCCCGGCACTGACCTCACCCCTCAGCAGGCTCCAATTCTGGCCTCAGAGCCCCAGCACCAGCCATACCTCAAGGCAGGCTCTGATCCTGGCCTTGCAAGCCCCAGCACTGGCCTTGCCTCATGGCAGGCTCCCATCCCAGCCTCGCTGGCCCCAGCACCAGCTCAAACCCTCAGCAGGCTCCAATCCTGGCCTTGGAGGCTCCTGCACCAGCCTTGCTTCACAGCAGGCTCCAATCCCAGTCTCGCTGACCCCAGGACCAGCCTAACCCCTCGGCAGGCTCCGATCCCGGCCTCGGAGGCCTCAGTAGCAGCCTTGCCTCACAGCAGGCTCCATTCCCGGCCTCGCTGGCCCTGGCACCGGCATCACCCCTCAGTAGGCTCCAATCTGAGCACCCTCTTCACCCAGCAGGTTGTCCCATGTTCCCAAGGATGTGTGGTGGTAGTATTCTGCCTCTGAGGTAATTTCTTCAAAAGTTCCAGGTGTATTACGTCAGATCTCTGCCTCCTCTGAGTACTTGCTGCTGCCAATGCAACTGCCTCCACCATTTTAAATCTTTCCCAAGCTCTTTTCCCATACCGCATAATGTCCAGTGTTCCTAAGCATGCGCGGCAGTAGCATTCGACCTTTGGGGTAATTTCTTCAGAGGATCAGGGTGGGTTGGATCAGATGTCTGCCTCTCCCAAATTCAAATCTCCACCACCATCTCGGCCACTGCTGCCGCCACCACCTTCCTCCTAGGTCTCCGCTGGACTCTCTCCTTACAGGTGATGTCCAGGATTCTTAACGATGTAGAGAAGCAGCAGTCCTTCTTCGCGGGGAATTTTTCCAAAAGTTCCAGTTCAGATGAATATGTTTTCTCTGCATCTCCAATATTCTAGCTGCTGCCGCGGCCATCTTAACCCCTCTCAAATATTTTTCTTTTTTCATTTCCTTTTTTTTTTAATAAGAGAAGAGAGTATGTGTGGTTTGGGGAGGATGTGGGATAAGGCACTCGGTAGCGATGAAAATTGTTTTTTCTTCCCGGGTGGAGGGTGTCACCTAAGGGTGCCACGCCCATGCCCACCCACCTTCCTGGGGTCCAGGCCATGCAGCCCGGACCTCCGGGGCCTTCAGGGTGTGGGGTGGTCGCATAAGGGAGCCCCGCCCGCGCCCACCCACCCTCCCGGGGTCGGGGCCATGCGGCCTGGGCCTCAGGGGACTTCCAGGTGTGGGGGGGTCGCCTAAGGGTGCCCACCCACACCCACCCACCCTCCCGGGTCGGGGCCATGCAGCCTGGACCTCTGCAATAAATCTTTAAAACTTGCTCCTTCTAACTAAAGTTTTTACTCTTTGAGCAACATCTCTCCTTACCCATCCCATACAGCCACCATTCTATTCTCTACTTCTGTGGAATTTCACTATTTTAGATTCCCCATAAAAAAAAAATCATGCCATTTTTCTGGGGCTGTCTAATTTCACTTAGCTTAATGTGAACTATTATATATTTTTCTGAAAGAAATAACTCCCCTAACTGAGTTTGCATATATGAATGTTCTCTTAACAGTTTAAGAAAAAGGGGACAGAACAGGAGCAGCAACATGGGATTATGAGAGCCTGGGAACTTCTCTGTGAGCCTCTGCTGCCTTATCTATAAACAAGGGCCAATAATTTGATGCTTGTCAAATTATTTTAAAAAAATAAATGGGATAATTAATAAGAAATCATCATGAGAAGGAAAATACTAAGTATAAATATGCATTATCGACATAACTCTAGTTTTTAGGAGATAGGCTTATGGTATGAGGGTCTACACAGCAAGCAAAAGTAATAACTATGAGGTAGTGAGGTTCTGGGTAGTTTATTGTTGCCGAAAGTGATTTACAGTCACTGGGAAGGTATGGATGGCTGCATGGCTTCTTTTTTGTGAAACAACCCTGTGTCCTTCCAAACAGAAATGAGTGGGACTTAGAGCCATTCCTAACAAGGTTCAGAGCCTGAGAAAAGCCCTACAAATTTTATTATCAAACTCAGTTTCAAAGAGGACAATTAATACTGCTATGTGTGTTCTCAGTGTCCATGAAGATGTCCAGTAATCATTTTTTTTTAGCACCCATGATGATCTCCAAGGTCTTATGTCTGGTATGTTTTCTCTCACACACCACATTCATTATTTGGCTCATTGAATGCATTGCTATAATTTCAACTCATATCTTCAGAGATACCTCCAAAATCTACATCTGTGTCCTGACCTTCCCTCTTCTCCCCAACAACCATTTTTATGCATCTTTACATAATATCTCTGAGTTGCCTCCAATATAATCTGTTCCCAACTAAACTAGTTATCATCTTTTTCATCCTAACACTTTGCTGTGATCCAGTTTTAGCTGATTTCTTAGTGTTCTACCCTAATCCTCTCACCATAAACATACAACAATTTAGATTGACTCAGTTCACACACACTCAGAGTTTCTACTTCAAAAATGTCACCTGATGTTACTTCTCAGTATTCTTTTGGGTCCCTATATTTTATGTTCTTATCATTCATTGGAACCTCATAGGAGGTTCTTGGACAATCTCTCTTCAGGTTGTTTTTTAGATTCCAATGAATCTTCCATGTATCTTTTCATGTATTTTCCAAAGGGAAAGAAATTATGATGGGATACCTCTATCCCAAATCTCTGAGATCTCTTCATGTAATGGCAGATACCGCCCTGTGCTGCAGCACGGTGCTAAGAACAGGTCGCCATGTGCTGCCAATCAGATGAGTCAGCCTCAGCCCCTACTAATTCATTTCATAATCTCTGTAATCCAGTTTGTGAGCTACCAATCTCAAAACATCATACATATTAAAGGATAAATAAAAATTCACATCTTCATGCTTTTGTTCTTACTGTGTTCTCTGCCTAGGATATCCTTTTGATTATTCTTTGAAATCTAAGTTATCCTGCAGGTCTCAGTATAATTAATTCTTATTGGTGAAATTTTTAATCCGAACACTCAGTACTGTACCACACTACAACTGTTGTTTTTAACACTGTGGAGCACTGCTTATCAAACTTTTGTGTGCCTATAATTCTAATGGGGAGCCAGGCATGGTGATGCACACCATCCCAGTACTTTGGAAGTTCAGAGAGGAGGACCACAGGTTCAAACCAGCCTCAGCAATTTAGTGAGGCCCTTAGTAACTTTGCAAGATCCTGTCTCCAAATTTAAAAATAAAATAAAATAAGATTGGTGGTGTTTCTTGGAGGTAGACTGCCCCTGGATTTAGTCCCTAGCCAGCACACACACACACACACACACACACTCAAATAGGGATTTGGGTTTTTTTTTTCCTGGTACTGGGAATTGAATCCAGGGGCATTCTACTCCTGTGCTACAACCTCAGATCTATTTTATTTTTTGTTTCAAAACAGGATCTCACTAAATTGCTGAGAGTCTTGTTACAATGTTGGGGCTGTCCTTGAAACTGAAATACTCCTATCTCACCTTCCCAAGCACTGGGATTAGAGGCATGTGCTACCACATTGGGTGGGATCTTTCTTGAATGAAGATTCTCATTCAGAAATACTGGAGTGGGCCCTAAGAGTTTCATTTTTTATATGCTCCTAGTTAATTATATTGCTATTCCATAGACTGTGCTTTAGCAAGTCTTTACACCTCTTATTTATATTTGGATTGACAACATGGCAAGGTACAGGGACATTGGTCATGCACTCAGAACTTCAGAGGATTTTTTTTTCAGATTAGAAAATGTGTCTTCTTCACTTTTCAAGCTCTTTATCCTGTGTTTTTTTAAAAAATAAGTGGACTGGTATCACCTAAATACTGATGGGAACATTGAAGATCCCATTTTATCACTCATCTTTATGAGTATGATGCTAATACAATAATGACATAATAATAGCCTTGCTTTTTGTGTGCTTCTCACATGCTAGACCATCTACTGAGCACCATTATTATTATCATCTCATTTATGGTTTTCAATAACTCTGTGGAATAGTTACCATTAAAATCTCTGTTCAACATGAGCTAGGAAATTTCACTAAGACCCAAAATTAATAGGTTTTAAAGTTAGACTTCAAACCCAGGTCTGTCTGACCCAAAGTCGGTGTTGTGTCCCTTACATTCTGTGCTCATTTTGGGTTACATGGAAAGACTGTAGAAGCTGAGGTTGAAGAAAAACTGACTAGTCTTCAAAGTTATACCAACTCAAATAAGTGTACTCCTTTAGCAGAAAATTAGCTAGGGGTAAAAAAGGTTTTCACAGTCTAGTAATTTCAAACTGTATCATGTAAAACTTCCCTAGGTATTTGACCTTTCCTGGCTGATGGCCTTGCTCCTGTGGCCAGTAATTCAGGAACCCAGATAATCAATCACCCACAACAGTTTCCTGGTGCTGACATTGCCGTGGCCTTTCAAGCATCTGCTGCCATGCCTGATGACACAAATAGAATGTTCTTCAACTCAGAGAGGGCTTATTTCTCTTTGCCCTAGACAGAGATCCATTTAGTGCTGAAACTCAAATAGGAGTTGGACATGATCCTGGATAACTAAAACTAATGGACACAGATGGAAATAGACAATGTACAGAGACATTGGGTGCTTTTTATACACAGAGAGGAAAATTTAAAAATGTTAGCCATAAGAGTTCTGTAGTAAATAGATCCATTGAAAAGACCACAGAACAGTACATTTTAATCACTGGGAGATTACTTCTAGAGGCTTAGGATGTAGGTACACAATGTGGACCACTTTATTCTGTGTATACCGAGTCAGACCATCACCCAAAGTCCAACTAACCTAAATGGACTTCAGGCTTCATAAAGTCAATAAAGTGTGTGATTTATTCTCCTTTGTTTGTTCCTCCTGCTTCTTTCGGAGTAAACTGCTTTTGGTCACAACTACTAACTCCACAATAAGAGGTTAGAATACAGAGTTAGAACATCTCCAGTTCATTAGTGATCAACACTCTTTATTGCCCCAAATGTCAATGATCAATAAAATTTAAGTTATAGTCTTACCTCACTAACTCATATGTTTTGGCAAGAATTGACTTTAGCCTAAAGCTACATCTCTTAAAATGATCATATAGTTTGAAAATTGCTTTCTCCTTATGAAGCTCAACAAATGTTTTCCTATTTTTATTAACTAAAAATGATTTATATTTTATTTCTTTGAAAAACTAAAGTTACATTTTGAAAATTCTGGCTCTAGGTCTGACTGAGAATCTGTAACTAATGACCCTAAATTGTAAATGACTCCTATTCTTAGAAGCATGATCCCACATTAACCCATTATCTGGAAAGGCAGATGCAGATAATATCTCATCAGTGTTACACAGTAAACAGGACTCCAGACTAGATGCTGCAAATGGGCATTCTGGGTTTTTGTTGTTGTTGTTGTTGTTGTTGTTGTTGTTGTTGTTGCTGGTTTTTTTTTTTTACCAATTTCAGAAATTTTTGTAAAGTCAAATACCATTGACATTCCTTACATAGATATTAAAAGTCTGAGAGTATTAAATAATATAGCACATAAGCCACTCTTAAAATTTTTTGAGATAATTTTCAAAAATATACTTTCAAGAGCAATTCCACATGGTTTCTGACAATAAATAACTATTAGCACAAAATTATAAACTATACTCTGTTTTTGTCTATATAATACTGGTGATCGAACCCAGGTGCTCTACCACTGAGACACACCTTCAGCTGCCTCATTCCCCTTTTGTGAGATTGAGTCTCGCTAAGTTTCTCGGGCTGGCCTGGAATCTGAAATCCTCCTGTCTCATTGTTTTTTCTTTGTGTGTGTCATCTAACCAACTATAATGTAAGCTCCTTGTAAACAAAAATTCTAATTTTTCTTCCCAGTCAACAAATATTCATAGAGCACATATTTTCTAGACACTATTTCTAGGCCCTGGGGATAAAGTAGATTTAAACAGTTAAAAATGACTACCACTGATAGTTGTCCAGCTCTGCAAGCACACTAAAAGTTATTGAATCATATACTTGAAATGATGAATTTTGTAGTATCAAATGACATCTTCATAAAGTTGTTTAAAAATCAGAGACTTCCAGGAAGATGGCAACGAGAAAAGCGGGGCTTAAGAGACCCGCTAACAACCAATCTCCATTACCACAAAATCAGCGCCTTTCATAGCCAGAAAACACCATCACCAGAGAAACAAAAAAATCACCAGGCTCCAGAGAGAAAGCCGACTGAGAACAGAGCTCAGACCCACAGAAGAGATACACCGGCCTCACGCCCGAGGACGCGGCAGCAGCGCTTTACTGCCGGCGGCAGCAGCGAGTTCACCGGATGGTTAGAGCAAGCCGAGGTGAGCTGCTGCGGAACAGCCAGGTGAGATTATTCGGCGCAGGGAGCATCTAAAGCTCCCAGTGGCTGAGCCCAGCACATGCTGCAGGGACTCAGAGTGGAACTCAAAACCAAGAAGAAATACGCCAGCCTCACGGCCAAGGGCGTAGCAGCGGCGCCATATTGACACCGGCGGCAGCAGCAGCGAATTCACCGAGGCCAGTACAGCTACATCTGCATACTCAAGAACAGTGAGTCAAATTGTGGGCCACAGAGGAGAAATCCCAGTACTGTACTCACTGGGACTTGACCCAGTGGGGGAGTGGTGGTGGCAGAGATATCACACCATAGGAGAAAGTGCAACCTGGCACCACCCATAGTTTAAAGCAGCCTCTATCGACTCTGTGATACAACCCAGTAAAGGAGTAGTGGGGTCTGAGATACTACAGACTCGAGATCCAGAGCACCTTAAGTGAAGTCATAGTGACCCAAGGGAAGAACCCAGAGAAGGCACAAACTTCCAAAATCATGGGAAAGAGGAATAACACTGGAGCAATGAATGCCCAAAACCCCACAACATCAGAACCCGATAAAACAGAAAATCAGAGATTTCTAGAAGATCAAATCAGGAAAATAACTGTAGAAATAATAGAGGTGCTTCGAAAAGAACTCAGAGAGAGCCAAAAAGAGATAAAGGATGCAATTAATGAAGTAAAGGCCTCAATTCAAAGTACAAACAACCGATTAGACCACATGGAGAATAGAATCTCGCTCTTAGATGATCATTCCAAAAATGAACGCATAGTTTCTAATCTAGAAAAAAATATCCGACAGCAGGAATCTGACATTGAAGAAATATGGGCCCATTTTAAGAGAGCTAACCTAAGAATAATTGGAATAGAGGAGGGAAAAGAAAGTGAAACCAAAGGGATCAACAATCTCTTTAAGGAAGTAATAGTAAAAATTTTCCAAACATAGAGCAAGAGGTTGATACACAGGTCCAGGAAACTTATAGAACTCCCTTTAGACAGGATCAGAGAAGAGGATCCCCACGCCACATAATTGTCAAAATGACCAATGTGGAAGCCAAGCAGAGAATCTTAAAGGCAACAAAAACAAATGGCCAAGTGAAATTCAGAGGCAAACCAATTAGAATCACTCCAGACTTCCCAAACAAAGTCATGAGAGCCAGAAGGGCTTGGAGTAACATATTCCAAACTCTGAAAGAAAACAACTTCCAGCCAAAAATTTCCTACCCAGCAAAACTTTCTATCTAATTAGATGGGGAAATGAGAAGCTTCCATGACAAACAGAAACTGAAGGAATTTATGTCTTCAAAACCAGCACTAGAGAAAATACTCAAAGAGATTAACTACAAAGAAGAAATAGGTAACAAACACCAGAACCAGAGAAACAAGAGTTTCCACCCAACAGACAACTAAAATTGGTTATCTGTGGAGATTCGTTATTTATGTTAGTCTTTTACCTATCTCTAAATTGTATTGTTTGCCTTTATTGTTGTTAATTTTTAGGATTTCTAGTTGGAATATTAATATACCTTCAGATATATCATTTGTAAATATTTTATCCAATTCTATTAGTAACTGTTAACTCTGTTTACATTGTCTTTGGATATACAATATTTTTTTATTTTTTAGGGAGTTTGTATACCCTTCTGTTGCCTGTGCCATTGAAATCCTAACCAAGAAATCACTGCCAATTTCAATGTTGTGAGGTTTTATGACCCAGATTTTCTTCTAAAAGTTTATAGTCTTAAGATTTATATTTAGGTCTTTTATCTATTTTGAGTTAATATTTGTATATGGGATTAGGTAAGGGTCCAATTTTATTCTTTTCCATGTAATTATTATTTTTCAACAATATTTAGTTAAAAGATTATTATTTTCACCACCAAATGTTCGTGGAAACCTTGTCAAAAATAACTTGACAATATAGGGAAGAATTTAGCTCTAGGCTTTTATTTAACTCCAATGGTTTATATATCTGCCTTTAGAACAGTACTACACTGTTTCAATTATTGTAGCTTTACATTGTCTTTGGATATACAATATTTTTTTTATTTTTTAGGGAGTTTATTTACCATTTTGATGCCTGTGCCATTGAAATCATATCCAAGAAATCACTGCCAATTTCAATGTTGTGAGGTTTTATGACCCAGATTTTCTTCTAAAAGTTTATAGTCTTAAGATTTATATTTAGGTCTTTTATCCATTTTGAGTTAATATTTGTATATGTGTTAGGTAAGGGTCCAATTTTATTCTTTTTCATGTATTATTATTTTTCAACAATATTTAGTTAAAAGAATAGTATTTCCTCCACCAAAAGTTCATGGAAACCTTGTCAAAAATAACCTGACAATGTATGGAAGAATTTATCTCTAGGCTTTTACTTAATTCAAATGGTTTATATATCTGCCTTTAGAACAGTACTACACTGTTTCAATTATTGTAGCTTTATATGGTTTGAAATCAGAAAATATACATCTTCTAGCTTTGTTCTTCTTTGAGATTGTTTTGGGTATCTAGAGTTCATATTCCATATCAGGATAGATTTTTTCTGAAAAATAAATAAATAAATGTATGATAGTTTCACCTAAAAGGAAAAAATATTCTCTGGTAAGAAAGAAAGCAAAAAGAAATATTGAAATGTTATCTTTAAGTCATCAAAAGCTTGGTATCAGACAAATGAAACTGTTATGTGAGATTATCAATGATAATATTGGATAAATTGCTATAATACTAGATGTCAACCACTAAGCCAAGCATGGGAAGGAGGGATGGGGAGGGAACAGGGTGGGGATCGGGTAGTGTCTAACTGGGCGATATGTGCATGTATGTCTACAAAATTATTTTCTTTATACCACTGTGATGTATGAATACATTGCACCAATAAAAAATAAATTAAAAAAAAATCACTGTCAGCCGGGCGTGGTGGCGGACACTTGTAATCCCCGCACTTGGGAGGCGGAGACAGGAGGATCATGCAGGTTCTTAGTCAGCCTCGCTGGCTTAAGAGACCCTGTTTCCAAATAATTAAAAAAAGGTCTGGGAGTGTAGCCTGGAGTCAGAAGGGCTTCCAGGAACCCCAGTACCACCAAAAAAAAAAAAAAAAAAAAATCACTGTCATCCTGGGGCCCACTTTCTAGCTAATCTGCTCTTTTTCTTTATTATAGGTATTAGAGTGTGGGTATCAAATTAGAGCACAAGCATTAGTTGATTGATTTACTGATTTAAGACATTGGCAAATCAGTCCACAATTGACATGACCATTTGATACCTCTGCTGAGAAGTAGCATAGGCTTGTGACAATTAAAAGTTAAATTTAAGCTAGGCATCGTTGTGCACACCTATAATCTCAGTACTTGGGAGGCTCAGACCAGAGGCTCACAGATTTGAGACCAGTCTCAGCAACTTAGTGAGACTCTGTTTTAGTCTAAAATATAAAATTGGGCTGGAGATATAGCTCAGGAGTAGAATGCCTTTAGTTTTAATCCTCAGAACCATATACATACACACAAAGGTAAATTTAAAATATTTCTGTGATTTAGGGTAAATGTCTCCCCAAAATTCATGTGTTCAAAAAGCCTGGACACCAGGTGATACTACTGGGAAGCAGTGAAACCTTTAAGATGTGGGCCTGGTGGGAAGTCTTTAGGTCATTGGTAGTGTGCCCTCAAAGGGATTTGGGGGCCCAGTCCCTTCCTCTCACTCTCTCCTGCTTTCTGTCCACAAGCTGAGTGGTTTTCCTCTACTATATACTCCCCACCATTGCCATCAGGAAACCCTTAAGATAAGATTGGAAACACATGATCTTTGACTGGAACTTCTAAAACTATGAGCCAAAAGAATCCCTATATTTTTATAAATTGTTTATCTTGTGTATGTATTATAGAAAGCTGACTAAAACATATAGGACACTTTAAGTTAAATTTTGATACATAGGAGCTATGAATTGTGGTTGACATAAACAAATGTATTTAGAAGAAAAATGATTTGGTTTCCCTCCTGAAAGTAAAGCCCTGGATATTTCTTGTTATTTAAGTCTTCATGCTTTGCAGGAATTACAAATATTTTCACATGTGATTTTCCTCTAAGATAAATGCAAAAGCAGAGCCCAGTGGATATTTGTTCTCACAACAGCATTCTGATAACTCTATTACAGCCATCCTAGAGTGAGCTCATGAAAAATGGAGGGCAGTTCTTCACATGATTTGTGTCGCCTAAGATCGTCTGACAGTCTGTCATGGTGCAGTCACCTTATAATTTCTATGTGTAAGAGAAAGATCCAGGAGAGATTATGGGTTTTGTTTTTGTGTTTTAAAATATGTCTTCAACTTTGACACTTAAGCTATTCCACTGTTCCTTAATAAAGTGTTTAAAAACCTCACCAGCCCATAGAATCTGAGTCTTGTGGATCTCATTCATTTATTGCCTACCCGTTAGGTTTAAAGAAAGCAAAACACTGAGGTGAATTTTTTCATCTTTTGTGTAAACTTCAGAAATAGAAAACATGGTGTTGCTTTGGTCCTTCTTATGGGATCTGGGGAAAGGAAGCCATTGTAGGCTGAAGCAGGTCAGGGAGTTATGGAAACCAGAAGCGAGAAGAGTGCTAGGCTGATCAGAGGTCAGGGGCAATAAGAAGGAAAGGGAAGCCAGAGAATCCAAAGACCCAACTGGGTATACATGGCAGAATGTGAAGGATGCACCTTAGAACAGGAATCCGAAGTCAAAATGAATTAAATAAGCCTAGCAGGTGACACCATCATACCTCCTGGAGGCAGGACCTGGGTAGCTAAGGTGAGCCAAGCTTGAACCAATAAGTGGCAGGTCAAGAACAAGGCCTAAAGCTTCTTCTTTCAGTAAACACCTATTTTGTGACTGGTAGTTCTTGTCCTTTTAGAATTATATTCCAGCAGCTGAAACAGGCTGCTGCATAGCAATGAGAAAGCATTTTAGGAACTGTACAGCAAAGGTCCAGGCCACCCCACACAGAAGCAGGTAATCCTATAAAAAAGGAAATTATACCTAACAATCACAAAGTATTAGGAGTTGCCAGGAGAAAAGAAAGGATGGGTGTTTTTGATGCCTTCAGCTATGAAGACCAGCAAACCAAAGCTGGCTCAAATGACGCTTTTTTTTTTTTTTTTTTTTTTTAGGTGGTACTGGGATTCCTGGAAGCCCTTTTACCTCCAGGCTACACTCCCACCTATTTTTACATTTTTTTTTATTTGGAAACAGGGTCTCCTAAGCCAGCACGCGCGGCTAGCTTCGAACCTGCGCAATCCTCCTGTCTCTGCCTCCCAAGCGTGGGGATTACAAGCGTGCACCACCAGGCCCGGCCAAATGACGCATTTTTAGGGGTGTAAGAGTTCATCTGGAACTCCTGTGGGCCTCAGAGTTGATTGAGCAACAGGTTAAGTGACCTCATTAAAGACACAGGGTTTTGGCCTCTCTCTGCTCTTCTAGCCACAGCGTTAGCTCAGTGTCTCTGGCTCCCGTCATGGCTGCAGGATGGCAGCCATTGCATTTATCGCTGTGTGCTTTTTGTGTTCAAATGAAAGAGATAGAAAAAAAAAATAACTTCCCATCATTCTCTCTTAAGAGCAAAAATGACTTTTCCCGGCAGCGGCTAGCAAACCCCTCCTGTGTCACATTTCCCAGAATTGGATCCTGTAAACCAACCACAGGCAGTCGAGATTAGATTACCCTTGGGTCAGTTCACCCACCATGATGCTGCTCCTCATTGAGGAGCAAGTAAAATCAATATTGAAGAATCATCCACAAAGTCAGCTACAAACTAGGAGGTGAAGTGAAATGTGCCAGGAAAAGGAATCAATATCTCTGAACTCCTGGAGGTGACAGAGAGCATGAGAAAGGCAAACACAGGTGAAAGGCCTATGAAGAAGAAGCAGGTTACCATTCCAGGCCACTGGACCGAGGAAGTCAAGAACATCGCTCTGTGTATCATAGCCTGTACACAGCATCCAGGTGACATTACCAATAGCTCTAATACAGATGCTCAAGCCTTAAAGTGCCTGGAAGTGGTTTGAGCCAATACAGTTAGAAGGGTGATGGTCAGCAGCTGGCGATTATGTTCCCATGAAAGGATCAGTGGGACCCGGGGCATTGTTAGAGGCTTTCTTGGGCCCAGCAGCAATAAAGGAGTTGAGTGAGGACAATTATCCCATCTTTCCATGGAGTCCAGCCCAGCCTGGCGCTGGAGACATCGCAGTGTTAAGGACGCTGAGACTCAGCACCTTGTCACACAGTACTCTTGGCATAGGAACTGGCAGAATAGCAGTGTTGAAGCTGTTTCAAGTGGCTCCAGACAGGAGAGGTCAGCAACTGGCAACTGCAGGAGAGGAAAGGAATATGGTATGTGCTGCCCCGTGTCCACAAGTGACTAATTTGTTTGTGGGCCCAAGTAGGAATAAGTATAAATACTTCTCGGGAAGCTGAGTTCTTGGACAGAGGCCTGATGTTATTGTAATTTCAGCATAGATGTGAAGTCAGGCAGCATTAGACTCATTTAGTACACAGGAAAGTTCACAGAGCAGAGAGTAGCAAGCGTTCAGACTTCCTGAGCTGTGTAATTATAAAAAATGTAGCAACCCAGGGGTGCAATGGTAGATTGTATTATTGTTCCAAATGATTCATTAGCCCCTACGCTCTTGGAGGATTTCCTATTCCTGATAGGGTCACCAGATTTAGCAAACAAAAACCAGGAATACTTTGGTATAATTCTGGTCCATGCAGTATTGGGGACATACTTATCACACTAAACACATACTTATTGTTACTGAATTCAAGCTTCTCTGAAAGTTTAGCATTTTTTTCTGATGATTCTAGGCTCTGCCCCTGCCTCTGAGACTGCTGTGCCTGCTATGGTGGTATTCTAGGATAGCACTTCATTGACTTGGAGCTTAGATGCATGGCCTACTTTTTTCAAAGAGAATGGAAATAATGTGACATACCCTATCTCTGAGCAGAATGTTTAATAGGCATCAGGGAGGCGGGATCATGCAGAGCACATGCCAGACCCCTGGAGAAACCGGGGTCCAGTTGCAAGACCCTGGGCCCCAGGCGGGGGCCAGGCGGAGCACACCAGACCCTGGAGGAGCCGGGGCCGGGTCGCAGGACTCTGGGCCCCGGGCGGGATCATGCGGAGCACGTCAGACCCCAGGAGAAACCAGGGCCCAGTCGCAAGGCCCTGGGCCCCAGGCAGGGGCCAGGCGGAGCACACCAGACCCCGGAGGAGCTGGGGTCCAGGTCGCAAGACTCTGGGCTCCAGGCGGGATCATGTGGAGCACGCCAGACCCCTGGAGAAACTGGGCGGTCATAAGACCTGGGCCCGGGGTGGGGGTCAGGCGGGGCACGCCAGACCCCCTGAGAAACCGGGGCCGGGTCGCAGGACCCTGGGCCCTGGGTCCTGGGCGGGATCGCAAGGAGCATGCCAGACCCTTGGAGAAACTGGGGTCTGGTCACAAGGCCCTGGGCTGGGGTCAAGCGGGGCACACCGCACCCCTGGAAGAGCCGGGGCCAGGGTCGCAGGACTCTGGGCCCCAGGTGGAGTCATTCGGAGCACTCTGGACCCCTGGGGAAATCCGACCCATGTCACAGTGCTACTGAGTGCCTGATCCCACAACCTCCTCAAACCACACATACTGTCTTCTCTTATTAAAAAAAAAAAAAAAAAAAAAAAAAAGGAAAAAAAGAAAAATATCGGAGAGAGGTTAAGAAGGCCGTGATGGATGCCAGGATACTGAAGATGCAGACAAAACTTATCCAAATGAACTGGAACTTTTGGAAAAATTCCCCACGAAGGAGGACTGCTTCTTCTCTACATTCTTAAGAATCTTGGACATCACCTGTAAGGAGAGAGTTTAGCAGAGACCTAGGAGAACGGCGATGTTGGAAGTGGTCTCCGCGATAGCAGTGGAGACTTGTATTCAGGAGAAGCAGAACTTGGATCCTACCAACCTTATTTTTTGGAGGAATTACACCAAACGTTGAATGCTACCATCGCGCATGCTTAGGAACACTGGACAACATTCAGAGTGGAAAAAGAGCTTGGGAAAGATTTGAAATGGTGGAGGCAGTGGCAATGGCAGTGGCCAGTACTCAAGGGAGGCAGAGATCTGATGCATTACACCTGGAACCTTTGAAGTAATAACCCCAGAGACAGAATGCCACCACCATGCACCCTCAAGAACGTGGGACAAATGGCTGGGTGAAGAGGGTGCTCGGATTGGAGCCTGCTGAGGGGTGAGGCTAGCGATGGACACAGCAAAGCTGGGAATGGAGCCTGCCATGAGGCAAGGCTGGTGTTGGAGCCTCCGATGCTGGGATCAGAGCCTGCCGAGGGGTTAGGCTTGTGCCGGGGACAGTGAGGCCGGGATCAGAGCCTGCCATAAGGCAAGGCCGGTGCTGGGGCCTCCGAGGCTGGGATCGGAGCCTGCCTAGGGGTGAGGCCGATGCCGGGGCCAGCGGCCAGCGTCGGAGCCTTCCGTGAGGCAAGACCGCTACTGAGACCTCCGAGGCTGGGATCAGAGCCTGCTGAAGGGTTAGGCCTTTATTGGGGCCAGCAGCTGACATCGAAGCCTTCTGTGAGGCAAGGACTCTACTGAGGCTACCAACGCCGGTTTCGGAGCCTGCCGAGGGGTTAGGCCAGTACAGGGGCCAGTGAGGCTGGGATCGGAGCCTGCCATGATGCAAAGCCAGTGCTGGGGCCTCTGAGGCTGGGATCAGAGCCTGCCAAGTGGTTAGGCTGGTGCCCGGGCCAGCGAGGCCGAGATCGGAGCCTGCCATTAGGCAAGACCAGTCCTGGGACCTCTGAGGCTGGGATCAGAGCCTGCCGAGGGGTTAGGCCGGTGCCGGGGCCAGCAGCCGGCATCAGAACCTGCCATTAGGCAAGGCCGGTGCTGGGGCCTCTGAGGCTGGGATCAGAGCCTGCCGAGGGTTAGGCCAGTCCTGGGACCAGCGGCTGGCATCGGAGCCTTCTGTGAGGCAAGGCCGCTACTGAGGCCTCCGAGGCCAGGATCAGAGCCTGCTGAGAGGTTAGGCTGGTGCTGGGGCCAGCGAGGCTGGGATCGGAGCCTACCATGAGGCAAGGCTGATGCTGGGGCCTCCAAGGCCAGATCGGAGCATGCCGAGGGATTAGGCTGGTGCCAGGGCCAGTAAGGCCAGGATCAGAGCTTGACATGAGGCAAGACCGGTGCTGAGGCCTCCAAGGCCGGGATCGGAGCCTGCTGAGGGGTTAAGCTGGTGCCAGGGCCAGCCAGGCCAGGATCGGAGCCTCCCGTGAGGCAAGGCTAGTGCTGGGGCCTCCGAGGCCGGGATCAGAGCCTGCTGAGGGGTTAGGACGGTGCCGGGGCCAGCAAGGCCGGGATCGGAGGCTGCTGTGAGGCAAGGCCGGTGCTGGGGCCTCCGAGGCCAGGATCGATCGAAGCCTGCCGAGGGTAGGCCGGTGCCAGGGCCAATGGCCGGCATTGGAGCCTGCCATGAGGCAAGGCCGCTACTGGGGCCTTCAAGGCTGGGATCGGGGCCTGCCTAGGGGTTAGGCTGGTGCCAGGGCCAGCAGCCGGCATCGGAGCCTGCCATTAGGCAAGGCCGGGGCTGGGGCCTCCGAGGCCAGGATCAGAGCCTGACGAGGGTTTAGGCCAGTGCCGGGGGCCAGCGGCCAGCATCGGAGCCTTCCATGAGGCAAGGCCACTACTGAGGCCTCTGAGGCCAGGATCGGAGACTGCCGGGG
Organism: Muscardinus avellanarius; assembly: GCF_963383645.1. Lineage (NCBI taxonomy): Eukaryota > Metazoa > Chordata > Mammalia > Rodentia > Gliridae > Muscardinus > Muscardinus avellanarius. The sequence continues at coordinate 149,878,063 of NC_137786.1, forward strand.
GGTTAGGCTGGTGTTGGGGCCAGCGAAGCCGGAATCGGAACCTGCCATGAGGCAAGATTGGTGCTGGGGCCTCCAAGGCCAGGAGAGGAGTCTGTTGAGGGGTTAGGCCGGTGCCAGGGTCAGCGAGGCTGGCTGGGACGGAGCCTGACTTGAGGCTAGGCTGGTGCTGGGGCCACCAAGGCCAGGATTGGAGCCAGCTGAGTGGTTAGGCCGGTGTGGTGGCCAGCGAGGCCAGAATCGGGGCTTCCCATTAGGTAAGGTCGCTGCTTGAGCCAGCATGGTCTGGATCAGTCTACCGGCTAGCCAGGCCACTACTGGGGCTGTCAAGAGTGGGATCGGTACTTGCAACACAGCATGCACAGAGAAATATCGCAGAAAATAAAAACCAGATGCTTCCCCTAATCAGCAATAACTAGGAGGAAAGGGGCAACAGGAAGAGGTCGAGTTATAGAAAGGGCTCTATAGTGTAGCAATTAAGGTGACCAATCAGAGGGTGTGGAATAGGGGAGGATGGAGCCTCTTTAAAACTCAGGAGGTACATAAAAAAATGTATCAAAGTTAATCACCAAATAAGCATGGGATGGAGGGAGGGGAATGGAAAGGGATGGGGACTGGATGAGGGCTAATGTGATATATGATTACAATGCACCAATAACAATAAATTTTAAAAAATAGGCAAGAGGACCTATCTTGCCAACTCCTTCTGCCGTAAAAATGATATATCCCTGGTAGGGACAGCTCCTTTGACCTTGATTCTTAGTACATGAAGGGGCATGCACCTGCAGCCACCTGTGTGTCCCAGGAGAGAAAAGAATACTATGTGATGTGAATATAACATTGTTAACCTGGACACTCTGTATCAGGAGGGAAGGAAATGGGGATGTGGGGGTGGGGGAAAGCACACCAAGTACTGTGTGAATATATGTCATTGTCAACATGATGCACATTATGATGTGAAACTATAGTGCACCAATAAAAATAAAAAATAATGCCTAGGACTGATATATATAATGCTTAGGACTGATAATAAATGCCAAGAATGAGAAAAAATACATGCTATAAACACGTGAATATGAAAGTAGATTTTCCTTAATTCAAAAAGTATATATAATTTTTTCAGTTCATATTTTGTGTACATATCAACGGCTATTTTTCTTTAAATTTTAGAGTAAACATTTTAAGCACTTTTAATGGGGAGAATACATCTGTTAGAGCATACTGCATACTTCTTTCAACCTTTGTATATATAATCATCACAAAAATAACTCACAATATTACAAAATATACAGGTTGAGCAAAAAATACTTATTCCACAGATACTTTCTTCATAACACACCCTGGGTTAAACATGGATCATTAGCCTAAATATCTAGTTGATATTTCCTTTTTTTGTTTTTTTTTTTGTTTGTTTGTTTGTTTTTGTGGGTCTGGGGATGGAACCCAGGGGCATTTGACCTCCGAGCTATATCCCCTGCCCTATTTTTTATTCTTTATTTTGAAACCGGGTCTCACTGAGTTGCAGAGGGCCTCACTAAGTAGCTGAGGCTGTCCACGAACCGTGATCCTCCAGGTCTCAGCCTCCCAAATGCTGGGATTACAAGCATGCGCCACCACGCCCGGCTTGATATTTACTTTCAGTTCAGACCACATGAAAGTTTACATTCTCATTTTGAAAAGCCATGTTTAAACAAAACAGTCACCTAAAATACATTTTTCATAAATCAAAGGTGAAGTTACGCTTTAACTGACTTTTATAAAATCTATTTATTATGTATGCTCCCAACTCTAAACAGCTAATATATTCTCAGTGTCCACCTGGTTCTATCAGCTTAGAGTTGAAGAAATTTCATGTAATTGATACACACCAACATTATAAGTTTCTGCTTCTCAATCTCTTTCTTCTAATACTCCACATTTTCTTAGCTGTGTTTGACATTTCATTGGTAGCATGTGATTCCCACAATTACCTCAGTGTATTCAATCTTTATCAAACTCTGCTTGTAGGAGGTGGCATGGTGAGAACCAGTACTCAGATTAATATTTGTTATTAATAAGTTAATATTTGGCTAATCCTTGTAGACTTGAATTTTATGGTTGTTTGCTGTATCTACGAAAGGGCTATGCCACACCTGACTTTTAAATGTACAATCTCGACTGTTTAAACTATCAAACAATATACCTCAATATTTTCATTTGGGAATCACCGTTTTCTACCCTCTCCTACATTTTAGCCCTTTGCTGTACTGTTGCTGTTACATTAGAGGAGGGGAAATCATGGGGATATTCACGTGCCTTCAGACAAAGAGCCTGCAGTTCTTCCTGGAACATTCCTGAGGTTGAGCTTGCTGAATTTTGTCAACAAGGAAATGTCAGCCAGCGCCTGATATTTAGCTCATTTGCACTGTGCAGTTTGCAGCTCATAAGGTGCCAATTAAAAAGCAAGAGGAGAGGCAGAGGAGCCTGTCTGTCAGCTTGGCTGGAGTGAGATCTGATATTAATTATGAAAGGGACCCCAAATTAATAACTGTTAAGCCAGAAGAAATGAACCTTCAAACACGACAGGAGCCAAAGTGCTGCACTAAAAACACAGGAAGATGAAATGACTTGTAGCTGTAGCAAGAGGGAGTTAAAAGGCTGCTGGGAAGCAGTCTCTAACAGTGACATTAAGTACCCAAGTGATTATTGATGGAGCGGATGGATACTTGTTTTCTGGAGGTTTCAGAAAGAAATAAGAAAAAGCATAGCCAAAGATTTTATAAGGTGCCTACTCTGTGTTGGTTTCTTTATTATACACTATGATTCAACAATGAACTAGAAAGCAAGGTTCTGGCAAACCAAAAGCTTCCAAGTAAAGTGCATATACTTTCTTCATTCACAGAGACCACCTGGTCCTCAGTCTTCTTCAAACTCTGTTTGTAGGGAGTAGAATTATGGGACATAGTACCCAGATTGATATTGAATTAATATGTGTCTTATCCTCATAGACTATATATTATAGTTGTTTGTCCACCTTATTTAAATATCAGATTTGTATCTCCAGATTTTACTAACATTACCTAAGTTTCCTTTATGCCAGCCACTGTACTAGACACCACATACATATTTCATTCTCATGACAACCCTGTATGTCAAGGATTTGTATACATATTTCACCAATAGACTATGAGACTGAAGAGGATATGTGGTTTAATTAAGTTTGCAAAGCCATATGGAATAAATTTGAGATTAGCTTCTTTAATTACAAGGATTATCTACTATTTTTCTACCTCATCTTGCTCCTCTTGGGCTTTCCAAAGCTTTCGTGTGATGCAATACTCCCTCTTGCATATTAATATTTGTTTGATATATTTTATCTTATCACAGACCAAGATGCCAGTCAAGTAGTTGAGCTTATAAAAATGAATGACTTTTAGGGATGCTTCATGATATTGTGAGTTTCTATTTGAAGTCTTCTAGACAGTGATTAGATCTTTGTGTCCTCTTATTTCATGGTGGGAAATTCAATGGGGGTAAGCTACTAAGAAAGAGGTTTGGATGTGGCAGAACTAGTCAGTGTACCTTAAATTACATAGCATGGGGAGAGGAACAATTCCTGTGATCTAGCTCTGTATTCTTGAGAGGTGAATTATTTTAGGCTTTTCCCAATAGAAAAAATAAAATTCAAAAGTACATTTGTATACTTGTTGGAACTCAGAATATTTTCAAAGAAATTAAAAAGCAAGAATAGCATCAGTAAAAATGGTGGGCTAGAGGGGTTAGGCCAGTGCCGGGGCCAGCGAGGCTGGGATCTGAGCCTGCTGTGAGGCAAGGCCAGTGCTGGAGCCTTGGAGTCCTGGATTGGAGCCTGCTGATGGGTTAGGCTGGTGCCAGGGCCAGCAAGGCCGGGATCGGAGCCTGCCATGAGGCAAGGTGGATGCTGGGGCCTCTGAGGCCGGGATCAGAGCCTGCCATGAGGCAAGGTGGATGCTAGGGCCTCTGAGGCTGGTATCGGAGCCTGCTGAGGGGTTAGGCTGGTGCCGGGATCAGCAAGGCTGGAATCAGAGCCTGCTGAGGGGTAAGGCCAGTGCCGGGGCCAGCGAGGCCTGGATAGGAGCCTGCCTTGAGGCAAGGCCAGAGCTGGGGCCTCCAAGACCAGGATAGGAGCCTTTTGAGGGGTTAGGCTGGTGCCAGGGTCAGCGAGGCTGGGATTGGAGCCTGCCTTGAGGCAAGGTTGGTGCTGGGGACTCCGAGGCCGGGATCAGAGCTAGCCAAGGGGTTAGGCTGGTGCGGGGGCCAGCAAGTCCAGAATCAGGGCCTCCCATGAGGCAAGGCCAGTGCGGGAGCCAGAAAAATTGGGATCAGAGTCCTCCGGGTGGCCAGTCCACTACTGGGCCCGTCAAGTGTGGGATTGGAACTTGCAATGCGGCATGAAGAGAGATATAATACAGAAAATAAAAACCAGATGCTTCCCCTAATTAGCAATAACTAGGAGTAAAGGGGTAACAAGAGGATGTCAAGTTATAGAAAGGGCCCTATAGCGAAGCAACTAATGTGACCAATCAGAGAGTATGGGATGGGGGAGGATGGAACCTCTTTAAAACTCAGGAGGTACATAAACAAATGTATCAAAGATAATTACCAATCAAGCATGGGATTGAGGGATGGGGAGGGAATGGGATGGGGATTGGATGAGAGCTAATTGGATGATATGTGCTTGTATATCCTCTCAAGTCTTGTATTCCAATGTGATGTATGATTACAACGCACCAATAATTTTTTTTTTAAATGGCTGGCTAAGGACCTCTCCAAGTTCTCTTTTCAAAAAAAAAAAGAATGAGAAAACTCACAAAAATTCTAAGAACCTTCTTTTTCAGGAAATCAGCAATTAACAAAAGGCTTTTTGAAAATCAAGACAACTGCAGCAGAATATTATTAAAAGCAGGATTCTTTGTGTATTTAAATTTACCATGTGTCCTTTTTATCCCTTTCTAGTTCCATTGTAGCCTTAAAATACAATAACCTAGCTGGGCATGGTGGTACACACCTGTAATCCCCAATATTTGGGAGCCTGGGACAAGAGGATGATAGGTTCAAGGCCAGCCTCCACAATTTTGCAAGATGCACAGCAACCTAGTAATACTCTGGTTTTTTTTTTTTTTTTAAAGATCTTAAAAAAAGCTAGGAGTTTAGCTCAGAGGTATTATGCCCCTGGGTTCAATATGCACACACACACACAAACACACACACACACACACAGCCAACAGATGGAGATGTAGCTCATTAGTAGAGCACATATTTAGCATGTTCCAGGCCCTGTCTTTGATCCACACATCGAAGGGAAAAATGAAAACCACGCAGCTATTGGAGAGGTCAGAATGAGGCTGGAGCAACTCTTTTAAAGCCTCATTCCAGACAATTTTCATTATGAGGCCTGCTAATGGATCCTGGAACACACCACATACCGGGCAACTGTTTTTATTTAGCCTGACTCAGAAATCTCTTGTATAACACTGTGCTTATAGTTAACACTGTGGTTATAGTTAATAATAATATACTATACACTTAAAATTGTTTATAAATTAGATTTCATGTGGTCTTTTTTAAAGTATACTTTTATTGGTGCATTGTAATTATACATTATAGTGAGGTTCAAAATGATACAAACATATATGGACCCAGCACTTGGTGTATTTTCTTTCACCTCTCACCCTATTCTTGCCTCCTCTCTCGTTGTACATATTAGTGAGATTGTTAGTGATACATTTATATATAGACACAGAATTATTTGAATTATTTCCTTCACTAAGCCTCATTTTCTCCCTCCCTCCTTCCCTCATTCATCTGAAATGTCTTTTATTTCCTATTTTTTCTCTAGCATCCACATATGAAAGTAAACAAACAACCTTTGACTTTCTGAGACTGGCTAAACTCACTAAACATAATACTCTTTAGTTTTGTCTGTTTTTATTTTTTTCTGAAATTACATAATTTTGTTCTTCTTTATGGCTGAGTAAATTTGCATTGTGTGTTCATACCACATTTTCTTTATCTGTTTATCTGATGATGGATATCTAGATTGGTTCCATAATTTCACTATTGTGCATTGTGCTGCTGTAAACATGGGTATGCATGTATCACTATAGTATTCTGACTTAATTTGGAAAAATACTGAAGAGTAATATGCCTGGGTCATATGGTGGTTTCATTCCTAGTCTTTTGAGAAACCTTTGTACTGATCTCCATAGTGAGTATACTGATTTACAACCCCATCCTCAGTTTATAAGAGTACCATGGAAAATATCTTAAATGAACATTTCTTCAAAGAAAATATGCAAATGCCAAATAAACACAGGAAAAGAAGCTTGAGATGAACATTCATTAGAGAAATGCAACACAAGACCATCTTGAATGCCATTTCACACCTACTGTGGTGGGCATAATTTTAAAAAATGATAACTATTGGTCATGAAATAAAAAAATTGGAACCTATGTACATTTTAGGAGGGCTTATATAATGGCACAGACTCTTTGGAAGAATACCTGTAATGTTTCACTATGTATATGGTCAGAAAGAAAAGAAGACCTATGTTAACACAAAAAAAAATGTACATTAATAAATTATTTTACTTTGTGCGATCCTCCTGTCTCCACCTCCCAAGTGCAGGGATTTACAAGCATGTGCCACCACGCCCAGCTACATTAATAAATTCTTATAACACTCTTATGCATAATGGCCAGACAGTGAAACAACCTAAATTCTATCTACTGATGAATAAATAAATTAGAGTCTATCTACTCAGACTATTACTCTACCATATCAAGGAAGTACTGACTCATGCTACAACATTGGTCAACTTTAAACATTATGCATAGTGGAAAAAAAAAGATACAGAAGGTAATATATTGTAGAATGTCACTTATATGAACTGCCCAGAGTAAGCAAATCCATAGAGACAGAAAGTAGATTGATTAATGTTTGCCAGGGACGAGGCTGATGGATGAGAGAATAGAAAATGACTGATAATGAGTATGAGTGATGAGTGTGTGGTTTCTTTCTTAGGGTGATGAAAATATTCTGGAATTTGATGGTGGTGATGGTTATATAATGTGAATATTCCAAAAAATAAAATTATATTTTAAAAACATGAATTATATTATAGGTATATTTTATCTCAGCAAAATTAAGATGCTATTATTTATCAGACTAGCACAAAAATAGAAGTTGAATAATGTCCAATATTCACAAGCTCACAGAAAAATGAGAAATTTTATATGCTTTTGTTTGAAATGTTAACAAATTAGTTATTTGTGGGTTAGTCATGCAATATCAGTCAATTTTCTGCCTATGCTCACTGACTCATCAATTCTGTTAAAAATTTACATGACATAAATAGGCATTCTATGCCAAAATCATGTGCAAAAAGTTCTGTAACATTTTTTATGATACCAAAAACTGGAAATCACGTAGACACCTATCATCATAGAATCCATTATATACATTCATATAATGGAAAATCATGGTCATTAAAACATGAGCATAGTTGTATGAGCTGATTAATGAAAAATATTAAAATATGTGATATGTTATACTGAAAAACAGAAATGTGCATAGCTCTCTGATTCCATGTGTTAAGTACAAAAGTAAGTATAAAAAAATTAAAGAGCAAATTATTAGGTTGCCAACTTAGCTCAAACCCAAAGACCAAAAACTATATCCATTATTTGAGGAGCAGTTGTATATTAATGATCCTGAAAACAGTGATATTTGGATTAGAATTTTCATGCTGTAATTCATTAGCTGTGTGAATTTGGACAAATTTGAGTATTTTCTTCAGATAAAAATGAGAATAAGGCTCTTCAAGTCTAACTACCAAAAAAGCAGCAGAATAGTATTAGGCCAATGGTGGTAGAGAACTAGTGTCAAAAACAGCCATATCCTTCTCTCAATGTTTGAATACCTCAAGACTGAATCTTCATACCCCCCCCCAGCATAATTGTCCAGTGAACTTCTGAAGCTGTAGCTGAACTCAGATGAAGAAATAATAGACCTTCCTGCAGAGAGCCCAGTGGCTACAACCTGTCTCCTCAAGATCAGTGTGAATCCACAGACCAACCAGCCAAATCACCCAGTGAACTCCTATGGCTGTAGCTAAATTTATCCCTTCCTGAAGAATGTGAGCAGTACTCACCAGGATTCTAAGAGTACAATCCATCCCAGCAAGAACCTGTGCAGCAACAGGGTCTTGTGTGACAATAAACCCTACAGGGTCCATGAATTTGCAAATCATTCCTGCAGAGCTGGAGGTGGGGTCTACAGTCAGAAACAGCAGAAACGTGAATTAGCAGATAGTCCATACGGACACTTGTGTAGGCAGGACCTAGGATCTGCAGATGGCATTGCAGGGTCTCCAGCATGACAGTACTGCTAGCAGTGGTGTCTGTGGGGTGAAATAACTCAATCAACCATGCTGCAGACTTAGAAAGCTATTCACTCACACCTGACAGTGTTTGGTGACAAAAGGATCAAGGACAGAGCCTAACAAGATTGCATGATTGCAGCTACCCAGAGAAGTAGCGGTGACCCTGGGGCTATATAACTGAACCATCCAAGCCCCAGAGTAAAAGCAGTACAATCAGAGCTTGCAGCCTGAAAAAAGTCACATCAGGGGACAGGAAGGGTTCCGTTGATCAAAGCTAAAGGCTGAGAAACCAACACTCTCTCCTTTAGCAGTTTGTGTCTGTGCCTATATGTTGGGGTGTAGTTCCTATGCCATCTTTTAATAACTTCAAAGTCTTTGCTCTAATTTCCAGTGCTTTGATTCTCTCAAGCTGACTCTTGTGCAGGGTGAGAGGCAGGAATTTAATTTCATTTTTCTGCAAATGGAAAACTAATTTTTCCAACACCATTTTTGAAAAGGCTATCATTCTCCAACATAAGTGTTTGGCAAATTTGTTGAAAATCAATTGGCTATAAGTGTGTGGACTTGTTTTTATTTCTTCTATTCTATTCCATTGGTTTATGTGTCTGTTTTTGTGCCAACACCATGCTCTTTTATTACTAAAGTTCTGTAGTATAACTTAAAGTCAAAAATTGTAATGCCTCCTGCATGGCTTTTATTGCTAAGGATTGCTTTGGCCATTTTGAGTCTTTTATTTCTTCATATGAAATTTAAGAGCAATTTTTCTAGGTCTGTGAGGAATAACATTGGTATTTTTTTATAGGGATTGCATGGACTGTTTAGATCACTCTTAGTAGAATGGTCATTTTGATAATATTTATTCTGCCCATCCAAGAGAATATGAAATCTTTTCATCTTCTAAGATATTTTTCAATCCCTTTTTTTAGTGTTTAAAAATTTTAATTGTAGGTTTTTACATCCTTGGTTGGTTTATTTCTAGGTATTTTATTGCTTTTGAGGTTATTGTGAATGAAATTACTTTCTGGATTTCTTTTACACTGAATTCATGGTTGGCATATAGAAAATCTATTGAATTTTTTAGATTGATTTTGTATTCTGCTACATTGTTGAATTTGTTAATCAGCTCTACAAATCTTTGGCTGCTTTTTGGGGTCTTCTAAGTATAGGATCCTGTCATCTGTAAACAGAGATAATTTCAGTTCCTTTTCTATTTGAATTATCTTATTTTCCTTTCTTGTCTTCTTATTCTGACAAGAGTCTCAAGTATCAAATTAAAAAGGAGTGCCAATAGTGGACATCCTTGTCTTGTTCCTGATTTTAAAGGGAATTCCCAGTTTTTCTCCATTCACTATGATATTGGTTTTGAGTTTACTGTATATTGCTTTAATGATATTGAGAGAAGTCACATATGTTCCTATTTTCTGTAGTATTTTTATTATGACTGGGTTGTGGATTTTGTCAAATGCCTTTTCAGCATTTATTGAGATTATTGTATGGTTTTTTTCCTTAGTTATATATATAGATTGAATGACATGTATTGATTTGCTAATGCTGAATCATCTTTTCCTCCTTGAGGGATCTTTATTTGCCTTTGGTATTAGATGATTCTGGCCTCATAGAAGGAATTTGTAAGAATTCCATCTCTTTTGATTTCATAGAATAACTTGTAAAATATTGGGTTCAGTTTTTTTGTAAAGTTTTTTGATGGAAGGATTTTCATTGCTTTTTTCTATTTCTTTGCTTGATATTGGTCAGCTTAGGTCTTTTATATCTTCTTGATTTAATTTAGATAGGTTGTATGTGTATAGTAATCTGTCAATTTCTTCTATGTTTTCCAGTTTATTAAAATATGTTTTCTTTTTTGTGTTTTTATTGGTGCATTATCATCTCACATTATAATGTAAATCATGTTGAAAATAACATACATGCAGATGCTCTTCGTATCCCCCTTCCTATTTCCCTCCCTCCAAATATGGAGTACTCAGTTTGATGTTAGTATATATCCATATATATATATATATATATATATATATATATATCCATATATATACACATGTACACACATAGCCTATAGTAGTATTTCTATTAATGAACCTAAGTCTTTCTCCACCCCTATTCTTATATCTCCTCTCTGGCTCTCCTAAGGTTTCTCCTCATCACCTAGAGTCTCTCTTGTATCCCAATTACTCTCTATCCTGCAAATATTAAAGAAAACATGACCCTTCACTCTCTGTGATTGACTGGCTAATCTCAAGTAACATAATGTTCTCCAGGTCCTTCCATTTTCTTGCAAATGATGTAATTTTATTTTTCTTTATTGTTGAGTAGAATTCCATTGTATTTCTCATAATTTTGTAGTTCATTCATCTGTTGATGGACACCTACATTGGTTCCATAGTTTAGTTATTGGGAACTGTGCTGCTTTAAACATGGGTATCCATGTATTACTCTAGTTCTCTGGTTTCAACCCCTTTGGAAAGATATCCAGTAGTGGTATGGCTGGGTCATATGATGGATCCATTCCTTCTTTTCTAAGAACTCTCCACACTTATCTTTATAGTGGCTGGACTAGTTTGCAATCCCACCAACAATATAGAAGAGTGCCTATTTCCCCACAGCCTAGCCAACATTTATTGTTATTTGACTTCTTTATGATTGACATTCTGATTGGGGTTAGTGAAATCTCAGTATAGTTTTGATTTGTATCTCCCTGATTGCTAATGATGTTGGACATTATTTCATGTATCTCTTGGCCTTTTGTATCTCCTCTTTTTTGAAGAAGACATTTTGATGAAGACATTTGAAATGTTCATTCAATTCAGTTGCCCATTTCTTGATTGGGTTATTTGTTTTTCTAATGTAAATTTTATTAAGTTCTTTGGATATCCTAGGTATTAGAACTTTCTCAGAGAGAGAGTTGTTCAAGATCTTCTCCCATTCTGTAGGCTTTTTCTTTTGACTCTTGATGATTTTCTTTGATGAGCAAAACTTTTTAGTTTGATTCCATCCCTCTTCTTAATTTTTGTTTTAGTTTTCTAAACTTTGGGCATCTTTTTCATTTTAGTTTTCTGACCTTTGGGGGTCTTTTTAGTTTTTTGAACTTTGGGGGTCAATATATATAGTATGTCTATATATGTTGGAGTGTTGATCCATGCCATCCTCTAACAGCTTTATAAACTCTGGTCTAACTTCCAGGTCTTTGATCCATCTTGAGTTGATTTCTGTATATGGTGAGAGGTAAGAATTTAGTTCCATTTTCTACAAGTGGATAGCCAGTTTCTCCAGCACCATGTATTGAAAAGGCTATCTTTTCTCCAGCATATGTATTTGGAGCCCTTGCTGAAGATCAATTGACTATAAGTGCACAGGTTAGTTTCTGTATCTTCTATCCTTTTCCATTGGTCTGTGTGCCTGTTTTTGTGCCAATACCATGCTGTTTTAATTACTGTAACTCTGTAATATAATTTGAAAAAACATGGAATGCTTCTCGAATTTGCATGTCATCCTTGTCATCTCTGTGTCATTCCAAATTTTAGTATATGTGCTGCTGAAGTGAGCACAGAGTGTCAAAACACTTTCTAATGATTCTCTGATTTCCTCACTGTGATGATGTCTTCTTTTTCCTTTCTGACTTTATATCTGGGGCTGATTTTTTTTGGTTAGGTTAGCTAAGAACTTAACAATCTTGTTAATCTTTAAAAAAAAACCAGTTTTTAGTTTTGTTGATCTTTTGTATTTTTTTCTGTATTACATTGGTTTCTACTCTGATTTTAATTATCTCTTGACTACCAGCTTGGGGATTAGTCTGTTCCTGTTTTTCGAAGGCCATGCAGTTTGTCATTAGGTTGTTTATTTTGTAACTTTCTTTTTTTCTTATGTCAGCTCTCAGTGCAATAAATTTTCCACTTAACATCACCTTCAAAGTGCCCGTATATTTTGATATATTTTGTCTTTATTTTTGTTTAATTCTATAAATTATTTCTCCTTTTATTTCTTCTATGATCCAGTCCTCATTCAAAAGTGTAGCATTCAGTGTCTATATGTTTATGTATTTCTTTTAGTCTTCCAGTTACTGATGTCTACTTTCATTCCACTATGATCTAAAATGATGAAAGGAATTATACTAATTTTTTTAAATATGCTAGTACTTGCTTTATGGTCCAGAATATGGTATATATTGGAGAGGGTTTTATGAGCATCTGAGAAGAATATATATTCATCTATTGTTGGTTGGAATATTCAGTATGTTTATTAGATCCATTTGGTTTATAGTGTTCTTTAGATTTTAAATGTCTACTGATCTTTAGTTTGGAATATCAATCTAGTGATGTGAGTTTAAATCTCCCAGTATTATTGTATTGGTGTCTGAGTCTTAATGCATAGTTTGTTTTATAAAGGTAGTGTGCCTACATTTGGCAAATAAATGTTTATTCTCATTACATCTTCTTATGGATTGTTCCATTTATAGTAAGAAGTAACCCACTTTGTCTCTTCTGATAAATTTTAGTTTGAAGTCAGCTTTGACAGATGTGTTTCTTCTCCTGCTTGTTTCCAGTCTCCACTTGCATGGTTTTCATTTCTACCCATTCACCTTTAGCCTGTGGATATCTTTTTCTATAAGGTGGGTTTTTTGCAAGCAGAATATGGTTGGATTATATTCTTTAATCAATATTGGCCATCTATACATTTTAATTTGGGAATTTAGACCTTTAACATTTAATGTTATAGTTGGTCATAGTGTCTAAGCTCAGCAGGGCCAGATTTTCCTATATTTTGAGCTGTGGCCTGCCTGGTGGAGTTTTAATAACCCAGGGACACTATCACTTATTTGATGATTGTGATCTCGTGAAGCCACCACATGTCCAGCTATACACACTTGGGTATTTTTCTAAAGGACTGAAATCAGAACATTATAAAAAATAGTTACTTATCCATGTTTATAACAGCACAATTTACAATAGATGAATTGTGGAACCAACCTAGGTGGTCATCAGCAGATGAATGGACTATAAAATTATGGGATATATACACACAATGGAATTCTACTCAGCAATAAAGAACAAAATTATGTCATTTGCAGTAAAATGGATGAACTTTGGAAACATTCTGTGAAGTAAGATTAGCCAGTCACAGAAAGTCAAGAGTCATATGCATTTGTTCATATGCAAAAGCTAAGGAGTGATCAGGATATGAGAGGGACTTCAGAAAATGGAAGAGATTCCAGTGGAGCCAAGGAAGAGCTTTTGAAGGGGGAGGAGGGATTAAGGGAAGAATTAATGAAAGAAACACATATGATCTGATATACATATATGCACACATATATATACAAATATATACATATATATGCATATATATACACGTGTGTGTGTGTGTGTGTGTGTGTGTGTGTGTGTGTGTGTGTGTAAATACTATTGCCAATCTCATTATCTTATATGGGGAAGGGGTGAGTAAAGAAAAAATTGAGGAAAAGCCTACCAAATGCTATTTGCTTGTTACTATCACTGTGAACTGCATTATGATGTGAGACTATAATGTATCAGTGAAAAATTTAAAAGAGTGGCTAAAATTATACATATGTATTTTAGAGATTTAATACATTGTCATGCATAACATTTTAATGTAAATATAATAGTTTTCATAGAAACTATAAACCAAAAACCATTAATTTTTTTAAAGGGGGGTCAAAGATATTTTTATCTAGCAATTCTAGTGCTTGGGGCTAAATCCTCATCTATCTAGAATGTCTTATGAGGTCCAACACTGCAACACATAGGCACAGGTAAAAAAATTTTCAATAAGACCCCAAGGGCACAAGGAACTAAAAGGCTGATCAATACGTGCAATCGCATTAAACTGAAGAGCTTCTGTAGAACAAAGGAAACTCAAGAACCTCAACATAGAGCCAACAGGATGGGACAAGACTTTTGCCAACTATTCCTCCAATAGAGGAATAATAACTAGAATATACAGAGAACTCAAGAAACGCAGCACTGTTTTTGAATTTTTACTCCTGTGCCCTGAAATTCTTGGTTCATCTGTGCATTGAGCTACCCAAATTTTGAGCTTCATCAAGTCCTGATCACTAAGGATATTAATTAGAGTTACCAGCATCTAGCCAGCCCTTGTAATATCACAGAGGAGCAGTTCAGCTTCCGGAGATGCAGAGGCTTGTTGGAAGTGGCAGCAGAGAAAGGCTTTGTGTATGAAGGGCCCACATCAGCATGACATGCTGTGGTGGCAATAGGGATGGGTGGATACATCTGCCAATATATTTTGACCATGTCCTTATTATAGTCAATCTGGACAATGAAGAGTTTTACAGTGTAAGGGCGAAAAGATTGATGTCCTATAATACTTACCTTTTGATTTCATTTTGTTTGTTGTTGTTATCCCCCACCCTTATGGGTTGCATGGTACAAAATATAGGAGCCTATAACCCAAGAAAGCACAGTGACTCTTCCTAGCAGTGCCATCTGACCCTCTATGTCTTCATTTAATGAAAGAAATATAAAAACACTTGTACCATACCTCAGATATATAAATAAAAATTCTCAACCAGTTTTTATTCTCTTCTCTTTTCCTTCTCACTCCCCTTTGTTGCTTTTTCCTTTCCTTATGAAAAAATTTGCAATTGTTTCCTCAGTTAAATATGCCCTTTCTTCTGGGAATCTTGAACCTAATAGGACAAGCTGAATCTGTGAATATAAGAAGCAGTTACCCAATGTAACTGTTTAATTCCAATCCAATTTTTACAATGTAATACCTAAAAGCTAAAAATGAGGGGTACAGGGACATGCAATAACTTTCATGTAGTCTCCACACAAAAATTGGAATAATAAAAAAAATCTAAGTATGGTGATGCACACCTACAATCCTAGTACTACAGAGGAAAAGACAGGAGGAGCACAGGTTTGAGGCAAGCCTCAGGGATTAACTGAAGCCCTCAGTAATTTGGCAAGACCCCGTTTTCAAGATAAAAAATAAAATAGGGCTGGAGGAGTAGCTCTGAGGTAGAATACCCCTGGGTTCAATTCTCAGTGCCCCCTCCCAAAATGAAAATCACTACTGGGAGAGTCTGCTCAGTTTCACCCTTCCCCAGCACTTCAGTTCCTCCTGGTGTACTCTGCAATATGTCCATGCTAGAACCTCCCTGCTCTCCCAGGGAGCTGGGAAGCAAATAGTTATTAGTAAATTTATTTCACTGAGCAGGAACAAAAAGTACACCATCAGCCCAGCCTCGAGTCTATTCTCTATTTATTCACAGCATGCACCAAAGGATAAGAAATTTCCTTGCAAGGATTCCTTTGCAAGAATTAAGTTCATTTAAAACAAAATGTAAAAATTCATAAAATGAAAATGGGCCTAAGCCTCTTTGGAAAAGTGTTACCATTTTAAAATGGAGTTTATATATTTACCACCTGACCTCATCGTCCCTTTATATACCAATCTTGAACTTTTCTTTCCAAAATATGTTTATTACCAGCTCATACCTTGGAAGTTTTTATAAGGCTTGGTTCTCTATTTAATTTTAATATCTAAATTTATTAAGTTGTTTCAATTAAATATATCCAGTAAGGATTAGGAAAGCTTCCTAAAATGGAGTAAAGAGAAAAAAATACTTTAAAATTCTGATCTTCAGAGGTAGGAACAATTTGATCTCCTGGAATCATAATCAGACAAATAGGATTCTTCTGTTAATAATGTTAGAGAAAGCCCCTTAATTAATTCTCTTTGTTCTCTGCTGTTATCATGGAAGAGAGATGAAATGAGAGAAATGAGATATTCCCCACTGATTTTTCTCTAATCATTGAACTTTTCAAAGTAGAGAACGCAGGAGGATTTTTATTTTTCCCTTTTCTTTGACCTCTGGCATAATTCCTTCTGAACAATATCCTCCTCAGGAGTCATCTTACCAAAGAGCAAGCTGCTTTCTTCTAAACCTACGGGCTATCTTATTTTTATTTTTTTTAAAGTTCTGCCAACATTTTCATGGTCTAAAAATACCTCATGTTCTGTTCTAAGTCCATTGTCTGCAAAATGACAGCAAAGCAAAAGGAATTTTACTAACCAGGCTATTCCTACTATTTCTGGCTATTCTACATGGTGGTGGGGGGGAGTCTATGACTTCAGGCAGATAAAATATAGACTCTGTTTCTGTGGCTTCCTTTCTCTCCCTTGTAGTAGTTTCAATATTTTCTATACTGCGGATTTTGGTGGAGAATTTTAAAACATATTTGTTTTAAACCTTTGTTGTGTTCCCAGATGTTCTAATTTAGGTGAGGAAAAATTGAAATCAGATTTTTTTTTGTAAGCACTCATGTAATACTGGCACAGTGTAGGGCAACTGTGATCCCAGTGATTCAGTAGGCTGAGGCAAAAGGACCTCAAATTCAAAGCCATCCTGGCAAGTTAGCAAGCCCCAGTCTCAAAATAAAAAACAAAATTTTTAAACAAAATTTTTTATTGAACATAAATGGTATACATTTAAACTATACTTGGTACCCTCTCCCCCTTACCCCCATTTTCCCTTCCCCCCTCCCACCAATGGTTGTCCAGGTTAACCATGTCATATTCACAATTTTACACATATTCAGATGTAGACCCTCATTAATCAAGATCAGCCTTCCTCCTCTCCTATCTTTCCATTCAAACTTTGCTGATATTTCCCCTCCATTATCTGGAGTCCCACTGGTATACTCTATGTCCTCTAGTTTGGGCATATTAGAGGAAACATATGTACTTTCTCCTTCTGTGCTTGGCTGATCTTACTTAACATAATGTTCTCCAGTGCTTTCCATCTTCTTGCAAATGATATAATTTTGTTCTTCTTTATGGCTAAATAGAATTCCATTGTGTGTATTTCCCAAAGTTTTGCTATCCATTAATCTGTTGATGGTGATCTGGGTTGGTTTCATATTTTGGCTATTACAAATTGTGCTGCTATGAACATAGGTATGCATATGTTGCTGTATTTCTCTGAATTCAACCCCTTTGGAAAGATGCCCAGGAGTGGTATAGCTGGATCATATGGTGGATCTATTCTCACCTTTCTCAGGAATCTCCACACAGATCTCCATAGTGGTTGAACTAGTTTGCATTCCCACCAACAGTGTAAAAGAGTTCCTCTTTCCCCACATCCTCGCCAGCATTTGTTGTTATTTGATTTCTTTATGCTTGCCACTCTGACTGGGGTTAGATGGAATCTCAGTGTAGTTTTGATTTGCATCTCCCATAAAAAATAAATTTTAAAAAAGGCTGGGGATGTAGCTCCAGTGGTAGAGTACCCCAGTATCAGACCAGAGCAAAAAGAGAAAAGAAAACCCTCCAGTGATTTTGTACTGGGGATTGAACACCATGGACATTCTTCCCCTGAGCTACAGCCCTAGCAATTTTTATTTCTTTATTTTGAAATGGGGTCTTGCCAAATTACTAAGGGTCTCACAAAATTGCCAAGGCTGGCCTTGAATATGGAATCTTCTCGACTCAGCCTCTCAAATACTGAGATCACAGGTATGTACTACTACATCCAGCTTCTGGTGATTCTAATGTACAAAGTTGAAAATTCCTAGAAGGCAAAATTATGGGATAAAGACTAAGCAATGGGGCCACAGCTCCAGACATACCCACCTACTATTTATTGTAACTTCAGACTGGGCTACTCTGCTTCTTGGCATTTTATATTTTGGAAGTCTGCTTTCTGCTTTTTTAAAGGAAAGAATTATGATTGCTTTTTTTCTAAAGAAAAGTTTGGAAAACACTGATAAGATGCAGAGAACTAACAGATCAAAAAGAAAAGTATTTCAGTCATTTTAATCATTTTATTTTTTTTTCAGTACTAGAGATTGAGTTCAGGTGTATTCTACCTCCAAGGTACACCCCAGCCCCATTTTTTATTCTTCATTTTGAAAAAGTGTCCTACTAAGTTACAGAAGACCTCACTAAGTGGCTGAGGCTGGCTGTGAGCCTGCAATCCTCCTGTTTCAGCCTCCCAAGTACTTGTACTACAAGTGTGTGCCACCATACCCGGTTCATAAGCATTTTATTCTTAATGCATCAGGAAGATTAAGTATAAGAATGGAAAATTGAGTGATGGTTCTGTTTTATTCTGGGAGACCTTGGGTACAGTTGATGCTTCTATACTTGGATACAAAAGAGTAATTCTTTGAAGTCTTTAGAAAATGAATCTAGATAGTGCTCAGGAATGGTGAAGACTCTGACCCATCTGAAAATGCTGGATATCTACAGTTGCCAATGAAGACAAAGGGTGGGAGTCTTTGTAGAAAATGAACAGTATTAGGGCTCCTCAAGTTAATGGTTGCCACTAAATGCAGGGCTCCATCAAAAAAGAAAATAAAAGAGTATGACACAGCTCTATATACGTTCCACATATGTTAGTTTCCTTTTAAATGATGGGGTATTTGAAAAATATATGGATAGATGCTATAGAATTACAAGCGTGAAAATGACTCTCACCCCCAGCTTTTTCTTCTAGGGCTAATGAATAATTTGGGAGGAATCCACAGTCCTGAAGCCCTCGTGGTCTTCTGCTTACAAAGGGTAACCTTTCAAACTAGTTTTCTTTAAAGATTATGTCATAATAACTATAAAGATAGAACATTAATTTTTATTTAGAACATTGACTGAATAATAAGAATACACATTCATCTCATGTGCAAATGGAACATTCACCAGACTAGACTCTTTGTTTGATTGTGTATGTTTTCTCTGACTACACAAAAATGAAGCTGGAAGTCAATAACAGAAAACATAATATCACTTTAATAATAGATAATGCTGGGCCTGCTGAAACACACCTGTAATTACAGAACTTAGAGGACAAAGACAAGAGGATCTCAGGTCCAAGGCCAGCCTTCAATAACTTGGCAAGATCCTGTTTTATAATAAAAGGGGCCAGAGGTGTCGCCCAGAATTAGAACGCCCCTGGGTTCAATCCTCAGTGCCAAAAAAATAATAAATAATGGACAGGATATCTAGATAAAACACTAAATAAATATAGTCATTAGACAATATAAACCAACTAGATTTAACATAATTTCAGTAACATGGAAATTAAATATCACACTCTTAAGAATTGAATAGGTTCAAGAAGAAATCACAAAAGAATTTATAAAATACTTTGAGATGAATGAAAATGAAAATATTGCATGCCAATACAGGATGCAGCAAAATGAGCTCTCAGAGGGAAATTTATAGCTATAAATTTCTAAAGTTAAAAATATTTAAAATCAATAATTTAAAACCTCTAAACAAAGAACGTCCAGAATCAGGTAGCTTTATTGTTGAAACATTTGAAAAATTATTACCAATCTTTCTGAAAACAAAAGTAAAATCATATCTTTACTTTATAAATCCAGGATTACCTCTTGCCAAATCCAGAAAAGAGACATAATAATATCATATGAACACCAATATGGAATAAAGCCTAACACATCTAGATATGGGATAAAGTCCTACCACACTAAGTCCTAATGCACTGAATCTAATAGCACATTAAAGGCATATACACCATGACCAAGTCATACTTATCTGGCAGTTCAACATTAGAAAATCCAACATTATATACCACATCAATAGAACAATGGTAACAAAAAAAACATGATTACCTCAATTGATACAGAAAAGGTACATGACATAACAAAGCACTCTTGCATTGTAAAACTACTTTTATTCCCTTCCCACCTGGGAATAGAAGAAACTTCCTTAACATGATAGAGGACATTGTCAAAACTACATAGCTAACATGATACTAATTATTCCTGAAAGACTTAAAGCTTTCCCCCTAAGATCAGAAAGAGGATTAAGATTCATCACTATTATTCAGCATTTTACTATATGTTCTACCAAGTCAATTTGACAAATAAAAAAAAGCAACCAAATTGTAAACAAAGAAAGAAAACTATTTCTATTCACTGTTGGTCTTGCATATAGAAAATCTCAAAGAATCTATGAGGGAGTTATTATAGCTAATAAAATAATTCAGCAGTTGCAAGTATAAAATCAAATATACAAAAATTAGCTGTGTACCTATACACTAGAAGTGAACAATTTTCATAGTAATTTAAAAGAAAATGCTACTTATAATAGTATCTAAAAGACTAATACCTAGGTATTAACATATCAATAAAATCAAAAGAAATATACAAATTCAATGCAAATTGTATCAAATTTCAATAGTCTTTTTTGCAGAAACATAGAAGTTGATCTTAAATTCGCATAAGGATCTTTGAATAGCAATACAGTATTGAGAAATGTATGAGTCCATCTAGGCTACTATAACAAAATAACAGAATAGGTGGCTTATAAACAATAAAGATTTATTTCTTACATTTCTGAGGCTTGAAAGTCCAAAAATAAGGTATCAGCAGATTGGGTGTGGTGAAGACCTCATCCTTATAGAGGAAGATCGTCTCAATATAACCTCAGATGGCAGCAGAAGCAAGGGGGCTCTCTCTTGGACTTTCTTTATATATTATTTATACCTTTTGTGATGGTTCTGCCTAATGACCTAATCACTGCACAACACTACTCTTCCCAATGTCATCACCTTTGGGGTTCAAATTTTAATGTATAACGTGGGGTGTTAAAAAGGAACAAAGTTGAGAGACTCAATATTCTTGATTCTAAAACTTCCTACAAAGCTACAATAATCATTACTGTGTGGTACTGACATGAGCAGAAAAACATAGACTAACAGTGAGTCTCACAAAGTAGCTGAGGCTGGCTTCGAACTTGTGCAATCCTTCTGTCACAGCCTCCCAAATACGGGGATTAAAAGCATGCGCCACCACAAATAGCTGGCCAGTGGGTTTTTGACAAGAGTGCCAAGTTCATTCAGGGAAAAGCAGTCTCTCAAAAAGATGGTGTTGACTTCAGGAAGATGGCGACTGAGAAAAGCAGCGTTTATGAGCCCTGCTAAAACTCAATCTCTATTGCCACAAAAATCAGTGCTTTTCATAGCCAGAAAACACCATCAGCAGAGAAATAAAAAAATGTAAACGCAAGGGACAGAGAAAAAAAAGACTAGAAGAACAACCAGAGACCAGAAATCAAGCCCGCAATGCAGCAGCAGGGCCACGCCATCACCATCTTCCCTCGCAGCACCAGGATACAGAGAGGAAAGGTAAACAAGGAGCTGAAGTGAGCAGCTGCAGATCATTCGGGTGTAATTCAGCAGTTCTTTCAGCGCAAAGAACATCTAAAACTCCCAGTGGTCAAGCTCATCATGCCTTCCAGGGACTCAGAACAGAGCACAAAACCAGAAAAGAAATACACCAGTCTCACAGCTGAGGACGTGGCAGCAGTGCCATATTGGCAGCAGTGATAGCGAGTTCACCGCGCCCTCGACAGCTCCTGATCAACACGCACAATAACCGTGAGTGAAATTGTGGCCCCTAAAGGAGAAATCCCTGTACTGTACGCCCAGGGACTTTGATAATCTCCCTGGGTCTGAGATTTTGCAGTCCAACGAAGGAGTAGCAGCGGCAGAGATACCACACCCTAGTCACAGCTTCCCGTGGGAAAACGCCTAGCCCAGCACCCCCACAGTCTAGCGCAGACTCGATTAACTCCCTGGGTCTGAGACTTTGTGATACAACCCAGTAAAGGAGTAGTGGTGACTGAGATTACCACAGACTCGAGATACAGAGCACCCTAAGTGAAGTCGTAGTGACCCAGGGGAGGCACAAAATTCTGAAATCATAGGAAAGAGGAAAAACAATAGAGCAATGAATGCCCACAACCCCATATTATCAGAACCTGATAACAAATAAATTCAGAGATCTTTAGAAGATCAAATCAGAGAAATAATACAGGACCTTCAAAAAGAATTTAGAGAGAGCCTAAAAGACATAAAGGATGCAATCACTTAGGTAAAGACCTCAATTCAAAGTATAAACAATTGATTAGACCACATGAAGAATAGAATCTCGCTCCTAGAAGATGATCACTCCAAAAATGAACACATAATTTATAACTTAGAAAAAAAATCAGACAGCAGGAATCTGACATTGAAGAAATATGGGCCCATTTTAAGAGAGCTAACCTAAGAATAATCGGATTAGAGGAGGGAAAAGAAGGTGAAACCAAAGGGATCAATAATCTCTTCAAAGAAGTAGTAGCAGAAAATTTTCCAAGCATAGAGCAAGAGGTTGATAACAGGCCCAGGAAACTTATAGAACTCCCTTTAGACAGGATCAGAGAAGAGGTTCCCCATGCCACATAATTGTCAAAATGACCAATGTGGAAGCCAAGCAGAGAATCTTAAAGGCAACAAAAACAAAAGGCCAAGTGTCATTCAGAGGCAAACCAATTAGAATCACTCCAGACTTCCCGAAACAAGTCATGAGAGCCAGAAGGGCTTGGAGTAACATATTCCAAACTCTGAAAGAAAACAACTTTCAGCCAAAAATTTCCTACCCAGGAAAACTTTCTATCTAGTTAGATGGGGAAATGAGAAGCTTCCATGACAAACAGAAACTGAAGGAATTTATGTCCTCAAAACCAGCACTAGAGAAAATACTCAAAGAGATTAACTACAAAGAAGAAATAGGTAACAAACACCAGAACCAGAGAAACAAGATTTTCCATCCAGCAGACAACTAAGATTGGTTATCTTTGGAGATTCATCATTTATTTTAGTCTTTTACCTATTTCTAAATTGTATTGTTTGCTTTTATTGTTGCTAATTTTTAGGATTTCTATTTGGAATATTAATATACCTTCAGATATAGAATTTGGAAATATTTTATCTCATTCTATCAGTAATTTTTAACTCTGTTTACATTGTCTTTGAATGTACAATATTTTTTATTTTTTAGGAAGTTTGTTTGTTTATTCTGTTTTTGCCTGTGCTTTGAAATCATATCCAAGAAATCACTGCCAATTTCAGTGTTGTGAAGTTTTTGACCCATATTTTCTTCTAAAAGTTTATAGTCTTAAGATTTATATTGAGGTTTTTTATCTATTTTGAGTTAATATTTGTATATGGTGTTAGGTAAGGGTCCAACTTTATTCTTTTTCATGTAATTATTATTTTTCAACAATATTTAGTGAAAAGATTATTATTTCCTTCACCAAATGATCTTGGAAACCTTGTCAAAAATAACTTGATCATATATGGAAGAATTTTTTTCTAGGCGTTTTATTTTACTCCACTGGTTTATATATCTGCCTTTATAGCAGTACTACACTGTTTCAATTATTGTAGCTTTATAAGGTTTGAAATCAGAATGTGCACATCTTCTAGCTTTGTTCTTTTTCAAGATTGTTTGGGGTATTTAAAGTTCATATTTCATGTTAGGTTAGATTTTTTCTGAAAAATAAATAAGTAAATGTAAGATAGTTTCACCTTAAAAAAAGATGGTGCTGGGACAGTTAGATTTTCAATGCAAAAGAATATCTCATACCATATATGATAATTAACTCAAAATGGATCAATGACTCAAATACGAAATCAAAACTCATTAGATTCTTAGAGGAAAGTAGATATACCTTAATAACATTTGATATGGCCACAAACTTATTAAATTTTTATTTAATATCAAAAGCATAAACAACAAAAGAAAAATAGGTATATTTGGTTTCATCAAAATTAAAACATTTGTGCATCAAAGTATATTAATATTAAACTGAAAAAACAAGCTATAGAGTGAGAGAATATTTGAAAATTGCATATCTGATTACAGAGTAATATCTAGAACATATAAAGAATTGTCTTTTAATAAAAAGACAAATAGCCCAATAAAAAGTGGGCAAAGGTCTTGAATAGACTTTTCTTCAAATAATTTTATACAGAGGCAAATATGTACATGAAAAGGATGCTCAGTATTATCACTAAAGAAATGTAAATCAAAACTACAGTGATAGGTCACTTCACAGGCACTAGAATACCTTTAATTAAAAAAACGTTTAATGAAAATAAGTGTCAATGAGGATACAGAGGAAGGATTAGAAGCCCACACACTTCTTGTGAGAACGCAAAGTTGTGCATCTGCCATGAAATATCATTTGGTTGTTCCTCAAAATTCTAAACATAAATGCGCCATGAGACCTAGAAATTTACTCCTAGGTTTATATCCAGAAGAATCATAAACAGGGGCTCAGGCAGACCTTGGGTGTCAGTGTTCACTGTGGTATTATTCACATAGTCAAAAAGGAGAAACAGTACAGTATCCTTCAACAGATGGATGTGTGGGGGGGTACTGGGGATGGAACCAGGGGCATTACCTCTGAGCTACACCCCCAGCCCTATTTTTTATTCTTTATTTGGAAAGAGGGTCTCAATGAGTTGCTGAGAGCCTCAGTAAGTAACTGAGGCTGGCTTCAAAACTATGCAATCCTCCTGTCTCAGCCTCCCAAGTACTGGAATTACAAGCATGTACCACCATGCCTGGCCCAACAGATGGATTTTTAAAAATTTATTATACACATACAATAAAATATCATTAAGGTATAAAAAGAAATATCTTGATATATACTAATAATATGGAAAAAGCCTAAAATATACACTAAGTGAAATAAATCGGACACAAAAGGACAAATAGTATATTGCCACTGACATTAATCTACATGAATCATCTAGATAGGTTAATAAATTGAGAAATAAAATAGATTAGAAGTTACCAGAGATGGAATGAAGAAATAATGGCAAGTTATTATTTATTGGGTACAAAGTTTCTGTTTGGGGTGATGAAATATTAAGACAGTTTTGGATGTAGGCAGTAGTTATGGCTGTACCACTTTCTGAGTTTGATCAATACCATGAAATTATACACTTAAATATGGTTAAAATGACAACTTTTATGTTTTATATATGTATTACTAAAATAAAAGGTGATACTTTTAAAATAGAGAAACTTAGCCAGGCATGGTGGTGCACGCTTGTAATCCCAGCATTTGGGAGGCTGAGACCGGAGGATCACGGTTCAAGGACAGCCTCAGCTACTTCATGAGGCCCTCTGCAACTCAGTGAGACTCAGTTTCAAAATAAAGAATAAAAAATAGGGCAGGAGGTGTAGACTGGAAGTCAAATGCCCCTGGGTTCATCCCCAGACCCGCAAAATAAAATAAAATAAAATAAAATAAAATAATAAAATAATAAAGAAACTGGTCTTCTTTTGTAATCTTTGGTTGTTTGTATAGAAAAGCAACACAATGAAATAAGTGGTAAGTATATATATTCATATGTCATCTGTTAAGGGCAATACTTTAGGAGGTAACACCCTTTTAGCCACCCTGGTCTTCTTGAAAAATGATCACGTCTCACTGCTCACCCCTGCTTTTCATGGGAATAAAATGTGTAATGCATGGCTGGCAGCTTCTGACACTCTGGCTGCCTTCCTCAAATGACAAGTGTTATTTCAAGATAGGCTCTGCTGCAGGGCCCACAGCAGATACAGTTCCAGATGAATGCTGCTCTCTGTGAATTACTCGGCTGAATTTTCAAGTAGTAATGTGAAAGCTCACAAGAAATGTAAAGTTCTTAAAAATAATTTCACAACTTGTTGGTCTTAATTGGTCTATCTTTTCTTTACCTCCGCCCCCCCTGGATGGTCCCAGCCCTCAGCCTCAGATGACCTTACTTCTTCTGTCTACACTCACCTCCCAGGTGACCTCATTCAGTCCCATGCCTTGAAAGAGCATCTATATGCTGATGACTCCAGCCTACATCTACCTACAGCCCAAACCTCTGTCCTGAATCCAGACTCATACAACTTTTTCATATTTTCCTTGACTTATTATTACCTAGTACTTACCTGGTGCCGTGTAAGATCGCATGCACTTTGCATTTATTAACTCATTTCACCCAATGCAAGTGAACATATCCATTTTACAGATGAGGAAACTGAGAAGAGATTGAGTAAGTGAGCATCCAATGCTTAGACCACCAGGATGTGACAAGTCAGATTTGAAACAGGCAGCTGGGCTCTGGCATCCATGTTCTTAAGCAGTACACTGTGTTGTTCTCTGCATACATGGATTATAGACATTACAAACTTGACATACCCAAAACTCACCACTGGGTTTATCATTAAAAGGGTCTCTATTTCCCAAGCTTCCCCAAATCAGTAAATGATATCCTCAGGCTTTCAGTTATGTATTCCAAAATATTAGTTGATCCTTGCATCTTTTCCTATGCTTAGAGTCCATATCCATCCCATTGGCAAGTCCTTCTCACTACCTCTGCTGCTCCTTGGACCAAGCCATGGTCCCCTCTCTTCTGACCTCCTACCTGGCCTACAAGCTGTCACTCTTGCCTCCTCAACCTGCTTTCCACACCACAGTCAGAGTGATCCTCTTAAATACAGCCGAGGCATGTTACTCCTCTGCTCAGGGCTCTCCATATCTAAGTATAAAATCCAAAGCCCAAGCTGGGCATGGTGGTGCATGCTTGTAATCCCAGCTCTTGGGAGGCTGAGACAAGAGGATCGCACAGGTTCAAAGCCAGCCTCAGCTACTTAGTGAGGCTCTCAGCAACTTAGTGAGACCCTGTTTCCAAATAAAGTATAAAATAGGTCTGGAAGTATAATCTGGAGGTAGAAAAAGCCCCTGGGTTCCACTCCCAGTACCACAAAAAAAAAAAATAAAAATCTAAAGCCCAACACCACTTTGTCCCTGCTGCCTTACACATGGGAAGAGAAATCTAGTCTCATTCTTTCCCTTGCTTATGCCATGCTTGTGTTACCTCCTTGCTGTTTCAGGAGTACACAAAGACTCTTCCTGCCCTTTCCCCTGCCTGCCTAACTCTTCCTGGCTCTTCTGATAAAATTGGGCTTTCTTACCTACTTCAAGTCTTCACTCAATAATGCTTTTTATCAGAGAGGACATATATAAACTAATTTTTCCTTGCCTCAATCTCTATCCTACTTATTCTACATTTTCAATTTTTTATATTTCTTCCTCTCCTTTCAAATTATTTATTTTTGTGTGTGTGTGTGTATGTGCACACGTGTGCGCGTGTGTGCATGCGTGTGTGTGTGTGTGTGTGTGTGTGTGTGTGTGTGTATGCAGTAGTGCTGGAGATTGAACCTATGGGCATTTTACTGCTAAGCTGCACTCTCTGCCCTATTTTATTTTTATTATTAGCAAACAGGGTCCTGGTAAGTTGCTGAGGCAGACTTTAAACCTGTAATATTTTTGTTTCAATCTCCTGAGTATTCAGATTACAGGCATATACTACCATGCTACCATGCCTGGATTTTATTATTTCTTAATGATCCAAACTCTTGCACCTGGAATGTAAGTTTCTTGAAGGCAGAGACTTTGAACAAACCTAAGACAGCAAAAGTTTCCATCTGTTTCTTTATAGAGTCCTAGATCTTTTTAGAAAGGAAATCAAGATTGCAGAAACTAGAATATCATCAGAGGAGGTAGGGAGTTGGCTTCTATACATTCTTTCATCCATCTAACCATATAATGATTTACGGATGGCACTTATATAGGTTTCATTCTGTAAAATTTTCTCTTTTTGGAAATTTCTGTAGGGGAACAAAGTCTTCCAGATGTGCATAATACCTAAAGTAGGCATCATTTTCTGAATACTTATAATATAGGTACCAAATAAGGTTTTCATATGACCCTAAAAAGTAGTAATATTATCTCTATTCTATAAGCAAATTCATGCTGTCAAAAATAAAAGTAAGCCAGGTGTAGTGGCACACACCTGTAATCCTAGTACTTTGGAACTGAAACATGAGGATCACAGATTCATGGCCAGCCTCGGCAACTTAGCAAGGCCCTCTGCAACTTAGTGAGACCCTGTTTTCAAAATAAAAATAAAATAGGTCTAGGAGTTTAGCTTAGAGTTCAATATTCCTTGGTTCAACCAATAGTACCAAAAAATAAAAATAAAAGTAAATTACTGAAGGTCACAGAGCATGAGGCAGGAATATTCATCAATCTTGTTGCCTTAGTTTGATTTTCTCAAAAGTAGATGCTAAGTCTGAAATTTGTGTACAAGTAGTTTTGGGAGGGCTGGTCCCAAAAAAGCATCATGAAGAATGAAGAAAAGAGGGTAGGAAAAAAAGGAAAGCCATGGGAGGGGTTATTAATTAGAGGACATCTAGGGCACAACCCCCTGGGAAACCACTGGGTAAGTGGACAGCATATACCTGAGTACTGCAAATGAGATAGGGAGGGGGAACTTTTTCAACAGAGGTCCCTCATGGGTTAGAGACTTTCTTTTGCCCTACTTGCAGACTTTGAAACTCAGAGGGCTAGAAAAGACTCCGAAGCAGATGGACACAGAAGTATTTCAGCCTGAGAGGCAAGTGACCAGAGGTAACCTCCAGTGTAGGCTGAGGAAATCTCACCAGGGCAGGGAGAGCATCTGTCACATGTGTGCAGGTGTGCGGCAGAGCAAAGCCCAGTGCTGCCCACATGTTGTTATACCACCAGTCTGTTTCCACTCTGAACTACAAATCCATGCAGGATTCTTAGACCTACCTGTTTCCCAAATCTTGCAATCCAGTTTGTCTTCTCTGGTGGGTTTTTTTTTTTAATTTAGTTTGATTCGCTCATTACTTCAGCAAATATTTGTGAAGCCTCTTATTTATGCTTGGGGATTCTGTTCACATGGTGGTAAAAGAGACCTAAGCAGGCCAAGAATTTTGATAGAGTTTGGGAAGACTGTGTGATTTAAATGGATAACAGGGAAAACAACTTTAAACATTTGCCAAACCCACTGAATTACACATTCAAATTGATGGATTTAGCCAGATGGGATATGCCTATAATCTCAGTAATTGGGAGGCTGATACAGAAGCGTCATAGGTTCCATGACAGTCTCAGCAAGTCAGGGATACTTTGTTTAAAAAACAAAAGAATAGAAAGGGCTGACAGTGTACCTCAGAGGTAGAATGCCTCTGGGTTCTAGCCCCAGTACCAGAGGGGAAGAAAAATGATGAGTTTTATTGTGTGCAAAAAAAGTGATCAACTAATTTTAAAACTTAAGAAAATGCAAATAATAAATTAGAGCTTCAATGCACTGCTTTAATGCAATACTTTACATTCTGCAAACATAGAACACTATTGCTATTACTACACAATTTTGAGGCTAAAAGCTGGACCCTACTCTAGAAAAAAGCTCCAAAGTTTAGGTGCATCCAAATGACGAAGAGGTATTATTTTAAAAGATGGCTGAGTCTCACCCCCTGAATTTCTGATTCAGTAGGTCAAGGGTGAGGACTGAGAAATTTTATTTTTTATACATTCCCCAATGGCATTCCTAGCACCACACTTTGAGCAACACTGTTAGAAAGAACATATTACTGAGGAATTTATCCTCATAGTGGTATGAGATAGGCTGGTCGACACAACATTTGTACATAAATAGTGTTAGTCCAGAGGAAGTAAAGGCCAGCAGTCATCACCCCACTCATCCCAGGCAGCCACAGATTCAGATGTTTACTTGGTTCTGTGAGCATGACTGGGCAAAATGCAATGCATAATTTTGTTTAAAACCTTATAATGAACAGGTCTGAAGAATAAAGTTGCTGTTCTCCTGATGGCAACTCCACATGCTTTAATCTCTCTGAGGAATCTTAACCGCTGAAACCTCCCCTGCAACCACAGGGCCAAAAAAGCTCCAAACACTTGGCACAGTCAGCAAGATGAGGTAAGTCACCCAGCGCCCCTCTGGAGGAGCAGCCCCAGAAGGGACAACAAAAGGTTGAGGACATGTGGCCCCAGCTTCCTCGTGTTTTCTGGCAGAAAAATATCTGGTGGCATAGACCCCACCAGAGGATTGAGATGATGTACATCCCAACCAGAGAATACTTAGAAGGCTTTAGAAATACCATGTTGGCCCCACTGTGCCACAAGGAGCTGGCTTGGAGCACCCACCAGGGTTCTGGAGTGGGGTGCCAGCTGTGGGAGCTTTGGGTGGCATGTGGCAAGTCAGGTGGTCAGTGGACAGCACACACTGTGGATTGCTATGGTGGTGGTGGCAGGCAGCCGGCTAGACTAGAGACTAGGCTGAAGTATGATGTTGAAGGGGAAACCAACTGGTCTGAAGCTGCATGTGGTTTACTGCCCCCACACACACCAGGTACAGCTCGTCCTGCCACTAGTTGATACAGGAGCAGATAGCACCTTCCTTTTTAGCAATCTGGACAAATTTACCAGACCTAGGACTGCCATAGAGGGCTATGGAGACCATCTCATTATAATTTGATGTGCCCCAGTGACATTGGGGATTGGATGTTTGCCTCCTAAGCAATATGATGTCTATATATACCCCATAGCTGAGTATATCCTGAGGGTGGGTGTGTTATAGGAATTAGCTGTGCAGACAACTATCAGAGAACTCTGGCTAATGGTGCATGTGGTAAAGAGCATCACTAGAGGATAGCTCCATCATGCTCCTTTACAACTCCCCCAAGCCATGAGGATTCTGAATGTACAGCAGTACAGTACAAGTTTCCTGGGAAAGGAGAGACCTGAGGAAATTGGACAAATGATACTCTGATACTCAAGCTAGAAGCAAATGCAGTCTGCTCAACTCATAGCCCATTTGGCTCTCCCATTTGGCTAGTAAAATAAAAAAAAAGAAAAAAATCTGATTGTTCCAGACACATGCATAAGAGTAGGCTACTAGGAACTAAATAGAGTGACAACGACCTTGCACACAGTGCTACCCAACATTTGAGAATTGATAGATTGCCTGTCACATGAACTGGGACAGTTCCATTACCTTGTAGACATGGTGATTGCCTTTTACTCTACTGACGTTACTCCAAAAGCCAAGAACAGTTTGCTTTTACCTGGGAAGTGTGACGATAGACTTTTTGGTATTGCCCCAGGGATACCGTCATAGTTCCACCCTATGTCATGGTCTGGTGGCACAGGATTTAGCCTCTTGGTAGAACCCTTGGTAAGCTGTATAGTTGTTCCATTATATTAATGATATTATGCTAACCTGTCATTCTCCTGCACAGTTAAAAGCAGCTGCATGCAGCCTCCGGGCTACTACCTGTAAAGGATTCACAAACTAAGAGGGCAGCATGTACTGTTAACTGTTCAGAACTGCTAGATGTTTTTCATTGAAAGAGTAGAGTGCCTTTTCCCCTTCCCATAGTTGTGACAGAAACCCAGTTGGGCTCTTCCTAGCACCTTGTTTCTGACATAACCCCATCCAAAATCTGTGTGATCCTCATGCACTGTTAGAAGAAAGGAAGGGCAGGGTTTACTACCCATAGAATTTGTGTCTGTGCCATCGCCCTCTTGGTGGAAATAAATGCACTTTCTACTTCAGGGGTCTAACTCTAAATTGCCCCCTTATGGACAAGATAGTGTAAGGGACACATAACCATAATTAAGTGGGGTGTAATCTGCTAAAACCCCCAAAGACCTAAATACATCTTACCTATTGTTGCTTCGGGTATCACCTTTGTCTTACCAACCAGATAACTAAGAATTTGACAGAATATCCAAGTCCTTGGAACTTGCCTTTGTTGACAACTCACCCCCATTCCTGGAGACTGGAAATACAAGACTGGGTGATTTATCACTTTCCATTGTGGAGCAAGAATATGTGGGAGGATCTGTATAAATGGGGCCTCTGTGAAGGGGCTGCGTCACTGGGAGAGATAGTGGTCACAAGTGCTTGTGACATTGTGGCTTTTAAATGAGTAATCTCGCCAGAGTGGGTGGGCCTTCCTTAGATAAGGTAATAACAAAAATGCCCCAAACTTGTAAAAGAAATTAAAAAATAAAAATATTTGAGAAATCTCCTGTTGCAAAGAGAGGTAAGAGAAGGAGTCCTCTTACTCCCTGTACCTAAACCCTTGGCCCCAGTTCAGCAAAATATCTGGGAGTGGTCCTGACATACACAGGCTATTCAGGCCTTACAGAAGGATCTGCTTACAACCTGGTGGAACTTACTGGGCTCCTCTTGGAGATGGGTATTGACTATCTCACCTAGGTGGCTGGAGGACTAATAGTCACTTGTTGCACCTTCTATTGCTACTGTGGTCTTTGGACCCAGGGCAGTGCTCTCTGGGTTAAGTCGTGCACTGCCATCCTATATGGGGTTGAATTGGAGCCCAGAGGAAGAACAGGCTGGCACCACCCATCCAAGGCAGTTGCAGATGCACACTAGGTTGTGTGAGCACGACTGGGCAAAACACAACAACATACCTGCACAATCCACACTAGTGTGGATGTGCACATTTTACCTAGAAACCTATTGAAGGAACAGGTCTGTAGCATAAAGTTGCTGTTGTTTTCCTTCCAATGGCATCTCTGTGTGCTTTTTTCTCACTGAGTATCTCACAGCTGAAACCTTCCCCACAACCACAGCTGGCCCCTGACAGGGCCCTTGACAAATGGTAAGTACATTGTAAACTTACTCACAGTCTAAACTTGCACAGTGGCCTCTAGAAAGCTTGTCTGTCTCTTAAAATTTGTGAGGCTGATGTGGCTTTTGTTTTGTGAAATTTTACTGAGATGCACACTTACAATTTACAAACATTTCAGGATATGTCATAATTGGATAAAAAGTCTACTTTAAAAAAATAAAAAATGTATAATTCATCTTTATCCAGCAGTCTCCTTGGAGCAGAGCTTCTGGAGATATACACAGCTCACCTTCTCATAGCCATAATCTGGCCACATAACTTAGAAGAAAGAAGATTTCTTTCTTTCTTTCTTTCTTTATTTATTTTTGTGGTGCTGGGGATGAAATCCAGGGGCCTTCTACCTCTAGACTATACTCCCAGACCTATATTATACTTTATTTGGAAACAGGGTCTCACTAAGTTGCTGAGCCTCACTAAGTAGCTGAGGCTGGCTTTGAATCTGTAGGATCCTCCTGTCTCAGCCTCCCAAGCCCTGGGATTAAAGCGTGTACCACCATACCCGGCAGAAGATTTATTTTTTATGATTTTGGGTTGAATCCATGTGAGGCTGGGAACAGCAGATCTCAGAGCATGGAGGTGGGAGGAAAAGAGACGGCTCCTATCATGGGCCTGTGCTTCTCATATTATAAAGGCTGGAGGCAAAACAGAGGGCAGTGAGAGGAGGAAACATATGTAATCTCCAAACCCACAACCTCAGGGATCCACTCCTCTAGCGATACCCTAGTGGCCTACCGGATACCACCTAGGTAAATCTATTACAATGGATTTAACCACTACTGAAATTATAACCCTCATGATCCTACTTTAACCCACCCTGAATATTAATAAATGAGCTCTTCAGGGAACATTTTATGAATAACTATAGTACTTTTGGGGGGTATGATACTGGGGATTGAACCCAGGGACATTCTAACTCTGACCTATACCCCCAGCCAGCCTATTTTATTTTTTATTTTGAGACGGTACCACTAAGTTGCTGAGGGTGGCCTTGAACATGTGATTCTCCTGTCCAGCCTCCCAAGTGCTGGGATTATAGGCATGTGCCACCATACACCTGGCTCTCTACTTCCATAAACTTTCACTAAAAGCAATTAGCCATGTGTCCCTGCCTTAGTGCTACTATGTGATCCTGGAAGATGTGATGTTATCAATGTTTCACAGACAAAGGAGAAGCAGAAAATTAACCAGGCACATTTGTTTCAAGCTCTTAGAGGAGTAGCAAGAGATTGGTGTTTGCTACTGGAAAAATACAGCCCCAAAGGAGCAGCCACATGTGACATGAAGGCTGAAGGGCAATGCCAACAGGAGTTCCCTCAGTCGCTGAGCAGTTTCTGGAGAATTGAATGGAATCTCTTCCTCTTGCATTCCTCTGAAGAAGTGTTTTGCTATGGAAGTAGTTCCAAGCATTGTAGTCACAATAGTCACAAATGCCATTAGGCTGAAAAATTCTTGGCACTTGCCTTGCTGTGGGGATTTATGCGTTAGAAGAACACGTGGGTCTCTGAGTGAGGCTGGGCACGACCAAAGAAGGAAGATCAGGCTTCGGTGGCACCCGTAAATTACCCAGCACTGTGGGACACCAGGCGGGATCATTCTCTGCCTTCTGTTTTCTATGCAATTATTTACAGTTATGAGATGCCATTTTTCTTCCTTTTGACATTAAACAGCAACTCTGCTGAGGTTAGAATAATTGTACTGAATATGTGTGTCAAACAACACCATTAAAAAGGCTCTTTACATGATGTGACTTATACTGAGCAGAATTTCTGAGAGCCCAGCTCCTTCTGTGCTTGCTATTCTGGGTGCACAGGGAGTTTAGATCCAGTTTAGACTAGCCACCATTACTACTGTGGTGTGCTCTGATCGCCCCCTGGTGTTCGATCTGTGGAATAGCAATTACATCCGACCTTGGTGTCTTTTCATAAATCAGAGGGAACTAAAGGTGAATTGATGGACCTGGAAGGCTGTGCACAAATCATCCAAACAATTACATCACCACACAAATAGCCTATCAGTGATGGATCGGGGCAAGAAGTTTCTCAGACAAAAGGATTTGAATGCTCATCTGTTTCCTGTGATTTGATCATCTAAAGATGAAAATCCTTAAAATATGAGACCCTGTTTCAAACATAAAAAGGACTAAAACATAGGGTTGGGGGTATAGCTTGTAGGTAGAATGCCCCTGGGTTCCATCCCAGTACTGCAAAAAAAATGCTCAGTACTTGCATTAGTCAGCTTTGCAGTACTGTCACAAACACCTAAGATAAATAAACTTATAAAGAGAAAAGGGTTATGGTAACAGTTTAGTAGGATTATGACCATAGTCCCATTGCTTGGGCCTGTGGCAACATGTCATGGTAGGAGAATGTGGAAGAGAAAAAACGTTTAATTCATGGTAAGAAGCAAAAAAGGAAGGAGTGAGGTCCCATTGTACCCTCTCAGGGCATGGCCACAATGGCTGGAACCTCCCACTAGGCCCACCTTTTCGAGTTTCTACTATCTCCCAAGAGCATGGACTGGGAACCAGGTCTCTAACACATGAGCCTTTGGAAGACATTCCAGTTCCACACCATAGCAGTGCTTGAAAGTAGGTACTCATGTTAAGCAGGACATTGTAAGTACACAGGACTGGCATCTGCCAAGGCGTTCACTGGGATACTGGACAGGGGGGTGACTGAGTACAATATTCAACCAGGTACCTCTGCTAAACTGGACACCTTTGAGTGCATGGAACTGATTTGTACCTGCCAAGAAGGCCATTGGGAATACTAGATGGGGTGGTGATGGTCACAGTGATTATATCCACCTTGATGGGCCTCAAACAGAGGAAAGAATCCTGTCCATAATATAAACTACAGGTTGTTTACCAAAAAATGATGGGCCACACACATATCTACAGGTTTACTTAAAGCTCTGGATGGATAATTACCAGCAGAGTCTAGGTCTGGTTTTAGCCACCAATATTCCCACAATTGAGTATAGGGGTGTCCTAAGCCAGAAGCACCTTGGCAATGTTTTCATCTTGGTGTTATTGTGGAATGCCTTTGCCACACTGGCTTTATCTTCATTCAAGTTTTTCTTGTATATTTCAACTATTAATATGGCTGTTTCCACCAGGCATGGTGGCGCACGCTTGTAATCCCAGCATTCAGGAGGCTGAGACAGGAGGATTGCGGTTTGCAGCCAGCCTCAGCTACTTAGGGAGGCTCTTTGCAACCAGTGAGACCCTGTTTCAAAATAAAGAATAAAAAATAGGGCTGGGGGCATAGTCATGTTAAGGAGCAAAAGAGAAGAAAAATGTCCCTGAGTTCCATCCCCCATACTGCAAATATATATATATAATATATACAGCTGTTTTCTAATACTATTAATATTCAGATTGTGAAGTTTCCAGATGCTCTCAGCTTTAACAAAACAGAGGTAAAAGGGTTATTTCCTTTTTCCATTGTTACTAGATTTTGAAATTTCTAATTTTAATACAGAGATACAAAAAATCCTGAACGAGAACTACTGGATTTGAGGGACAAACTACCTATAGGATGTCACCCCAGAGCACTGATGTAATCAATTGGCTACCCTTCAGAGTAGAGAACCAGACACTATGGCCTGATGACATCATCTATCTATTCAAACACACACACACACACACACACACACACACACACACACTCACGTAACACCTCCATTTAGGTATCAGGTAAGAATTACATGGCCATATCCTAAAGCACTTAGAATAATCTTGGGTACATAATACAGCTGAGTTAGCTTTCATCATCATTATTATTAATTTTTAGATATCAGCTCACATGTCAACTTGTCATGGAAATGTCCCTTGATGCTTAGTTGAGGTTATACAGCTTTCCAATATGTGCTCAGAAGACTTCTGTTTCCCTTTGAAGCACTGATCTAACCTGAAACCTTAGATCTGTAGTTTTGTATATGTGCTCTTATTGTAAAATGTCAATTCTATAAAAGCCGAAACCACGTCTGTCTTTTTATTATTACTGTATCTCCAGGGCCCAGCATCTATGAAGTAGCCACCAAACATTTGCCAGTTAAAATTAAATAAATGCCCAAATGCTATGGTATACACCTGTAACCCCAGTTCTTGGAAGGCTTAATCAGGAAAATCGCAGGTTCAAGGCAAGTCGTAGAAATTTAGAAAGACCCTGTTTCAAAACAAAAAAAATTGAAAATGTCTCAGTGTGTAGCTAAGAGGTAGAATACCCTTGCATTCATTTTCCAGTACTAAAATTAAATAAATAAGAGCTGCTAGCTTAAAACTAAAAATAACCTTGCCTTGGAGCTATGAGTCCACTGTTAACTGTTTTAGGCTCGATGCACATGAGTTACAAACATCCTCCCAAAGCCCAGGTTCTGGGGAAAGCTGACCAGAGAGACAGGGGAAAGGCTGGTAGGACTCAGTGTGTGGATTTTGCCCGTGGGGTCCTTTTTCATAATCTTGACATTCTTTTTTAGTATCAGGCAATAATTGTTCTCTGCTCTGAGGTCAGATCAAGAATTCCATTGGTTCTAACCCCTATGCCACCCAAAAGACCCAGGAGTAGTGGCTAGGAAGAGTCATAACTCCTAAGTAATTCAACAGCTATTGTAGATAAATTTGAGACTCAGATGTGTGTGGGGTGGTGTGGTACTAGGTATGGAACCCAAGGGCATTCTACCTCGGAGCCACACCACCAGCCCTGTTTTACCTTTTATTTTTAAACAGAGTCTCACTATGTTTCTGAGGGCATCACTAAGTCTCCGAGGCTAGCCTTAAACCTTGATCGTCCTGTCTCAGTTTCCCAAGTATCAGGATCGCAGGCATGTGCCACCACACCCGGCTAAATTTTTTTATTATATTCCTTCCTCCCTCCCTTCCTTCAGTCAGTCATATAAACTGGCCCAGTTTACATGTGAAAACTCTCTCTAGACAGGGTTGGTACTGATGGACTACAAAGAGAAACAGATGATTAGAAAAATAAACTTGGACTAAGGCATGGAGACTTCCAATTTCCTTTGGGCTGTCAGCTTACTGCCCTCAAGCTTCATCGCAGGGAATCAATGTGATCTTGGTGGGGAACAAATTCTGAGTATAAAACTGGGAGATGAGCGTTTGCATGCTACTAGTCACCATCACTAGAAAAAAAATGGGTGCTGTGCGTGGTGGTGCACTCCCCATGTTTGTGGGGCTGAGACAGGTGAATTTTAGGTTCAAGGCCAGCCTCAGCAACTAAAAAATGCCCTCAGCAACTTAATGAGTTGAGTAAAATTAAAAGGGCTGAGGGCTGGGAGGATAGCTCAAAGATACAACACTCCTGGGCTAAATCTCTGGTACCACCAAAAAAACAAACAAAAAAGAACTGATTGTGTTAGTTCCCAATACATATATGATGATGATTCTAAGATCTTGCAGTAACGGTATCTTCAGCATCAGCAGAGAGTAAGTTCCAGGACCTTCCATGAGTACTAAAATCCAAGAACGCCCAAGTGCCTTATTTGCATATAACCTATGCACATGCACCCATATGCTTCGAACCATCTCTAGATGACTTGTAATTTCTAATATGATGAAAATGGTTTGTAAATAATTGTTATACTGTGTTGTTTGGGGAACAGTGACAAGAAAAATTCTGTGCCTGTTTAGTAGTGAGGCATGAACATTCTAGGCCAAACTACGGAGTAGCATCAATGGTGGTGTTGCTTTTTAATTTTTAATTTAATTTAATTTTTTATTGGTACATTGTAGTCATACATCTTAATGGGGTGTAAGATGGTAGAGGCATACATGCACACATTACTCATTTAGCCTTTGTAGTGTAGCTTTTTCAAAAAATCTTTTTTCAAGCTTTGGTTGGTTGAATCTTCAGACATTGAACCTATAAAGTACATATGACTGACTGTGTTTTCCTTACACTTTGATAATTTTTACAGCAAGATAATCATCTCTATCATAACAACATGCATAAAAGGATGGCTCTCTGCACTACCTCACTGCTCCCCTCTCACTAAGCCGACAGAGGGATCATCCAATTTAGTTTTCACAGCAATTCTATGATGTAGGTGCTGTTAGTATCCCAGTCTTACAAATGAGTCAGCTGAGGCTTAAAAGTCAACTTAGAAACTGGGTGCAGTGGAGCACGCCTCTAATCTTAGTGCTTGGGAAGCTGAAACAGGAGGATCACAGGTTCAAGGCCAATCTCAAGAACTTAGCTAGGGCCTTGGCAACTTAATGAGAAACTGTTTCAAAAAACAAAGCATAAAATAGGGCTGGGGGTGTAGTTTGGAGGTAGAATGCCCCTGGGCTTCATCACCACTACCACACACACAAGAAATATTCAACTTAATTGCCCAGGTTTACACTAGTAAAACCCATCCAAGTATGACTCCAACACACTGAGGACTGAATTCAGGAGCATTCTAACTCGGAGCTACACGTTACTTTAGGTAAGCCCTATTGTATTTATTTTATTTTGAAACTGGGTCTCACTAATTTATTGAGGTCCTCACTAAGTTGCTGAGATGAGACTGGCCTCAAACCTGCAATCTGCCTATCTCAGCCTCCCAAGGACTGGGTATGCACCACCATAACCTGTTGAGATTAGTTGCTTGTTAAAAAGCAATCTTATTACTAAATTTTTCTTTACTTTTATAATAATTAAATTGGCTTTTTTTAAGGAAGATGTTTCAGGCTCAATGTTATCATTCCCCCATAAAACCAGCAGGGCAATTTGAGAAACTTATAGTCAACCAATCACTGCTCGATTCTAACATAAAGAAGTATCTTTACATTTAGATAGTAAAACACATGAGGCCACATTAAGCTCTCCATTAACTATATCTTCATGCTCTCAACATCATCCTATTATCTATTAAATGTCCTTTGAGAGAAGTAATCTTCATAATTATCACCAGGACCCCTGTTAACACTGAAAAGAATCATAAAACTCATTGTCTGGAACTTGTGTGGCAGAGACAAATTACTGTGACATTGTAAACAAAAGTGTTATTATTTGGTTTATGACAGGTTAAATAAAACACCTGATAAAGTAACATAGTTTAGAAAATAAAAATTGTACAGCCAGGCATGACATCACACACTTGTAATCCCAGTATTTGGAAAACTGAGAAAAGCAGCTCACAAGGTTCGAGGCCAGCTTCAGAAATTTAGCGAGACTTGTAGCAAGTTAGTAAGACCCTGTTTCAAAAACCAAAAATATATTTTAAAAAGGACTGAAGATATAACTTGGAGGTAGGAAAAGAAAATCAAGATTTAGGAATGAGCACAGAACACAATTCTTCCCAAAGCTGAGAGTATGAGTCAGGGGCTACCAAGGAGTGTAGAAAACTTCTCA
Source organism: Muscardinus avellanarius (assembly GCF_963383645.1). NCBI lineage: Eukaryota > Metazoa > Chordata > Mammalia > Rodentia > Gliridae > Muscardinus > Muscardinus avellanarius. Next base: position 149,918,194 of record NC_137786.1, read on the forward strand.
GCTAGTGAACGTGTAATGATGGTTTAATGATTTCATGGATGTGTACTTGTGTCAAAAGTTAACAAATTATATATATATATATATATATATATATATATATATATATAGAGAGAGAGAGAGAGAGAGAGAGAGAGAGAGAGAGAGAGCCCCTCTACCTCCGGGCTACACTCCCAGACCTATTTTTTTTTTTTTGACTTGGAAACAGGGTCTCTTATGCCAGCACAGCTGGCTTTGAACCTGCACGATCCTCCTGTCTCCGCCTCCCAAGCGTGGGGATTACAAGCGTGCACCACCACGCCCGGCAAATTTTATAATTTAAATGTATGGCTTTACTGTGTGTCAAACATACCTCAGTAAATATATATTTTAAAAAATCATAATATAGTCAATCTCATTTGCTTAAGTTTTTGAGACCCTGGGTTGATGGGTTATATTTAATTAAGTTAATCCACAGAAGACTCTCTAGTCACATAGAAGTTTCCAATTGATAGAGTAGTCCACTACTATATATAAATTTAACTTCACACTTATTCTATAGATTGGAAGGTGAAATTCAAAAAGAGAAAGTGACTTATTCAGGGTCTCAGCCAGTATTTCAGGTTCTCTAACTCAAAATCTAACATTCTCTTTATTAAGAAAAAAGTCAGATTTCTATGTTACCATGTTTTTCTTTCTAAAAAAAATAGTACTTCTAAAAGCATAATTTTAGCTGAACATGGGGGGTGCATGCCTATAATCCCAGTACTCGGAGGCTGAAACAGGAGGATCATAGGTTCAAGGTAAGCCTCAGCAATTTAGCAAGGGCCTCAGCAACTTAGTGACACCTTTTGAAAAAAAAAAATTTAAGGAACTAGGAGTGTAGTGCAAATTTAGAATGCCTCTGAGTTCAATCCTCAGCAACACACACACACACACACACACACACACACACACACACACACACACTATAAGCCTGGTTAGAGTAAGACCCATGGTACCATAGTAATTTTCAAACTTAGTCATTTACCTTGAAACAAAATATGAAACGGTTAAAGTTTATTTTTCAATATTTCCTTTTTATATGCAGAGCAGAATAACCAATAAATGTCTGCAATATAAATTGTGGCTATTTTGTAATAATTTTGTGACTTTGTCATTTTATATAAATCTAAAATCAGCAGGCCAATATCAGGGAGCCATTTGAAACAGGCAGTATTCTGCTGCCATAATACTCAGGACCAAATCTCTGAGTCTTGGTAAATTCCAATATTCTTCTTTATTGGGAAAATAAAAAGAAAATGAAATAACACAAAAGTGTGCAATGCAAGACTCTTTGGCCCCTTGAACGACATTGAAATGTTATAATAGAAATGTAGACCCAAAACACACATCACCAATGGCCATGCTAGAATGTACATCTAGAGTATGCCAGAGGTTGGTCAGTGGAACAGAAAGGGCCCAAAACACAGTCTTTTGGTCTGTCCTTAGGTTAGGGTCATGACACCAGAATTCCTGTGGCAGACCCAGGCTGACACAGTGAGAGGCCACTGCAAAACCTGAGCAAAGTCCGGTATGTTGACATATACCTGTAATCCCAGTAGTTAGGAGACTGAGACAAGAGGAGCTCAGTTTTGAGGTCAGCCTCAGCAATGTAGTGAGACTTTCAGAAACCTAAACAGAGTGAGACTCGGTTTCCAAATAAAAAATGTAAAGGGATAGGGGTATAGCTTGGAGGTAGAATGCTTCTGGGTTCAATTCACAGTACCACAAAAACAAAAACAGAAAAACAGATCCAGAGCAAGGGGCCTGGAGACAGAGGAATCCACCCCAGATTTATGTTATCAGTTCACAAGTGCCCCTTCATGCAAGTCAGTCCCAGGACGCCCCAGGGAGTCTAATTTTTGGATCATGAAGGCTGCTCGTACTGTAGACAATTAACTATAGAAAATGTCCTGCCCATCCTCTTCCCTTTCTCCCAAAAGCCCTATTCAATCTAACAGTCCATATATTTTTGCCTATGTGTGTTGTGGTATTGAGGATTGAACCCAAGAGATATACTCCAACTCTGTTTTATTTTTTAGTTTGAAACAATATCTCATTAAATTGCTAAGGCTGACTTCAGAACTGCTATCCTGCTGTCTCAGACCCCCATCCCAAACTAGGATTACAGATGTGTGCCACTATGCCCAGCATAAAATTCTTTCTAATTGAGTAATGTTTCTCTTACCAAAATACACAGCTCAGCTGGGTGTGGTGGGTCATACCTGTAATCCCAGCGACTCAGGATGCTAAGGCAAGAAGATCTCAAGTTCCAGGCCAGCTTGGGCAGCTTAGCAAGAGTCTATCTCCAAATTAAGAATTGAAAGGGTTGAGAATTGAAAGACAGAGTACTACTAGGTTCAATCTCCAGTGCTGCAAACACAGAAAAAAAAAGTACTGCTCTCTCGTCTCCTCATCTGGGACTCGTTTAACATAAAGCAGATGGATAAGCCTGTGATTTTTTCATTTCGAGAAGTGGAGAAAGATTGGACTGTAGAGAACAAGCACTCTGCCTTAAGCCATACAATCAATCCAGAATTGCAAATTGCCTCATTGAGTGACACATATAAATAAATATCTGGATGGCTAAAAGCATTGGCAGAATTCATAATTGCAAGTTTTGGAAATGGAACCCATTTCTTTTTCTGCAAAAAGCTTCCAAATTAATAAGACTAGCTATGAAGTGGTAGATGATAAACCTAGCATCACTGATACAAAGCCTGTTGGTTGCAAATTTAACACTCGGCTATTTCATAGTCCCCCTAATGAACAGAGTTGTGACTTTTTTCAAATGCCGTGTGCAGAGACCAATTTTAGGATTCAAGTCACTCATGCCACAGAGCTGCTTTATATTCATTCTTGCCTAAAACTGCACGAGAGAATAATTGGTGTTTTTCTTTCCTCTTGTGGTTAAACATAACCCTGCTATAAGTTAATAAAAGTGCAGATGCCTTATTCATATTCAGAAGGCAGTTGGCAGTAGAAAAGCTCCTGCCACTACAACCACCAGTCAGAATAAGTTAATCTAATATCAAATAGGTACCACAGGGGTTGCTTAAAATGAGCATCCCCCTCCTGAAACTTTAAAATGTAATATAGTCAATGAGAGGCAAAGGAGACCGACATTGTCATCTCTAGACCCGCAAACAAATAAACCAGGAAAATGCAGTGATGAGATTCCTGGAGTCTTTGGGTGGAGAACCTCTGCTGGTTCTTTTCTTCAATGACTGAATATAAACACTTGGGAAAGCCACACATTCTTTTACTCAATCATATCTCTTAAGAACCTGCAGTATGCTAAACTGAGTGCCAAGGGCTGGCTGCAGAAAACAAGCTCCCTGCCTGCCTGGAGCGTATATATAATTGAGGATAATAAGCAAGGAAACCCCACAAAAAACCTGGTTCTTCAAATTCTTTTTTTTATTATTTTATAGACCCTTTGAAGATTTTACTGACCTGATCATGCCCAATGATCATGGTCAATGGAAACCTTGGGGATGGGCTGAGTCTGGATCCAGAAATGTCCAGTGAGGTAGGAGGTAAACCAGAAGAGTAATAATATAGGATCTAAGTTAAGACAGCATTACAAAAGGTAATAATGACCTGAGCAATGGCTGCCGAGAGATGCAGAAAAGACATCATTCACAGCGGATTGGCAGTGCAACGGTCAGTCTGGGAAAGGTGAAGATAATAATGAGAAATTTGGGGATTACAAGAAAAGTAAATGGAGGCATAACTACAGTAAAAATCAGATTAAAGAGATAAGTTTTTTAAAGTTTTTATTGGTGCATTGTAGTCATATATCTTAATGGGGTACAGGATGGTGGAGACATACATGCACACATCACCCAGTTAGCCCTTACCCAATTCCCGCCCCATTCCCTCCCCCTCCCTCCTTCTCATGCTTGGCTTAGTGATTGACATTGATGTGTTTGTTAAAGTACATCATGTGCATTAGAGAATTTCCCTCTCCCCCTCCCATCCCCTCAGGTCAGCTTATTTGCTCATCTATAGAATCCTCTTCTTTATCTAAAGTTCCTCCTATGACCAGTTTCTCCCTAGCTTTCGCAAATTAGGGAGAGCATCTGATTTCTTATTTTTGTGACTGACTAATCTCACTTAGCATAATGTCCTCCAGTTCCACCCATTTCCCTGTAAATGATGTAATGGTGTTTTTCTTTATGGCTGAGTTAAATTCCATTGTGTACATATCCCACAGAAGTTATTTTTAAGATGGGAAACCAGCATGTTTGCCTGCTGGTGGGAATGATCCAATTGAGAGAGGCAAATTAATACAAAACACAGTGGATAAGTGAAAGCATTTATCTATGGGGAGCTCTCAGTCTTCACTGAGAGAAAAGAATAAGCCAGTGACTGAATTAAACCCACACCTTCCCTCCTACCTATCGAACTCGTGAAGTGCTGCCCATCCGTCGTAGATCCTGGCCTATCCTAACCCCATGTGAACTAAGTACATAGTTCAGTATTTAGGACCTTACCTGCTTTTACTGTGCCTAACAATCTGTAAGCTCTCAAAACAAAGACAGAGTGAAGAGCCTTAATCAGAAATCAATGAGCCAGTAATTGATCACAATTTTTTAGGGAGGGTGGCAAGGGGGACTGGAGATGCCAGAGACATTCTACCTCTGAGCTATATTCTCAGTCCTATTTTGAGACAGGATCTTTCTAAGTTGCTGAGGCTGGTTCTGATCCTCCTGTCTCAGCCTCCCCAGTACTGGGATTACAGGTGTGTGCCACCACGCCTGGCTCGATCACACACTTTTAATGAATCATCATTTATCTAACCCAGGGCCTCAACTGTAACCACCACACCCCGCATGGCTCTGTTCTTTCTGCATAGACTCCTGAGCTATGGGTCTTTGCATCTTTTCTTTTTTTCTTTGATGTTAGTATGGGAAATGTAACCCAGGGGTGTTCTACTTCTTCTATACCCCCCAGCCCTTTTAAAATTTTTTATTGGTGCTTTGTAGTCATACATCTTAATGGAGTACAAGATGGTTGAGACATACATCACACATCACTCAGTTAACCCTTACCCATTTTTATTTCAAAACAAGTTCTCGCCATGTTGCCTAGGCTGATCTCAAATTTTCAGTCTTTTCTATTTCAGTCTCCCAAGTGCTGGGATTACAGGAGTTTTCGCCACACCTCGCTGGTTCCCGGATCTCTTAAAACCAGCCATTCTATCATCTTCACATTTCTATTGGTGTGACACTATTGTAGTCACCACTATTCCCAAATTAAAAATGAGAGATCCTCCAAATGGCATAGAATTTATTTTTAAAAGTATGATTCAAGCAATTTAGAAGCAGACCTTGAGAATACAAAAGAACTTGGTTAAATCTAATCAACATTCTAACATTATCTTAAAAAGTGACATGATCCTGGTCTCAGACTGTGCCAACATACCCTGAGAAAGCACAGAAAACTCATATGGTTACAGCAGGGTATTTTGAATACTGGAGGAAATCAGCATAGCATATTGAAAATCATGTGGACTGATTTCAGGTAATTCATAGTTTCAGCAATAGAATGTGCTACATTACTTTTGATGATGTCATATCTCAGGGTTGAATTTTGGATACTTGTTCTCATGAAGGGAAATTGTTTTGTGAAATTCATTGTGGCAACAGGTATTGAGTGTACAGTGCTCAACTTGATCCCAAGGCTTGAGAAAATGTACAGTGTATGCCTAATGTGTGTACAGTACAGGTGTGCCTAGTCCTTTAGTATATAATTGAAGTTATTTAAAAATTAAAAAATAAGATGCAAATATTTTCTTCTTTAAAAAATAATACAATCAGCTGGGCATGGTGGCACACATACATAAACTTGTAATACCAGCATTTTTGGAGGCTGAAACAGAAGGATCAGGGTTCACAGACAGCCTCAACTACTTAGTGAGGCCCTTTGCAACTAAATGAGACCCTATTTCAAAATAAAGAATAAAAATATAGGTTTGGGGGTTTAGCTCAAAGGTAGAATGCTCCTGGGTCCTATCCCCAGTACTGTACAATTATCGAAAGAGGGTTATTCTATCTAGGCCATAGTAAAATAAATGCTAATGAGTAAACATTAGGGTTTGTTCCATATGGGACCAAGAACTCTAAGTCCTGGATAATCCTAATGGCTGATTTATCACTAAGGTAGGGCAGAGTAGTTAGCTATATTAGCCTGACGTAGATAAACATCTGATCCATACTCAGTATACAATAATTTTAGCTTTCTCATTATAAATCAGCTTCTCATGTTAATTTATCTACAGAAGACTAAGAGGCAGAGGGAGGTAGGACTTTCTACCAAGGGAATTGTGAATGACATAATTATCCACTGTGTGTGTGTGTACACAGGAGTGCCTGTTACTGGGGATTGAACCCAGGGGCATTCTACCTCCAAGCTACACCAAAGGTCTTGCTAAATTTTTAAGGCTGGCCTTGAACCTGTGGTCCTCCTTTCTCAGCCTCCCCAGTACTGGGATTACAGGCTTCACCACCAAGATCAGCTTCAATTGTTCTTATTTGCCTGTCTACTAATGTGTTGATTTACCGTGAGATTTTCCCTGAGGGATGATGTATCCCACAGCACTGACATAATCAGTTGTCTGCACTTTGAGAGTCCAGAGTTAAGAAATAGCACTTTGGATTTGGAGAAGTCATACACATACACACAAAAAGTACACATATATATATACATATATGATCGCTCACATATGTATATATTAAATTTACTTCTAGGCATCCTAGAGGTGGTTATCTTTCCAACTGACTAGTGTTACCCCCTTTCAGCAATCTATGTCTGTACAGTGGCCATATAAACCCTCATCTATTTTGTGAAGTGGATATTAGGAACACTTAACAGATGTAACAAAGGGGCTGAGAAATCTGCTCATAGGCACATAATTATAAGGTTGTAAATGCCAGATGTTGGATTTCTACCCAGGTTTTCTGACTTCTATCTCCTTTGTTTTATTTGTAGACTAAATAAATCATACATCCCAAGGAGATCCAGTTCAAAGACTGGATTGCATTAAAACACATGCACATTCACACTCTAGAAAAAAAGTCATTAAATATAATTCTAGTCTCTGCTCACTTGAATAATATTAAAGGAAATCTGATTTATGGCCCGTGGAGACACTACTGAAATTAAAAACTCTCTCTTTGGCTCACCAATTTTGCAGCTTACCATTGTGCTGCCTAAAACCCTTTTTTCTCAGTTCTGCAGAGACTCTATACCTCCAGGCATTGCTTTTTCAATTCTGCCCTCACCCAGCAGCCATACCAGGTCCCTCTCACGTCTCCAGTCCCATTGCTACTCCGTTCTCACAGGCAGAACCCCCCCCAAAAAAAAACCCAGCCTGGAGAGTCTGGTTCTTTCATTCTGACTGTTTTCCTACAAAAAAATGCTTATGCAAACTGTCTAATAAGTGAGACTCTCTACCTGATTACACATTTGATCATTCATGTACATTTTAATTAGTTCATGTGTAGAAAACAGACAAATAAAAAAATTGTTTTAAAAAATCAAAAACAGAACCGGGCATGGTGGTGCATGCTTTTAGTCTCATTATCTGGGAGGTTGAGACAAACAGGATTACAGGTTCAAGACCAGCTCCAGCAATTGAGTGAGGCCCTCAGCAACTTTGTGAGACCCTATTTCAAAATAAAAAAAGGAAAAAGGCTGAGCGTATAGTCCAGATGTAGAATGCCTTTGGATTTAATCCATAGTGCCACAATAAAACCAAAGAGGACTATAGAGGACCCAGTCCAACCTGCTAGGTGACCGCTCCCCTGTTGTTAATCAGAAGACCAGAGTTTGAATATTAAATACATCAGTGCCAGCCATGTAGACTTAGATAAGTTACCTAAACTCACAGCTTTAATTGCCTCCTCTGCAAACTGAAACAATAGTAGAGCCTACCTCATAGTATTATAGTATTGTTCTGAAGAATAAATACGATGGTACACATAAAAAGTTACCATTGCACCTGGCCTGTGGTAGGCACTCAGTAAATGCTAGTTCTTATTATTTGAATAGGTTTTTGAAAAGAATATTCTCAAGGTCCTTTTGGTACCTTGCCTATGTATCACCCTCACCCTTCTTGAATTGCTACTAATTCCATCTATACTGACTAGGATCTAGGGGTTTCTCATCATTTCCTGGATTTATATAAGGTTACTCAGAGTGGTTAAAGACAATCACAGACAGTCTATGAAACCTAACTCTGGGAGCTTCCATAACAGAGCATGAAAATATGGCTTTGGGGATTCACTCTTTACTTTTGCAGAAGGAGCTGGGCCTGACAGTTCTAAAGTGTGTATGTGAGGTTACTTGGGGATATGGCAAGTCTCATGGTCTTTGTGTCTTGTTAGGAACTTTTTCTTTCCAGATTGCCTTTCCCTAATGTCCCTACAACTAGACTACCTTGAAACTAAATGAAATAAATGAACAGAAAAATCAGCACATCTCCTCTCACCCCCATGTAGCCACTGCAGGGCTCCAGAAAACAGCAGGAGCCTGCACACCATTACCCTTCTTTGTGATCCAAGATTAGTATATTGAAGCACTGCCAAAAGTTTGTGAAGAAAATGGGGTCACGTTTGAAGTGGATAATAGTACAGAAAAGGACATTCTAAGTGCCAGCCTTACTTGGGAAAGGCCAGAGAGCAGAATGTGACTTATGTCTTAGCTCAGGTCCTCCAGGACACAGAGCCTGAAGACTTCATTTGAGATGTCCAAGCCCAGGGCTGCAATGATGAGGAAAAAGCAGGTATGGGAGAAGCAAAGACACAAAGCAAGCCGGGTGTGGTGGTGCATGCCTACCTGGGAAGCTGAGACAGAAGGATTGCAGGCTGGAGGCCAGCCTCGGCAACTCAGGGAAACCTTCAGCAGCTTAGCGAGAACTTATTTTAAAATAAAAAATAGAAAGGACTGGGAATGTAACTCAAAGATAGATTGTCCCTGAGTTCAATTCCCAGTATTTTCAATTGAAAAAATAAACAAAGCAATGCAACATGACCCAGCACAGCACTGGCTCCTGCTTTAGCACAGGCTGCTGACAGAGCAAACCACTCTGTGGGCCATTTTCTTGGCAGGTGGGGTATGCAGAGCGGAAATAAACTGGATGAATTCGTGGGAGAGAGAAAGGAAAAGAGTTTATCTGCTCAGATTTTTCTCATCTCTAGTTTCCCGTGGGTCAAGATTTCACTTGTGGGGTTAACTCCTCTGAGCTTCTGGGTTATATCATGATGACCACAGGAAAACAAAGCCAGTGCATGCTAAGCTCACTATTTTACTAAAGTCTGAAACTTACCTGACATCAATGGGATGTTGCCAGAGGCATGAAGGAGTTAAAGGCTAACAGTGAACCATTTTACATTCTTTCTACTGGCTTAGAAACCAACTAGCTTTTCAAGTTGTTTCTATATCTTAAAGAATCATAACATATAACAAAAAAATTGCTGGGCATGGTGGGATATGCCTATAATACCAGTTATACTTGGAAAGCTGAGACAGGAGGATTGCAGGTCCTAGACCAGCCTTAGCAACTTAGCAAGACTCTCAGCAACCTAGCAATACCCTGTTTCAAAACAACAACAAAAAACAAACAAGAAAAGGGTGGGGGGTAGCTCAGAAATAGACTTGAAGATAGAATCTCCGTGGGTTCAATCCCCATTATCCAAAAAAATGATATATATATATATATATATATATATATATATATATATTTTTTTTTTTCATATAGACTAAACATTCCTATTAAACCCACAACATATCACATCTTCCAAATACTATATCCCTCACAAGTCACTCACACACATACACACACACCAATATCCATATCCCTTTGAGTAAAAGGTTAATATACTTTAACTTCTAAATAAGTAGGTACCTATGATGATCTGTTAGTTATTCTATAAAGATAGAATAAGTCTCTCTCTCTTTTATAGGCTGTCTAGGTAGTCTTTGTAGATTGGATATTGTATAGGACCCTCATTAAAGCAAGATCTAGATAATCAAGAAAGAGACTCCACCTCTGAACATTAGGAGAGCCAAGGGATAGTTGTCTCTCTTGCAGTAGAATTCAATGCCATTGAGCTATATCAGTTCAGGGTTTTTGTTCTCTGTAAGGGAAACTTTCTTTTAGGATGAATGGTACCCTTAAAAATACTTCTGCTAGCCGGGCGTGGTGGTGCATGCTTGTAATACTAGCATTCGGGAGGCTGAGACGGGAGGATCACAGTTCGTGGACAGCCTCAGCTACTTAGTGAGGCCCTTTGCAACTCAGCGAGACTCTGTTTCAAAATAAAGAATAAGCCAGGCATGATGGCACAGGCTTGTAATCCCCACGCTTGGGAGGCGGAGACAGGAGGATCGCGCAGGTTCAAAGCCAGTCTTGCTGGCTTAAGAGACCCTGTTTCCAAATAAAAAAATATATAAAATAGGTCTGGGAGTGTAGCCCAGAATTAGAAGGGTTTCCAAGAGCCCCACTACCATAAATAAATAAATAAACAAACAAATAAATAAATAAATATAAATAAATAAATAAATAGAATAAAAATTAGGGCTGTGAGTGTAGCTTGGAGGCAGAATACCCCTGGGTCCCATCCCCAGGACGGCAAAAGGAACGAAAAAGAAAGAAAGAAAGAAAGAAAGAAAGAAAGAAAGAAAGAAAGAAAGAAAGAAAGAAAGAAAGAAAGAAAGAAAGACAGACTTCTGCTCACACCCTTGCTAGGATAGTCATACATGAATGAGCCAGCTCTAGTATGTTTACCGTGTACATGGTTTGATCATATGAGAGCCCTGCTATTCCATCCACTTGACTGTAGATTTCAGGAGAAATTAATCAACATTAATACACTGGCACTGATAGAATGTGATGATCTCTCTGAGAAAGAGGTGGTCCTTAGAGCTGCGGCAATAAGCATTATGGCTAGAACTGAGACACAGAATTGAGAGCTCAGTGCACCTGATTTTCAGTGCATTGTGCTTTCTACAAGTGCACACTATCAGGGTTAGCATCAGTCCTGGAAACATCAGGAATGTTTTTAAGACCATCTAATAAACAAATAGTAGATCGTTAAATGATATAATGATATGGTTATGGTGTGTGTGTGTGTGTGTGTGTGTGTGTGTGTGTGTGTGTGTCTGTTATTGAGGATTGAACCCAGGGTTTTTTTTTTACCTCCAAGCTATATACCCAGCTCTATTTTATTTTTATTTGGAAACAGGGTCTCACTAAGTTGCAGAGGGCCTTGCTAAGTTGCTAAGGCTGGCCACAAACTTTCAATGCTTCTTTCTCAGCCTCCCAAGTATTGGGATAATAGGCAAGGACTACCAAGCCCTGGCTATGGACATAATTTTTTCTTTACGGAAAGAGTTGATAATTTAAATAGTTGCTTTCTGGTTTTATTGATTCATATAAAAAAAATAGCCATCTCAATTAAACATACTTCTGGGAGGCCCATTTGACCATTATGGAATTATGGAAAACTTTTTCTTCCTTATCTCAACTAAGACTGTATTGATAATAAGTAGCTTAAGTAATACAAGACTAGAAATTGCCCCAATAATTATTTCTTCTCCAAATCCCAGTACCTTATCTAGCCAAACTCAAAGTCATTAATTTTCCATTAGTTCTCCTTACTACTAAATAAAAATTACAAGAGGTCATTATTTTAACGAAAGTTCCTATGTTAGGCCCCAACAGGAAAAAATATATATATGGCTAGTGTGTTTAAGAGCTGAAATTTTATTTTCATTAAAATAAATAAAATTAAATAAATAAAATTAAATATAAATTCAAAAAACACCTTATTCATTTATTAGAAATAATCAAGTATGTTTGTAATCATTTCAGCTTGAATCTACATTTTCCATTGTAAATTTTACTAAATCAAAATATAGTCAAATATTTTATGTGAAAATTTAATGTCCTAATTGAGGTGTTCTACAAATATAAAATATATCCCAAACTTCAATGACATTAGAAGATATGTAAAAAATCCTATTAATAACTTTTATTTTGCTTACATTTTGAGATTTTTAATATATTAACAAAATATCTTATAAATTAATATAACCTGCTATGTATTTATTTATTTATTTATTTATTTATTTATTTATTTATTTTGGTTGTACTGGGGATGGAACCCAGGGGCCTTCTATCTCCTGGCTCCACTTCCAGACCTATTTTATATTTTATTTGGAAACAGGGTCTCTTAAACCAGCTGAGACTGGCTTCAAACCTGTGCGATCCTCCTGTCTCAGCCTCCCAAGCGCGGGAATTACAAGTGTGTGCCACCATGTCCGGCTGCTTTTTATTTTAATGTAGACATTATAAAATTAAAATTACATAAATACCTCTATTGGCCAGTACCAAAGTAAACTTAAATCCACACTTTTCCATTTATAAGGCATATGCCTTGGTAAGTTATGGCAGGTTCTATCTTTTTATTTATTTATTTTTTGCTCTATTTCAAAGTTAGTGAAATTGGACATACTATCAGTACATATGTAATGAGTTATGAGGGTTAAATGAGTTAGCACATAAATGTTGAGAGTGCCTGGCACATAGTAAGTTCCCATTGAAGATTATTATTGAATGTTAACTATTATTACTACTAATGTTAATTTTATATTCAGTAATATCCCCCTTAGCCACAGGGAATATATTCTAAAACCTCAAATAGATTAAAAAAGCTACAGATAATACAAAATTCTATATATACTATTTTTAAATATTTCATATCTATCATAAGTTTTAATTTATAAATTAAGTATAGTAAAAGATTAGCAATAACTAACAATAAAATAGAACAATTTTAACAATAGACTGTAGTAAAAGTGATGTAAATATGATCTCTCTCTCTCTTAGAATAACTTACTGTTCTACAGAACCTAGCAACTTCAGCATACCATTTTTTTTCTCTTTCCATATTAATCTGAGAAGATTCATGTTATCACTGAATGGAAGCACTTCACAATGTCTTTGTGACATGTCCAAATTGCCAGCATCGCTACCCTTGTACTCTGGGGTCATTAGTAAGTAAAATAAGAGTTACTTGAACATAAGCACTGTGCTACCCTGACAGTCAATACCATAGCTGAAATAACTATGTAATGAATAGGCTGGTAGTGTATACAGCATGGACCCTCTGCACTAAGGGCTAATTCATGCCCCAGCAGGATGGAGCAAGACAGTACAAAATTTCATCATGCTACTCATAATAACACACAATTTAAATCTTATGACTTATTTCTAGAATGTTCAATTTAATATTTTTAGACCACAGTTGACTGCAGAGAACTGAAAGTACAGAACAAAAAATCACGGATAAGGAGAAACCACTGTATACTATATATAATCTTAGTACTCATGTTATTATTTCAATGATACTCCCATTGAGAATAAAACTACAGAGATTCAGAACATATAAATATGAAGAGTACTGTACTTTAGGTTTTATTTGGATAAGGATTTCCAGAGAAGATTATAGTTGTCATTTAGATTAATGGTCCAAGAAACTTGAATTTTTTTTTTTCTGGCAGAGCCAGTGTCCTTCTGACATTGTAGGGATGCTTATGCTGCTGCTGCTGCTGGCTTGAAACTTTTATTATATTTCAACAAAGAGCCTTACAGTTGTAAAGCAGCATGCATGATGGGATGGTTATTACATCCAGTTCTCAATAAGCATTGCAGGGCTTTTTGTGTCTTTCCTTATGAAAACTGTCTATTCAGTTATAAGGTATTATTCACAGGATCATTACCTGAATGCTTTCTTGAGGGGGGAAATTTGCAAGTTAAGAAAAACCAGCACAAGAATAAAAAATAGAGGGTAAGGACATCTTCTTCCAGAGCCAACTGCTTCATGAAGTGCTATGTACAACTCTCTTCCTAGAAACTGTCTCAGCCACTTTTCCAATACATTATCTCAATTAAGATAGCATTATGCTCAGTGTGGTAGTACAAACCTGTAATCCCAGGACTTAGGAGGATGAGACAGGAAGATTGTGGGTTCAAAGATAGTCTCAGAAACGTAATGAAAACCTTAGCAACTTAGCAAGACCCTGTTTCAACACCTTTTTTAAAGGGGCTAGGGGTTTAGCTCAGAGATAATGCCCCAGGTTTCAATCCCCAGTAGCACAGACATACACAAATAGGAAGTATCATTTTAGGCTTTCTGAAGATATCCTATAAAATCATAATATGCCCTTTCTTGGTTGTAGAAATATTGAAATTCATATGCTGTGGCAAACAGATTTTCAGATTGGTGACAGGAATATTTAACTGTTAAGATGCAGAAGGATGCCTGGCCTAGCAGCTGGATGCAAAATGTATGAAGAAGGCAGAATTTTGCAAGGAGGATGGGGAAGAAGAGAATCTTTCCAGAGGATGTTGGTTTGGGGCAAGTCACTTTACTGCTAAGAGACTCAGGGGGATCTCCAAGCTGCAGACTCTGATGCCGGCCTCGCTGGCCCCAGCACCGGCCTAACCCCTCAGCAGGCTCCGATCCCAGCCTCAGAGGCCTCAGTAGTGGCCTTGCCTCACAGAAGGCTCTGATGCCGGCGCTAGCCCCAGCATCGGCCTAACCCCTCGGCAGGCTCCAATCCCAGCCTCAGAGGCCCCAGTAGTAAGTAGCCTTGCCTCCTGGCAGGCTCCGATGCCGGCTGTTAGCCCCGGCATCGGCCTAACCCCTCGGCAGGCTCCGATCCCGGCCTCGCTGGCCCCAGTACCGGCCTAACCCCTCAGCAGGCTCCAATCCAGGCCTCAGAGGCCTCAGTAGCAGCCTTGCCTCACGGAAGGCTCCCATGCCGACCACTGGCCCCGGCACCAGGCTAACCCCTCGGCAAGCTCTTATCCCAGCCTCACTGGCCCCGGCACCAGCCTAACCCCTCGGCAGGCACTGATCCCGCCCTCAAAAGCCCCAGCACCAGCCTTGCTTCACGGCAGGCTCCGATCCTGGCCTCGGAGGCCCCAGTAGTGGCCTTGCCTCATGGCAGCCTCTGATGTCAGCCATTAGCCCTGGCGCCGGCCTAACCCCTCGGCAGACTCCAATCCCAGCCTCAGAGGCCCCAGCACCGGCCTAACCCCTCAGCAGGCTCCGATCCTGGCCTCGGAGGCCCCAGCACCGGCCTTACCTCACGGCAGGCTCCAATCCCAGCTTAGCTGTGTCTGTCGCCGGCCTAACCACTCGGCAGGCTCCAATCTGAGCACCCTCTTCACCCAACCATTTGTCCCAAGTTCTCGAGGGTGCATGTTGGTAGCATTCTGCCTCTGGGGTTATTACTTCAAAGGTTCCAGGTGTAATGCATCAGATCTCTGCCTCCCCTGAGTACTGGCCATTGCCATTACCACTGCCTCCACCATTTCAAACTTTCCCAAGCTCTTTTTCCACTCTGAATGTTGTCATTGAGTGTTCCTAAAAATGCGCGACGGTAGCATTCGACCTTTGGTATAATTTCTCCAAAGAAATAAGGTTGGTAGGATCTGATTTCTGCTTCTCCTGAATACAAGTCTCCACCACTATAACGGAGACTGCTTTCAACACCGCCTTTCTCCTTGGTCTCTGCTAAACTCTCCTTACAGGTGATGTCCAAGTTTCTTAACAATGTAGAGAAGAAGCAGTCCTCCTTCATGGGGAATTTTTCCAAAAGTTCCAGTTCATTTGGATAAGTTTTGTCTGCATGTCCAGTATCCTGGCATCTGCCACAGCCTTCTTGACCCCTCTCCGATATTTTTTTTTTCTTTTTCTTTTCCTTTCCTTTTCTTTTTTTTTTTTTTTTTAAATAAGTGAAGACAGTATGTGTGGTTTGAGGAGGTTGTGAGATCAGGCACTCAGTAGCACTGTGACCCTGCCTGGTTTCCCCAGGGGTCCAGCCTGCTCTGCATGACTTCGCCTGGGGCCCAGAGTCCTGCGAGCTGGGCCCGGCTCTCCCAGGGGTCCAGCGTGCCCCGCCTGACCCCAGCCCGGGGCCCAGGGCCTTGTGACCAGGCCCCGGTTTCTTCAGGGGTCTGGTGTGCTCCACGCAATCCCGCCCGGGACCCAGAGCCCTTGACCTGGGCCCTGGCTCTTCTGGGATCTGGCGTGCCCCGCCTGACCTCTGCCTGGGGCCCAGGGCCTTGCGACTGGGCCCCGGTTTCTCCAGGGGTCTGGTATGCTCCACATGGTCCAGCCTGGGGCCCAGAGTACTGCGACCCAGACCCCGGCTGTTCCGGAGTCCGGCGTGCCCCACCCGACCCCCGCCCGGGACCCAGGATCTTATGACCAGGCCCGGTTTCTCCAGGGGTCTGGCATGCTCTGCATAGTCCGGCCCGGGGCCCAGAGTCCTCGAGGAAACTTGAATAGTCTATATGGTTAAAAAAAAAAAGTAGAAGCTAAAACTTCCCTTCATAATCAATAGAATTTCTTGATTTTTGTTTTTTGGTTTTTGTGGAGGTTTTTTTTTTTTTTTTTTTGGTACTTGAATTAACCCAGGTATTCTACCTCCAAGCCACACCACCAGCCCTTTTATTTTTTTATTTGGAAACAGTTTCACTAAGTTGCTGAGGCTGGCCTCAAACCTATGACTCTAGTCTCAGCCTTCCAAATACTGGGATTATAGGCATGTGCCACCATGTCTGGCTATTATCAATATAATTTCTTATCACTTTAATGAGATAAAATAGTTAAAATGGGGGCTGTCCAGAGTAATCTGTGAACTATGTTGATTGTAAATTCACAAGTTTAGCCATGTACAGTCACTATGCAAGAGTGATCAAGACACATTCCCTAGCTGATACACAGCTGGTACGCACCTGTAATCCCAGTACTTGGGAGGCTGAGCCATAACATCACCAGTGCTAGGCTAGCCTGAGCAATTTAATGAGTCCCTGTTTCAAAATAAAGTAAATGAGACTGTAGTTCCAAGATAGAACACCACTGGGTCCAATCTCCAGTACAAAAATAAAACAAATCCCACAGTCTCTGCTCCCAAGGAATTTACAGTTTGGGGATTATAATTCTCATTCTGAAAGTAACTTAAGTGAAATAACATTCCCATAGGCTAAATTAAAGTTCAACCTCATTAGCGCCTGCTCTAAAGATCATGAATTTCACCTGGTAGGTCTTCAAGCTCTAAAGATCATGAATTTCACCTGGTAGGTCTTCAAACTCAAACTGACTCCAACACACACACACACACACACACACACACACACACACACACACACACATCTTACACACCTCTGTAATTGGTCCAGGAGGAAGCTGTGTGGCTTGTTCTCTACTCAGTGGCTTTCCTACAGCCACTTCCCCTTTCCCTGGTGATATGATGGTAGCTGAGGCAACAAAAAGCAATCCCCCTTAATCATGAGGCATGTTAAGACTATTGCTCCTAGATACTTATGGGCCCCTGATAGATGAGTCCCCTGGAACCCTGATAGGTTATGGCTATCTCCTTATAGTTATAGCTGGTATCATCAGACTTGGTCTCAAACTGACTACAGATTTTGTACTCCTTTTATCAGATAACATGGGGAAAAAGTCTGCTTATTTGAGTTAATGCAAGGTACCCATGCTTCCTGGAAACCATGCAGACAGACAGCTATATTGCTTTTCTAATAGCTAATATGGTCTCCCATGAAAGCATATCCCTCTCTCAAAAGTAAATTAAATAGCATAATCTTTCCATAAACTGGATTTAGTGACATATCCTCTATGATAAACAACATTCAAATCAGAATCACCTCTCTGGCAATGTGAAATTGAAGTTTACTTCTGATGTGCTATCTGTTGATGACAATTGACTATAAATGTAAAATCATTTAGTAAGCAAATAAACCACTCAGTTAGAAGGTAACATAATACACAGCAATTTTATAAATTTCTTTTCATCTTGCCTTTCCGCTGGTTGGGAAGAATTAAAGAGGACATTGAAAATGCATTTGGCAAATTGTTATATTAACAATGCTATTTAAATTATTGTCATGATTTGTGAAAACACAAAGAATACAAACATCTTGAGACTGCAAATAAAAGTCTAAGAGGATGGTGTTTCAAAAGGGCTTCTTCAAGCATAAATATCTAAAAGGTTAGCTGGGAAAGGGCCAAGGGGGTAGGGTGGCACATTTCTTAGCTATCCCCCTACCCACCCAGAGAAGCTCCATTTATACTTTCTGCATTTTGTGTTTGAATTCTATAGAAGATTTTATTTAGAGAAATAATTCCAAGTAAGTCAGGCAGAGGCAGACTGTGGGAAGGAAAAGACTGAAAAGCCATGCCCTTCTCTTTGCTAGCTTCAGGTAGGAAAGTATGCTATTTGTCAAACAAACTTCATCCCAGAACCCATCTTTGTGTGATGTATGTGGTACTGGGGATTGAAATTAGGAGCATTCTATCGCTGAGCTATACCCTCAGCCCTTTCCAGTTTTTGTTTTGAAACAAGACCTCACTAAGCCTTGCTAAGTTTCTGCGACTGGCCTTGAACCTGTGATCCCCCTGTCTCAGACTTCCAAATACTAGGATTACAGGAATGTATTACTACACCTGGCTCTCATTTTTTTATTGTAGTGGCATAAAATTTTCAAACTAATTTTGAAACTAGATATGAAACATCTATTAAGTGGTCATAATTAAAATAAGGTATAACTGATAAATGCACAGGTAGAAATAGTTAATGGAATTGAATATAAATATGTAAATAAAATAAAAATACATGTAGTCAGGCATGGTGGTGCATGATTCTAATCGCAGTACTTGGGATAATAAGACAAGAGAATCACAGGTTCAAGGACAGCCTCAGCAACTTAGCAGAACCCTTAGCAATTTAGCAACACAGTTTCAAAAATAAGAAAAATAAAAAAGTTAGCATTTAATCAATATACACATTATTAATTTTAGTATTGGGGATTGAACCCAGGGACAGTCTACCTCTGAGATATACTCCCAATCCTATTTTATTTTTTAGTTTAAAATACTGAGTTGCTAATGTTGACCTTGAACATGTGATCCTCCTGCCTCAGCCCCAAATACTGAGATTTCAGGCATGTGCCACCATGTCTGGCAAGTTTAGTCAATATTAAAAGAGGACTCTTGTGTCTCTGTTGCACAGTTAGCACATTTAGCTATTAACAGAAAGGTTGATAATCCAAGCCCACCCAGGGACATGTCTCTAGTTTTGGGTTCAATTCCTAGTGTCAAAAAAGAAGATTCTTATGATATTGAGACAGTTTATTAAATCATGGGGATGGGAAATACAGTTAGATCTCCATTAATTGTTGTATTAAGGTGGGTTCCTTATAAAAACAGAATATAGAGCTGGGTGTGGTGGCACACGCTTGTAATCCTTGTGCTTGGGAGGCGGAGACAGGAGGATCGTGCAGGTTCGAAGCCAGCCATGCTGGCGTAAGAGATCCTGTTTCAAAAAATATAAAAATATATCTGGGAGTGTAGCCTAGAAGTAGAAGGGCTTCCAGGAACCCCAGTACCACAAAAAAGAAAAAGAAAAACAGGATATATGGATAATTATATATATATATATATATATATATATATATATATATATACACACACACACACACACACACACACACACACATATACATACACACAGAAAAACAGAAATTATATATATGCATATATATACACAGAAAACAGAAAGGAGGGATAGAAAAGAGAAGAAGAAGAAGAAGAAGAAGAAGAAGAAGGAGGAGGAGGAGGAGGAGGAGGAGGAGGAGGAGGAGGAGGAGGAGGAGGAAAGAAGAAAAGAAGATGAAGAAGAGGAGGAGGAGGAAGAAGAAGAGGAGAAGGAGGAACAGAGAAGAGGAAAGAAGAGAAATTGATTATAAATGATTAGTTCACACTGCTACAAAGGCTGACAAGTCTCAGGGTAAGCAAATGGCAAGCAGGAGACCCAAGACAGCAATAGTCTTAAAGCCAATGAAGTTGAGACCTAGGAAAAGCTGAAGTTCCATTTAGAGTCCAAAAGTTGAAAAAAAGAAAAAGAAAGAAATCACCCCCATGTCTCAGGTCAAAAGCAATTAGGCAGAAGAAAATGTCCTTTAATTAAGGGTAGGGGGACCTCTTTGTTCTATCTAGGCCTTCAAGTGACTGAATAAGGCCCATCCACACCGGGGAGAGCCATCTGCCTTCTTTAGTCTGCGGATTCAAATGTCAGATTCATCCAAAACACCACAGAGACGCACCTAGAGTAATCTTTGACCAAATACTTGGGAATCTGTGGCCTAACCAAGTTGACATATAAAATTAATCATTACAATCAGCAACAGTAAGTCTAGATGAATTACATGTTTAAAAATAAAATACAGCCGGGCATGGTGGCGCACGCTTGTAATCCCCGCGCTTGGGAGGTGGAGACAGGAGGATCGCACTGGTTCGAAACCAGCCTCGCTGGCTTAAGAGACCCTGTTTCCAAATGAAAAGGTTAAAAAATAGGTCTGGGAGTGTAGCCCGTGGGAGTGTATCCCGGAGGTAGAAGGGCTTCCAGGAACCCCAGTACCACCAAAAAAAAAAAAAAAAAAAATATATATATATATATATATATATAATAAATAAAAAGGAAATACAAAAGAATTAATACAGATGAATATTTCTTTCTTGGTATGTGTGAGGTTTTTAAGTATAAATAAATATAAAAGCCTATTGATAATATTAAGGGATTTAGTTACATGGACATTGGACTATATAAATGATTTACACCTTTTAATTTATTTTGTTGGTGCCTCAACTTTTTTAAAGTCGAGTAATCCCGGAGAAATATCTATTGCTTCTTGTGTCTAGGAGTTATTTCTTCAACTTTGCTATCAAACAGAAACAACCCAACCACGATCCTTTGTTCCTGTAGTTCCAAAATGACTGGGCTGGGAAAGATATATGTATGGTGTCAGGAGCCATTTCTGCTGTTAAGGTGGATGACTAGCTTCTTAGCAAAGCTTATTCGAACAAAAAGAACAATATTGAATTTTCTAGAGTCTAAGCTTATGATTTCTTTCATTTTCATGTTCTCTGCAGCACATGGTATATAATTACTTCCTAATCTGCATATAAATTTTAAAATCATCCTAAAATCCACAAATTGTTTTCAGGGAGTCAATCTATAAGCAAGAGATTAGCCAGCATGTAAGTTGAGTTATGAAGTTCTGGGCGGACTTATGACTCTTGCTGCTAACATTTAAATATGATCTGTAGGATATCTCAAATAGAATGACCATGTTTCCAAGCGAATGACTAAAAATTTGGATGCGATCCATGGACATTGATGTCTACTGAGAATTTATATCCAGTTTTATAACTGCAACGTATTGGGATGGTCATTTCAGTAGCCATATGAATTAAGCTGCCATCAAGGTTTACAATAATGGTGCCTATGTTTGTATTTTATCCCTCTTGATTTTAAATGTTATTACTTCATGAGGAAAGAAAATAAATTTTTCTTCTTTTTTTTTTTCTTTTTACCACTTTGGTGTTTGGTTTGGCCAAATAGCATCATTTTGCAGGAGGGCTGCCACAGCTGTCTGTGCAGACTAAGGCGCGAGTCACACCAGTGTGACATAAATTGCACTTAGTCTAGACTCACACAGAGTCCTGCTTTCATAGCTGGTGATGGCAGCCCCCTTCATAGAGGCAATTTGGAATGTGGGTGCTAGAGTCAAAACCTCTCTTCAGTGTGCACTTTCAGAAAGAAGTGACTATTTACTGGTGTCCTTAAACAGCTCAAACTGGCTTGAGAAAGCAGACTGCACACATCCCTTCTGCACTCCACACTCCCTGCTGTCAAGCTGGTAGCTTGAAATATGCCATAGAAGAAGTATTTGTACCATGAAAATATGAAAATTCTAAGATAAAGGCTTGTACATTTTTTTATTTTCAGATTTCTGATTATTACACATTTATAACATACCACTGCACTTTACAATGAACAGACTCCCGGAGTTATAGTGGGGGGTTAACTAGAAATGTAGGCTCATATTCGTTTCCTGGAAAGGATTGGAATACTGCACCTAGTTTATCTACAAAGAGATTAAGTTGTCAAAACAAAGGAGCCAAAGAATCTCATACCAAGCCAGGTGTGGTGGCACACACCTGTAATCCCAGTACTTCAGAGGCTGAGAAAGAAGAATCACAGATTAGAGGACAGCCTCAGCAATTTAGCAAGACTCTCAGCAACCTACTGAGACCTTATTTCAAAATAGAGAATAAAAATGGCTGGGGATGTAGCTCCGTGGTAGAATGCCACTGAATTAAATCCCCAATATCACAAGAAAAAAAAACAACAAAGAATCTCATACCAACCCTATGCTCACTCAAGTGGCCAAGAAAAAGGAAAGTCAAAATTCTTTCAGTGGAAGATGTCTGACAACCTCTGAGGGAAAGGAAACAGAAAAAGGCCATGATTTTCTCAAACCTTGACATACACACAACTTAGCTCTCTTACAAAAAAGTAATCTCGATTTGCAATTTCATCAGTAAAGCATCAGATATTTCTATGTGTGCTCTAATAAACCATATTGACTTTCCTGTCTACACTTTTCCAATGCCAACCCCAGTGGCCTCTAATTTTTAAGGACCCACCTATCAGAGATACTGATAGAGTCCAGAAATCAAAAGAGAATAGCTGGCATTCTCTTTTGAATAGAAAGATTGAGAGGTCACAAAGAATCAAAACATGAAACATTCTTCAATATATTTAAAATAGTTAAGGATACCTATTAGTTTCTCTCTGTGTACTTTTAAATACCTTAATATGTTATGTGACATATGATATATGTGTTTAAATTAACTTTAATCTTCACTAAAGAATAGCTAGTTAATATCTGATATAACATAATTAGAAAGCCACACTCCAGACATGCTTAATTAGCATTTTAAAAGTCCCAGTCCATACAACAGAGGAATCTACTGCTTGTACTTCCAGTATCATCTAATCAACACCAGAGTGGTTATACCAACATAAGAGGTATTAAAAGTAATTGTTCAATGGAGAAATTAATAGTATTTAAGGTATATGATTAGTTAGGAAAGTTACATGAGCTTTTTCTTCTTTATATGAAAAAGTAAAAGATTACAGCAAGCCTAGCAACCTAATACTGTCATACCAGTGCCATAAGTCTAGAATTTCATGTGACCTGGCATCCCTCTCACTCAAAAGGCTTTCTCTCCTAAATGAAATGCATGGCTGCCCAAGCCTGCCATGAAACTACTCTATCCATCTTGCAATTCCATTCCATGGGACACCTGTCTCCTTTTCTTCCTGATCACCCAGTTACCCTATATGACCAGACTGCCCTGCAGTTAGATGAAGCCATGTATCTTACTTCTGCCAGTGCAGTGCAATGCAGAACCTCTGGGTGGAAAAAGCCTCTTTGAATGACTGCATAGAGCAAACTCCCTCAAACAGTGACCTGCACTGGCTACAACATAAATGAGATAGATGCCATTATTATATTTGGCCTTGCCATCGATGCTTGGAGATTACATGATAGCAATTGGCATACTTGGACTAAATAAAACAGTCACAAACAACATTGAAAACAGAACTTTGGAGGACAAAACTAAAGTCATTTATATCTATAACTAAATAAAGATTTCTATTATAAGAAGTGTCTAGACTCAATGCCTCAGAAAAGAAAGATGCTTTAATCTTGAATGTGGCTAAATCAAAGATACAAGGCTTGGTTATGCTTACTGATTCTCTTTCTTGATAATTCTTAGGATGGCCTTAAAAAGAATTTCTGGATATGGCAAATAATATTGATCTCCTATCACACAGCCAACTTTCTCTCCTCAACTCATAAAAATGCATCAGGAATTCAGCACAAATTTACAATAGATGAGTAATATTCAAATAGAATGCAAAATAAGAAAAATTAGCATATGTTATTTTGGGTAAAAAATCACAGGTACTTTTTGAAATAACACAACATCCCTGCTTGTTGAATTTTCCTTCTCTCTAAAAAGATTCTGAAAAACATCACCAATAAAATGACTTCTTTACTCC
Organism: Muscardinus avellanarius; assembly: GCF_963383645.1. NCBI lineage: Eukaryota > Metazoa > Chordata > Mammalia > Rodentia > Gliridae > Muscardinus > Muscardinus avellanarius. Next base: position 149,942,230 of record NC_137786.1, read on the forward strand.
ATTTTTTGTTAAAATACTGCTATTAGTGGAATAAGCAACTTTTCCCAATAAAATGTTTCTGTTGTATAAAATCTGATATGCAAGAATTTTCAAATATATAACCCATTATTTGTGTGTGTGTGTGTGTGGTACTGGGGATGGAACCCAGGGCATTTTTACCTCAAGGCTACACTTCCAGACCTAATTTATATTTGTTTGGAAACAGGGTCTCACGAGGTTGCTGAGAACCTCACTAAGTAACTGAGGCTGGCTTTAAACCTGCGCAATCATCCTATCTCAGCCTCCCAAGTACTGGAATTACAAGAATGCACCACCATGCCTGGCAACCCATTAAGTTTTAGAGCAACTAAACCTCAAAGGATTGCTTCCCTAGGAACCCAAGGAAAACAAGAGAAATGTGGCTATAATCAACCATCACTTTCTGACGCTTGAAAATTTCATTATTTTATTTGCATTCCATAATTTTCTCTGTGGTTCTTGTAACTTTACTTTGGGAGAAAAAAACCTTTTTTTGTTTTAGAATAGTTTTATATTTATAAAAATGTTGCAAAAAAGCAGAAATTTTTATATGAGCCTATGAAATTCCTCATGTTTTACAAACATCTGTGTTACCATGGTCATTTGTCATAACTACAAAAACAGCACTAGTATGTCACAATTAACTAGACTCAGTGGTTTATTCTGTTTTATTGGCTTGCTCCTCAATGTCCTTTTTCTACTCCAGGGTTCCATAAAGAGTACCATATTACATTGAACCATTGAATCTCCTTTAACAGTTTCTCACAAATAAACCTTTTCATTGATGACACTACAGTTTGAAAAAGCACCAGGCAAAGTTTTTGCAGAATGACACACGATTTGGATTTGTTCAGTGCCATTTTCATGACTATATAGGAGGGATAGGTATTAGGTAGAAAGACCACAGAAGTGAAATGTCTTATTATATTAAGGATACATGCTATTGACATGACTAATCACTGATGGAGTTAAATTTGGTCACCTTTGTGTGCATGATACTGAGTGTTTGAAGCCAGGGGCATTCTATCTTCAAATTAATCCCTATTTTATTTTTTATTCCGAAGCATAGTCTACTATGTTGACAAGGGTTTTGCTAAGTTGCTGAGATTGGTCTCCAACCCACAATCCTCTTATCTCAGTCTTCCAAGTACTGATAAACATATACTGATATATCTAGATAGAAATATATAGCTTGTGTGATTATAGAAGCTAACAAATAAAAAAACTCTGCAGTAAAGGCAGACCTTGATTGTAAGGAAGAGTTGCTTTTGTAGTCTGGTGCCAAAAATTCCTCTTTGCCTGGGCAAGGTGAGCTGTTTGTCTACTAAGAGCGTCAACTAATTGGATGAAGCCTATCCACATTATTGAGAGTAGCCTACTTTACTCAGTGTCTACTGATTTAAATGCTAACCTCATCTCGAAAATTATTCCCTCACAGAAGCATGCCCAAATAGTTATTATGTCCTTAGCCAAGCTGATACATAAAAGTAATCATCACAGAATTTATCCTGTGGTAAGAAAAGGAAGTATATCAATGATTCTTTTTCTTTTCTAGGTCATGGATAGGGACTATGGTTTATCTATTTGTGTTTGTGTGTGGAGGGAGGTGGGTAGTGAGGATTAAACCCGGGGATATTTTTCTACCTCTGAGCTGCGTCCACATATTTTTAAAATATAGAGCATATACTTATATATGTTTACATATATTTATATTTCATTTATATATAAAATACATATATGTGTGTGTATATATTTTTTTAAAAAAACAGGGTCTAGCTAAATTGCAGAGGACCTTGCTGAGTTACTGAGGCTGGTCTTGAACCTATCTCCATCTTCCAAGTACTGAGATCACAGGCATGTGTCACCACACCCAGCTATCTTTCATCTTAATGCTAGTAGCTTCAGTGTCCGGCTCTGTGCCTTGTGGAGGAAAGGCATCCAATGGGCACTTGTTAGACTGAATGCATAGAAAAATTAATGGCTGAGCCAGGCCTGGTGGCCCACGTTTGTAGTCCCAGCATTTGGGAGGCTGAGACAGGAAGATCACCATTCTCAGACAGCCTCAGCTACTTAGTGAGGCCCTTTGCAAGTCAGTGAAGCTGTGTTTCAAAATAAAGAATAAAAAATAGGGCTGGAAGTGTTACTTGTAGGTAGAATGCCCCGGGTTCAATCCCTAGTACTGCAAAAGAAATAATAATGACCGCTATTTCTGACATTTTATATGCCTATTTGTGACATTTATGTGTGTTTTTCATAATAACTCTAACAGCATGAATGCTCATTTAATAGACCCGAGTTGATTCTTAAAGATGTTGGGTTGTCTTGCCTATGATTCTACATATGGTAGACTATAAAATTTGAACCTAAGACTGTGTCTTTGAGGCACATTTTCTTCCTCTTGATCACGGATGCCAGTAGGGCTCAGCTCCTGTGTCTGCTGCATACTGCAGTCAGTTCTGTTAAAAAGTGAGCATCTCCATGTGGGCTCTGCACAGGAGATGACTTGCTATGGAAGCAGGATGAGGTGTGCACATTTGGTGTCTTGGCTTCACATTATAATGTGTTTCCAAAATGACAAAGATAGAGTGAGCAATTTACCCAAGGTCATCATTCAATATGATAAGGAAGGAAGCTAAAATTCCCCCAATTTTCAGCACTGCATATGAAATTGCACTGTTTCTTTCTTTCAGGATCTCATTAGCACATCATGCAAGCAGTCTAGTTGGGTGTGGGAAGAAAAAAATTGAGAAATATAACCTTGTCTGGCAATAGAGAAAGAAAAACAGCAAAATTTTTGTATTCTTTCTCCTTAAAGTCATCACAATGTCTGAGCTACCCTTTCTTTACACATAAGGCTTCAATGTAATGCTCTCTGGACTCTATGCTTCAAGACTAGCTTATACAAAGATTACTTCAGAAGTTCAGCAGGAAAATAATACCTGTACATGGGATCTGAGATATACACACCTTATCACAAATCCAATTCCACAGTAAGTTACTGGCATATTTCTTTCAAGCCCTTTAAGATTTTTTTCTTCCCTTTGTTAGACCACAAGAACTGATATCTATTTCATCCTGCATATCTCTTCCTAAGAGGTGGCGTATTAATATAAGAAACCACTATCATCTCCTAAAATAAGGAGGTTACCTGCAGCCACATTTTTGTGGCCTTTTCTTGTTCGTTTTTATTCTGTGCTGTGAAGGTTTTGTCATTTTTCTCTTATATAAAGTGTGGGATGGCTTTAGATGCTTGCATGCGTGCATGGCAGCACTGCAAGTTTCCTTTAATAACCACAGAACTTTGTAGCAAACTCATTTACCTTCTGAAATGATGAAGGCAGTTTTCAAACTACAAAATTGCCATCCATGTAATTTATTATTATTATTATTATTATTATTATTATTATTATTATATAATGATAGCCAAGCAGAAAATATTGATTAAATTCTCTGACAATCCCCAGTTTCAAATATAGGACATTATAGTGGCTGTTTCAACCCTTTGGAAATATGCCCAGTGAACACTTCTGGTTCAAGAATTGTGGTATCTTGGATAAATAATACAAATGGTACTTTTATGAAAAAAGACAAATTTCTCAGAACTCATTATATAAACTATTATTATTATTATTATTATTATTATTATTATTACTGGGGACTGAATCCAGGAACATTTTACCTCCAAGCTATACCTCTAACCCTTTTCATTTTTTATTTTGAAGCAGGATCTCACTAAGTTACTGAAGCTGGCCTCAAAACTGGCCTCCTGTTTTAGCCTCCCAAGTACTGGGATTACAGCCATGCACCACAGTGCCTGTCTGAAATCATTATTAATGTCATTGTCACTTGGAAAGATCACTTCACTATTTTTTCATTTCATTCTCTTTAGGAAATCTTGCAAAAAGAAAGGTCCAAGCCGGGCGTGGTGGCGCACGCTTGTAATCCCCGCGCTTGGGAGGCGGAGACAGGAGGATCGCGCAGGTTCGAAGCCAGCCGTGCTGGCGTAAGAGACCCTGTTTCAAAAATATAAAATAGGTCTGGGAGTGTAGCCCGGAGGAAGGAGGGCTTCCAGGAACCCCAGTACCACCAAAAAAAAAAAAAAAAAAAAAAAAAAAAAAAGAAAGGTCCAAGAAACAATCAAGAGGGGCTGACAATACAGCTCAGTTAGTGCCTGGCTAGTATTATAAAGGCCTTGAGTTCAATCTCTAGTATCACAAAAATAAATTAATTAAATAAGAAATAACTTTTAATTTAAGTAAAGGAGAAGAAACAACTAAGAAGGACCTGGATGCTAGTGAAGCCAGTGTTATTAGATGGCAGGATACAGACAGTCCCTCCATCTCCACCCCAACATGTGTGCTCAGATGTGTCCCTTGACTCAGCAGTCTTCTTAGAGGTCTGTGAGGTGATGGTTCATTTTAAATTTCATTTCTGTGGCTCTAGAATGGCCACATTTCCTGTGTTCTCTTTCACAAACATGTAAAAGGAAGAGAAGGATTTTGTCAACTTCACTGGATTTATTCATTTAAAAATATATAAATAATAGTAATGTATTCTCTACTGTGTAGCTAACATATACACACAAGTGATAAAAAATTATTGCTAAGATTTATTAACCAAGATGGGTGTGGTGGCACAAGCCTGTAATCCCAGTTACTGAAAGGCTGAGATAGGAGGATCACAGGTTTAAGGCCAGCCTTAGTAAATTAGCAAGACCATCAGCAATTTAGCAACATCTTTTTCAAAAATAAAAATAACCTAGCTGGGTGTGGTGGCGCACGCTTGTAATCCCAGCATTTGGGAGGCTGAGACCAGAGGACTGCAGGTTCACAGCCAGCCTCAGCTACTTAGTGAGGCCCTCTGCAACTCAGTGAAATCCTGTTTCAAAATAAAAAAATAAAAAAATAAAACATAAGGCTGGGAGTATAGCTCAGAGGTAGAATGACGCTGGGGTTCTACCCCAGTTCCACACACACACACACACACAATGAAAAAGTCACAATTGAAAAAAAGTCACAGCTGTTTTGTAATAAAGTTTCTACCTTCTACCCATTTAATGAAATTCAAAGTAAGTGGATAGCTCAAGGTTTCAAAGTTGACTTAAGAACCATGCATAATGGTACAAACCTGAAATCCCAGTACTTGACATGCTAACACAGGAGGACCACAGGTTCAAGGACAGCCTCAGCAAAGTAGTAAGACCTTGTTTCGAAATAAAAAATATAAAATTGGGCTCGGGGATAGAATGTTATTGGGTTCAATTTATAAAAGGAAGCTGACTAAGGTGGTAGAAATTGGATTGGCATTTAACTCTTACTTCTTCCAGTGTTGTGCTCTACTATGCCTCGAGGCTACTCAAAGCCCTTGCAAAAGATCCTCCTCTAACCTCCTAAAGATTTTGGTCCTGTGTCATCCTGACACCGATCACTTTACAGAATCTCCTAGACTTTAAGGAGAATGCAGAAGAAGAGGAACACAGTTGAAGGGTGACTCCCTAGAACACACAACCTCTGAGCAGAGTCCCAAGCACATGGAAGAGTTGGTGAAGGAGAAAGAAGATGTGAGGTGATGTCCAGAGGAGAACATTTATATGGAAAGTAGTGACATACAGACAAATGCATAGGAGAACATTGCTTTATTTAGGGACCTATGAATTATGGACTTACTTGTAAGAGAGAAGTAATAGAGAAGAATCCTCTTTCTTTTCATGGTATCCATCTATCACAGGCTTTGGCTAGGTGTGCGACACCTCTTGCCCTCCAACCTCAAGCTCTCAGGGCACAAAGGTTCTACGTTTTAGCTCTTCACTACCCACCTAGCCCTTCACAGGTTTGCGCCCTCAATAAATGTGACAAATATATCTACTGAATAGTATGATTTAAACGTGTCCTTAACTTCACTAAGCCTGTTTCTCGCTTATTAAATAAGGGTAATAATAGTACTTGCCTGTTACCTTCATATACGGATTAGATTTTTAAAAAGTATTAGATAAGCCAGGAGTGGTGGCACATGCTCATAATCCCAGTACATGGGAAGTTGAGACAGCAGGATCACAGGTTCGAAGACAACTTTCAATAACTTAGTGAGATCCCATTTCAAAATAAAAAATAAAAGGGCTGGGGGTGTAGCTCAGAGGTAATATGCCAGTGGATCAGTGGATTCAATCCTCCATACCTAGAGAGGAAGAGGGAGAGGGAAAAGAAGAGAGAGAGAGAGAGAGAGAGAGAGAGAGAGAGAGAGAGAGAGAGAGGAGATTCCTAAATAAAGATTGGTTATAGTATTCAGAACATAATAAAATCTCAATATATCTTATCTAGTTACTGCTTTTTGTTATTAGTGGTAGAAGTATTGTGGTACTGTGTTTATGCTCAAGGCACCATTCAGTATAAACTCATAAAATCATCACTCAGATAAAAAAAAACAGAGTCTGATATTCCATGCAAATTATGTAATCTTGTTCTTCTTTATGGCTGAGTAGAATTCCATTGTGTATATATCCCATAATTTTGTAACCCATTCCTCTGCTGATGGACACCTCAGCTGGATCCATAGTTTGGCAATTATGAATTATGCTACTAAACATAGATATGCATGCATTACTATGGTCGTATGGTTTCAAATATTTTAGGTAGATATCCAGTACTGGTATACCTGGGTCATCTGATAGGCTCATTTCTATTCTTCTGAGAATTCATTGCACTATTTTCCAAAGTAGTTGCAGTAACTTGCAATCCCACCAACAATGTATCAGAGTTTCTACTTATCCATATCCTCACCAGTATTTATTATTGTATGTGTTTGTTTCTTTGTTTGAAGTACTGGGGATGAAACAGCTGAGGCTGGTCACAAAGTGTGATCCTCCTGTCTCTGCCTCCCGAATGCTGGGATTACAAGCGCGGGCCACCACGCCTGGCTTGCTTGTGATTTTAATGATTGTTATTCTAATTAGAGTTAGGGGAAATCTAAGGGTAGTTTTGATTTTATAATCTTCTGAAAGTCTAAATTTGTAAGTCATAGCTAGTTCTCTGTTACAAAGTTAACTTCCAAGGCTGTCCCAATAAGATCATGATGTAGCAGACTTGATACTACGTTCAATACAAACAGCTGGCCAGAGACCATTGGTTTTTCAATGTCCTCAAAAATTCTATTTAAGGGGCCCTTTCTATTTTTGTGCAGAACTAAGTCAAGCAAACTCTTGGCAAAAGTGCAATAATCTCAACTCCAGGATCCTGTTATCAGTCACCTCTCCTTCAATTCAAATGCCCTTGGTGTACTAATTTGGGATTTCTGTGTCACTTTCTATCATGTATGCCTAAAGAAAGCTCTCTAAAATTTGGAGGGAAAGGTCTTTAGTCTTCTATGTGTTCACCTTGCAAGTGACACCAACATTTAATTAGGGAAAAAAGTCAAATTGAGCTAAGAGTTTGTACACATCTTTCAGCTATTCTGCATTCCAGAAAAAATAAAGGCTTGGGGATTGTTTTTCCTACCAGTGGGCTGAAACAATTAGACTCATATATATCTTTGTACCTTAATGGGAAAGTCCTTTACTGGATAAATGAGACTTGTATTTAGAATTTCTCCTCTATATTAAGCATATCAAAAATTCTCCTTTTAAAAGCTGATTTACACCTCCCACCTCCACCTCAAATTTAAAGTAGGTTGGGTCTCATCCCAGCAGTAAGAGAAATGGAGTAAAGGGGTTCTGGGTAGGGAGAAAGACTGTGTCTCTCTTGCATCACCTGGGCTTTGGAACACCATATGAGTAACTCATACCCACATGTTTCCCCTCACAGTCTGCAAGTGAATTACACCCTTGGGGTAGTGCAAGAAGTCGGCCTCACTATGACCTGTCTTAAACCAAGTCATGCGATGAAGTGCGTCATCATCTCTTCCTACCTCTTAATCTTCTTTGACTTGATACTGATCACTCTCCGTGACCTCCTGAGCCTTGCCCCCAAGCACCTCCTCAGATGGCAAGGCAGCCTGGTGCGGTCAGTGGGTGCTGTCAGCTCTTTGGTTGGTACATCCCCTCCCAGCCACCATACCTTGGGAGCTAGGTGCTTTGTGAGCTAGTTGACCTCAGACAGATCACTTACTTCTTTTCACTTCAAGTTCCTGATATAAACTGAGGGAAAGAATATCATTCCTCCCGTAGGGCTGCTGTGAGTACTACATGAGTTAAGGCACATGAAGTGTTCAGGCTTCAAAACAGTCCATGATAATTAGCTATTAGTATTAGCACAGCTGCCATCCAGTTACCCACACACAGGGAGGCCTTGCTCATCCTTCAGTGAAGATAATGGAGAGGTGTCTAATAGATGATGCTAGCCCCACCCTTTCACTTTCACATGAGTAAATAAGAGACACAAATATAATAAGAAATACTTCAGATCTCAGAGATTTTTATGGAAGAACCAGAGACAAGAATTAGGGTCCTCTGCCTCCCTGTCCAAAGTGTCTTTTACTGCATCAGATATTTGATTCAATTTCCATGCAACCAGTAGCTTTTAGCTATTCAAGCTTCAATCATGAACAATTTCAATCAGGCATGTGTATCTGGATGATTATAATCAGCTGCTAGGAAACAATGGCCTGATTGTTCAACTCATTTTCCTCCTCTTCTCTCTGACATGGAATTAATGAGACAAACATTTCTGACTCACGAATTCACGGCAATGAAAGGCAAAAGGTTCTTCTTGCTGAGGAAGGGAGGTTAGCTCCGGCCAGCCCTCCCAAGTCCCTGATGGACAAGGCTTTATCTCAACTCTGCCTTCAACTTTGCTGAAGCAGAAACAGCAGAACACATCTCAGCTTGAGATGTGTCCTCTTCAGAATTGGATAGTAAAGGTTCTTGGTTTAGACTGATTCTACTCCCCTGTGAAAGCTCAGAGATCTTTTCTTCCAACCTCTAGCATAGTCAACCCCATCTGTTCTCACAGATTTCTGAATGAATACGCAGTGCTATATAAAAGAACAATGCCTATTAGGAGCAAATTTTGCAGAATCATATTACTCTCATATTTTCAAATTATTTTTTATCTTCTGACATTTCACCAAGGAATTAAAAGTATTCTTTGATCACTGGATTTTTTTTTTTAAAGCCAGGTTTTAGAAAGTACTTAAGTGATCCCAGTACTTGAGAGGCTGAGACAGGAGGTTCAAGACCAGCTTCAACAACTTAGGGAGATTCTCAGCAACTGAGACTCTGTTTCAAAATAAAAAATAGAGTGTTTCAGAAGTAGAACAACTCTAGATTCAATCCTCAGCACTGCATAAAAGGCAGGGGCGCAGGAGATCTGAATAGGCATTACAATTGGCTAATAAATATATGTAAAAATGTTCAGCATCACTTGCAATTAGGGAAATGTATACCATATATATTAATAATGCTGTTGAGGATGTAGGGGGGATTTTTATACGCTGCCGCTAGAATTGTAGATTAGTACAGTCATGATGGAAATCAGTTTGGAAGTTCCTTAAAAAATAAATAACAGGTATACCACTCCTAGGTGTCTTCCCTAAAGAACTAAAATCAGAATACTATAGTGATACATGCACACTCTTGTCTATAGTAGCACAATTCACAATAGCCAAAGTATGGAACCAGCCCAGGTGCCTGTCAACAGATGAACGGACAAAGAAAATATGGCCTATACACACAATGGAAATGTACTCAGCCATAAAGAATTATATAAATAATATATTATTGCAGGGAAATGGTTGGAGCCGGAGGGTATGCTGAAATCATCCAGTCTCAAAAAGTCAAGGGTGGTATGTTTTCTCACATATATGTGAGCTAGAAAGAAAAGAGAGCACACAGGGAGTTTTAACAATTCAGAGAGACACCAGTAGAGTAGTTGAAGAGTGTGGGGGAGCAGGCGAGAGAGGGGAAGAGGGAGGACTGAAGAAGGAAGTAGCTCAAACACCACTATGGAGATACTTGAAGCAGGTTTTACCACCAATTTCACTAACTGGCATGGGGAGGAAAGAGGAGGAGGAAGCCATGCAGGATGCAGTGGGAAGTATGCAAAGAGCTATGTGAATGTGTGTGTTTAGCACGCTGAACTTCACTATGATGAATAGCCGCAATGTGTCGACAAAATAAAAATAACGAATAATAAAAAGGACAGAAAGAAGAGAGAAAAGGCAGGCAGGCTATATTTGTCTGCTGCTGTTCCTTTTTTTAACTTCTTAAGATGAATTTTAGAATATTAATATTGAGCCTTTGCTTCTAATAAAAATTAATCATAAATTTACCTCGAATCTGGGTACAAATATCCTATATGTTATTTTTAAGTTTACATGGGACAATTATGGAAATTGACTTTGTGCTAATCCATTAAGGAACTCAATAAATTATAAAGGATTAATCTCCTTTAACTATAATGCATTCAGTTAGAAATCAACAACAGGTAAGCCGGGCGCACACTTGTAATCCCAGCACTTGGGAGGCTGAAACAGGAGGATCACACAGGTTCGAAGCCAGCCTCAGCTACTTAGTGAGGCTCTCAGTAACTTAGTGAGACCCTGTTTCCAAAAATAGGTCTGGGAGTATAGCCCAGATGTAGAAAGCCTCTGGGTTCCACCCCAAGTAACACAAAAGAAAGAAAGAAAGAAAGAGAGAAAGAAAGAAAGAAAGAAAGAAAGAAAGAAAGAAAGAAAGAAAGAAAGAAAGAAAGAGAAAGAAAGAAAGAAATCAACAACAGGTAATTATATCAATCCCAAATATTTCAAAATTTCTAAAATACTCGTGTATTTTTCAATTGTTGAATACATTGTCTTACATAAAGCAGATATTATATTGGTCACTAAGTTGTCCTGTTGTGTACTTGACTCTTCAGGGAAAGAGAAAGAAGTATTAAAATATCCCACTATGATAATATATCTATCATTTTCTCCTTATAGGCCTATCAATTATTTATTTATATATTTTGAATCCATGCTTTTATATACCTTTTAAGTTGATTTATTAGGCCTGAAATCTTTTATTTATTTTATCATATAGAGTGATCCTTTTTATTTCTAGTGTGTGTGTGTGTGTGTGTGTGTGTGTGTGTGTGTGTGTTTTACTGGGGATTAAAACCAGGGGCATTCTACCTCCAAGCTATAAAAGCTGTACCCATAACTCTTCTCATTATTTGTTTTAGAACAGGGTCTCATTAGGTTGCTAAGAGTCTTACCAAGTTGCTGAGGCTGGTGTTGAACCTGTGATCCTCCTGTCTTGGCCTCCTAAGTACTGGGATCTGGGTGTGTACCATAGCATCTGCTGTTAATGGTATTTGAGGATGGAGCTTTTGGGCAGTAATAAGACTAGATGATACCATGACAATGGTACTTTTAATGGTAATATTTTGCAAGAAGAGAGACCCAATAAGCAACCTCGTTCTATCTTACCATGTGTTGTCCTGTGCTACCTTGAGACCCTACAAAGTGTCCCCACAAAAAAGAAAGACCTCACCAAACATAGCTACTCTAATTTTGCATTTTCCAGCCTTCAGAACCATGGGCCAAACAAACTGTTACTATTTATAAATTATTCAGCCTGTGGGAAACAGTTGTAACAGTGAAAAATCAGTCACAGTGTAAAGCTCCAGGTTGACATTAATTTAGGGAAAACATTCTTTGACTCTCTACAACACTTGAGCTTTCCAAAGACAAAGTTCCCATATAACTTGGGGAAGGAAATTCATATTGCATCAGGCCTGAACATACTTAACATCACTTCCCTCAATCCTGTACATTCAGGCCTAATTTACTTCATCTTTTTGATTCTGGAAGAGAATGATGTATACCCATAGTCTCTTCCAAGGTCTCTGAAGCTCAGAGCTCATCACTCCTCTCTTTCTAATATTTAAATTCGGTTTTCTGGAGAACCTGACAGCTCTATATTCCAAAATGGCCCACAGAGCACATCCAGCCATAGAAATAATATAATTGTATTGAGAAGTTCACAGGCCAGAGACTTCGAACCAGGCAAACCTAGTCACTTAGACTTCAGTAGCAAACTTCCTCTACCAAGAAAGTTCCCTAATCTCTAATCTCTCTACCATCTTGCTCTCCAGTTATATTTCTGGTCAAAATTACTCTTCTACTCATGACCCTGCCCTTGCATCTTTCTTTTTGACATTATAAGATTCCTTGATACTATATCATGTGTCTATTTGTTTTGCTTTGTTTTTGTACTGGGAACTGAACCCAGGGGTATTCTACATCTAGGATACACCTCAGAGTCTTGCAAGGTTATTGATAGTCTTGCTACATTGCTGAGGCTGTCCTTCAACCTCCAAGCCTCTTATCTCAGATTCTTAAATTCTCAGATTCTTAAATATCAAGATTATAGGCATGTACCACCATGCCCAATGCATCCATCTTTACACAGGCTGTTCTTGCTGACATGCCTCACTACACTAGGGCATATATACCTGATGATCTCCTAGGACTTCTTCAAGAAACTAACCCAACATTTCCTCCTCCATGAAGGCTTCTCCAATCCATCTGTTCAGATCATTCTTTTGATAATGCCTTTGCTAACTGCACCAGTTGCACCAATTATAGTACTCTGATATTGCACTTTCTAACTACATTTAATTTATTATTTCATCTTTGATGTCTTTAATAACCAAAATATAATCTTTTTATAACCTCAACACAGAACAGTTTTTATATAAACAGTGTTTATAACCTAACACATGATTGGCACTCAATTACTATTAAAAGAATCCAGAAAAGGGAATTTTACCTACTTATAGAAGTAAAGTTTCAAGAAAAATAATCAAAGGATAAATAAAGTTGGATAATAAAGCTCTGGCTCTCAGAGTGTTTGTATTCTGTCTCTATTGATTGAACTCTATTGGAAGCATGAACTTTGTCACTTGATTGCTCAAAAATAGTTTTAATTTGGGGAAATATGATCCATTAGGCTGCTTTTACTTTCAACTTGCAGGCAAAACCTTTTAAGTCATCATCCACAATTACTTCTAGACAAATAAATATTCCCCCCTCTCTGCCCAATTGAGATACTTCATTTGTATATATGTTTCTCTGAGGTCAAACTCAGCATCCATCTTTCATTTAAAGCATATCAGCTCAGTCATTTCCATCCCATTTGGATTTCATGCTATGAACTTCCTGAAAATAACATTGGTTCATAGGCTTAGGTGTATCAGTCAACTGATTTAATATTAAAACTTTTGAGCCACCTTGAAAAGCTCTAACTCTTGCTTCAAAAATGAAAAAAAAGCTTTTATTTCTCTGCCAACTCTCCAATCTCCTTTTAAAAAGCACTATCAGACCATTCCTCTTGCCCCATATTTCTTCATAAATTTCTCTGCTCAATGTTTCATCACATTTTTAATCAAATGGCAGTTGTTCAAGTAGGCAAATCTATATCAAGAGCATCTCACACTACTGTCAATATACAACTTCACAAAGATCTGGGGAATGCAACTATTTCTCCTGTTTCAAAGCTGAAGAGAGCCTCCCTCTGTGGGTAGTGTAGCCTTAACCCCTACATTTCCAAATGCAACAGTTTTCATTGAAAATTTTGCCACATTCTTTTTCTTTTAAATTAGCCACAAAAGAAAGTTCTAGAAGAATGTGTTTCTTTTATAGATTCTCTGATGGAAAATTCACCAAAAGTAGAGAGATAAATAGTAAGTCCCTGAAAAACTAGAAACATAAATCAGTGTCTTGTTCAACATAAAGGCAATTTTGCAGTTGTCCTCCTAAAGGAGTAATCTGTGGACTTCTGTGAACAATCTAGGCTGTTGTACTAAATCCAATTCCATTGTGTCATGCACTGGTCCTCTAATATTTTAAATGGTTCAATCGTACTAGTTTTATTTTTTCCTAGAGAGCAAATTAAAGGAAACTGTAGCTAAATATGGTGCTTCATTTTTCTAAATCCTATTTTTCACTTATTTGAATACAGTCGTAGAAATTTTGTGTGTGAATGGAGTAGGATATGTGTGGAAATCCTTTGAATAAAAGATAATAGTAATAAATCAGGATCATTTTTGTTGTATGATCTTAATATATTCCATTAACCTGTACATTTTTTACTAAATGAATTTGATGATCTGTAAGTCCTTCCTAGTTTGTACATTCTAAAATATCTTTAGTGAGCTGGGCATGGTAGTGCACACTTGTAATCCCAGCATTAGGGAGGCTGAGACAGGAGAATCGAGGTTTCTGGACAGCCTCCGCTACTTAGTGAGGTTCTTTGCAACTCAAGGAGACCCTATTTCAAAATAAAGTATAAAAAGCAGGGCAGGGAGTATATCTCAAAGGTAGAATGCTCCTGAGTTTCTCCCCAGTACCAAAAAAATAAAATAAGATAAAATGAAATAAAAACTTTAATTTGAAACTTGTTTTTTTTACTTCTGTACACTAAAACTATTAACACAAGTTTTTCAGTAGTTTCTAGAAGAGTCCAGAAATGATGCTACCCTGCCCCTAGAAGGACTTTATTTTTTAATTTTATTTTTCTTATCTAGGAAATCTAGGAAGATATTATCGTTTGTTTCATTATTGGGGATTGGATCCAAGGGAAATCTACCTCTGAACTACATCCTAGCCCTTTTTTAAATATTGTTTTATTTTGAAACAGGGTCTCACTAAGTTGCTGAGGGTCTTGCTAAACTGTTCAGGCTGATCTTAAATTTGATCTGCCTGTCTTAGCCTCCTAAGTACTGAGATTATAGGCATGGACCAGCATCTCACCTGGTTTAGCGAGCCATTGTTAAATATTCGGATCATATGAAGACCAAACACCTGCTACCTTTGTGGTCATACATCCTTTCAGTAAATTCCTTTACCACTCTAATTTAACATATCATTAAAGTCTGTTCCTTTAGGATATGGACACCTGCAGAGCACCCAATACATTTCCTTTGTCTTTATACTTCTTAGGCCTCAAATAGTGTTAGGGATGTAGTAAATGTTGAGTTGATATTTTCTAAAGGAGTGTAAAGTGGTAACTCTCAAACCTCTACCTGGAATTAAAATGGACTTCCTTGAGAAGCACAGACTAAAGTATATTCTTAGTGGAATTTCAACCTAAGCCTTGACATCTCTAGCTAAACATATGACTCACCAGATATGAGTGGTAATGTTTGAAAGAAAAGATTATCTTTGTGAGAAGTCCATCCTAAATCAATATGTCTTTATTACCTGATATGTTCAGAGATATTGCTACCTCTCCCCCAAAATAGCAAGCCAATTTTATTAGAAACCTTTCTGGGAGGAATATACATATGCACATACACATACATATATGTCGAGGGGGACTTTAGGTGGATAATTAAGATCCAAACTTTAATAAATATCCATTTGTCCATCAGTACTTTAGACTTAATATATGCATGGTCAGATGTTAGGAGCTGATTCTGATGACCAGAGAAAAATCTTTAGACAAAGAGATGTAGGTCCAATGCTTGAGTTCAGGCCTATATGTCTTGTTATGTTATTTGCCTGGGGAAAGAATGGGGATTTCAGAATTTTAGGATGGGGACCAACCATCCCAGCAGTAAAATAGCTGATTAAATTTTATGAACAGGAATGTCTAATGTTAAATTTGTGGTTGTTTACATGGCCAAGATATAAACACTTTCTTTATAAAGAGTCCTATACTAAATTCTCACCATAGCTTTACATGAAATTCTTGTGAGTGGCATTTTTAATTCAAAATTGAAGAAAGGTCTGAAATTTGTATTTTTGTTCAATGTAGTACAAAATAGAGCTAGGACAAGCTCATGTTAAGGTAATCCATATAAATTCCTACTACATGGGCAGGAGAAGTACAGACCCATAAGTGCCCATGAGGCTGTGAACACTTTTAAATTTTCCAGATATTTAGGAGAGAGGGTGGAGTTATACCCTCATATAGTATTT
This sequence comes from Muscardinus avellanarius, assembly GCF_963383645.1. Classification (NCBI taxonomy): domain Eukaryota; kingdom Metazoa; phylum Chordata; class Mammalia; order Rodentia; family Gliridae; genus Muscardinus; species Muscardinus avellanarius. The sequence goes on from NC_137786.1 coordinate 149,958,142, forward strand.
TATGGAAAACTTATCCAAATCTCAAAGATCAGGAGGAAGAATAAACATGTCAAATATGCATCAACTTCATCTTGCATTTCATCAGTTCATTTTTCACCACTCCTATTTATTACTGGAATCATAGCCCAAACACCCAACTCTGGGAGTCTCAACAAATCATTTCTGGCCACTTAGTCACAAAAAACAAATAAAAAATGTAATGGTGAAAAGCAGTAAATGAAATGTAATCAGTATAGCTGTACTGGGAAGACAAAGAGGAGCAGTGTTTTCAATCCCATCTTTGGAGTTATTGACAAGAATGTCCAGGTTATATAGACAAAGGAGACCAGAAGTATTCATAGTTAAGTAGGCTTGGTCAAACTGCAGTCTGGCTGATTTTCTAGTCTCAAGATTTTCTAGCTGCTATGGTAAGTTATTATCATCTGGAAGGTAGTTTTGAATCATAACAAGATGTTTATTTATAAAACCTGTTGTTCCTAGAATCCAAAGTGATAGATTCAGAAAAAAGTAGACAGACTCAGAATAGAGGCAAAGATGTCACTTTTTTACATTTTCAAGTTCAAGTGAAAAGTCAGCATTTTTAGAAATAGCAGCATTTATGCCCTTGTTACAGTACCCAACTGAAAAGAGCCCCTTATTTACACATAGAAGAATGTGAAAAAATAATTAGAAATTAATTACCTTTCCCTTCCCCTAAAACAGGTCTAAATGGCTATGACTGAACTAGAGGCCATATGCTGAACTAGATTTCTGCCCTTCTTTTTAAAAATGGTTCACCATGAGACCTTGAACACCTATCACACTTCTCTCATCTTAATTTCCACCCCTTTTCAAAGAGGAGAATGAGCAAAGATCTTCAGTGCCTGCATGCTTTACCACTCTTTAGTATTCTCAATTTGATTTCAAGCCCTTACAAACATTAAGCTGCATGAATGGCATAGGTTGGAGCCAAATTTCATTTTTACTATTCTGGTAAGAATGTTCTTCGTCCTCCTCCTTGCCCTTCTAACAACTTCATCAAAAACTTTTTGATGCTCCAGTCAGTGCTGATTCCCATTAGATATTCTCTCATTGCATCCTGTTAATCTGTTCACAGTTCTGTCAAATACTCATCACATACAGTGTTTGCATGCCTGCAAACAATGAGCTCCTTAAAACAGAGCATTAAACTTTCATCTCAGTAACTCACACTTACCATGATACCTGAATACAAAATTAGTAAATAAGTACTGATAAAATAAATTAATGAGTAAGCAAATGAATGACTTGTTTCCCTTATAACACCTAACATGCTTTGGCAGCAATGCAAGTTAATTATGTTTATAGTGAATTGTTTTGCTTCTGACCTTCCAGAATAGTTTAAAAGTATTAGAGAATTAGTCAAAGTAGAGGTAGGATAAAGATCCACCTGGGGCCGGACATGGTGGCGCACGCTTGTAATCCCCACACTTGGGAGGCGGAGACAGGAGGATCGTGCTGGTTCAAAGCCAGCCTCGCTGGCTTAAGAGACCCTGTTTCCAAAAAAATATATAAAATATGTCTGGGAGTGTAGCCCGGAGGTAGAAGGGCCTCCAGGAAGCCCAGTACCATAAAAAAAAAAATCCACCTGGGTGTGAGGAAGTTTTTTTTATTCATTGATTCAAACCTCATAGAACTCCTGGGTTTCAATATTGGCAAGTGGGAGTGCTTAGTATTTTAACTGTATACTTGGTTTTAATTCATCACTTATATGTAAGGAGGATGTTTTAACCCAATGCTCCCTCTCTATCTCAAGATACACTAAAGGAAAGCAGCAACTGGGTTTGATTACCATAGGAATATTACTATCATCAAAAATTTATTGAGAAGCAAGTGCAAGTCAAACCTATGGTGGAGGTTACAGGAAATACAGAGCTGCAATTGTGCTTTTTTCTATGACAAGGGTTTTATTAAATTGGGATTGAGATTGTAGAGTGAATGTAAGGTATACCTATACCACTCAGTGTGCAATATACTCTTCCCTACATTGACCAGAAGTTCTGCAGACTTTTAAAGACTGAAGAGGACTGACCAGGGCTTCCTGAAGCTCACTGAGACATCAGCAATGGTACTTCATGAACTAAACATCAGATAGTGTGTCTGAAAAGTAAATGGTGAACACATGGGATGATTTAAATGCATATATTCACATTAGTGGACTCATACCACTGACTAGGGCTGAAGCCCATGTAAGGGAAAAAAATTACTTCCTTCTACTCTTCTAAGACTTTTGACTATCTAAATATTAAATCAACATAAAATAATTTAACAGAAAATGTGATTTTAATTATTTATATATACAACAGGTACACCACAATAACACAATACTCCTAAAAGTGGCCAGATGATTGAGGCTTATTATTATTATCATTTTAATTAAATAAATCTATGGAATACACTGTGATCATTCATATATCACCTCATGCTGCAGAAAGGAACAGAAAGTTGTAACTTCTATGGGATGGTAGAGACAAATTATGGAAAAATGGAGAGAAAGTAGATGGTGAAGAAAGGTTGTCTTTTTATGTAGGTAAAATATCTCAGGTCACAGACTTTGTCTCAGAATGTCTCTTTTTAGGTATAGAAGCCTTGACTATGAAAATTTTCTTTATAGAAGTAAATTTTCTTTACAAAACAGTAACGTCTTGGAGATTCTATTTCTGCAGGTTCTCAAAATATCCAGATCAAAATAATGTGCTAAAGAGGTATATTTTAGAACCACACACTCTAGTTTCCCGCAGTCATATTTTGGAGTTATGCATCCCAAACCTCACTAGTTACATTTTTTTTTTTTTTGGTGGTACTGGGGTTCCTGGAAGCCCTTCTAACTCTGGGCTACACTCCCAGACCTATTTTCTGTATTTTTGAAACAGGGTCTCTTAAACCAGCGCGGCTGGCCTCGATCCTCCTGCCTCTGCCTCCCAAGCGCAGGAATTACAAGCGTGCGCCACCATGCCTGGCTAGTTACATGTTGATCATTATGTGAAACGATGTTAGAATTTTATATTGGATTAAATCACACACAAAATTTTTCTCAGGAATTATTTTGTAGTAAAATCAATTCATATATATCAGCCAACAAGGTTCTCTAAAAGATTCTATGTGCAGATAAGTTATACCTAAACTTCTTCCTTTTCCCACTGAGTCACCAGTAATCATTATGGCATCTGCTCTTGTGTGGTGACAGGGAAAATATAGGAAATATGATTAAAGAACATATCAGAGTTCAAGAACTCTGACTTTAAGCACAGTCATATATGGACTTGAATTCTAACTCTAGCATTTACTAGCTGTGTAACATGACCTTTGGTAAATTACTTAAAAGGACTTAAAATTTTCAGTTTCTTTCCCTATTAAGTGCTGGTGATTATAGTGGTTTAACACAGAATTGTTAGAAGGAGTCAATGCGTGAAATTGCATTAAGATTTTAGCATAGCATTTGGCAGATAGTTGTGTGCAATAGCATTTGTAATTTTTATTATTTATTTTACCGTTATAGCCTAAATGGCTTTATAACTTGCATTGGAACAGAATTATGGTTAAGAAAAAAACTATAGTTAAGCATAAGAGTATTTCTGATTAAGCACAAAAGTATTTCTGATAATCATTTTAGCTCTGGCTCTATTTTAATTTTTTCTCAATTTAATTATTAAGACTTTGGTAATGTTAGAGAATCTATATAAAATATTTACCATTTCCTTAATAAAATCCAACCCTAACATGTGCATAAATTAAGCTGTCATTTAAGACATAAGAATAGTGTGTTGGGCAGCTTTACATTACTATAAGAAACACCTGAGATAAGTTGATTTATAAAGAGAAAAGGCCTATGTAGGCTCAAAGTTTTGTTCACTTCAGTCCATTACCAATTTGCTCCATTGCTTTGGATCTAGGGCAACACATCATGGCAGAAGCACGTGGTGGAGCAAGCTATTCTTATGGCTAGAAACAACAAGAGAGAAGAGACCAGAATTTCACAATCCTCTTCAAGGGCACACCTTCTTTTTTTTTTTTTCTTCAGAACTGGGGATAGAACCTAGGGGCTTCTACCTCTGGGATATACCCCCTGAACTATTGTTTATTCTTTCATTTTTTTGAAATAGGTTCTCACTGAGTTGCAAAGAACCTCACTAAGTAGCTGAGGCTGGCCACAAACCTCAATTCTCCTGTCTCGGCCTCCCAAATGCTGGGATTACAAGCATATGCCACCATGCCTGGCGTAAGTGCACACCTTTGATCCCCTAACACCTTCTACTAAGCACCAGTCTTAAAGGTTCTATCACCTCCCAATTAGCATCATGCTGGAGACCAAGCCATTACTACATGGCCCCTTGGAAGGCATTCTGGATCCAAACTAGAGCAACGAGCATAATTCAGACTAAAAATTTGAATTTCTCATAGCACCCCTTTGCATCTGTCAACTGATAACTTCTACCAAGATGGCCTAGTACATTCTATTGTGGTACTTTTATAAATGTTTTATTATTATACCATTTTTCCTTTAGGTATGTGACAATTTTTAAAGGTAAATATAATCTAGTGGGCCTATTTTCTTTCTTTTACTTTTTTTATTGGTGCACTGTATTCATACATCATAATGCAATTAAAAAAAATTTGTGTAGACATAGGTGCACACACCACCCAGTTAGCCACTACCCCACACCATTCCCTCCCCCTCCCTCCTTCCCATGCTTGGCTTAGTGGTTGACATCTAATATTATAGCAATTTATCCGAAATTAACAATGGTAATCTCACATAACAGATTCATTTGTCTGATATCAAACTTTTGATCACTTAGAGATAACATTTCAATATTTCTTTTTGCTTTTTTCTTACCAGAGGATATGTTTTTCTTTTTTTTAAGATGAAACTAACATACATTTTTTTCCAGAAAAAAAAAATCTATCCTAACATTATATATGAACTCTAAATACCCAAAACACTCACGAAAAAGAACAAAGCTAGAAGATGTACATTTTCTGATTTCAAACCTTAAAAAGCTACAATAATTGAAACAGTGTAGTACTACTATAAATGCAGATATATAAACCAGTGGAGTAAAATAAAAAGCCTAGAAATAAATTATTCCATATATGGTCAAGTTATTTTTGACAAGGTTTCCAAGAACATTTGGTGAAGAAAATAATGATCCTTTCACTAAATATTGTTGAAAAATAATGATTATAAGAAAAAGAATAAAGTTGGACCCTTACCTAACACCATATACAAATATTAACTCAAAGTAGATAAAAGACCTAAATGTAAATCTTAAGACGATAAACTTTTAGAAGAAAACCTGGGTCATAACACTTCACAACATTGAAATTGACAGTGATTTCTTGGATATGATTTCAAAGGCACAGGCAAAAACAGAATAAACAAGCTTTCTAAAAATAAAAAAATATTGTACATACAAAGACAATGTAAACAGAGTTAAAGTTACTGATAGAATGGGATAAAATATTTCCAAATGCTATATCTGAAAGTATATTATTATTCCAAATAGAAATCCTAAAATTTAGCAATAATACAAGCAAACAATACAATTTAGAAATAGGTAAAAGACTAAAATAAATAATGAATCTCCAAAGATTTTAACCAATAAACACAAAAATATATTCTTCTTTGCTTAGTAGTCTGCTGGATGGAAAATCTTGTTTCTCTGGTTCTGGTGTATATTACCTATTTCTTCTTTGTAGTTAATCTCTTTGAGTATTTTCTCTAGCGCTGGTTTTGAAGAGATAATTTCCTTCAGTTTCTGTTTGTCATGGAAGCTTCTTATTTCCCCATCTAATTTGATAGTTGTGCTGGGCAGGAAATTTTTGGCTGAAAGTTGTTTTCTTTCAGAGTTTGGAATATGTTACTCCAAGCCTTTCTGGCTTTCATGACTTGTTTCGGGAAGTCTGGAGTGATTATAATTAGTTTGCCTCTGAATGTCACTTGGCCTTTTGTTTTTGTTGCCTTTAAGATTCTCTGCTTGGCTTCCACATTGGTCATTTTGACGATTATGTGGCATGGGGATCCTTTTCTCTGATCCTATCTAAAGGGAGTTCTATATGTTTCCTGGACCCATGTATCGATCTCTTTCTCTATGTTTGGAAAATTTTCTGATATTATTTCTTTGAAGATATTATTGATCCCTTTGGTTTCACCTTCTTTTCCTTCTTTTCCCTCCTCTTTTTCCTTTTTTCCCTCCTCTATTTCGATTATTCTTAGATTAACTCTCTTAAAATGGGCCCATATTTCTTCAATGTCAGATTTCTGCTGTCTGATTTTTTTCTAAGTTATAAATTATGTGTTCGTTATTGGAGTGATCCTCTTCTGAGTGAGATTTGATTCTCCATGTGGTCTAATCCATTGTTTATACTTTGAATTGAGACCTTTACCTCAATAATTAAGATGAAACTATCATACATCCTTTATGTCTTTTAGACTCTCTCTAAATTCTTTTCGAAGGCCCTGTATTATTTCTACAGTTATATTCCTGATTTGATCTTCTGGAGATCTCTGAATTTCTTTCTTATCAGGTTCTGATATGGGGTTGTGGGCATTCATTGCTCTATTGTTGTTCCTCTTTCCCATGATTTCAGAATTTTGTGCCTTCCCTGGGTCACTACAACTTCACTTAGGGTGCTCTATATCTCGAGTCTGTGGTAATCTCAGTCACCACTACTCCTTTACTGGGTTGTATCACAAAGTCTCAGACCTAGGGAGTTAATCGAGGCTGCGCTAGACCATGGGGGTGCCTGGCTGGGCGTTTTCCCATGGGGAGCTGTGACTAAGGTGTGGTATCTCTGCCACTGCTACTTTTTACTGGGTTGGACTGCAAAATATAAGACCAGGGAGATTATCAAAGTCCCTGGGTGTGCAGTACAGTCATTTATCCTTTAGGGACCGCAATTTCACTCAAGTTTATTGTGCATGTTGATCAGGAGCTTTCAAGGGCGTGGTGAACTCGCTGTCACTGCTGGCAATATGGCGCCGCTGCTACACCCTCGACCGTGAGGCTGGCACTGCTGGCAATATGCTGCCATGCCCTTGGCTGTGAGGCTGGCGTATTTCTTTTCTGGTTTTGAGCTCCGTTCTGAGTCCCTGGAAGGCATGATGAGCTTGACCACTGGGAGTTTTAGATGTTCTTTGCGCTGAAAGAACTGCTGAATTACATCCGAATGATCCGTAGCTGCTCAGTGCAGCTCCTTGTTTACCTTTTCTCTCTGGACCCTGGTGCTGTGAGGGAAGATGGTGCCTGCATGGCCCTGCTGCTGCATTGTGGGCTTGATTTCTGGTCTCTGGTTGTTCTTCTAGTCTTTTTCTTCTCTGTCCCTTGTGTTTACATTTTTTATTTCTCTGCTGATGGCATTTTCTGGCTATGAAAAGCGCTGATTTTGTGGCAATAGAGATCGAGTTTTAGCAGGGCTCGTAAACACTGCTTTTCTCAGTCGCCATCTTCCCGGAAGTCCTCTCTTTTACTTTTTGATTGAACTTGTCTTTAATTTCAAAAAGAAATATTGTAACTGGAAGGAACCCAAACCACACCTAAGTCATTCATTTTATGAAGAAAATAATTGAAGTGCACAGAATTTAAGTCATTTGCCCACTGTCACAAAGATGTATAAAGCAGTCTGGTTAGATGAAGAAATCAATGAATAAATGCTAAAATTAGAATTCCAGGTATTTGCCCTTGAAACCATTCTTTCTTCTACTTTACCAATAATAAGTATAAATAAGTGTTGTGATGGTATTGAAAATTTGCTCTAGTATTAATTTCCAAAATGTAAGAAGCAATCAGAGCCTGGGTGCTACATAGGCACTCAGGCAGGGAGGGGCAGCAGCTGCTACACTGCAGAGCTTTTCTCTCTCTCTCTCTCTCTCTCTCTCTCTCTCTCTCTCTCTCTTTCTCCTTTGTTCTAATGATTAACCTATAGTAAGAATGCAAAGAAAATCAAGGCCTTTAGCCTTAAAAGAATAGAAGCCTTTAGCCCTAAAAATACATAGAGGCAATGGGTACTTCTGTTTACCTCTCCTCTCCTTTGTGACCTGGCCTGGGTATAGAAATTAAACATATGCTGCTTTAAAGCCCCCATAGTAGATCCAATACAGCCTAATACAATAGAGGTGGAAACAAGGTAAATTATTGACCTCTGCACTTAGTAAGTGTACTGTCCGGAGGCAAAGAGGCATCACGTGGCTAAGAAATAAGTTACTAGTCCATTGCCTTGATAACAGTAATAAGACCATATCAATACAAAATCTACTTAATGTCCAGGGATGAAGAGGGGGTCAAAGTTCTATTTTCAAGCTTTCCAACATGCCTGCACACTGCTTTTTCTTCTCTTCTCTATTTCCTATTTATTTTGTAATAAAGACTTGCTAAAGCTGTACCAAGATATTAATTTTAATTTTTCTATTCAACAAATTCTAGTCAAATAGAAAAAGAAGAGGTCACAGCACCAATACAACCATAAAAAACATGATTTTGTCAGAGAATGTTTTTAAAGGATATATATATATATATATATATATATATATATATATATATATATATGCATTTATGTATAAATACCTTTTTAACTTTGTTCAGAGAGGACAAATCCAGTTGTATAGCAAATAAGAAATGAGAATCCAGACTAAAGTTATTTAGTTTGACCTTGAATCTGTTAAAGAACTAGAAAAATGAGAATATAATTAATTTTTTCTATCAAAAGATTAGCTTAACTTAAAGTAACTCCATTTTGTAAAACCACTATTTTGGGCCAAAAACATACACTGGAAAGAACATAGCCTCTTCAACAAATGGTGTTAGCAAAACTGGTTAACCATATGCAGAAAAATGGAAATAAACTCCACTTTCTCACCCTGCCCAAGCATTAATTCATGATGGATCAAAGACTTGAAAATCAGACAAGAGACCTTGTAATTCCTGAAGTGGGAATAGATCCAACACTGCAACACATAGGCACAGGCAAAAAATTTCTCAACAAGACCCCAAAGGCAAAAGACACAACAAAAATGTATCAATATGTGGGATTACATTAAACTGAAGAGCTTCTGTACAGCAAAGGAAACTATCAAGAACCTCAACAGAGAGCTGAGAGAATGGGAGAAAATTTTTGCCAACTATTCCTCTGATAGAGGACTATATCTAGAATATACAAAGAATTCAAGAAACTCAGCACTAAGAAAAAAAATAACCCAATCAAAAAATGAACAAGTGAACTAAATAGACACTTCACAAAAGAAGAGTTCAAATGGCCAATAAATGTATGAAAAATGTTCAACATCATTAGCAATCAGAGAGATAGAAATAATCAAAATTACCCTGAAATTTCCCCTAATTTCAACTAGAATGGCAATAATTCAAAACACAAAAAATGCTAGCAAGGATGTGGAGAAGTGGGAATTCTAATATGTTGTTGGTGGTATTGCAAATTAGTTCAACCACTTTGTAAAACAGTATAGAGAATCTTCAGAAGAATGGGAATGAAAACCTACCATATGATCCAGCAAGACCACTTCTGGGTATCTACCAAAAAAAAAAGGAAGCCAAATTACCATACTAATGCATACATATCTATGCTCATAGCCACACAATTGCCATACTATGGAACCAGCCAAGATGTCCATCAACAGATGAATGGATTACAAAACTATGGGATATTTTACTCAACCATAAAAAAGAAAAAAATGGTTTCATTTACAGGGAAATGAATGGAACTGAAGAACATTATAAGTGAGATTAGTCAGTCACAAAAAGTAAAAATTTGGATGTTTTCCCTAATATGTGGAAACTAGGGAAAAAAAAGGTCATAGGAGAAACTCTAGACGAAGAAGGAAAAACCATAGATGAGCAAATAAGGCGACCAGAGAGGGATGTGAAGGGGAAAGAGGGAAATTATCTAATGTACATGATGTACATTCACAAATATCAAAGTCAATCACTGAGCAAAACATAAGGAGAAAGGAGGAAGGAGGGATTGGGTTGGGAACTGGAGAAGAGCTAAATGAGTGAGGTGTGCATGTACACCTCTAGCATCTTATACCCCATTAAGATGTATGACTCCATTAGTGCACCAATAAAAAAAAATTTTTAAACCCACCATTTTGTAACTTTGTAGAAGTTCTTTATTCTTTGTAAGTTTTCATTTTCATAATATTGCAAATGTCAACTCCTCCTCCAGTATTCCATTCATGACAAATTAACCAATCATGGTAGACTATGAAATTATGGTCCCACCAATAGAAGTATGGTGAAAAATCTATGTTAGGGATAAAAACTGGACTGACTTCCTGCTCAGTGTTTAAGTTTACTAGATTTCTGCTGGTGGCACACCCTTTTTGCAAAAAGTAAAATTAACTTGCTGAGTCACTTTCAAACATGTCTTTTCTTATGACACAATGAAAATTATTTCTAACAGAAAGAGACTAAATTTTGGTGGTTGTCTTTAGTTGCTTTATTCAAACTTTTGAGTTTAGTAAGACACTAGTACTTAGCTCCAGGTCTTCAACAGTCTTTTGGCATATTTGAGACCTTCTTTTAATTATATTCCAAAGACTTATCAAAGTATTTGAAGTTTGCTGGCTTTAAAGTAAGTGTTTAAAAAAGATGGACAAGCCCAGCTAGTCATTGTGGCACATGCCTGTAATTCCAGTACTTTGGAGGTTGAGATAGAATTGCTGGTCTTAGGGCAGCCTCAGCAACTTAGTGAGGCCCCAGAAACTTACCTAGACCCTGTTTCAAAATAAAAAGTCAAATAGGGATGGGCATGTGCTCAGAGGCAGTATGCCCTTGGTGTTCAGACCCCAGTACAAAAGAAAAAAGACAAATATTTTTCTCTGTGGTAGCAGGCTGTTTACTACCTCAGAGTAAAGCCTGACTGGTTACTCTAACCTTTGGCTTTTTAGAATACCATTTTTTTTGTGTGTATGGTATTGGGGATGGAACTCAGGGGCTTTCTACCTCCGGGCTACACTCTCAGATCTATTTTATATTTTATTTGGAAACAGGGTCTCACTAAGTTGCTGAGAGCCTCACTAAGTAGCTGAGGTTGGCTTCAAACCTGTGCAATCCTCCTGTCTCAGCCTCCAAGTACTGGGCTTACAAGCGTGTGCCACCACACCCAGCTTCTTAGAATAACTTTAAAATCCTTTCCCAGCCACTATTAATTCAGTGCCCTAAGTACAAAGAGAAAGGCTTTTCCTGATTACACAGTTTCAGTATTTTTAACACTTAGTGTAATTTGTGGATTTCTAAGAATGTTGTTATTAGTACCCAAACACAAGGGAGGAAATAACCATTTTAATCAGCAATTGAAATTAGTTTCCAGATCTTTCCCAGATCTTGAGCAGGAGGAAGAAAGAGGTCTGCTGACAATTAGGCCTCCTGTGGTTGTTCAGTTAGAGCCTAGCTTAGAATGTCTGTGTCATTTATAATTCATGGTGCAAATTTACAGCCATTGTGTTCTGCCTGGGATAAGAAAATTCCCTGCTGGGGTTTATAAGGAGAGTTGTTAACAGTGCTGGTACCTGATTAGTTTCATTGAATTAATAAAATGAACCACTCTCAGTGCCCTGACAACTTTAATATTCAGATACCACATGCAATTTTGCAGAAGGTCAGGGCAAGGACAGATGCAGCAATACACCAGGCCATAGCGTTGGTCTTTATTTTGCCGTGCCTCCAGCCTCTACAGGTCCCTGAACTCTGGATACATTTCTGACTGCCTCCTAAGCTCAGTGTCTCCCAGAAAGAATAATATGCAATTATTTATAATTTAAAAATATAGAGTACCTTCTCATTCCTGTTCCTAAAAGACTATAGTTATGTTTACAAAATTAATCTCATTCTCAAAATCTGCTCTATCTTCTCTGTAACATTGAAATTGAGTTGGGTGTCGCAAAGGAGGCAAACAACAGCCATGTTATTAAAGGCCTCTTTAATTAAAACTGGCACCTTCGGGCAAGGTCTACCAACTGTGGGGGAAAGGACTGATGACCGAGCAGCAGAGTGTTGTGGTCAGCAGAGTCATAGTCACCAGAGTCACGCTGCAGAGAAGAAGTGAGGGTATTTATGTAGGCGGTGTCTTGGGGTGGGGCTAGCAGCATGGAAATGCCGGTCCTCTCATGACATCTGGAGTCTTGTGGCATCTGGAGTCTCCCCTGAGATATCTGGAGTCTTGTGAAGTCTCCGCTTCTGGCTTCCTGGGTTCTGCCTCCTGTCCCCATTGTGGGATTCCATGGGGGAAAGGAGGGACCCGACCTATCATCCCAGCCTTTTGGTGATATTGGGCAATGACTGAATCAATAACTGCTTCCTGCTGTCAGGAGGCATCATAGAGGGCCTCTTGGCCTGGAGAGGTTGTGTCATTCAGAAGTGGGCAGGTGGGAGTATTGCTGCAGCAGGAGTTGATTTGAGGTTACCCTGAGCAGATTGGTAATGCACATTTGAATGAACTTTAGCAGACGAGGGGCTATTAAAAGAAAAGGAAAATTGTGAGAATGGGTCCTGGGAAAGGAAGGAGCCCACCAGCTACTGGCCCATGGAAGCCTTCCAGATATGAGGTAGACTGTCAATATCGTGTTTTAGATTCTCACTTAACCTGGTCAGAGTTTAGACATTTTCCTCCACTAGACCAGAATCATTAATATAATAGTAGCATTTTTCCATGAGAAAGAAACATACACCACTCTTTTCAGCAGTTAGTAAGTATGGGTCAGTCTGGTTAAATGGAAAACATGCTATTGGGTCAGGAGCATCAGTAACAGATTTTACAGAGTCTAACACTTATGGCTGCACTGTACTGATTCCACCTGTGATCGGTCCAACATTTTATGAAGGGGCAGCAAATAGGTTGCTTGCATGGTGAATTTCCAGACATAAACAATTGGGCCTCCTGAAATAAAAGCATTAAAAATAATTATGCTGCAAAAAATGAAGCTTAGTGGGCCCCGACATTGTACAGGAGAATTTGTCATGGGGCTGTTGTAATGGAGCTCTTTTTAGCTGAGTAAAGTGATGCCATTTGGGGTCCCCCAGATATTTTGGCAACAGTAGGTGTGGTGAGGATCACCATAAAAGGCCCAGTCCACTGTGGTTGGAGATGTTTGGTTGAAGCGACTTGAGGAGGCCTTGGTCTCCTGGCTTAAGGGCCTTGGCTGCCGGGTGTGGAGCTGCTTCTTTGGTCCCAGGTTGGGGAAGATATCTGTTAGCATGTTCCTGAAGGAGATACCTTTCCTGATGACTGCAGTCGATGTGGGATGTGGAGCTGCCAAGAAATGCCAAGGGCCCATGCCACCTGTTGAGTAACCTTAGGAATAAAAGCTGGTCCATTATTAGACTGTAAGGAATTAGTGAATCCAAACCGAAGGATGATGTCTGAGCATAGAACATTACCCACTGTGCTGGTTGTCTTGTCCTTTGAAGGAAAAGCCTGTACCAAACCTGTTAGGGTGTCGACCATGGTAATAAGATATTTTAGTTTTTTGTGAGAAGGCATATGGGTGAGATCAATTTGACAGTTCTATCCTGGCAAATGTCCTCTTATTGGGTAGGTAGGAAAGATGGGCGTAGGCCTCCTTGAAGAGAAACAGTGACACAAGTAGAACAGGAAGCACTGGCTTTACTAATCAGCTATTGCAGGAGGGGAGAATAAAACAGGAGGTTTAGGAAATGTTTAAATGCCATAGGCCCAATGTGTAGGAAAGTATGTATTAGGTTAATGACTGCTTTAGCCTGAACCTCAGGCAAGGCAATTTTTTCTTGTAAAAGAGGGCCTGTAGTACATGGGCAGGAAGGCTTACCGTCAATCCCCTATACCAAGATTGGAAAAGGAAAAATAGAACCTGAAAAGGATGGAAGGACTGAGTAGGCATCCAAAAAGGAGATTGGCTTACCCACTACCTTGAGAGTTACCCTGGGTTAGGCTAAGGTGATCAAGGCTAAGGAGTCTGGGAGCCATCAGTCTTCGGCCAAGCTCAGTAGGGCCAGTAGCGGGCCTTGTCTGGAAGGGTGGTTCCATGTGTTGAGGCACTTGGGGCTCACCACTTTTCCAAGGGCACTCTTCCAGTGTGCCTCCTGGCCATAGGCTGAGCATGGTTTTGTTTGTGGACATGGCCTTGCTGCACTTGAAGCAGGATCCTGGAGGTAGTTGCCATTGCTGTCCTCCACCCCTAGGTGGTGCTCCAGAGGGCTGAGCCTCCACTGCAGGCTGCAGGGCAGCTACCAGGGATCTGCCTTTCTGCGAAGCCAGAGTGTATACTCCATTTCAGCCTGTTCCTCTCAGGAATTAAAGACTTTAAATGCCACATTTACCAAATCTTGGATAGGAATCTAAGGGCCATTCTCAGCCTTTTTTAATTTTTTAATATCAGGGGCCAATTTCCCAGTGAAATGGGTTGCCAACACCACAGATCCTGCCTCAGTAGATGGATCTAAGAGGGTATAGAGGGTAAAAGCTTCCTGAAGCTGATTAAGAAAAACAGTTGCGTTTTCATCTGGACCATGGGTGATTACCTTAAGTTTATCATAATTAACTGCCTTATAGGAAGCAGCCCACATGCCATCAAGTAGGCATAGTTCCATATGGTCTCTCATTTTTATTCCCTCACCTCCACCTTTAAGGGCTGGCTAATAATCCCAATGGGGATCCTCAAAAGGTACCCAGCCACTCCTGCAGGTATTAAATGAGTCTGGTTGGCCCTATCTCATGCGGCCTTTATAATACAATCCCATTCAATGGGAGTTAAGGCAGAGGTCAAAAAAATATGAAGATTCTGCCATTTGAGATCATACGCTTGTACAATGTATTGGAATTTTTTAATAAAACCAGATCGGTTGACAGGAAAAAAAACATTTTTAATTTGAGCAAATTCTGGGAGGGAGAAAGGGACATGAATGCAGACTATGCCTTCTGCACCGGCCACCTTGCAGAGTGGAGCCAAGAGAGAAGGTGGGTCCTTGGAGCAGGTACAGTAACTTAAAGGGGAAGGTGAAAGGGAGGAAAGGGCTGGTCCCTTAAGGGAGGACAGCAGGGGGGAAAGGAGTGGGTTAGAGTGAGAAGCCGTCGTAGGGTAGCTTGGTGGTCAGGGGTTGAGGAGAGAGCGTGAGGATCAGGGTTCTCAGAAAATGGTATCTGTAACCCAGCAAGGTCACAAGCTGACATCCGTGTGCCACCACAATAGGGTGACCAGGATGGCGACCTTGTGACATCACCAGGTCATGACTGCCATCACAAAATGGTGGCTGATGGGGGAGCATGGTTGGAATGCAGGATAAAGAAGGCCTGGATATGAAGAACTTCCAACCATTTACTAGATCACTTACAAAAATTGCTGATCCCAGTCAGAGTATTAAAATCCAGAGTTCTGTTTTGGGGCCATAGTGACCCATTATTTTAGAATTCTGGCTTCCCATGTCTGGCCCTCTGGCAAGAACAAAGAACAGGAAACAGGCATCCCTGATTATCCTGATCAATGTCTGGGACCAGTGGTCATGGACGAGAGAAAAATCTCTACTCCCTTCTCAAGACCAGAGGATGACCTGGTCATGTGGAGGCGACTCTGACACAGACACACATTTTGATAACAGAGAAGCCAGAGGCAAGAAGCTGGAAGGCAAGAAGCGGGGACCCGCTGACTAGAGGAAAGGAAGGAACGTATCCTGTTTGAAAGCAGAAGCAGTCAGTCCAATTAAACATTGGCGAAGCCGGGTGTGGTGACACACGCTTGTAATCCCCATGCTTGGGAGGCAGAGACAGGAGGATTGCGCTGGTTCAGAGCCAGTCTCACTGGCTTAAGAGACCCTGTTTCCAAATACACACACACACACACACACACATGTCTGGGAGTGTAGCCTGGAGGTAGATGGGCTACCAGGAACCCCAGTACCACAAAACGAAAAGAAAAGAAAAGAAGAGAAAAGAAAAGAAAAGAAAAGAAAAGAAAAGAAAAGAAAAGAAAAGAAAAGAAAAGAAAGCATTGGAGAGTCCAGGCTCCTGGGAGTAAAGAGGAGAGCTCCTGAGGGGAGTCACAGGGGCTCAGGGAGTGGTTAAAAAGAAGGAAAAAATTAAAAAATAAGTCCTCTCGGGTTTGGAGGATTTCAGCACCAGATGTAACATTGAAATTGAGTTGAGGGTTGTAAAGGAGGCCAAGTTATTAAAGGCCTCTTTATTAAAACTGGCACCTTCCAGCAAGGTCTACCGACCATGAGGGAAGGGACTGATGACCCAGCAGCAGAGTCATGATCAGAGTCATGCTGGGGTCTTGGGGTGGGGCTAGAAGTATGGGAATGCCGGTCCTCTTGTGACATGTGGAGTCTCGTGGCATCTGGAGTCTGCCCCAAGATGTCTGGAGTTTTGCAAAGTCTCTGCTTCTGGTTTCCAGGGTTCTGCCTCTTGTCCCCGCTGTGGGGTCCCATGGAGGAAAGGAGAGACCCAACCTATCATCCTTCATTCCACATCTTGGCAAATAATGTAAGGGCAGAAAGTTGTGATCCCTTTCTTTACCCAAGGCAAAGGTTATGGCTGACATTCTTATACTAAAAACCAGATTAGCATGAGAAAGCATAACATATTTACTTAATCAAGGTTTTACATAAAATAGAAGGCTCCAAAATGAAGAATCAAAGATCCAAGGAAAATTTTCTAAGTTTAATTCCATGAAGGATGAACGGGCTTGTATATATGGTATTGACAAAAGGGTATGAGCTGATGGAAATAGTCCCACAGAGGAAACCCAGGAAGGCCTGACTATTCAGACTCAGCTTGACCTTTGTACAGTGCTGTTTCCTCCTGGGTTTAGGGCAGGACTTCTTCCAAACCAAGGGCCTTATAAGGTAATACTGATGAAGGATAGAAGAAATAAATAGGTAGAATGGAGTTTTATAGAAAGGAAAAGTCAAATACAAATTTAATATAAAAACCTAGAGCTTTTATTCCTCAAACCAGTTCTCTTTTTCAGGTCTGAATATCAAATTTCTGAGAAAGAAACTATAATTGCCCTGTGCATTAACAAGATAGTTAGACTATTTTGAGAAATTTATAATTTAGAACACTGGACAGCTTATCTGTCAATTAGATAATGAAGGCCTCGTGATAAGTCAGGTCCCTCCCCCATGTGATCTCAGCAGCAGGAACAGGAGGCGGAACCTGGAAGTCAGAAGCAGAGATATCGTGAGACTCCAGGTGCCTCGAGATTCCAAACATTGAGAGACTACAGATGTCATGAGAGAATCGGCTTGATGACCTTAAGACTGATCAGACCACCAGACCACCAGAATCTGTCTCAGGACTAATGCACTGAGTAGATTAATTTTTTTTTAGAAGAAGATTCATTGGGAAGGGAAAAATATATAGTTTTAAAATCTGGAAAAGCCATAATATCTAACTCCTATAGGGTGTGTTTCAGGCAGAAGCCTCATTGAGCCCACACCCTTAATCACATTGGACTTTTTCTCCACCTGAGATTTCTGAGTTGCCTAGTAAACAAAAGAGCCATTAGGAGAGACAAGGTTGGATACACCCAGCCACCACCCATTGATTCTGAGAGGTGAAAGTCCAGCCTTCTACTCAGCCACGTGTCCCTAGTCACTTCACACTCTAGGACCCTATAAAGGATCCAAAAGATCCCCGGTGCCCTCTCACACTCTCAAGACTCTCATGCTAGCATTTTCCCTGAACATATACCTTTACTTAAAACCTCTGAGCCGGGTATGGTGGCATATGCTTGTAATTCCAGCTGTTGGGAGGCTGAGACTGGAGGATGTCGGTTTGAGGACAGCCTCAGCTACTGAAAAAAAAAAAAAAAACTCTGCCTTTATCTCTGACTGGCACATGATGAAATTCTTTTTGCCACAGAAGCCAAGAATCCACAGAAGCTATTGTGTTTCCCATGTCAAAGGGCATTCTATTTGCTATGACTTGTCTTGGAGAAAAGGACTACTAGTTTCTGTCTGTGGCCTTCCTTGAAGGAGATAGGGTGACTTATTTTGAGGTCCTTCTACCTTCATTTCAAAGCACTCAACATGTCCAAACCCTAAACTTTGAGATATAATTTTCTGAGCCCCAATACCTGCTAGACAAAACATTATTTCAGAGGAACAGTCTCCAGATCATTTAAAACCCAAAATAGAGAGATGATAATAAGACAACACTTAGTTGCAATGCTCCAGGTCCAGAGAGAATGCACATGAGAACTCTGAAAGCAATTGTACCATCACCAAGAGCAGTTAAAATATCTGAGAGCAAAAAGCACTTTAAACATAGCCACTCTTATGCTTGGCTTCAGGAAAGAAGATGACAGGCATTTCAGGGGAAAAAACGGGCATACTCTTTATAAGAGGCTCTAAAAAAGACCACACCTCAGAAAAGATTAAAACTCTCAAATCATTCAGTTCTGTGCTCATATTTCTAATTATCTCAGTGGAAAGAAAAGAATTTGAAGGCAAATTATAAGGTTTGTAGACACTGATCACCTTGATATTTTGAATAAATATTTTAATTATTAATCTAGATTAAGTCACAACAAACATGTCTCAAGTTTGTAAATGACACTTAGTTGACATCTGTCAGCTTCTCATAAGACAGAATCAGGATTCAAAATGACAAAGTACTTATCAGCAAGGTGACATTTAAAATCCATTGCCCACTATGACTGCCTTAAGTCACATCCATGCCATCCCTCATTTGTATAATTGTAACTACAAATCTCTTTCCATATCTCCCCATCATCTTCATCTCCAGACCTTATTCTTCTTTGAGCCAGAAAGTTTTGTCTAAATTGCAAATCTAATTATGCTTCTTCTATACTTGAAATTTTTCTGCTGTGTCATCATTTCCTACAGGATCAATTTGAAATTCTCAACATGGCACTGTGGGAGAAAAGGAATGTCTTTTTCTCAGCCATCACTAGATTTGCTGCTGATATCCCTACAACAAAATCAAACAAAAGAAAAGCAAATAAATTTACTAAGTAAAAGTCATATGAGACATGTGAACCTTTATAAATAAAGACTTGAAGAAACAGAAAGCTTTGTATATTTTTTGTGCAACGTTTGGTGAAGTGGGTAGTTACAAAGAAAGAGGATTGGACAAAGGCAGTATAATCTAATAGCAATTAACTGAGGGAAACAGGAAAGCCTGTTTGTTTTGATTCTTCTTGGCATCTCTGTATCTTCAAAGATAAAGATATTCCAGTCCCTGGATATAGTGAAGTTGCATCTGGGATGAGGGTCTTTCTTAATTCCTGCTTCAGAAAAGGGCAAGGTAAGAGTGAACTTCCTGCTTTTGCTATTTATTTTTCCTTCCTTCTTTTCTTCCTTGGGATTAAACTCAGGGACATTTTACCTTTGAGCTGCATCTTCAGCCCTTTTTTTAAAAATTAGTTTTAAACAAGGTCTCACTAAACTGCTGAGGCTGACCTCAGAACCTGTGATCCTTCTGTTTCAGCCTCCCAGATACTAGGATTATAGGTCCGCACCACCACTCCCAGATTTCTATTTTATTAATGCCAAAGTATCATATTTTGGGTTTAGTGTGTCTTTAACCTCAGTTGTTGAATAAGACAGGTCTAGTTCACCAATCGAGCTGTGATCCAGGAGACATTCTCCAATGTCTCCTTCTCTGCATCCATTCCCACAATTTTCTGGCACTTTGCAAATTCCACTGAACTCTTCCATTTCTTTAGGTTTTGCACACACCATCCTGTACCCCTGGGTCCTCATATTTCTCTGCAACCAGATACCCACTTCTCCTTCAAGATGAGTAGGACAGGCTGTCACTGCTCATATGCTTATGCAAGCATTTCTTTGCTTCTTTAGCCTGTTAGTTGAATGTTCCATCTTCCCTACTCCCAGGGAACATTTAATTCATCCACATTTCTATACTTCACATGTGTTATTTCTGTTTTTCTCTCTGTCTTTTTTAAAATTAATTAATTTATTTTTTAAATTGGTGCATTGTAGTCATATATCAATCACATTGGAGTACAAGTCTTGAGAGGATATACAAGCACACATCATCCAGTTAGCCCTCCTCCAGCCCCCATCCCATTCCCTCCCCATCCCTCCATCCCATGCTTCTTTGGTGATTAACTTTGATACATTTGTTTATGTACCTCCTGCGTTTTAAAGAGGCTCCATCCTCCACTATAACATACCCTCTGGTTGGTCACATTAGTTGCTTCACTATAGGGCCCTTTCTATAGCTCAACCTCTTCCAGTTGCCCCTATCCTCCTAGTTATTGCTGATTAAGAGAAGCGTCTGATTTATATTTTCTGCGATATTTCTCTGTGCATGCTGCGCTGCAAGTACCGATCCCACTCTTGACGGCCCCAGTAGTGGCCTGGCTACTCAGTGGACTGATCCAGACCTCGCTGGCTCAAGCAGCAGCCTTGCCTCATGGGAGGCCCCAGTTCTGGTCTCGCTGGCCCCTACACTGGCCTAACCCCTCAGCTGGCTTCGGTCCCGGCCTTGGAGGCCGCAGGAGTGAACTTGCCTCACGGCAGGCTCCGATGCTGGCCATTTGCCCCTGTACCGGCCTAATCCCTTGGCAGGATTCCAATCCCGGCCTCGGAGGCACCAGCACTGGACTAGCCTCACGGCAGGCTCCAATGCCGGCCTCGTTGGCCCCAGCACTGGCCTAACCCCTCGGCAGGTTCCGGTCCCGGCCTAGGAGGCCCCAGCCTGGCCATGCCTCACGGCAGGCTCTGATGCTGGCCTCGCCTCATGGCAGGCTCCGATGCTGGCCTCGCTGGCCCCAGAAACGGTGTAACCCTTCGGCAGGCTGTTATCCTGGCCTCGGAGGCCCCTGTACTGGCCTTGCCTCACGGCAGGCTCCGATGCCGACCTCGCTGGCCCCAGCACCGGCCTAACCCCTCGGCAAGCTCTTATCCCAGCCTCGGAGGTCCCAGTACCGGCCTTGCCTCACGGCAGGCTCTGATGCCGGCCTCGCTGGCCCCAGCACCGGCCTAACCCCTCGGCAGGCTCCAATCCCAGCCTTGGAGGCCCCAGCACTGGCCATGCCTCATGGCAGGCTCTGATGCCGGCCTCGCTGGCCCCAGCACCGACCTAACTCCTCAGCAGGCTCTGGTCCTGTCCTCGGAGGCCCCAGCACTGGCCTAACCCCTTGGCAGGCTCCGATCCTGGCCTTGGAGGCCCCAGCACCGGCCATGCCTCACGGCAGTCTCTGATGCTGACCTCGCTGGCCCCAGCACCGGCCTAACCCCTCGGCAGGCTCTTATCCCGGCCTCGGAGGCCCCAGTACCGGCCTTGCCTCAAGGCAGGTTTTGATCCCGGCCTCAGAGGCCCCAGCACCGGACTTGCCTGACAGCAGGCTCCGATGCCGGCCTCGCTGGCCCCAGCACCGGTCTAACCCCTTGGCAGGCTCTTATCCTGGCCTCGGAGGCCCCAGAACCGGCCTTGCCTCACGGCAGTCTCCTATGCCGGCCTCACTGGCTCCAGCTCCGGTCTAACCCCTTGGCAGGCTCCAATCCCGGCCTCAGAGGCCCCATTACTGGCCTTGCCTCATGGCAGGCTCCGGTGCCGACCTCGCTGGCCCCAGCACCGGCCTAACCCCTCAGCAGGCTCTTATCCTGGCCTCAGAGGCCCCAGAACCGGCCTTGCCTCATGGTAGGCTCCGATGCCAGCCTCGCTGGCCCCAGCACTGGCCTAACCCCTCAGCAGGCTCTTATCCTGGCCTCGGAGGCCCCAGCACCGGCCTTGCCTCATGGCAGGCTCCGATGCCGGCCTCGCTGGCCTCAGCACCGGCCTAACCCCTCAGCAGGCTCCGGTCCCGTCCTCGGAGGCCCCAGTACCAGCCTTGCCTCATGGCAGGCTCCGATCCCGGCCTCGCTGGCCCCAGCACCAGCCTAACCCCTCAGCAAGTTTCGATCACTGTCTCTGTGGTTATTATTTCAAAGGTTCCAGGTGTAATGTATCAGATCTCTGCCTACCCTGAGTACTGGCCACTGCCATTGCCACTGCCTCCACCATTTCAAATCCTTCCCAGGCTCTTTTTCCACTCTGAATGTTGTCCAGTGTTCCTAAGCATGTGTGATGGTAGCATTCGACATTTGGTGTAATTTCTCCAAAAAAATAAGGTTGGTAGGATCCGGTTTCTGCTTCTCCTGAATACAAGTCTCCACCACCATCACAGAGACCTCTTTCAACACCGTCTTTCTCCTTGGTCTCCGCTAAACTCTCTCCTTACAGGTGATGTCTGAGATTCTTAACAATATAGAGAAATAGCAGTCCTCCTTCACGGGGAATTTTTCCATAAGTTCCAGTGCATTTAGATAAGTTTTGTCTGCATCTCCAGTGTCCTGTCATCCATAACGGCTTTCTTACCTCCTCTCCGATATTTTTCTTTCTCTTTTTCTGTTCCTTTTTTTTTTTAAATAAGAGAAGACAGTATATGTGGTTTGAGGAGGTAGTGGGATCAGGCACTCACTCAGTAGCACTGTAACCCGGTCGGTTTCCCCATGGGTCCAGAGTGATCTGCACTACTCCGCCTAGGGCCCAAGGTCCCGCGACCCGGGCCCCAGCTGGCGTGCTCCGCACGACCCCTGCCCGGAACCCAGGGTACTGAGCCTGGTTTCTCCAGGGGTCTGGCGTGCTACGCACAGTTCGGCCCAGGGCCCAGACTCTGGGCCCCAGCTGGCGTGCCCCACGTGCGACCCCTGCCCAGAACCCAGCGTCTTACTGGGCCTGGTTTCTCCAGGGGTCTGGCGTGCTACGCGCAGTTCGGCCCAGGGCCCAGAGTCCCGCGACCCAGGCCCTGGCTGGCATGCCCCACGCACAACCCCCACCCAGAACCCTCTCTCTGTCTTTTGAACCAAATCATTAGTTCTTCAGGATAAGGTAAGGTGACTTTTATATAACTTAGGAGCCAGGCCACCTGAATTTGATTTCAACCTCATCTGATTATTGTTTGACTGAGTTTTCCCATTTGTGAAGTGTAATAATAATGGAGTCTAATACATAGAGTTATTGTATGGATTAAATAAACCAGTATGTAGCCAAGTTGCCAGGAGGCATCCAATTTTGCCAGCAGGTCTCCAAATTTGTTAGTCTTCTATTTGAGTAAGACTTCTTTGAATTTTAATTTTGTTTTGTAGGACCTGGAAGGTACAAGAATGGTGCACTTTGGATACAAGTGAGAAAACAGAAAGAGGGAAGTATTTTCAGGGAATTTAGAGTGAAAACTTTGATAATGTAATCTTGGGATGGATGGATGGATGGATGGACATTAAAATATGTATGGAATTACATGTATGGAGGAAAGAGCAATATGAAAAACATAAATATGAAGAAGCCTGATGTTATAAATGACTCAGGTTTCAGCCCAAGTAACAATATAAGCATCAGTTCAAAATCATAAAACTCTGAGTATTACTTATTGAGTTGTTTTGAATTAAATAGAATTGAGAGCCTATGTTCATTGAGCCTTCATTATGTGTAGCCACATTCCAAATGCTGTCTATTTATTATGTCATTAATTCTTCATAAAAGCTTCTGTTTCAGGTGAGGAAACAAGGAGTTGGGTAAATTGGCCAAGATCATACAACTCACAAAAAGCAGCTGGAGCTCTTATCTGCTACTTAAAATTCAAATGCATGTGCATTACATATTCTTTCATAAATACTAAGCATTTGAGAAAATACACAGATATTAAGTGCAGCCCCCCCACACACAAATAAATGGACCCTCAAACTTTACATTTAGTATGACCCCAATATGAAGCAATTTATTTTCAAAATTTTAAAGTTAAGCCCAGTGTTGTAGTCCTGTTGGTGTACACCTGTAATCCCAGTACTTGGGAGGCTGAGACAGGAGGACTGCAGGTTTCAGGCCAGCCGCAGCAACTTAGTAAGACTCTATTTCAAAAATAAAACAAACAAACAAATAAATAAATAGGAGTAGGAGTCTAGGTCAGAGATAGAATACCCTGGGTTTAATCCCTAGTCTCTTTCTCTCTCTCTCTCTCTCTCTCTCTCTCTCTCTCTCTCTCTCTCTCTCTCTCTCTCACACACACACACACACACACACACACACACACACACACACACACTAAGGTAAAATTGCTTGAAATATCAGTAGTCAGATGTGCTTAGAATTTTCCAGTGGTCATTATATGTAGTGAATAATGGAGGGGAAGTAAAGATTGTACTCGCCAAGGAATCCCTAACATATATGGAGCAAAAATTTGCATACTTGACCTGCTTCCATCATTGCAGAGTACTATTAGTGATTTGGCTTTTGCGCTGGAAATTAAACCCTGGAATATTCTACTTCTGAGCTACACACCTCTAGCCATTTAGTCTGGAAACATGGTCTCACTAAGTTGCTGAGGATTTGGCTAAATTGCTGAGGTTGGGCTCAAATCTGCAATGGCCAGGCAGAAACAATTTTATACAAAGACTTCAGAAGAGGCATCTAAAATAAATGTCAGGCCCTCCCTTGTGCTGAATACTGAAAACAACCAGTATGATTCCAGAGTTAATTAAGTAGGAGAATGGTGGGGTCACTAGAAGAGACATAAAGATAGTGCCTGAGAATAGGAAAGCCTGCCAAACTACAAGGTAGTAGGGATTCAAATTAGGGATTAAAATCAGAATTCTAAAAACACCAGTTATAGTAAAGATAGACATGAAGGATTGAAACCGGACAGAGTCCAAATCCAACTAACCAGGGTCAAATGGAGAGTTACAAAAATTGGCTAAAACTGGTCCTAAGAGCCTTCGATGGTTGCCCATTTTCTGGGACCCCTCTCCCACATGGGAGCTTTGTGTTCACTCTTCCTCTGTGGTTGTGTTTTGTACAAACATCAAGGACCAGTGGTGTGCAAGTGCTGGCAATTGGTTCAGGTTACTCTCAGTGTCAAAGGCCCCACTGGTACTTAGTGCTCATCACAGACCAACAAGGTTAACACTCCCAGTCTTTTTTGGCTTGAAGTAAAATCCTATACTCATATACTCACTGTTTTATCATCTATCATCTGTGGACTTCACTTAGCAACTTTTTACATGACCAAAAGCCCACTTAACAAGGAAACCTGTCATCATTTTAATCGTCAAGTACCTTTATATATAAAACTGTGTTTTGTCTCTAAACTATATACATTTTCCTATATACTTTAAATAATATCTATATTACTTATAATATTTAACACAATGTAATGGTTATGTAAATAGGTGTTCTAATATATTGTTTGAGGAACAGTGACCAAAAAATCTTTTCAAATTTTTATTTATTTATTTATTTATTTATTTATTTATTTATTTTTGGTACTGGGTATTGGACCCAGGGGCATTCTACCTCTAAACTACATCCCTGATTTTATTTTTTATTTTGAAATAGGATTTCACTAGGTTGCTGAGAGTCTCACTAAGTTGCTGAGGGTGTCCTTGAACCTGTGTTTTTTTTCCTGTCCAGCTTCTGAAGAACTGGGATTAGAAATGTATGTCACAATGCCTGGCTCAGATACATTTTCTTTTTCAAAATATTTTTGATCTGCTACTGGTTGACCATGTGAATGGTAACCTACAGTTATGGAGTATTGATAGTACCTATATTTCTACTACACTAAGAAGCAGGAATAGCCTCGAAATCAGGCACAGATTCATGTTCATGAGATATAAATATGCATCCTAGGATGGTACTCTGCACATAAAAGGTGCTCATAAATATTTTTCAATCAAAGAGTTAATTCCAACTTTAAGAAAAAGATCTTCACCCAAGGGTGAGAAATTTAGCATGGCTATAGGGTTATCACATGAAGGGCACATTACCTGGGCATGGTGGCACTCACCTGTAATTCCAGTACTTGGCAGGCTCAGACAGGAGGATCACAGGTTCAAGGCAAGCTTCAACAACTTAGTGAGATCTTGTTTCAAAATTTTAAAAAAAGGTTTAAAGGGCTGGGGCTATATCTCAGAGGTAGAATGTCCTTGAATTCAATCCTTAGTACAAAAAAAAGAAAGAAAAGAAAAGAAGAAAAAGAAAGAAAGAAAAGAAAGAAGGAAGGAAGGAAGGAAGGAAGGAAGGAAGGAAGGAAGGAAGGAAGGAAGGAAGGGGCACATCAAACACCCACACAAGGCACTGAAGATGCAAAGTTCTGGAACTGGAGGGTGTGCAGAGGATACCTCATTGTCAGAGGTAACAATGAGACAGAGCAGGTTTTCATCCTGTCTACTCAAAAAAGAAAACAAGGCATGATGGCAGACATTGCTGGGCTTAAGGGGAAAATGAAATGCTGAGAAAAGTTATTCACCACTACCTTCTGTGTGTGTGTGTGTGTGTGTGTGTGTGTGTGTGTGTGTGTAGTACCAGGTATTGAACTCAAGGGCATTCTACCTCTAAGCTACAGCCCCAGTTTTCTATTTTTTTTTTTTTTTGTATCTTGCTACGTTGCTGAGAGTCTTGACATTTTGCTGAGGCTGGCTTCGAACCTGTGATCTGATCCTCCTGTCTCAGCCTCCCAAGTACAGGGATGACAAGCATGCACCACCATGCCTACCTACCACTAGCTTCTTCCTAGCCCTAGTCTACTCACACCTTCCCTCACTCCTGTTTTCTCAAACCCACCACCTTCTCCAGTCTGTCAGGACTAACAGCCTTCAATCCCAACCTACTGAAGGCAGCTTCTTACTTATAGTGTTGCCCATTTATTGCTACTCTTGATTTTAGTCCTTCAGTCATCTCTGTTCTGAGACAATTTAAATTAATTTTGCAAATAAAATTTCACAACACACTGTATAATATGCTTTGATAGGATCAAAACATATTACATTTACTGTATATCAAATTGGCAAATTAGTTTTTGCATGGATTATAATTTATTGTTTTATTTATGCATTTCATTAGCCCTCTGTCTTTCTCTCTTTCTCCTATCTCTTTCTCCTATACGAAGCTGCCTGAATTATAACAAGTGGCTGTTGAATAATACAACACTGTTTCATGCTACAGCTCAGTGGAAATTTTTTAGACACACGCCACATGGGTAATACTGAGCTGTGAAATGGTGTGGGGTCCACTAAAGGCAAGCTTTCAAAAGCAAATCAGAAAAGAAAATCATGCTTTATGAAATATACATGCAGGGTTTTAGGCTCAAATTCTAGGAGGAAAAATAAATAACTCTTAGGCTTGTAAGAGAATTCTTCAAGGACCTTTAACTCATTTTGACATTTATGGCCTCATGCTTTAAGAGAAAACTGGTGTCTTTTTCTGATTCAAATAGAAATGACTTTGGTATCTAAAACTAGAATGTGAACTACAAAAGCATGCAATCATACACAAAAGGGCTTGTGCTGGCTGTCAGGCCTGTCAGGTTATCCTGGCCATAGATTTGAAAAATTAGCTTCAAAGGGGAGGCAGTGTTCGTGCCAAGGACGTTCAGTGGCTATGCTCTAAGTGAGCCTTTGCAAAACTGGTGAGTGTCATGAATGAGGCCAGCATGTTGATCTCAGTTGCTACGTCCCTGTGATTTTGTGCAGTCCTAGTTAGCTGCTGCTCTAACTCGACCACAGATGTGACCTGTGACCTCCAGGAAAGAACAGGGAGGCTTTGAGCATCAGTCTTGAGTGACTCATTTGTAATTTAGAAAAGGAAAGGTGCGCTGGCAAAGGCAGATGGGATGTGAAATGAGAATGTTTCCTCCAGTTCTTTTTTTATACAGGTGTCTATTAACAATCCAAACAACAGCGACACAGCTGCTTCTGTTGGCACCCTCTGTCGCCCAGAGCAGAGTGTTGAAAGGGGATAGGATGATGCAGGAAAACTTTAATTTTGCATGTTCTCTTTTGCATTTATTAATTAATTTACTTATTTTGGTACTGGGGGTTGAACCAAGGGGCACTCTACCTCTTAGCTATACACCCAGCCCGTTTTCATTTTTATTTCAAAATCAGATCTTTCTAAGTTGCCGAACTTAGCTCCTAAGTTGCTAAGGGTGAACTTGAACCTGCAATCCCCCTGTTTCAGCCTCCCAAGTCCTGGGATAACAGGCATGTGCCACCACGCCCAGCTTTTGCAAGATGCTTCTTTTGCAAGCTGCTTCTCCTCACCCACTAACATAAGATGCCTCAGAATATAAGTGGCAGCAGAACAAAGAGGTCTGGATCCCTAAGGAAAAATTGTGCAGGATGTGCCCCTACTCCCCATCTAGAGATAGTATGTTTTGGACAGAAAAAGCACCCTCTTCTCTTTCCTTCAGAAACTGGATTCACTTCCTAGCTATAAAATCCTGGACAAGTTACATGAGCTTTGTGAGCCTCAGTTTCCCTTCTGTAGAGTGGAAATATGATCCCTCGTTTTCCAGGTTGCCTCAGTGCTCAGTAGATAATATTGCCTTCTTCTCACTGTAGGCACTGTCAGGACCAAACAACCAGCCCTGAGAACTCCCTGGGGAGAGCATCGCGGGGGAAGCCCATGGGACTGTTGACCTTCTGTACATGGGCAGAGAACATGGCACTGCTGACTTAGGCCAGGTTAACTCTTTCCTGTTTAACTATTTCAAGACACAAAAAGAAAAATATTTTTGATGAGCATTTAACTCCAGCAGGAAGAGTTACTCAAACAGATGTTACTCATGGATGTCACAGATCCTGGGAAATCTTTTGAATTAACTCATGGTAACCCCTTTTTGATAATGTAGTCTTCAGATAGGATGATTTAGGTTGTACTTCTTGGGATACATCCTCTACTAGATTCTAAAGAAGGGTAGTTGAGGATAACTGTTCCCATTGCACCCACCCGCCCATAATTAATGATAATGGAGAAAGAGAATTTAACTCTCCCAGATGAATTACTGTCTCTGTATTCTATCTTCTTTAATATTCACATCCCTCAGTCAGAAGAATTCCAGAAATAGAAGCAGTCCAATGAATAGCCTAGTCCACCACTGCTTTCCACTAGAACTTTCTGTAGTGATAGAATGTTTCAGTATCTGTGCGATCCAAAAAGGTACTGACTAGCTTTATGTGACTATTGACTATATAAAATGTGGCTTGTGAGATTAAAGTAACGAATATTCATTTTATTTACATGTAAATAACCACATGTGACTGATGTCTGCTGCATTGGGCAGGTTGTATGTTGAGTTTGCTTTGATGGCTGAAAACATAAAGCAAAGACAATTTGAACACAGAGAAGAAATCCATCTATTGCTTGTACTTTTATCTAGCAAATAGGCTGAGTATGGGGGCATATGCCTGTAATTCCAGTATTTGGGAAGCTAAAATGAGAGGATCACAGCTTCAAAGGCAGCCTTAGAAACTTAGAAGGATCACGTTTCAAAATAAAATAAGCCGGGCGTGATGGCACATGCTTGTAATCCCAGAATTTGGGAGGCTGAGACAGGGGGATCGCGGTTCACGGCCAGCCTCAGCTACTTAGGCCTTTGCAAATCAGTGAGACCCTATTTCAATAAATAAAAAATAGGGCTTGGGGGAGTAGCTCAGAGGTATAATGCCCCCTCAGTTTTATCCCTAGTACCACAAAAAATAACTAAGTTAATTAATTAATTAATTTAATTAAAGGGGCTAGGGGTATAGCTTGGAGATAGAACGTTCCTGGCTGGGTTCAATCCCCAGCAGCAGCAGCAAAAAAAAAGGTTCTGGCCCTCAATATTTTTATGAACAAAATATGAATATTAATACCATTGCCCTATTTCTCTACAGGGATACTTCAAAAAAGCATCATTGTGAATCATTGCTATGACTGGCATCAGCATTTCAAAACTACACAGAATTAAATTTGATCATTGTCACTTCCACGAGAGTGCTCACCACTGGGACCAACACAATTAAATCACTGGACCCAAGGGACTAAACAGGGAAGATGCTTATATATTCTTACCCTTTTTATTTTCCTTGACACATTACAAATACCACTGTCTCTCCCTAAGCCGTAACTCACTATCTCAGTATATCTTTCAAGAACTATTTTATTGACATATAATTATGCACATTTATGGGATACACTGTGATAATTTGATAAAAGTAAGCAATGTGTAATGAGCAAATCAGGGTAATTAGCATTTTTGTCTTCTTAAATATTTATCACTTCTTTGTGCTGGGAATCTTTATGAACCTCTCATCCAATATTTTTGGAAGCTAACATTAACAATACTTAAAGAATCATGTACTATTCTTGGTCAAATACCTTGCCTACTCTTGTTTATACTATAAAAAAGAATATGTATGGGTGGGGCCACCTGGCCCCGACCCTGGGTGCTGGCAGGACACCCTTAGGTGACCCCCTCCCCACCCAGAAGGACCCTGAGGTCCGGGCCACCAGGCCCCGAACCTGGGCGCATGAGCGGGCGTGGGCGGGGCACCCTTAGGCGACCCCCACCCCACACACCGGAATGAAAAAAATTTTTCATCATTACTGAGTGCCTGAACCTACATCCTCCCCAAACCACACATACTCTCTTCTCTTTTTTTTTTTAAAGATAAAAGAAAAAAGAAAAATATTCCAGAGGGATTATGATGGCTAGAATATTGGAGATGCAGACAAAACATATACATCTGAACTGGAACTTTTGGAAAAATTCCCCGCGAAGGAGGACGGAGGCTTCTCTACATCTTTAAGAATCCTGGACATCACCTGTAAGGAGAGACTCCAGCAAAGACCTAGGAGGAAGGCGGTGGCGGCAGCAGTGGCCGAGATGGCGGTGGAGACTTGTCTTTGGGAGAGGCAGACATTTGATCCAACCCACCCTGATCCTCTGAAGAAACTACCCCAAAGGTCGAATGCTACCGTAGCGCATGCTTTGGAACACTGGACATTGTGCGGTATGGGAAAAGAGCTTGGGAAAGATTAAAATGGTGGAGACAGTCGCATTGGCAGCGGCAAGTACTCAGGGGAGGCAGATATCTGATGTAATATACCTGGAACTTTTGAAGAAATTACCTCAGAGGTGGAATACTACCACCCTGCACCTTGGGAACATGGGACAACCTGCTGAGTGAAGAGAAGGTTCGGATCAGAGCCTGCCATGAGGCAAGGCAGGTGATGGGGCCTCCAAGGCTGGGATTGTAGCCTGCCTAGGGGTTAGGTCGGTGCTGGGGTCAGCGAGGCCGGGATCGGAGCATGCTGTGAGGCACGGGTGGTGCTGGGGCCTCCGAGGTCAGAATCGGAGCCTGCCAAGGGGTTAGGCCAATGCCGGGGCCATCAAGGCTGGGATTAGAGCCTGCTGTAAGGCAAGGCCAGTGCCGGGGCCTCCGAGGCCTGGATAGGAGCCTGCCGAGGGTTTAGACCGGTGCCAGGGCCAGCGAGGCTGGGATCAGAGCCTACCTTCAGGTGTGGCCGGTGCTGGGGCCTCCAAGGCCAGGATTGGAGCCTGCCGAGGGGTAAGGTCAATGCTGGGGCCAACCAGGCTGGGTTCGGAGCCTGCTGTGAGGCAAGGCCACTACTGAGGCCTCCGAGGCAGGGATCGGCACCAGCCGAGGGGTTAGGCCAGTGCCAGGGCCAGCAAGGTCGGGATTGGAGCCTGCCGTGAGGCAAGAATGGTGCTGGGACCTCCGAGGCTGGGATCTGACTCTGCGGAGGGGTAAGGCCGGTGTCAGGGCCAGCGAGGCCAGGATTGGAAACTGCTGTGAGGCAAGGATAGAGCTGGGACATGCGAGACCAGGATAGTAGCCTGCTGAGCAGTTAGGCTGGTGCCAGGGTCAGCGAGGCCAGGATTGGAGCCTGTCGTGAGGCTAGGCCGGTGCTGGGTCCTCTGAGGCCGGGAGCGAAGCCAGCCGAGGGGTTAGTTCAGTGCGGGGGCCAGCGAGGCCAGGATCGGGGCCTCCCATGAGACAAAGCTGGTGCTGGAGCCAGCAAGGTCAGGATAAGAGTCCCATGGGTGGCCAGGCCACTACTGGGGCCATCAAGAGTGGGATCGGAACCTGCAATGCGGCATGCACAGAAAATAAAATCCAGATGCTTCCCCTAATTAGCAAGAACTAGGAGGAAAGGGGTAACAGGAGAAGGTCGAGTAGTAGAAAAGGCCCTATTGAGAAGCAATTAAGGTGACCAATCAGAGGGGAGGGGATGGGAGAGGATGGAATCTCTTTAAAACTCATGAGGTACGTAAACAAATATATCAAAGATAATTACCAATTAAGCATGGGATCGACGGAGGGGGAGGGAATAGGATGGGGATTGGATGAGGGCTTATTGAATGATATCTGCTTGTATATCCTCTCAAGTCTTGTATTCCAAAGTGATGTATGATTACAAAAAAATTATATATATATATATATATATATATATATATATATATATATATATATATATATATATGAAATGATAAATGCTACCACAAAAGGCAAACTAAAGGTGGTTTTGGATGTTGAAAAAATTGCCCAAGAACTTTAACTACAACAATGTAACCCAAAGACTATTTTTTATGATTATTATAACTTTTCAGAATGCTCTGAGTACCGTATGGGCTGTAAAAAACTTGTCAGTATAATATGTTCTATAATAAATTATGTAAAGGGGAAAAATAAAATAAAGTAAAATAAAAAGAATATGTAAGAGTGCACTGTGATTTTTATTGACATACAAAAAATTTATTATTGCCTCATTTGAGGAAACCAGCTATAATATGAGCTAGAGTCTTATCTCATGTGATAAAGGTGGAGCAAAATACAACCAGACATGACCAGAATATTAGAGGTACAGCACAGCATAAAACTGGCCCCCAGGAAAGGATGAAAAGTTATTGAAGCATAGAAGAAAATATAATACAGCATGTGCAGGACAGTACGTAATTTTACTCAAATACTTACATGATGCTAAAGGACCCAATGTGACTAGTAAGTTTACTATAGATGCTTTTGTAAACAGTTTGAGATTCTGTTATATTGCTGAAGATTTTAATCATTTTATTTTTATTTATTTGAGAAGGAGAGATTGGGGATTGAACCCAGGGGCTGAACTATACTCCCAACTTCTTTCTTATAATTAAAACAAATTTTATTTGCAGAACTGGGGATTGAACCCAGGATCTTTCTACCTCCGAGCTACACCCCCAGCTCTACATTTTTATTCTTTATTTGAAACAGGGTCTTATTAAGTTGCAAAGGGCTTCAGTAAGTAGCTAAGGCTGGCTGAGAACCTGTGATCCTCCTGTCTCAGCCTCCCAAGTACTGTGATTACAAGCATACATCGCTACACCTAGCAATTTTTTAAAGTTTAAAACAAGGTCTTGCTAAATTTCTGAGGCTGGCCTCAAACCTGAGATCCTTCTGTTTCAGCACACCCACACCCCCACCAAGTACTGAGATTATAGGCATGAATTGCCACACCCAGCTAAGATCTGTGATTACTGATGCTACTTTTGTGTTAGTGGAGTAGTGTGTGTGTGTGTGTGTGTGTGTGTGTGTGTGTGTGTGTGTGTGTGTTATTACTAGGGAATGAACCTAGGGCATTCTACCTCTAAGCTACATCCTCAGTCCTATTTTATCTTTTATTTTGACACAGGTTCTGGCTAAGTTGCTCAGAATCTCACTACATTAATGAGGCTGGTCTCAAATCTGTCTCAGCCCCCACTCCAAGCACTGTATAGGTGTGAGTCAGTATGCCTGGTTAAAATTTGTGATTATTGATACTACTTCTGTGTTATTGGAGTACTTTATCATTATTATTAGCTATTATTATTATTATTATTATTATTAATTATTATTATCCTGGGAATTGAACCCAGGGGCATTCTACCTTTGAGATACACCCCTACCCCTATTTTAGTTTTTAATTTGAAACAAAGTCTCACTGTGTTGCAGAGGGCCTCACTAATTACTGAGGTTGGCCTTGAACCTGCAATCTTCTATTTCAGCCTCCTAGGGACTGAGATTAAAAGCATGTGTCACTACTCCTGGCTTTAGTGGAGTACTTTAAAATTTTGATCTCTTGAGTATATCTACCAACACTGTATTATTTTAAAACATATATTTTTAAAAGTCGCCGGGAAGATGGCGACCGAGAAAAGCGGGGCTTAAGAGCCCCGCTAACAACAAATCTTCATTACCACAAAATCAGCGCCTTTCAAAGCCAGAAAACAACATCACCAGAGAAACAAAAAAATCACCATACTCCAGAGAGAAAGCGGACTGAGAACAGAGCCACAGAGGAGATCCTCACGCCCGAGGACGCGGCTTCATGCCCAAGGACGCGGCAGCAGCGCCATACTGCTGGCGGCACCGGCGAATTCACGGGACGGCCACAGCAAGCCAAGGGGAGCTGCTGCGGAACAGCCAGGCGGGATTTCTCGGCGCAGAGGGCATCAAAAGCTCCCAGTGGCTGAGCTCAGCACACGCTGCAGGGATTCAGAGTGGAAATCAAAACCAAGAAAAAAAAAAAAAAACGCCAGCCCCATAGCCGAGGGTGTAGCAGCGGCGCCATATTGCCACCGGCGGCAACAGCACCGAATTCACCGAATTCAGTACAGCTACATCTGCGTACTCAAGAACAGTGAGTCAAATTGTGGGCCATAGCAGAGAAATCCCAGTACTGTACTCACTGGGACTTGACCCAGTGGGAGAGGGGCGGTGGCAGTGATATCACACCATAGGAGAACGTGCAACCTGGCACCCCCCACAGTCTAAAGCAGCCTCTATCGACTCTCTGGGTCGGAGACTCTGTGATACAACCCAGTAAAGGAGTAGTGGTGACTGAGATACTACTGATTCGAGATCCAGAGCACCTTAAGTGAAGTCATAGTGACCCAAGGGAAGAACCCAGAGAAGGCACAAACTTCCAAAATCATGGGAAAGAGGAATAATACTGGAGCAATGAATGCTCACAACCCCACAACATCAGAACCCGGTAAAACAGAAAATCAGAGATTTCTAGAAGATCAAATCAGGAAAATAACTGTAGAAATAATAGAGGTGCTTCGAAAAGAACTCAGAGAGAGCCAAAAAGAGATAAAGGATGCAATTAATGAAGTAAAGGCCTCAATTCAAAGCACAAACAACCGATTAGACCACATGGAGAACAGAATCTCGCTCTTAGAAGATGATCATTCCAAAAATGAACGCATAGTTTCTAATCTAGGAAAAAATATCCGACAGCAGGAATCTGATATTGAAGAAATATGGGCCCATTTTAAGAGAGCTAACCTAAGAATAATTGGAATAGAGGAGGGAAAAGAAAGTGAAACCAAAGGGATCAACAATCTCTTCAAGGAAGTAATAGCAGAAAATTTTCCAGACATAGAGCAAGAGGTCGATACGCAGGTCCAGGAAACGTATAGAACTCCCTTTAGACAGGATCGGAGAAGAGGATCCCCACGCCACATAATTGTCAAAATGACCAATGTGGAAGCCAAGCAGAGAATCTTAAAGGCAACAAAAGCAAAGGGCCAAGTGACATTCAGAGGCAAACCAATTAGAATCACTCCAGACTTCCCAAACCAAGTTATGAGAGCCAGAAGGGCTTGGAGTAACATATTCCCAATTTTGAAAGAAAACAACTTCCAGCCAAAAATTTCCTACCCAGCAAAACTTTCTATCAAATTAGATGGAGAAATAAGAGGCTTCCATGACAAACAGAAACTGAAGGAATTTATGTCTTCAAAACCAGCACTAGAGAAAATACTCAAAGAGATTAACTACAAAGAAGAAATAGGTAACACACATCAGAACTAGAAAAACAAGATTTTCCATCCAACAGACAACTAAGATTGGTTATCTGTGGAGATTCATTATTTATGTTAGTCTTTTACCTATCTGTAAAGGGTATTGTTTGCCTTTATTGTTGTTAATTTTTAGGATTTCTAGTTGGAATATTAATATACCTTCAGATATAGCATTTGGAAATATTTTATCCCATTCTATTAGTAACTGTTAACTCTGTTTACATTGTCTTTGGATATACAATATGTTTTTTATTTTTTAGGGAGTTTGTATACTCTTCTGTTGCCTGTGCCATTGAAATCATAACCAAGAAATCACTGCCAATTTCAATGTTGTGAGGTTTTATGACCCAGATTTTCTTCTAAAAGTTTATAGTCTTAAGATTTATATTTAGGTCTTTTATCTATTTTGAGTTAATACTTGTATATGGGATTAGGTAAGGGTCCAATTTTATTCTTTTCCATGTAATTATTATTCAACAATATTTAGTTAAAAGATGATTATTTCCCCCACCAAATGTTCATGGAAACCTTGTCAAAAATAACTTGACAATATAGGGAAGAATTTAGCTCTAGGCTTTTATTTAACTCCAATGGTTTATATATCTGCCTTTAGAATAGTACTACACTGTTTCAATTATTGTAGCTTTATATGGTTTGAAATCAGAAAATATACATCTTCTAGCTTTGTTCTTTTTCAAGATCGTTGTGGGTACCTAGAGTACATATTCCATATTAGGATAGATTTTTTTTTTCTGAAAAATAAATATATAAATATATGATAGTTTCACCTAAAAAATAGAAATAATAGATTCTCTGGTAAGAAAGAAAGCAAAAAGAAATATTGAAATGTTATCTTTAAGTCATCAAAAGCTTGGTATCAGACAAATGAAACTGTTATGTGAGATTATCATTTTTAATTTTTGATAAATTGCTATAATATTAGATGTCAATCACTAAGCCAAGCATGGGAGGGAGGGATAGGGAGAGAATGGGGTGGGGATCGGGTGGGGACTGACTGGGCAATGTGTGCATGTATGTCTACAAAAGTATGTATCCCACTATGATGTATGAATACAGTGCACCAATTAAAAATAAAAAAAAATAATAAAAAAAATAAAAGTCATGCAGATCAGTGCCCTATAATGTTTGTATTCTCTTCAAAGAGTCATTATCTGGGCTCAATTTCTTCTTTTCATCCTTTTTTCTAAAACACACATCTTTGACTCTCCCAGTTAATTTCCTGGACTGCACCTGTAATCTATCTTCCCAAAACAAGGTAGCCAGCAACTGGACACTAATCAATTTCTCAGCTCTGAACAAAACAGCATGTTGGAGGCTATCTTAGCAAAATCAAAAGATTTCTGTGTCCCCATCATAACTTTTCCATGTTATTGGCAAAAGAAAACGAGCCAGCGGGTCTGGGACTACCTTTGAATGTGCACCATTTCCTCATGAAGAGATAATGAACTAAGAAGTTAACAAAAAGAAATGTTGTCCTAAATATTTCTGTGGATATTAAGATGACTGTGTTATCTCATAATAAAAGGAGTGAACATCGGAGCCTTCAGAATAACCACACCCAGGTAGACTCAGTGGCCTCCTTCCCCACTAAGGAAGGGAAAGTGCCTACACAAGGCTACATAGGAAAAGGTCAGGGAGCACCTCTCAGGCATTGTATTAATGATTTAGAGGATTGTGGAACCCAGGGGTCATTCTGATATCTCTGTATTTGTCCTAGTTATTTTGATTTCCAGTTGATTCTTCAATACTCTGCTTTAATGATGCTGGAACTGGGTTCAGAAAACCACATTTCTGCTTTGCCAGCTGGCCTCTTACTAGATTCTGCCAGTAGGGGGCGGTGGAGGGGAACTGCAAGGCTGAGGGAGGAAGGGGCTACAGCTCTGTTATGTACTCTCCTTTGAGTTTCCTGTGATCATTTCTGTTACCGTAAAGACCACCTTAGGAATGTTCTCCATCCCAGCAGTAGCAAGGTGCTAGTAACCGCTAAATCAGTTTGGTTTTCCCAACACTTGTAGAACCAGTTCATCATGTCTCCACTCTGCCCAGCAACAGCAGCATCTGCTGAGCTGGCCCACACTGTGGAGATCTGGAAGTCCACAGGGTCCCCCTTCCATATCTCTAAATAGTAATAATTCAAATGATTTATCTTTGTTTCTTCAGCCTTAAAGGATGGTAACTGCTCCCTGAGTTTTCTTTTTTAACAATTAACGAATAAATCCATCCGTAGCTGACCATTCTTTATATTAAATTCTCTCTGTTCTGATAACAAGTAGTTTCTGTCTCCTGACTTAGCCCCGATGGATTGACCTCTGCAATGGTCATTTCAATGAACAAACAGAGACCTGGGCTGCACCCAAAGTTAATCTTTTGGAGATAGGAGCTGGCTGATTCTATACCATGTGGTAGCTCTGAGTCAGCAAAAATGGAGTAGATGTCGCTGAAGAAGGTCATGGGATGGAACCAAGCCACTTTAGGAAAGCCTTACAAGTCATCCAACAATGGTTGGTTTGCATGTATGCTGTCAATAATTTTATCCCCAAAACAAATAAGTGAGGTATAAAATTATGTATTTAGTACAGCTTTAGGTGATGGCATATTTAATAATAGGTTCAATGATCACCTTACACAATGCAAGTTTGAATGTTGGGCTACAATGGAAAACAATCCCTTTAGAAATTTAAAGGTGAGTCTTCCATCTTCCCTTTTTAGAAATTTTTGTCTCCAAAATTTCTTTCCTTCCTCAGTTTCTAGGCATCATTGTGAACTCTCAAGGGCTTTGGTTCATGTTGCATTATTAATTACCTCAAAATATCATTCAACTGTAGCAGTCTTGGCAATCTTATTATCTCGGAGGGACAAGGAGGAAAGATTAGTTGTTTTATCATTTAAGTAATGAGAATTTTACACTTCTCTAAAGAGATTTATGAGAGTAATTAGTCTAAGCAGGAGTTTCCAGCATGAGTGTTATTAGGTGTCATAATTAACCCTAGCGGGGTGAGTCACTGCTGGCACCTTAATGATCATTGAGGATGGCATGAAATTTCAGTTTCAGGCATGTGGAAATACATATAAGTATGCATTACCAATAACTAAATACTAAGCTTAATTATAAAATTATCAATATAAAACATAAAGTGTGGGCAAGTTTTATGCATGTAATTATTAGCAAATTTTTTGTACTCTTAAAATACAATTATTTATCAAAGAAATTAGAGGGCAGTATCACACAGTAGCAAATCACTGGTATTAAAGTTAGATCTCAAATCTACCAATTTATTATTCTGTGACTCTGAGTAAGTTATTTGACCTTCTAATTGTTGGCTTTAAAACAAGGAGTAGACCCAGCAATAGTGGCATATGCCTGTAATCCAACTACTTGGGAGGGTGAGACAGGAGGATTGCAGATTTGAGACCAGCCTCAGAAACTTAGCAAGACTCAACAACCTAACAAGACTGTTTCAAAACAAAATAAATAAAAAGTTGGGAGTGTAGCTTGAAGGTATAATACCCCTAAGTTCAATCCTCAGTTCCACAAAGTAAGAAAATGGGGAAAGGTATAAATAAATATCTAAGGCTTCTCCCAGCCCTGGCTAACAATAACTAGATAAAATACAAGTATTATTTGAATAAGATAGTAATAACAAGTACCTAGGTCACCCAGGCTATGACTATTTCATTCCTAAATTAGCATTTGTTCAGTGTCTACTATGTTGTGCTTCAAATTTTTCTACACATGATCTCATATGCTTTCAAGTAGGAATGATATCCTTATTATATACATTAGGACATTCAGGAAATTTGAGGAACTTATAAGTAGGTAAGAGTTTGTATGAAATCAAATACACTCAAATATCAGTTCTATTATTTATTGTATAACATTTATGAATGGTGTTGATTATAATTTCTAATTAGGATTACTGAAAAACATAAGTGAGATCATACATGCAAATTTTTAGTAAAATATTTGGCTAAGAATAACAAATGAAACATTTTGTAATGTTAACTATTTTACAGTTAGTTATTAATGATAACTATCATTATTGTGATTATCTTTAATGTCATAACTGTAAGATATCAGGCAGAAATTGAACCTAGGTTATTTTGATTATAAATTCTTATATATTTAATTATACTATCCTGATAAAAACTATTGGAACTTGGGAAAGTTTTTAATTACTATGCTTTCTTCCCTACTGTCTCCCAACTAATACCTTTGGCCTTACTTCATTTATAGGCATTGGATTTATGATTAGTTACAAAACAGAAATTAATCTCTGCATTCTAATTCATCTTTCCTTAGATTGGCTTCTGTAATTAATCAATTGTTTCCTCGATTTAGCACTTTTTAAAAAAAGATTCTTTAGGTAAATTAATGTAAGTCTAAAACAAAACTAAAATTTTAGTTTTTTGGTTTAACATTATGAAAATGACAGGACTTCAACACTTGGTAGGTGAGGAATACAGAAGTGGCTACTGAGTATTAGACATTGTATTACCACATTTTTTTTATCAAGCCCAGGAGCATTTACCTCCAAGTCATACCACAGTCCTTTTGTAAGTTTTTTACTTTGAAATAGAATCACACTAGTTTGCTGAGAGTCTTGACAAGTTGCTGAGTCTGGCTTCAAACCTGTAGTCCCCCTGTATCAGTTCCCCAAGTACTAGAATTACAGGTGTGAGCTACATATCTGGAGTGTCACCAGTTTTAACCAATGTCCACGTCACTTTGCTTAGCTGTTCCAAGTTTGGATCCCTCATCTAAGCTAAATAACATACGCAAGCGTTTATATTCTCCATCTTCCGGAAGGTGGTATAGAACAGGTCATATTTTCCACAGATTAAGGTACCTATCTCACTCCTTGTTCTTTTCTGACACTGACATTTCTCTATTGAGAGAAGTAGTGTATGTTACCCACTCTTGAACGTGAGCGAAACTTTATCCACAGCAGAAGAGACACTATGTGAATCCCAAGGTTAGGTCATAAAGAATGTTTCAACATCTTCCAACTCATCTTCTGGTAGTTGTAGAAGCTTTCACTTCCAACTCAGCTACTATGCTGTAAGTAAGCCAAGCAGCCTCATGGAAAGATCATGTGTAGGTGTTTTGGCAAAATGACAACTGAGATCCTCAGCCAATGGCCAGGACCAAGTACCAGAATTGTGAGGCTTTAAGATGATTCTAAGTTCCCGCCTCAGAGCCACCCCAGCTAACTCCAGCAGGGACAACCTGTTCCCCTGAACACTAGCCAAATGCAGATGCATGAGTGAAATATATGACCCTGTTCTAAGTTGCTAAGTTTTCAACTAGTGTGTTATACAGTAAAGATAATAATAAAAAGTACCATTTAAGATGCATTATATTTCATGCAATGGCTACCTTAAAGCATTAGTTTATTTTTAATTCAAACTTTTTAAATAACTTTTAGACAAATAATGATCCTAATTAAACACACACCCCTTTATTCATATATATATATATATATATATGGAGATAATTATATAGATATAAAAGACAAACTGCAAGAGTAAACATTTTAAGACTGATTTTAAGTTTAAGAAATAACTTTAAAAATTGGAATTTCTAATAATCTTTTAGTTTATTGCCATCTTCTAAAGTAAAGATAGAATGATGTGCTACATATAAGTCACCAAGAATTTAACAAATGACTCACACATTTTAGGTGACTCTGGATGTGGACAGAGTCTAGTGAGGAGAATATTTCATTTTGAACCTGATAATATTTTCTTTTACAACTATGCACTGTGAATTTTTAAACAAAAATCCCTTCTTTTGTGTATTTCCACTCACTTGTTATTTCTGTTATTATAGAAAGACTAGTTTTAACAAAGAATTTCTTCTGACACTTTTTCACCTGTTTTTTATTTTTATTAACATCGATCTTAACTCCTCACATCTCTGTCAGGGTTTTGGTCAGGGGCCAGGTGTGGTTGCAGGCAGTAAGAGCTCTAGAATGAAGAAAGCATGAAGAGCCACCCTCTGGAGGAGAACAAACAGCAAACATCAACTTTGCTTAGTCGTTGTGCATAACTATATATAGTGCATTTGCATGAGGTACGTGCACATCTGCAATTGTGCAGGATGCATGTGCATCATGCTGTCACTGCCAGCCTGAGCTCCCTCTGGGCCTCCACACTCCACCCACTACAGAGTGATAATGTATGACTTGACCCAAAACCACCTTCTGCATCTGGGTGGTTTTGTTCATTAAAAGGTAAAGCACCCATTGGGATGTATTTAAAGCTTCTGAAACATGTTGAGCTAAAACTTCCACCTGTATGTAGCTCTACATCTATAACACCACCTCCTGGAATAAACAAGGCCAACATTATTTGGGGGGCAACCATTCAACGATCTGGTTGCTCACAGACCAGTTTACCTGTTCTACACCAAAAAGATGCTATGCTTACATGTTCTACATGTTTTCCCCTTTACCAGCACCTCCATTTTCTAGAGCATATCCCCCAAGAGGTGGGGAGGACATTATTATGGTCTCAGCTGAACAAGGCTGCTGCGGTTCCAGATTCATTAGGTAGTCCAGTAGAATGCAGTAGTGGGGGTTATTCACCATGGGAGACCTTCAACTAACTCCAGTAGTAGCTCAGCCCAGCAAAGAGAGGTGTTGTATAGTCTTGAAAAGGTGTGTGCCAAGGAAAGCAGGCTATTCTTGCTGTTAACCTGGATAGTAGGAGCCACCCCAGCTACCTGTTTAGGACAGAGAGAGACCATCATAGGTAAGCCTGTCTCTTCTAGGAAGATGCAGGCAACATGCTTGTTTTTCGAACATTCTCCACAGTATACAATGGAATAGGTCATAGTCTTATGACTTGTATGCCTTTCAAAATAGTGTCTTCTGCCGACAGAAGAAGTATGACCTGTACTTGGTATGCTGGGCAGCCATCCAAGGGTCCAACTTCAACTAGGCCTTCTGTCCCAGGAGTACAAGCCATGGCTTCTGTGACACCTGTACACCCCAGGGCCAGTCTCAAACATCTTGCTGCCCTGGGGCTAAAGGTTTAGGTGCAAGGATCAAAAGGGAATATCATCTCACATCTGGTTGCACCTGAAGTCTTAGAAGCTTGCTGTCACCTTCAAAGTGCGAGGTGTTTCCCTTTCATTACCTTATATAAGAAGGCCTGCCCCAATGCACCAAGGTTGTTCACTTAAAAACCACACTGCCACAGGTGCTTGTTCCCTCATCTTACAATGGGTGTGGGGAGGCTTTCAACTACTTCTTCAGGAGTCTGTTAAAGCATTCAATGGGGCCAGACTTGGACCATAGTATTGGCAGTGTTGTTACCAAAAGTCTGTAAAGGCCTATGCCTGAGAACATGATACATAATAGTTTCTTTCCCAGAGGACCTGTTTGAACAGGTCCTTTTGAATATCTTTGTCCCATAATAGGTAGTGCCCAATCAGACAGTCTTGTGCTTCCCATCAGGGAAACCACAAGGTTAGCCCACGGTAGCCTGACCAGCTGTCTGTACAAACATGCAAAAGCCCAGACTCCTTCATGAGAACTAACCATACCACCCAGAGTTCATCCTATTGGCTGGAGCACTTGGCACCCATCTCACCACAGCTGTCCATGTGGGTGGCTGATCATGACAGCAGTCATCAGTATAACATGCTTCTGTGAGTATTGGGGCCTTCCTTTCCTCATATGGACTTAGGGCATTTCCCACTTCCATAGGTTCCTAGGGGGCTATTTCTCAGAAATTCACTGGCCCCAACAAAGTATAAATTGGTCACACAAAGGGCTTCTAAATAACCATGCATTGTTGCTCTAAGTATGCACCCCACTTTGCCAGAGTGGGCATTTGGGCTTTCCCTGTCCTGAGCATCTGAGTCTAGGACCTCAGCCACCCATCAACTAAGTATGCACCACACTTTGTCAGAGTGCCATTTTGGGTTATACCTGTCTGGAGTCTCTGACTCCAGGACCTAACCCAAGCTTCAATACAATATCTAGTCTGCACCATCACCAACCCAGTACCTGTAATGGGGTCACAATATATGGCCTCTGTCCCTTTTATTTCAGCTGTGACCAAAACCCAATTGGGGTATTCATACCCAGATACATCTGTAACTGTTTTACTGCTCCCGGTCTATCAAAGCTTCAGGCATCATCTTTGTTTTACCCAACCAGACAATGCCCAAGAATTTGATGGTATACTTAGTCCCCTGAGTCGTGTCCTTTTAAATAGCCCACCCCCATTTTTGGAGAGCAGCTCAGACACTTCATGCAGCTGCTTCTAACTCTGTAAGAGAATCAGAGGTTGGCGTAACATCATCAATTCAATGGTACAACTGTGTAGCCTCAGGTATTTTCCAAGAGGTTACATTATAATGGAACCATCCCATTCATATGACAGGTGATCTATCAGTTCCAAAATGTTGGATGCCACTCTATGCGAGGATAGTGGCACTTTCACTCCCAATAGTCCACTGAACCAGGAGCCATCAGGTTTTCATACTGGTCACATAGGAGTTATAAATGGGCTCTGACTTGGCCAGATGACACTTGCCTCTTCTAGCTTCAGAATCATTGTGTCTAATTTCTTTATGCCCCTGGTAACTTGTACTGCCATACATTCATAAGCCTTGTGGCTTCATAGA
The DNA here is from genome assembly GCF_963383645.1 of Muscardinus avellanarius. Lineage (NCBI taxonomy): Eukaryota > Metazoa > Chordata > Mammalia > Rodentia > Gliridae > Muscardinus > Muscardinus avellanarius. The sequence goes on from NC_137786.1 coordinate 150,002,442, forward strand.
GTTGTAAGGAAACATGATGGAGATGTCCTCTAGGAATAGTTTTTACCACATGTGCTCATAGCCATAATTCCCCAATAGTTATCTACACAGTCAATCCCTATAATATAAGCATCCCCAGAAAATATTAAGCCATGGGATATATAGATGTCATATTGCTTAAGAAGCAAGAGTCAATTCCCAAAACACTGGGGCACAATGAACTGTTTCATTGTGGAGGAGGCTAGTAAATAGTCAATTTACTATTTAGGGTCAGCTGCTTCTCCCGCTAACCCAGGACCCTAACCGAGTCTCTAGTCACCTTCTAGCCACTGCCACTGCCACTGCCACTGCCACTGCCACTGCAGTGGTCTACAGTGTGTGCCATTCACCAGTCTCCCAACTCATGCTGGGCCACCACTGAGACTCACAAAGCCTGGCTAAGACCGCTGCAATTAAACTTGCAAGCTGCTGTGCTAGTCCTTCCCTAACCAAGCTGGCCTCCACACACCTGAAGTCTGTACCTCTGCCACTGCAACTGGAACATTCTGCCTGGCCTGCAGAGCTGCCAGTGTGCACTGAAATGTGCAGCTGTAGCATTTTTAAAGCCTACAGAACTTCTGGCTGGGAACATGCCTCATCTCAATCCTCTGGTGGTGTCCACGGCACCAGATATTTTGCTAGTGAGAACCACAAGGAGGCCAGGAGCAACATTATCTCCACCCTGGGTTGTTCCTCCACAGGTATGCTGGGGCACTCACTGTATCCTGCTGGATACACCAATTTTCAGGAGCCTGGTCAGGGGTCAGCTATGGTTGTAAGCAGTGAGATACCTAGGATGAAGAAAGTATGTAAAGTTGCCATCTGGAGGACACTAAATAGCAACTTTATTCTTAAGCCTGTCCCTTATACAGGGTTGTGGGCAAATTGGCATACTTTTACATCAGTTTGATGTTCACATGTGTGTTAAAGTTTGCTTAAGCATTGTGCATGCATGTTATACTTTCTTACTCATTGCACATAATTAAATATAGTGCACATGTACAAGATGGCGCCTACAAACTCAGACTTTCAAGTACAGGGATTACAGGCATGTGCCACCACGCTAGGATTATCCTCTACATTTAAGCTACATCTTCTATGTATTAAGCCATGTGTGCATATATAGAGGTCATATTGCTTAGGAGGCAAATGTCAAATTCCCAAAATCATTGAGGCATGTTGACCTGTCACACTGTGGGGGGAACCAGTAATAGTCAATTCCACAGATGACCTCAGGTCAGCTGGTTAGCCTGCTAACCCAATACTATTGCTGAGTCTTGAGTTAAGCCTGTTTCCCTGGATGGTTTATACTTGCCCCAAAGATTTTCAAGATTTGCCTTCCAAGACCTATTACCGCTCCAGAAAAATTTCTTTGTAGTATCTATAATGTTTATAGAACTTAAGAAAAGCTTAAGACTCTTAAGAGATTCATTTTTCTCTTTGGAGGGGCTAGAACTATGAATTGTGAAGTTTGTTAAAGTTAAGCAACAAAAGAAAACTAAAGCAATAGTTTCTATCAATCATGTGGTCTCACTTCCCTTCTGATACCAGTAACAAGCATCACTAACAAAGTATAATTTTCCACTCCCCCCTAACCTCCCCAAGCATTCTTCCTAGAATAGCACATACACATCAATGACCAACTTTCTTCAAAGAAAAGAGAGAGAACCCTATTTGCCTCACCAAGTGTACAGTAACTAAGGGGTCATTAGTTCTTTCTCCTGGGATAAGACCACTGTGACGTTTGTGCTTCTTTGTTTCAAGGTCTTTTCTTGCTGTTGCTGCTCAGTTTTCAAGTGGTGGTGGATTTCCCAGGGTTCCCAGCACTCATTCAAAGCTGAGGATTGAGCTTTTATATTTCTTACAGATTAAAATGTGTATGATATCTACCATATGTAACAATAGGCTGAGCTCTGACTAATGAATGCCAGCTAAAAAGCCAGTCACATAACTCTGGCTTTCCTTGGTGTTCCTTAAGACTAGATGATAATATTGCAGCAAGAAAGAAGACGAGAGAAGGACAGTCAATTAGGGTAATGCAATGAAAAGGAAAATTGAACAAATCCCATATATTAACAAGCACTAGGCTACCTTTTTAGGGGCTAGCTGAAAGAATGTTAAAAAGAGTTTTAGAACCATCACATATTAGTACTTCTCCATTAAGAACTGTTTCGATTTTGGAAAGACACAGCAAATGCAATAAAAATAGTAAAATATATTTGATGTTTCCTTTCAATAGCTCCATCCTGCTATCTTCATTTTTTCTTGCCTCTCACATGCTCAGAGTCCTCCTGCTATTACAATCCATCAAGCCCCACAGCAAAATCTGATAAAAAAATACATAGATAAAAAGTTGGCTTTTAATCTCTATAACTAAGCTACAACCCAATAAAATGTCATTTTTCATGCACATTTTAGGAGCTAGCCATAGTAACTTAAGAAACCATACTTAGAATCCTCTGACATCATATTAAGGCCCTGGGTGATAATAGAGTCCTGCAATGGTCAGGGAGTTTATTGGTCTTTAAGGAGAAAGATGCTCTCTGAATATAGATTCTGATTGTTTTTGATTAAGAGTTTCACTTAAACATGCCTGAAGGGAAAAAAATGTTACTGTAGAATTTTTATTTCTTCATGCCTTTGTTTTTTAATGGATTTCATTAAACATAATAGTCTCATAAGGATTACTTTTCAAAATATAGTTTTCAATCCCTTTTATGAGAGCTGATTGTCTTTCATGAACTTCAATAGACAAAACTGCTCCCCCCTCCCCCAGAAGGCATGTGTGTAACTTTTAGTTTGGATATTTTAAACTAGACAAAGTTATCTGGCATTGCCCATCCCCAGTGTCTGATTAAAGTTACTTCATACAGGAGAAAGAGAATTTATAATGTGAGGAATATCATCAGGAGTTGATCTATCATCCTCTTAAAACAATTGGCTATAAATAATTGATCACTACTAGACCTAGAAAACATAGTTTATTAAGGTTGAGCTAGATGGCTCATTCTGAGAGTGAAGTGATATATTTTTTTTATACTGGTGATTGAACCCAGGGGAATTTTACCTATAAGATACACTCCCAGCCCTTTTTTTTTGGGGGGGGGGCAGGACTTTCCTACAGTCCTGAAAGTCTCATTAAATTATTAAGGCTGGCCTCAAACCTATGATCTTTCTGTCTCAGCCTCTCAAGTACTGGATTGCATGCCTTTCTGTCAGGAATCTCCCTACAGAGACACCCGAAACCTCTTGCATAGACGCCTGATCTGTCAGTTGTGAAGTAGTCAATTTCATCTGCCCTAAAATAGGTATTGTAATAATCTGAACGAATTCATCAACTGCCTTTGTTTATGGGATATGTATAGAGTCAGATGAAATATTTTTAAAGGAGGAATCAATGTCAATCCACATGGATAATGAACTGGATTGATGACCAATTAAAATTATTAAAATTAACTATTACCCTTAACTAGAACCTGGCAATTACGTAAAAGCAGATATGCTTAGAAATCCTGGTTTACTGAAGAAAATCTAGATTCCCAAGAGGTTATAGAAGCCATCATGAATATGAATAGCCATGCTGAGCAAGTTGAGGGCTCAGAAGCAATCTTAGAAAAGGTAAGGATTTAGAACAAGAATAGTGAAGCATCCCTCATCTGGAAGTCAGGTTCCTTTTAGACAAAGGGTGCCAAGATTTTTGCTGTTAAAAAGGGTCTCTGGAAGGTAATGTGTTGCTCTTCTCAGGGGAGAGAAATTGGTGAATTATAAGTATCTCATCAGAAATGCCAAAAACAAAGGAAAGTGGTAACAGAGAAGGAAGATGATACCATTTATCCTATAAATGAAGACACTGAAAGATCATAAAGGCTTGCAGCAAAGATAAGTAACCTCATTCTTAAAAGATATTTGATAATTATTATCAGATTTTACTAAAACTAATCAGCCAGATTATACCCCAAACGGTGTAACAATTCTCTAGCATATGTGTGTGTGTGTGTGTGTGTGTGTGTGTGTGTGTGTGTGTGTGAGTTATTCATTGGTTCATTGGTTCAGTGTATTCCAGAGAGAAGGGTATAGACAGTTCCCCAAGTTGTACTATTATAATTGTTCAGAATTTCTTTTTTTTTTTTTTTTTTTTTTTTGCGGGTCTGGGGATGGAACCCAGGGGCATTTGACCTCCGAGCTACACCCCTTGCCCTATTTTTTATTCTTTATTTTGAAACCGGGTCTCACTGAGTTGCAGAGGGCCTCACTAAGTAGCTGAGGCTGTCCGCAAACCGCAATCCTCCAGGTCTCAGCCTCCTAAATGCTGGGTGGGATTACAAGCGTGCACCACCACACCCGGCTAATTGTTCAGAATTTCATGGTGGAATTTTCTTCTTTGCTGGAGCTTATTATTGTTTCATTTGTTATGAGTGCTAAAGAAACATGAAGCAGTTTTCTTTTTTTTTTTTTTCTAATCACTATATTCACTAGTGCATGTTGAATTTCCCATTCCTAACTTGGTGGTAGATCTCTTGATAATAACTTATGCAGAAAACATTGGCTTTTGTCAGAGGCTAGCTGTGGCTGCAGGAGAGGATTTAACAGTGAGATCTCCAGAGAAAAGAAAGCATATGGCGTTACCATCAGGAGAAGAGCAGCAGCTTTATTCTACAGATTTATCCCTATATAGGTTTCTGGGCAAAGTGGAACATATTCATACTAGCATGGGTGTGCACAGATATGTCATGTTTTGCCCCATCATGCTTACACAATTCAGTACGCATCTGCATCTTCATGGGATGAGTGGGATTGTGTCCTTATCTCTGGAATATACTTCCTCTGGGCCTCACACTTTACTCATACAGGGTGGTAGTATGTGATTTGACCCAGAGACCATTGCTTTGGGCCCAAAGACCACAACAGCAATAGGAGGTACAGCAGGTTAACTATTAGTCCTCCAGCCACACAGGTAAGAATAATTAATACCCACTTTCAGGGGGAGCCCAGTAAGTTCCACCAGTTTTTAAGCATGTCCTTCTGTAAGTCTGAAATAGCTTGTACTTCTTTTTTTGTGTGTGTGGTACTGGGGTTCCTGGAAACACTTCTACCTCCAGGCTATACTCGGAAACAGGGTCTCCTAAGCCAGCGAGACTGGCTTTGAAGCAGCGCGATTCTTCTGTCTCCGCCTCCCAAGCGCAGGGATTACAAGCGTGCGCCACCACGCCCGGAAAATAGCCTGGTGGTGCACGGATCGCGCAGGTTCAAAACCAGCCATGCTGGCTTAAGAGACCCTGTTTCCAAATATAAAAAAGCATAAAATGGGTCTGGTAGTGTAGCCCGGTGGTAGAAGGGCTTCCAGTAACCCTAGTGCCACCAAAATAAATAAATAAATAAAAAAGAAAATAAAACTTTTCTCCCCAACACTGGCCCAATGGCATACATAGATGGGGAAGGACACAGGGAAGGAAAAAGTCCTTTAGTGCACTATCCATTAGGAAGAGAGAAGTAGAAGAGCCTGGCCTCTTCCAATCCATCTTAATACCATCTTCTGATACTTCAGTAGTAAAATTATTCATGCTATGGCTGGCAGGATCTCCTTGCCAAGGCCAGCTATCTTGAGTGATCATTAAAATGACTCTTTCATGATTATTTTGCATACATACACTGTGACAGATCAGAGAGCAGGTAGCCCTGCTACCACTCTTTCCTCATGCTCTGACAAATTTCTCCAGGTATCTTTTCCTTTGCTCCAGTAGGAAGAGGGTATATATCAGCATAGTCTCTTCACAAGCAGATCAACCCTTGATAAGATACTATGCTCTTCTTGATGGGCACCCACTTTTTATAGTTACTTTGGTCAATGCCATCTTAATTTGGCTGAAGATGGATCAGAAAGTTTAAATCCTAATAGCTTTTTATTAGGTGTCAATGGAAGTAAAAGAAAAAATAAGAACAAGGAGCACAGAAGGGATATGGTGGGAATGTTGAGGTTAGCAACCTCATCTTGAGAGCCAGCTGCAGCAACAGCCTCACCATGACACAGTCTGAGGGGCTTGGCATCTCCCTAACATTTACCCTGAGAATTCCACTCCCCTCTGTTGAAGGAAAGCATGACCCTAAGTATTATTTCTGAAACTATAACATAAAACAAATGTAGAAATAAAAACCAACTGCTTAAATACTTAAAGAACACTAAACAAAGAATGGGAAGGGATCCCTTTGCAGATGTCCAAGCCATAGAGTGGACCTGTCCTTTGGAGGCACTTTAATAGGTATGATGATTTTTAAAGTTTTGCAAAGCTACAATCAAGTATATCACAGTGACAGGTTCCTCCTACTTTAGGGTAGAAGAAAATTTCAAAGTTTTATTATAAGGCTCTTCATTTATACTGGAAGGAAAATTTTATCTGTGCAGCTTGGCATGACATTTTAAAATGTATCTTCACATACAAACTCGGAAAAACTTCTAACCAACATCTCCCCAGGGAAACACAATGCTTTTAACTCACATAGATGCCTAGAAGACCCAATGAGAAATTCTTCCGTGAGACTTCTGTGAGAAAAGGATAATTTCACTATGGGTCATACACAAACACAAGCAATCGAAAAATTTCCCAGTACTTGGGAGGAGGCTGATATTGGAGACGCACATGTTCAAGATCAGCACCAGAAACTTAGTGAGACTCTCAGCAACCTAGAAAGACTCTGTTTCAAAACAAAAACCAAAAAAGGGGAAGGAGGTCTAGGGGTATAGCTTGGGGAAAGAAGGACCCTGGGCTTAATCCCTGGTACAAAAAAATTTTAATAGGCATCCAAACTATAGGTATTTTTTTTAAGTTGTAAAAACACTTCTTCATTTAGTAATGGCAGACTAGACTAGTTAGACTAACTTGTCACCATAAACACTGAAAGATGTGGAGAAAAATATTTCAAAATTATTGGCACATTGAAAATAACAAAGCAAATCTAAATGACAATGATAAGGTTAGGACAGAGGGGGAGGTTGAAGGAGGAGAGCCCTGCCATTGAGGCTTCTTTTCCCACAGGGGTGCCTGTTAGTTCTGGAGGAAGTGGCTGAGTCGTTGGGAAACTTGATTATAAGTGCAATGGTCAAACAGCACAGAGAATTTGGATCCCAAGCCTATTGAGCAGGAAGGACCTCAATTAATTCCTCAGGCTCGAGGCTGAACTCTTCAGCCTCTAGATAGGAATAATGGAAACTGTAAATCTCTGTTGTGACTGTAGTCTGGTTTTGAGTCATCTCAAATCCTGACAATGTATTAAAGTGACCCAAGTTCACATCTCCCCCTAGCTACCTGACCACAGAAGATGTAAGTCCTGCATAGAAGATTGATAGCACCAGAATCTCAAATCACTATAAGTTTACATGTAGGATGAATAGTACTCTATCAAATATCACATACACAAAGAGATGAGATTTAGACAAAACTCAAGAAAACTAAGGAAATGAAGAAACTGATGAAGAGCTCCCAATTTTGAAGTTATTGAGTGCCACTTTGAAAAGAAGTATGCTTAATATGTTCAGAGTAATAAAAAGGAAAAATTGAAAATTTTAGCAGCCAATCAGAGATTATTTTAAAAATAAGCATTTTTGTGGTACTGAGTCCAGAGGCATTCTATTTCTGAGATACACTCCAAGCCCTATTTTATTGTTTGTTTTAAAACAAGGTCTCTTGCTGGGCGTGGTGGCACATGCTAGTAATCCCCACGCTTGGGAGGCGGAGACAAGAGGATCACGCAGGTTTGAAGCCAGCCATGCTGGCTTAAGAGACCCTGTTTCCAAATTATAAAAATACGTCTGGGAGCATAGCCCCGAGATAGAAGGGCTTACAGGAACTCCAGTACCACCAAAAAAAAAAAAAAAAAAAAAACAAAGGTCTCTTATGAGCAAATAAGGTGACCTAACTTAGGGTAATGGGAGGGGAAAAGACAGAAACTGATGACCAGCTGAACAATCTTCCTAATATGGTATTACAGGAAGTACACAAAGCCCCCCATTAAATTTTTCTTGGTGTGTTTTTTTCACTAGATATAGAGCTATGATATAGGGCTGATAACTCCAGCTAACTGGAAACTGTTTCACTATGTCAGGAAGTTTTGTTTGAAGTCAAATGTCATCATGATCAGGTACAAGACCACTTCAGAGAACCCTATTGAATAAATTAGCAATTTCTATTACATTCATGTTAATCTTCATTATAAAAATATGGCCTTCATAATCCAATTTTTCAATTATGGTTTTCATAATACGATTTTTGTTTCAATTATGGTCTTCATAACCTAATTATGGTTTTCATAATCTAATTTTCCAATTGCAAAATATTTGCGAGGCACCCCCTTCCCTTCTATCTCAGCTTGGATCCTCCCTTATGTCCATCCCATCACTGGCACTTTGATGAACTTGAATATCTAGTGTGGTTAATGAATGTATAAAATGCCATCCTGGGTAAAAAGGCACATCCAATTCCCATGAGCAGAGAGAATGATAATAACAATTATGTGGTTTGAATAACTATAGTAACAGTAGCGCCAATACAATCTATTCCCATGGTGAAAGTAACTTAGCATCCCTGTGCAAACATCTCCTGCTCTCCATCATTTATCAAACTGGCAAAAATCATACATTCCAACTAAGCCACCTGGATAATTGTAGAAGGTATCTATGCTTTTTTTTTTTTAACTCAGTGAATTGGGGGGAAAATACAGGGTTAAAAGTGTTTTACTGCAGCAAAGCAAAATCATGCGTGTTTTTTCTTTAGCAGCCTAATTTTGAAGCAGCAAATCCAGCAATAAATAGAATTTTTCTTTTGCTTAAAATATATAACACTCTTTAAATCAGTGTGCTAGTATGTTACAAAAACTTTAGCTACAATGTCAGGGTAAAGCTAGGATGTTCCTTATTAATAAATAGTGAAAAGCAGTAAACATTGACTATTTTGCATGTACATGATCCCATGCCTCACAACAATTGTTCTCAAGTAGGTTGCTGTTATCTTTATTTTTATAGAACTAATAAAGTAAGGCATAAGAAGGTTAGGTGACTTGTTTTTTAAACTTCTAGGTGGCACAGTCTGACTTCAAACTCAGGTATCCATATGACTCAAGCAATTGAGTCTGAGACAGAGAGTTCACAGGTTTGGGGCTCAGCAATTCAGCAAAGCCCTTAGCAACTTAGCAAGACCCTATTTCAAAACTTAAAATAATAATAATAATAAATTAATGCTGTGGATGTTGCTTAGAAGAGTAATACTCCTGTGTTCAATCCCAGAACTACAAAAAAAGAAACAGGGAAAGAAGGAAGGAAGGAAGGAAGGAAGGAAGGAAGGAAGGAAGGAAGGAAGGAAGGAAGGGAGGAAGGAGAAAGAGCTTAAATTCTTAAACAATAAGTACTAGTACAAACGTTCAGAGGCCAGCTATGGTTGCAGAAGTGGTTTCAGCATTGAAATCCTGAGAGAAAACATCCAGAGTTACCATCAGGAGGAGAACAAGAGCAGCTTTATTCCACAAAGTTGTCCCTTATATAGGGTTATGGGAAGAAAGATGCATGTCCATACCAGGGTGATGTATGCTTGTATATTGCATTTTGCCTAGTCATAATTATATAACTATATACACATGTGCAGCTGTGCAGAATGAAGCAACTCGTGTCCTTACCACTGGCCTCTACTTCCTCTGGGCCTCACACTTCACCCTCTACAGGATGGTAATGCATAATTTGACCCCAGAATTACTGCACTGGGCCCAAAGACTGATACAGCAATACAGGGTACAACAGGTGATTATTAGTCATCCAGTTACACAGGTAAGAATAGTCAATACCCATCTCCAGGAGGAACGCAGTGAGTTCCATCAGGTTGTAATCAGTTCTTCCTATAAGCCCTGAATAGCCTATACCTCCATATCCATCTCCACTAGGGGTTGGTGCACCTGCTGCTGGTAGTCTGGAATGTATATGCAGCATTCTACATGAAGAGAAGCACATGTTTCTACCTGGGCAGCAGTGAGAAAATCTAAGCCATTCTATTCTGCAAAACAGCTTTCCCTATGTGTGTGATCTCACCCATTAAAAGGGAAAGAGCCCAACAAGATGTATCTAAAGGTTCTGCAAAATGTTGTGCTAAGGCTTCTACCTGTAACTCTACATCTATAGTACCACCTGCTGGAACCAACAAGGCTAAAAAGTAAAACCACCATGAGACCCAATATATATGTCAATTATTAGGCTAATGAGGCCTTCCCCAAACTTCTACCTATGAGTAGAAGCAGACAAAAGTCTCCTTTTGCAAATCTCTGCTCCTGCAGATAACTGGACTACTTTACAAACCAGAAACATAGCAGCCCAGAATGGGATGAGCAATGCCACATAATAAAGGACTTGTTGCATCAGGACCATAATAACACCTGCCCCTTCTTCTTAGAATATGCTATAGAGATGGTTGGAACTGGTTAACAGGGGAACATGTAGTGCTTGCAAACAGCACCTTTTTGTATAGAACAGGTGAACCAGTCTGTAGCCAAGAAAATCACTGGATAGTTGCCCCAAGAACTATGTCAGAATGTCATTTTTTTTTTTTACCAGATATCAATCAGTGATAGGATAAGTAGAAACTAATAGGGATCAAGCTCACTGATTTCCTCCCAGATGGCTGTCTCTGAGTTTGCAGACATTATGGCTGGTCATATCTCCTTGCCCATTGGACAGGTCTTCTGGTTTTAGGAGTGCAACCCATGGCTTCTGAGAAGACTACATGCCAGCCCTACTCCCAGACATCTTAGCCACGGTCTGTACCTTCTGGCCTGTAACACTAGTACCTCTTCTACTTGTCGCTACCCAGAGCTGATCAGAGGCTGCTGAGAGCTGTTTAAGGGTGACTACAATATGTTTCTGATCAGCCTGTACCATAGGATAAGCAATAGCATAAGCCATAGAACAATACAGCAATACAGGGTACAACAGGTGATTATTAGTCATCCAGTTACACAGGTAAGAATAGTCAATACCCATCTCCAGGAGGAACGCTGCTCTTGTTCATAGATATGCATAGCCATATCTACAGCTGTCAAGACATATCAAGTTCCTGATCTTTCAGCAATGGACCAATATGGTCAATATGCCATTTCTGTAAATGTTGAATGTTTGGGGGAACCTGTCCCAGAGTTGTAGGGACCCTAAGTCACTATGGGTGGTATTATGCACACCAAGGACACTGCCATACAGCACCTTGCACTTGAGTGCAGATAAGAGGTGATCCTCACCACTGGGCTATGAGAGCCATGGTGCAGGTACCTAGATGACCTAAGCTTCTTATATCACCATAGTGCTACTGACAAGGGCTCTGGGGGTAGTTGTAGAGCCTGAACTTGTGCTAAAGCATCAACAACATCATTACTATGGACCTATGCCCTATGTCCCAGAGCATGATGTATAGAGCTCCTTCCCAGAGGACCCATTTCCATAGTTCCTCCCACACATCCTTTCCCCCAAAACAAACAGTGCCAAATTACCTACTTTTGTGCTGTGTATTGGGCAGCCTCCAGTTAGCCCCTGGTAGACTGCCCAGCTGTCTGTACAGATATGCAATGGCTCATTCTCCTTCATGAGATCTAACCAGACAGCCCAGAGATCATCTCATTGGCTAGAGCATCCAGCACCAGTCTCATACTAAAAGGTCTCTGTGGTGGGCTATAAGGCCACATTCTCCTAAATGGGCATCTGCCCATTTCAGGAACCATCAGGACAACACACTTCATGAGTAGTGGAGATTTTTCTTCCTCGTACAGACTTGGGGCATCTTCCACTCCCATGAATTCTGAGGGAGTTGTTGCTCAGAATGTCACTGGCCCCAGCAGAATAGGTAGCTACTCAGACAGAGGGCTACTATAAAACTGTGCTTGTTGCTTTAAGTATGTGCCCCACTTTGTCAGAGTGGGTGTTTAGGCTATTCCTGTTCATCGAGCCTGAGCTCAGCCAGGGTAGATGATCTGTATCATTCCTAACCTAATACCTGTAATGGGTTCACAAGCTACTAGAGAAGCACATACAGCTGCAAACTGTTTTTTGTTTCTTTTTAATGAGAGAGTAGAGCATCTCTGCCCATTTTCATAGCTATGACCAAAATTTAATTGGGCTATTCCAGTGCCTTCCTTCTGTCATAAACCCCATTCACAACCTGCATCATCCACTTGGATTGTTAGCAGGAAAGGAAAGGAAAGGAAAGGAAAGGAAAGGAAAGGAAAGGAAAGGAAAGGAAAGGAAAGGAAAGGAAAGGAAAGGAAAGGAAAGACAGGGTCTTCTATCTGCAGAGATTGCTCTTGTGTCACTACCCTTTGGGGTCAGTAAATGCAGTTGCTACTTCAGAGATCAAATCCCATGTTTCCCCCTTAAAAACAATACAGTATAAGGGGCACAGAGCATAGCTAATTGGGGGTATAAACATTCTGAAAGACCCCTAAAGACCAAGAATCATCTGTAATTGTTTGACAGTTCCCAGTTGAGGATAGGCTTGTATCTTATCCATCACTGCTTCAAGTATCCCCTTCATATTACCTGACCAGATAACTCCCAAGAATTTGATAGAATACTCAGGTCCCTGGACCTTGTCCTTGTTAACAGGCCATCCCTATTCCCAGAGAGCAGCTTTGAGGCTGCATGCTTCTGCTTCTAACTCTGCAAGAGGATCAGAGGTTAGAATAATATCAGCAATATAATGGAACAACTGTACAGCCTCAGGCTTTAGCCAGGAAACTAAATCCTGTGCCACCAGATCCTGACGTGAGGTGAGACTATGCAGGTATCCCCAAAGCAATACCAAAAAGATCCATTGCTATCTTCCCGAAGTAAAAGCAAATTGCTCTTGGATTTATGCCAATGGAGAAAAAGTTATTTGCCAAGTCTATAATGCAATGGAGCTGTCCCAGCTCATGTGACAGATGACCCATCAATTCTTTTTTTTTTTTTTGTGGTACTGGGGTTCCTGGGAACCCTTCTACCTCCGGACTACACTCCCAGACACCTAATTTTTATATTTTTATTTAGAAACAGGGTCTCTTGAGCCAGCAAGGCTGGCTTCGAACCTGTGCAATCCTCCTGTCTCCATCTCCCAAGTGTGTGGATTACAAGCGTGCCCCACCACGCCCAACTGACCCATCAATTCTTAAATGTTAGGGGCTACTGCATGCAAGGGAGATGTCACTTTATTATCTCCCAATAGTCATGTGTGAGGAATCATTAGGTTTTCAAACTGGCCATAGGGGAGAGTTGAATGGGCTATGAGTTGGGTGAATTATAGTTGCCTCTTCTACCTTCAGTATCATATGTCTAATTTCCTCTCTCATCAGCTCTAGTAACTTGTACTAATGTACATTCAGAATCCTTGTGACTTGGGGGAGTTGCAAGGGATCATGATGGGGCTGTTGTCTAGTGAAGGTCTTTACCACTTGCATCCATAGCCATAATTCTCCAATAATTGTCTGCAAAGTCAATCCTTATAACATGTCCACTCCCAAGATATATTCAGCTATGGGAGATATATATATATATATATATATATATATATATATATATATATATATATATATACACATCAAATTACTTAGGAGACAGACATCCAATTCCCAAAGTCACTGAGGTCTGTTCATCTGTAATGAAAACGTTTCTATAACCCTCTGTGGTAGCCTTAGGTCCAGTAAACTTAGGTCCAGTTACCTAAACACAGAGTGTCGTCTACTCCTATATCAACTAGTGCCAGGACACATTGCATGTTGCAGAAAGATAAGTAAATAGTCAATTTCACATTTGGCCTCAGATAAGTTGGTTCCCTCCAATAAGTGAGTACCCCAGTCAAGTCCCTATTCCAGAAATCTAACCGTCAACACCACCATGGCCATCTCCAGCATGTGCCACACACCAGAATCCTGACTCACCTCAAGCCATCCAGTGGCCCCAATGGCTAGTGACAAGGCTCGAGAGCCCTGGAACATGCCCCAACCTGGCTCTTTGCTCTGCAGTGGGGCCCAATATGGCATTTCTAAAGCCTTCTGGACTTCTTTCAATTGGAGACAAACATTGTCTCTGTCCTCTGGCGAGGTCCACGTTGCCACATAAATACACACTGGGAGAAATAAAAGAAGATAACTGCCCCCCAAAAGCTTGCATTTGAACAGGATAGAATGAGAAACAATGCAGACACCCTCATTCCTATATGTGATAGACAGGAATCATGAAGACTCTCTTTGCCCAGGCAGTGCAGCCAGCTCTCAGCCCCACCACTCTGGGTCCTGCCTGGGTTCTGCCCTTGTCCACTGTCCTCAGTACACCTGGTCCTGTCCTCTGGTGGCTCATCCTCCCTATTGGCCACCAGCATGAACAAAGTGGAACAGCCTTTCTGAAAGATGCACAGATGCAGCCACCCACTTCCTGTTAGTTTAGGTGGGGGGAGAGCGCTGCGATTTGCTGTAGGGGTGAATATTCATAAACTGTTCTCAGCCAGGATCAGCGTTTCTTTCACAACACAGTAATCACACAAACCTGGCAGACATCCAGTCTATTTACTTCCAGTCAATTTCATGGGTTAGTTACCACAGCAGAAATTTTTGATTTGACATGGTCACTAATTTTGAAGTTCTTGTTTTCTACCTACTGTCTGTCCCTTGACCCCTGCCTCCTGATCTTCTCCATATCCACTGGCTTAATGGCCTCCACCTTAGGACCTTGGCAAGGAGTGACTCTGGATGAGGAAGTGCCTACCTGTACTCAGTTTTTGCAAACAGACCTACCTCTCTTTCATTTATAAGTAATTAATAATAGGGGCTATTTTGCAAGAGGCCTGAGGCCAAGCTTATTAATTTTATCTTTGGATAATTCTTCCATTTCCCTGCTGCTTCAGAAACTAGCTTTAGCTTGGGGGACAAAACTCAACTTTCCCAACACTACAGGACTTCAATTTCAAAGATTCTCACTCAACTCATTTTAAGCCCCATAGGCATAAAATGCTTTTCTCAGCATAGTCGATTTCCTGTCTCTCTGTTTTCACGTGGGGAGCCTTCATAAGGTTTGTCTCTTTCTTGAAAAAAGAAAAAACTTATTTAAGGAGTCTATAAACAGAAGCAAATCTCTGTATATTGGAATTTTCCTCCCATTTACTCTAAACTAGAGTCAAATCAGAATGTAATCTCCATCACAACACATAAGTGGCAGTTGGATTAAATATTTTGCAACTGAAAACTGGGTGCATTTTCACACACTCATAATACCAGTCCTTGGGATGCTGAGACAGAATTGCAGGTTTAAGGACAGTCTCAGCAAATTAGTGAGACCCTGCTTCAATATAAAAAAGATAAACCTGGGTGTGGTGGTACACACCTGTAATTCCAGGACTTGGGAGGCTGAGATAGGAGGATTGCAGCTTCAAGGACAACCTCAGCAAGTAATGAGACGCTCGTCAACTTAGTGAGACTGTCTGAAAATAAAAAATAAGCACATGTGGCGGTGCATGCTTGTAATCCCAGCATTTGGGAGGCTGAGACAGGTGGATTGGGGTTTACAGACAGTCTCAGCTAGCTAGTGAGGTCCTTTGCAACTCAATGAGACCTGTTTCAAAATAAAGTATAAAAAATTAGGACTGGGGCTGGGCGTAGTGGCACATGCTTGTAATCCCTGTGCTTGGGAGGTGGAGACAGGAGGATCGCGCAGGTTTGAAGCCAGCTGTGCTGGTTTAAAAGACCCTGTTTCTAAATAAAAATATAAAAATAGGTCTTGGAGTGTAGCCCGGAGATAGAAGGCCTTCCAGGAACCTCAGTACCAGGAACCTCAGGACTGCGGGGTATTTCTTGGAAGTAGAATACCCCTGGGTTCTCTCTCCAGTACCTCAAAATGAACAAACAAACAAAACAAAATAAAAATAAAATAGGGCTGGGAATGTAGCTTGGAGAAAGAATGTTCCTCCATTCAGCCCCCAGTACCACAAAAGTAAATAATTATTTTGTAGCTAAAAATACAACAATCATCTCCAACTCCCCAGATTTTTAGTGAGATTATTTTTATGAGAAAAAAATTTATTTGGGTTCCCTTGATGAAAATTGAAGTGGTATCTAGATTGAATGTAAAATTAAGGAAATATCAAGAATTTTTTCAATGCTAGTCATTTGATAGTTACACAGAAGATTTTTTTTTCTCACAAAAAGCTGTTCTACATGTCACTTGGAGCTGTGCACGTTCTATATCTATATCCATTGTGAATTACTGACTTCACATGTCATAGGACAGAACAATATTAAGATAAAATAGTCCTTATTCAATGTTTAAAATGTGCTAAACACTGTTCAGGTATTTATTTATATTAACTCACTTAATCCTTATAATATTTAGATGTATATATTCTCAATGATATTATGTTTTTAAGATAAAGAAACTGAGGCAAAAGATATTAATGACTTAAATAAGTGAGGTGGTACATGCCTGTGATTTCAGTACTTAGGGGGAAGGAAGATTCAAGGCCACCCTCAGAAACTTAGAGAAACCCTATTTTAAATTTTAATAAGAAGAAGGAGGAGGAGAAGGAAAAGGAGGAGGAATATTGTATAGCTCAGACATAGAATACCCTGTTTCAATTCCCAGTACCAAAAAAAAAGATACTAATTATTTGCTTAGAAAAAATAAGGTGGGTATTTGAACTCGAAGCTTAAGTTTAACAATGGAGATTGTTCTTGTGTGTTGGGGGGTGGAACACTGGAGATTTAACTCAGTGGCATTCTACTTCTGAGCTATACCCAGCCCTTTTTTATTTTTGGCTTGAAAATAGCATCTCACCAGGTTGATGAGAGTCCCTAAGTTATTGAAGTTGGTCTCAAACCTGTGATCCTCCTGTCTCAGCCACCCAAGTCCTGAAGACTGTTCTTAACAACCACCATGAGCTTACAGCTTGTCGACCCACTCCACAGATTGCTATCCCATTAACCTGATAATGTCTTGTGTTGAGTTGTTAAAATTTTATTAATTTGAAGCATCTTAAAACCAAAACAATAGCCAGGCATAGTGGTACATGCCTGTAATCCCAGTATTGGGAGGCTGAGACAGGATGATCACAGATTCAAGGACAGACTAAGCAACTTAGTGAGATTCTGTATCAGAATAAAAAGGATTGAGTATATAGCTCAGAGGTACAATGCCCCTGGTTTCTATCCCTAGTACCAATAAATAATGAAAGAGAGAAAGAAAGAAGGAAAGAAAGGAAGAAATGGAGGAAGGAAGAAAGAAAGAGAGAGAAAAAATATATTTTTAAATTCTGAAATCTGGCCTTTATTGAAACATCAGAAGACTTATGCCGGCAGTTCTAGGCCAAGAACAACCATAAGCTCCAATAGCTGGGCATAAGTAAAAGTCTCCTTCAGATGGGTCATATGCTCTTCTATTTGTAAGAGTTCATCCCACTCCCTATCACTTCCCAACTTAAGGCAGGGGCTTAGACCTTATGCTTTGTTTTATTTTATATACTTTTATTGGTGCACTGTAGTCTCACATCATAATATAATCATAGTGATAGTGACGTACATACACACAGCACTCTGTGGGCTTTCTCCTGGCTCCCTCCCCATTCTCTATTTCCCCATAAAGGATATTGAGATTGACATTAGTATTCTCACATATGTCTTCAATGAAGACGATTCCTTCACTGATTCTCCCTCTCCCCCTCTTCCCCTAGACCACCCACTTCGCTCCAATGAACTTTCTTCTCCATTATCTGAAGTTCCTCCCGTATCACAATTACTCCCTAGCTTCTGCATATGAAAGAAAACATGACCCTTCACTTTCTGTGGCTGGTTAGTCTTACTTAGCATAATGTTCTCCAGGTCCATCCATTTTCCTGAAAATGACATAATTTTATTGTTCTTTATTCTTGAGTAGAATTTCATTGTGTGTATATCCCATAATTTTAAAATCCATTCATCTGTTGATGGACACTTAATTTGGTCCCATAACTTGACTATTGTGAATTGTACTGCTATAAACAAGATTATACATGTATGACTATAATATTCTGCTTTCAGTCCCTTTGGAAATATGCCCAGGAGTGGTATAACTGGATCATATGGTTGATCCATTCCCAGTTTTCTGAGGAATCTCTACATTGATCTCCAGAGTGACTGCACTAATGTGCAATCCCACTAAAAGTGCCAAAAGTTCCTATTTTCCTACATCTAATGTTATTTCACTTCTTGATGATTGACTTTCTAATTGAGGTAGATGAAATCTCACTTTAATTTCAATTTGCATCTCCCCAATTGCTAATCATGCTTAATATATATATATATATATATATATATATATATATATATATATTTGTCATTTGTATTTCTTTATTTGTAAAGTGTCTATTTAGTTCACTTGCCCGTTTTTGACAGTTTTTTTAATGTAATTGCTTTAATTGTAGTAAAGGAAAGAACCTACAGCTCAATCTAAGAGAAGCAATGTAATATTATACTTAAGCACAATAATTCCAAAGCCAAACTGAATAAATTTAAACTACAGATCCAATATTTATTAATTTATGACCATGAGAAGTTTATTAATCTCTCCATGCCTTAATCACCTTATCAATTAAATAGTACCTAAATTTTCAATTTTTATAAGCTTTATTAAATGAGTTGCTATATATCAAGGGTTTAAAATTGTTGGGTGTGGAGTAAGTACCATGCCCTTCTGATGGGAAAATAAAAAATGGACCAAGGGAAGCTCATGCTTCATATGAAACAGAAGGAAGAATATCTCTTTTGATAACTCAAGAATCTTCCACGTGATGCTCACCATGAAAACAAGCTTGCAAAGCTACTGGCCTGTTTTATGATCCCAACCAATTCACTTTCTTCCTTTCTCCCTTTCCTTTCTCTCTCTCTTCTCTCTTCTCTCTTCTTTCTTCTCTCTTCTCTCTTCTCTCTTCTCTCCTCTCTCCTCTCTCCTCTCTCCTCTCTCTCTTCTATCTCTATCTCTGTGTGTGTGTGTACTGGAGATTGAACCAGGACATTCTTTCACTGAGCTATAGATTTTTATTTTTTACTTCAAGAAAAGGTCTTCCTACACTTCCTAGGTTCCTGAACCAGCTGGGGTTACGGGCATTTACCACCGCATCCAGCCCCGCTTAATTTCTAAAAGCAAAGCACAGTGTGAAATTTTCTCCCTTAGTCTCTAAAAGTTCCCTGTTAAAGGGACATTATTTCAATCCTCTTTTTATGCCTGGAGCTGAGGCTCAGAAACCCTACATCTCTAACATAATACAAACCTTTGATGAGGGAGCCAGAACTCGTAGCCAAGCCATGTGCTCCAAAATCAAGAGTTCCTTCCACTAAGCCTCATCAGCTCAGGTCTTACCACCTCCTTGATATTTATTGTAGAATTAATTGCTGTATTCAGAGTCGTAATTGGCATATTCTGTAGAGCTGAAACTCTAGTTCACCTATAAGTGGCAGAACCAGGAAATTATGAACTACCTAGCTCCCTGGATTCATTTTTATATCAGTAATCAGGAGGTGGATTGATTTGTGTCTACTGCACATTTTTTCCTCTAATTCACTCATCCATCTGGCCAAACCAGCCCTGGCAAAGACCAAAATTTGAGGGCTGATTAAATCAAAACATTTGCACTGTTAACAAATATCTCATATCTCTCTTAAAAATTATTTGAAGTCACATATATTGTGGACCTTAGAAAAGTCTAATAAGCCAACCTCCCACCCTCTATTGCCAGATCTTCCTTTTCCTTTGACACCATTTGAAGTGACCAGGAGACCAGCTGCTGGCTTCTGGGTTGCTGACAGTGCATTCAGTCTTAAGTGTGTTCCTAAACACTCAGTTTTATCAAGTTACAAGTGGCATGCAATTATCATGCAGCACGTCACCTGGGGTGTCATTATGCAAATTTGCATATGGCTCAGCTGCACAGTTTAGACAAATATTTATCATCATCTTAAAGCCTGCCTTGCAAAGAGAAAACAGGCCAAATGGTATTTTATCATTGCACAGTCCCTGTTTTTTTAAACTGGAAGTGAACTAGACTGTGCTTATTTCTGACACTACAACTCTCTAGAGGAAGTACCCTTTTAGTCTTTCGTGGAGGAAGAAAGTTTTCAGGAACCTTTGATTAACCTTAAGGAAAGACAATTCGGAGAAAATAAGAAAGCTGTCTTCAAATATGTGAAGGGCTGTCATGTAGGAGAGAGAACAAACATGATCTCTATTGTTTTGAAAGGCCAGGCTGGAATACGTGACTGGAATTTCAGTTACAATAGTTTTCAGCTCAAACTAAAGTGAATTTTTTTTAATAAAGAATGTTTTTTTAAATTGGACTTTTCTTACTGTTTGTAAATATTATGTTTATATACATTAAGTTTGTGGGCGGTTTTAGCAAGTAAGTCAGACATCCAAATTAGTATGTTGCTTTCAAAACTTTCTCCTTGGAAAGATGTAAACATACCCAGAGAAGCTTCCCTTGACCAGAACAGTCTCAGAATATCCTTTGGAGAAGAGCATTTGTAGCCTGAAAACCTTTCTCCTAAAATGCCTCTGCAGTGACACCCCCACGGTAGTTGATTCTTGAATTGGTAAAGTATCCAAAACCATATTTCTCCCCAAATAATGTAATGAACAGAGGTGGGTGAGACTCCTAAGGGACCTGAAGGTCAAAAGCAAAATAAAAGTGTTCGTTGGGTGTGGTGGTACACGCCTGTAATCCCAGGATGTAGGAGGCTGAGACAGGAGGATTGAAGGCTCAAGACCAGCCTCAGAAACTTAGTGAGACCCTAAGGAACTTAACAAGATCTTGTTTCAAAATAAAAAATAAAAAAGACAAGGTGTGTTGCTCATAGGTAGAATACCCCTGGCAGAATAAAGTGTTAACTGTACATTTGAGCATGGAGCTACTTAGTTTTCTAGAATCCATTTCTACTGAGAGGCTCCCAAAGGCCTTCTTAACCCTGATAACTAGGAGAAAAGAGGGTCATGCAAGCAGGAAGAATCTTCAGTGCACTCTCAATTCATAACTCAAACCAAAAATAGAACCAAAGAACCATGTATCACACACATATCGGGACCCACCATGTGCTCCCAGAAACAGAAGAGGTAGAATGTGACCATGTGACCCTGGGTCCAGGCTCAAGCCCAGGGCTCCGCAGACAGGAGCTGCTTACAGGGGCACACAAGGTAGCTTTTCTGAGTCTCTGTTTCATCATCTAAAATTTTAGAATTATGGTAAGAACCTCAAAGGGTTGTTTTGAGAATTTAAATAATGAATAAATAAGTATTTAGCCTGTCAGTTGTCTCCTGAGCCTCAATTTCCCTAGCTGTTGAAAGAGAATGTACATATATTCACCCTCTATAGTAACAGACCTAAAATCAAAAAGGTTTATTTATTTATTTTTGTGTGGTACTAGGGGTGGAACTCAGGGGCTTTTCTACCTCTGGGCTATACTCCCATACCTGTAGTATACTTTATTTGGAAACAGGGTCTCACTAAGTTGCTGAGAGCCTCACTAAGTAGCTGAGGCTGCCTTCGAACCTGTGTGATCATCCTGTCTCAGCCTCCCAAGCACTGGATTACAAGCGTGCACCACCACGCTCGGCTTCAAAGAAGTTTAAGCTGTTTAAAATTTTATAATATATAATAGAACTAAAAAGTAATTCATTCCTATGCAATCTAGATTCACACCGTGTACACTATGGGAAACATTAGAATAGATGTTCACTGAGGCCCTTTGCAATTGGCATTGATACTCAGTCATGCTATGTCTGGACAACAAAAAAGGAAGGAAGGATGGAAACAAAAACAATCTTTAGTTTTGCAATGGCTGAATAATTTTTTTATTTTTTTAGTTATCAGTTAGAGGAGGCAGAACCAAGCCTCCAGTATGGAAGATTCCGCTGAATCCCACAGTCAATGCTTTGACCATCCTGAAATAGAGACACTTACATACCACAAGAAGATTGAAAACACAAACCGCAAAGACTGAGTCACACTCATCAGGGCAAATGTAGGGCAAGAGCCCATGACTCACGCTCCACCTGGGAAGGAGTCAAGGCGTGCTTGATAGAAAAGGGCGGGAGTTACCGCAGGACACAGCGAGCCAGACGGCTTGTGAGGGAAAAAACAAAATGTTTGTTCCTTTGCATTCTCCCACTTACTTTCTCTCAATTGTCATTTGTGTCACATAAAATTTACTGTCTCAACTGAATCAGAACATCCTCGTAAGTTGTTAATGACCTTCATAAATCAGGTAAATTAGTTATTTTTTTCTTACCATTTTTCTTCTTCAATGATTTTAGAATCAATTTATGTTGTCTCTCATCCAAGGGAGAAAGTAAGGGCCCTGCCTTCTCCGTGCAGGGAAACAGTAATGGGAGCCGGAGGCTCACTCACCAAGCAGCTGCTCTGCCCCTTCTCCCCCTCAAAAATCCCTCTGTTCCGGTTGAGAAATGTCCACGGAACCACAGGGACCTCAGAAAAAAATCAAAATCTCCTCAGAAGGTGGAGTCCCAGTGTGGCAGTCTTCTTGTGAGACACTCATACATAACTCAGAACAATTTTTGTGTGTGTGTGGTACTGGGGGTGGAACACAGGGGCTTTGCTACCTCCAGGCTACAGTCCCAGACCTATTTTATATTTTATTTGGAAACAGGGTCTCACTAAGTTGCTGAGAGCCTCACTAAGTAGCTGAGGCTGGCTTTGAATCTGTGCTATCCTCCTTGTCGTCACCTCCCAAGAACGGGGATTACAAGCGTGCGCCACCATGCCCGGTGATAGCTCAGGCTTTGAGTTGGCTGAGAAGGAAGGACTTCATGAAGGGGACTCAGGCTCTATGCTCCCTGATGCCTGGGTCCCGAGATTATTAAGGATGACCTTCAGATTCCCCAAAAGGTATCTTATTAGAGCATCTGGAATAAGTATATTACTTATGACAAGAAAATCATTGTAAAAGATGTCACCCTCTACACTAGGGTCACAGAAAAAACAAGGGAAAAGCCCTGCCCATAGCTGAACCCGAAGAAGAATTCACATCACAGTTTCATCTTTTCAGCTGCTACTTCTGCTATGATGAATTCATTATCCTTCCCATCTAGAGAAGGACTCTTTTTCTTGGACATAAATATTACTCATCCTAATTCAAGTTATAATTTTGAAAGATGTTATGAAACTTATCTTCTGTATTTTTCTGAGTGTGTGTGTGTATGTATGTGTGTGCTATTAGGGATTGAACCCAGAGGCATTTTACCTCTGATCTATACCTCTAGCTCTGTTTTATTTATATCTGAAACAGGGCCCACTAAGGTGAGGGCCTCACTATGCGGCTGAGGTGGTCTTAAAACTGCAGTCATCCTTTTTCAGCCTCTCAAGTATGGGGTTTACAGGCCTGTGCCACCACATCTGGCTCATGGATTTCTTTTCTAAAATTAATATCCTACCCCAAATCTTCTGAGAATGTATGTGAGGGTCACAGAGTAGAGACTTCCAAGGGGGCTTAAGCATTTTCTTTTTTTTTTTTTTTTTGTAGAGAAGTAGAAATTTTAACACATTTTTGATGGGATTGCAAATTAGTGCAACCACTTTGGAAAACAGTATGGAGGATCCTCAGAAGAATGGAAATGAATTTACCATATAATCCAATTCCACTTCTGGGTATCTACCCAAAAGAATGGAAATCAAACCACCAAACTAATGCATGCATATGTATGTCCCTAGCTGCACAATTTACAGTTGCGGTTCCATAGTAAGCATTTTCTAATGTAGGGTTTCCTGATATTTTTTACAGGCAGTATGTTTTATTTTCCCAAGGTCTCTGTGATGTACATTCTAAAGTGAACTTAGATGGCGGTGGATGTGTACATCTCGGAGTGGCCTCTCCTTTCCCCAGGAACATCCACAAGCCCCAGGGAGGAAAATTTATCTTCTCACTCTAGCTCTGTCACATTTCACTTCAGTTATCTTTAGATAGAGGGAAGTCCATGCCTTTGGGCATAAATGGAGAAACTAAGCGACACAGCAAGGAAAGAAGCCTTCCCCAAACTCAAACCCTACCCAGAAGTTGCTTCTCGTTCTTCATAAGCCTCACAACTCCCTTGATAAATAGTTCTCACCCAACCTTGAACACCAGGAAACTATGATTAGGATTTAAGTAGATGCACAAATTCCTCATAATTCAAGAACCAAAAAGTGCCAACTAGGGACAGGATGACATAATAATGGCTAACTTAATTGCTGTAGCCATTTCTCAAACAGGCCTTGATAGTCTCAGGATTTCCATATGCCACTCATGGTACCTAAAATGTCTTGCTCCTCTACTCCCTTTGCTTATCAAACTCCTCTTCATCCTTCAAGAGCCCACACAAGTGTCATCATGAAACTTCTATTGTGTTTGCACAGCCCTCTACTTGTGTATGTGTGTAGCACTCAGGGAAGTGTTATTATAATCCCCTGCCGATTTGTCTGATGACTCCAGATGCTGCAAATGGACCAACGTTATCCTCACTCGAGGCATGCAGCAGACCCAAGACTTTCCTGAGAAACAATTCTACACTGATGAGCATTCCAACTCACAGTGTAATCGAGCCAATGTAGGAAGCAGATTGTGCAAACACGCACAATTAGAAAACCAAATTACACACCACTTGGGATTTGTAAAGACAATCGTTGTCAATCACTGCCCTCCTTCTCCAACAAGATGGCAATAAATACATCCACAGCCTAGCAGCGCTGAGGGAATACACTGCAGAATACACAATTGATATTAATTAGGAAAGGATGAGGTGTGCGGGGGTTTTACACCTGAAAACCCTTCTGGAAGCTGCTTCCTCCTCTAACAGGGAGACCTCTACACTGCTTTGATAACTGAACACAAACAGCAAGCTCCATTTTCCACCTGCAAATACTAATGAGTCACGTTATGCTTTCCAAATCATTGCACATGGTGGTTTTTGAAGCTTTTTTATTTTTCCTTCTACCTTGTGGTTTAGCAGGCCTGAGCTTATAGCCTTAGAAGAGAGAAGGCTAGAGCCAGGCACAGTGGCACATACCTGTAATCCTAGTATTTGGAAGACTGAGACAGGAGGATCACAGGTTCAAGCCCAGTCTCCATGACTTCACAAGACACTATTTCAAAATAAAAATAATAAAATAAGACTAGGATGTAGCTTGAAGGTAGAATGGCCCTCAAGTCAATCTGCAGTCCCAAAAAAAAAAAAACAGGAAAAAGGAGGCTGCTTTACCAAAGTGCTGTCATGTGTTGAATCATTTAAGTAGTTGAACAGTACCCCAGGAAAAGAGACGAAGGATTTATGCACCTTCAGAGAAGCAATGCGATGTGACTCCAGGTAGGAGGCCTGCGCTGTGATTGGGCAGGATCAGTGCGACCCCTGACCCCTGACGGAAGACTGACACAACAGGCTACTGACAAGTGCCACAGAAGCAGAGCACCCAGTAAAAGATGTAGATGGCTGTCAGCATTACATCCTGTGGTGCTAATGTTGAGGCCGGTCATAAGAGCCAGATTCCAACCACCATGTGGAGCATAGAGCGTGGTTTTTAGCAGTCATCACTCAAACCTAGGTAATTACCTGTCCTCTCCTTCCATTGTCCTGCTGCTTCTGCCAAGCTCAGGGTGGAGGCAGGTCGCAGGCTTCCCGCTGTGATGTACTCTATTGTCCACTCCACCTCTCTGCACCGCCAAAGGCCACCCTTGCTGTTCCAGATGAAAGATTGCTCCATAATCATGGTAATTGGTAAAGCAATATGGTCATTAGCTCGCATATAATCCTGAACAAATGGCTTGATGACATGCACAGTCACAAAAATTGTAGGTGCTTTTAGTTCTCTCCCCATGAGAAACTCTCCTGCTATGTTTCTTTGAAAAGCTTTTAAGATAATTTTTAAAAAGTATGACACAGAGTTTTCCAAAGCAAGAAGGCTGACAACATCCTTCTGGAAATAGCATACAGGCAGGATGGTGTAGTGAAAAGAATATAGACTGAGCTTATCTCAAGCTCCTCCTTAAGCCTAAGACTTTTGATCAAGTTGCCCTGGTTTCCTCAGCTCAAAGCAAAGGAGCTCATGTCTAATTTCCAGGGCTTTTGTGAAGGTGATATGCATGAGATGTGGGGCACAAAGTCCAAGTCAGCATTCAATGAATGATAGCTTGACATTATTAGTAGTATTATTACCTTCCATTTCTTTTGCCAAATATATACCTGTATCTGTCAAACCATATTATACCTCATTTATAGCTGAATGTAAAAAAAGTTATGAGAACTCCCCTAAACTCAGCTTTTAGTCAACTCTTTATAACACTGAATTTTGTGATCTTGAGATTTCTACTATTAAGGTACCATCTTATTTTTATTTGCAAATTGGATATTAAAAATACAAACTAATGGGCCATAAAGTAGAAGGTAAAAATACAGATCCCTCCCCTCCCCAGACCACTGGAGGACATCAGAGAACCAGAATAGGAAGCTGAAGCAAAAACTCTGCTGGAAACATTCTTGGACTTTTCTTATATCATGTTGCAAGAAATATTATACAGACATTACTTTGAAGAATGCTCATTAAACATCAAGCATTATTGTAGGCACCAAGGCTATAGTGATTAACAGAGTGAAGGGCCTGGCCTGATATATCCTACCTCCTGGCTGGCAAAAAGAAACAAGGAGTAAATAAGGATGTAAACATATAAAGATAAGTGCTACAATGAAATTAAGCAGTAAAGTGAGGCAGTTGGTGTGGCAGGCCATCACTTTTAAATGATTACTGAAATGATCGGATAAGGGCTCACTTAAATGGCATTTGAGCAGAGACATGAAGCATAAGTAGGAAAAGATGGTGTCAGGCATGGGCGATAGCCAATGCTCTTGGAAATTTTGAGCAAAATAATACTATATGACAGACATGCATTCTTCTTAAAATCTCTGTGGATGCTAAGTTGAAGGTTGACTTTATGTCAAGGTCAGAAACAAAGAGGCCAACTAGAAAACGAATTCAGGAGAGAGAGGAAAGTTGCGTGCCCCAGAGTGGCAGTAGGATTAGTAGTAAGGAGTACACAACCTGGTTATGTCCTGCGGGAAAGTCCCAAGGACTGGTGAATTGGATTTGGGGTGTGGGAAAGTCATGAACAATGATAATGTATCTGGTTCAAGTCTCTGAAAGAGTGTGGGTGCCATTTACTGAGATAAGTAAGACTGAGAAAGAAGTCAATTGGGGGAAAGATAAAGAGCTCCATATTAGATATTTACATTTAACAATCCTGCTAGATATCTCAGTGGGAAGCTGAGTAGGCAGTTGATATTAAAGTCTAGAGTCTAGAAGAAAGGTTTAGGGTGTAGATAGAGATTTGGGAGTCATTAGTTTATAAATATTTAAAACCATGGTACTGAGTGAGATTAACTAGGGAATGAATAGGAAACTTTGAGAGAAGTTTGAGGACTTGGACTTTTGTTAAATTGTCAAAACAGAGAGAAGGAAGATATCATTAGAATCTCCTTAATCCAAGTCTTTCCTATATGGCCCAGATAGAGTTATAGGCTTCCTGTATGCTCTAGGACACAGAGAACAACTAATGGTTTGCCTATATGGGAGGGTTACTGCATAAAAACACAGTGGTCCCTAAGTAAGAGCTACAGCCAGATACAAGGCACACATTCAGCCCAAGTGAAGACCAGTATGGGAGGCTGAATCTTCAGGCTCTGACTCCACCAGGGTCTAATGTCAGCAGGACCCACTGGCCAGAAAAAAGGTGGCATTGCCTGGGCCAGAGGAGCCAAGAACTGCTTCAAAGACACAGGCACATAGCTCTGAGTCAAAAAAAAGCCTACCCTCCATGCCCTCAGATCCATTGGGGAGATAACCAAAGAGGGGGCAAAGAATAAAAACAAATTTTTTCAAAAAAGACTGAAATATAGATCAGATGGGATTTGAGTTGTAGAATTTAACTGAGTTTAATATAATGAGCTTTGCTACCCAATAGAAAGGGTCTTCTCAATATGATTAGATGAATCACAAATAAATGCAGAAGCTGTACTTTATATGCATATTTGAATATGGTATGTAAATTTATAACCTGATAAATTTGTAAGAGCATCTTGTCAACTGTAAACTATTAGTATTTGCAGTATAATTGTATGGGGTACTTAGGGAAGTCATAGGAGAGTCAGGGTCAGCAGACTGGAGCCCAAAACATGGAAATTTCGACAAGGCCATGATTAGTTAAGACTACTAAAATGTAAATTAGACTTCATTACTTTGAGAGATAATGGGACTGGAGAGAATAAAGTAAATATATCAGGAAATTAACAGAGTTGCATCAAATGTAAATTAATTGATGTTGTGCTTAGGGCTATTCTTTAAGAAGCAAATGCCGATTTGAAGGCATTGCCTCAACTAGATGTGTCTCTCGGGCTCACCTTGCATGGCATGTCAGCAGCCTCCCAGCATTTCTACATGGTAGGAAAGTGTGAATCTCTTCCTGGTTTATTGATGGAGCCATGGATTATAGGGTGGTAGATTATGGCAGGGAATCTCCTCCTGTTAGTCTTGCTCCTTTGGGAATGTTGTTTTTGAGAGTAGTCCTCTTATGTTAGGTACAGAGTATCCTCTAGAGAGCTCATGTATTAATGTTGAGGGTTGGGGTGGGTGCAGTTGCTGTCTGCCCAAACCAGGCCTCTAGTAATCAGCCAAGGAACAGGTGAAGCCTATGCCTACTCCCCATAGAGGGCTTTTCCTTAGGACTCCTTTTGGCCTTTGAGCCTCATCTGGAGATTTTAGGCTTAATAGAAAGTTTCTTCTAACATTAAATTCCAAATATTTCCAAAGAAAATTATCTGGGGATCTTAAATGCATTTCTCTCAGGAAATTTCAAGAACATATCAATGTATGCATTCCCCATATAAGAATTTTAAAAGTGTATTAGGGAAATAACACATTTTTCTCATCATCATCACATAATTCAGAGAGAGCCCTGCCCCTGACTTTAAAAACAGAATCCCAAAGAGGAGTGCAATCTTTTTCTTTTTCTCTTTGTGGTACTGGGCATTGAATCCAGTACAATCCTCTGATGAAAAGTTAAGGATCTAAGGAATACTAAGGAATGCTAACAGAATTTTGCTGAATAATAGGTACTAATGGACTAAAATTAATTCATGATCGCTTTTGCCAATAATTACTTTGTTTGTTTGACTTGTGGACAGCAATTAGTTCATAGATGTGTTCGTTACTGTTCCCCGCAGTAGACATTAACCTCTCCTTAGACTCTGCTTGAGTTTTCCATTTTAAAGCGCTTAATAAAAACATGGAGAATAACAAGGAGGGAGAGAAAAGAGGGAGGATAAGAAGGATGGTTTTTCCTCCAGTTGCTCTTCTGAGGCAGAAGAACGAATTCTATCACCCAGTTCAGTCCCGCAAATTGGAACTTCTCTTGTCTTTTCCATCTTGGAAATAGCACCATTTATCCCAAGCCAGAGAGCCAGCTGCTAACACAGCCATCTCTCCCACACATCCAATCTGCCTCCTCCTCTCAGTTCTTCCGTTTCTCTCCCCTAGATTCCCCTCATCCTTACTCTCTTAGACTCTTACAGTTATTTCCAATGTGGCCTTCCTGCTTTTAATCTAATCAGCCTCCAATCTGTCTTCTACATTGCCATTAAACTGATATTTTTTTCTTTTTACTTTTTTTTTTGTGGTAATGGGGATTGGGCCCAGGGTCATTCTATATCTGAGCTAAACTCCCAGGCCTTTTTTTATTTTTTGCTCTGAAACTTGGTCTCGCTATATTTCCAAGGCTGTCTCTGAACCTGTACTCCTCCTGTCCCAGTCCCCCAAGTATTGGGATTACAAGTGTGTGCACTTATATTTAAGTGCACTCTTATATTTAAGGAGAAATGTTGATGAATTTGACCAAATCACTTCATCCCTTCCCTCTGTGTAATCTTTCTCTGGCTCCAAATTGACCAGAATCACATCTGAATTCTCTCTTCAGCAATGTCCTCCCCTAGTACCACTTCGGTCTCAGATCCTGAAGTTTTCCATCTCAAGCTCTAGCGCACTGGCCTGCTCGCAGCGCCCTGAGTGCCTGGTCCTTCCTAGGACCTTGTCACCCCTCAACCTCAGCCTGAAATATTCTTTTTCACTTGAATACCCAAGGACTCAGTTTGAGTGCTCTCTCCTTTATAATAAGTGTCCCTGTCTAACCCCTTAAGGGCAAATACTTTCCTCCTGTGTATTACCCCCCCCCACGGTGCCTTATTATGACCCTTTTATTACCTTAGTTATATTACACAGCGATTACCTACCTGCATTCTCTTTAGGTTCTGACATCCTTAACAGTAGGACAAGATTTCAGTTCCCCAGTGCTTAATTGACAGAACTTAGATTTTTAGTAACTTCTCAGTAAACATTTCTAGAATAGATGAATGAATAAATTCAGCAAAAATGCAGTAAGAAAAATGTTTAGGTTTATAATATTCATCACCATCTCATGCACTGTCATTTCATTCAGCAAAGAACTTGGCACAATATGGAGGAAAAAATCATGGCTATAAAAATCTTTGCCTTGCCAGACGTAGTGGGGCACTCTTGAAAACCCTAGTACTTGGGAGGCTGAGACAGGAGGATCACAAGTTTGAGGCCAGCTTCAGCAACTTAGCAAGACCCTGTTTTTTTGTTTGTTTGTTTGTTTGTTTTGTGTGTGTGTGTGTGTGTGTGTGTGTGTGTTTTCTTGGTGGTACTGGGGTTCCTGGAAACCCTTCTACCTCTGGGATACACTCCCAGACCTATTTTTTATATTTTTTAAAATTTGGAAACAGAGTCTCTTAAGCCAGCAAGGCTGGCTTCAAACCTGCGTGATCCTCCTGTCTCAACCTCCCAAGCATGGGGATTACAAGCGTGCACCACCACGCCTGGCTAGACCCTGTTTTAAAAGGAAAACTTTTTTAAAAAGAGGCTAGGGGCCTGCATGGTGACGCACGCTTGTAATTCCAGCATTTGGGAGGCTGAGACAGGAGGATCGCAGAATACGCCAGCCTCAGCTACTTAATGAGGCCCTTTGCAACTCAGTGAGGCCCTGTTTCAAAATAAAGAAATAAAAATAGAGCTGGGGGTGTAGCTCATAGGTAGAATGCCCTTGGGTTCCATCCCCAGTACCACACACACACACACAAAGAGGCTAGGGTAGAATACCCTTGGTTTCAATTTCCAGTTAAAAAAAATAATATATATATATATATATATGTAAATTTAAAATAATTTTTAAAATTAGACAACAAAAATGTTCACCATTGGTGAACACACACTTGTGATCCCCGCACTTGGGAGGTGGAGACAGGAGGATCGCGCAGGTTCGAAGCCAGCCGCGCTGGCTTAAGAGACCCTGTTTCCAAATAAAAATATAAAATCAGTCTGGGAGTGTAGACCAGAGGTAGAAGGGTTCCATCCCAAGTACCACCAAAAAGAAAAAAAAAAATGTTCACCGTTAAGGTCTATGTATACATATTCTTGTAGGCATACACACACATACACAGAGATATACATCTACAAATACACTTTCAACTGGGAAAAATAAATTAGATAGACTACTAACAGATGGCAGGGGCCTATCAGTTAGAAACTTAATTTGTCTGTTAGTACCAAGTACTCCAGTGGCATAAGCAAGTAAAGGGTTAGTCTCTAAGGATTGCAGCTCGAAGGTAGACTGTCCAGTGATAAGGGCCCAGGTCCAGTATAGCGGTTCCATGGTTGTCAGGGACCCAGGATCTTTCTGTTTGCCTGCACCACCATCATGCACTGTCAGGCTTCTACTTTATCTCAGGTAACAAGACAGCAGCTAGGGCCTCACCAGAAATCCCCACATTCTAAGCAGCAGGACAAAGAAGCAGCAGAGGAGAGGCGGCTTTCTCCTTTTGAAGGCATCTCCCCAGATGTACACCACTCAGCATTTCAAAGTAGATCTCGTTAGCCAGAATGGAACATAGCCATATTTAGCCAGAAAGAAATAAAGGAAATATAGTTTGTCACTTAGGCATATTTGCCCAGGATATCTGTTTTGTATCACTTTTGTAGTAAATATCTATTATGCTTCATTATGTTACTTATATTGCCCATTTAATGCTCACAATAATCTTATGAGATAGTTACATGATTATCTTTGCTTTTGCAAATGAAGAAACTCAGGCATGCTGCACAAAAAGAGAAGTAATTTCCCCAAGGTCATATAATGGATAAATGTTAGAAATTCAAATGTAAGTCTGCATTAAGGAAAGGCATTTAAAACATTGGTTGCTTTTTTCTTGCTTAGAGATTGTGTTTATTTACTGACAAATATTAGTGAGCACTATTTTCCAGATGATGTGTTAGATTCTAGGTACTATATCAGGAACAAGAGAGTAAGGTCCCTGCCCACAAACAGTTCACATCTCAAGAGCAGACAATAAATAAAACATAAGTAACATGCATAAGTATATCATGATATGAATAATTCTATAAGTAAGTAGTTGGGATGATTTGATCTGGAGTGTATCAGTCAGGACAGGCTAGGAGGTTATGCTACAGTAACAAACAACCCCAACCCTGTACTTACAAAACATAGACTTACTTCCCACCCACCTTAGACTTTTGATGGGAGAGCTCTGTTCATGTGGTCATCCCACAAGAGTCTGAGAGAGACATTATCTACAAATTCCACAATAACGTCCACAAGGGAAAAGAGTATTATAGTTCTCACACTGACAATTAAAATGTCCTCCTGGAAGTACTACAGCAACATGTTGCACATAGATCAGGTCAGTCTTCCACAGGCTGCATGCTCTCTGTTCCTGGCACAGAGAGCTGGAGTAGAGAATGGCGCGGTCTGATGTCGGTGCAGAACGCTGTCTGACGTGCAGCTAGTGTCAGCACCTTCCCCGCCCTGGGCTCCTATGCATTCACCGATCATTAGCCTCATCCCCAGGTTTGACCTGCTGACTAGTGTTTTGTTTGGAATTTTTTCTGTTAACAGAAAAAATAATCCATGCCTGCCTAGGATCCCACTCATTCTCTTTATCAAGAGGGCCTGTGAATGTCGAGTGATATCTTTAGACTCTTGGTACTGCTGGTCATTTTCTTACCCTAAATCTATCCATGGATAATTCATTACTCTGCTTTACTGAAGTACAGCACGGAGGGAGACTGTCTACTGTCAGTGAACCTCTAGAGGTTCTTTAAGCTGTAATGTCAATCAAGTTTTGCTTGGTGGAATATAATTTTCATCCAACTCATTATTCCATTTTTTTATGATCACCTTTCATGTTTTTACTGGTTTCATGTTCTTACTGGTTTCTTTGGATTAAGTAAGAGAGAAATGATTATTTCATTTTTGGTAGGGTATAATTTGTCTATATCAAAAATCCCACTCAATGGGGTTGCCACCTGGTGGATGGATCACTGTATCTTTTTGGAAAGCTGTGATAAAATTCATGAAGCCATCCATCTTCTCTTGGTGCCTTTCCGCTCTTTGGGTTTCTAATGGTTTCCATTATTTCTTCCCTTGTGATATACTTCTCTAATTTTTCTTTATTGCTTTGTGGTTACTGGTGCATTGCTGTTTTTGTAAAGAAATTGTGAAACTAGCTATACCCTACAGGTTTTTGTTCTGATTTATAATCATTTTTATTGAATGTTACTAAAGCAGAATTAATTTAAAATTGGACAATTTGAAGCATTCCAAGGCCCACCTCCTAAAACTGAAATTGATCCAAACATTTCATTTAAACAAACAGAAAAAATAGGACAATAATTTCCATGTTCCACTAATGAAATACCAATGGATTAATTTTGTCCTGAAAATAATTATTTTGGCTTTCAGTATTTTCACTTACTTTTACTGATGTTCCTCACTGTGTGACATGGCTCAGCACCAATGAAATATTTATTGCATGAGACACTGCTATTTGCCCACCCAGTAGCTATTCTCCACTGTTCTTACAGAACCAAATCACACTCTAGTGGCCAGTATGCCCATCTAGTAACTACGTTTCCAAGCTCCTTTTACTACTGGAATAGCCATGTAACCCAGTAGTCACTGGAAAGGACTTTTTAAACCTAAAGAACAGGCTTATTTCAGCAGCTTGCATATTTGCCATTGATCTTTCCCCTTTCTTCCTTCATAGATTGCAAACATGATGAGAGTTACAGAACAACTATCTCGTACCTTTCAAGATAGTAGATGCTGAGTTTGCATAAAAACAAAGGTAGAATGAGATAATCTGTGGGCATCCTATATTCTCATTATATGAGATGAACAAAACAACCAATTTATTCCAGCCACTATTTGCTAAGGTTATGTTACCAAGAATCCAAAACTCAAGTGGAGGAGTCTTACCCTCCTAACAATATTGATTCTCTCAATCTTCATTTACTAATATCTTTTTTCTTTTCCATCAGCAGTGTTTTATAATTTATGCACTTTAGTTTGTTAAATTTATTTCTGAGTATTTCGTTATTCCTCATGCTATAGTGAATGGAATTTTGTTTTCTCTTTCAACAGTCTCTAGCTGTTTGTCCATGTCTGCCTTAACCTCCCAAGGGCCTGGCACTATAGATGTGCACCATTGTGCCTGCTTGGAATTGCTATCTTAATTTCAATTTTGGTTGTTCCTCAATAGACTATAAAAATATAATTGATTCAAGGATAATGACCTATTAATATTGGGTATTACATTAATTGATCTTTAGATGTTAAACCAATTTGAGTCTCTAATGTGTCTCTGGATTTTACTGTGTTTCCATGATCCCTACATCCCAATGTTCATCACAATCATAGTGTGTGTGTGTGTGTGTGTGTGTGTGTGTGTGTGTGTGTGTGTGTTACTGGGGATTGAACCCAGAGCATTCTACTTCTGAACTACACCCCCAGTTCTTTTCATTTTTTTATTTTGAAACAGAGTCTTGCTAAGTTGCTGAGAGTCTCACTAAATCTCAAAGCTGTTATCCTCCTGTCTCAGCCTCCCATGTACTGATATTACAGGCATGCACCAGCACATCCTCAATTCTTTGGACTATCATCAAAACTTGTTTCTAAAACAAAACGTGAAAAATACAACTCAGTGTATGAGAGATAACGTGATCATATTACAAAAGATTGTAATGCTTGTCTTTCTAGAGTATCCTCTAGGAGCTTTTGATGGGGGGGAGGGTGGTACTGGGGTTCCTGGAAGCCCTTCTACCTCCGGGCTACACTCCCAGACCGATTTTTACATTTTTATTTAGAAACAGGGTCTCCTAAGCCAGCGCGTGCGGCTGGCTTTGAACCTGCGTGATCCTCCTGTCTCTGCCTCCCAAGTGCAGGGATGACAAGCATGTGCCACCACGCCCGGCCCTCTACGAGCTTTAAAGGAGCAAGTAACCATGATGAGGAATCCCGTACGGCAGAATAATTCCGCCCACCACAGGAAGTGAGGGTGCCTTTCAGACAAATATCAATAAGTAACAAAGATCCTCTCGGTCCTACAAGCATAAGGAACTGCCACAAACCTGATTAGGTTTCCAGGAAGATCCACCCTCAGCTGAGCCTCAGAGGAAACTTCAGCCCCAGGTGACATCTTGACTACAGACTGTGAAATACCGAGCTGAAGAGTCTGGAGAGAAAGCTGTGTCCTTGCTCCCATCCCACACAATTCAGGAGATAACACATTCATGTTGTTTTAATCTGCTAAATTTATTATAATGTTATTACACAGTATTAGATAACAAATATACCAATCTTACGTTCTGGAACAAATTCCATTTTGTCATAGAGTGTCATAGAGCATAATCTTTTTTTTTTTTCTCCTAGCACTGAACCCAGGGAAATTTGACTCTTCTGAACTACATCCTCAGCCTTTTTTTTTTTTTGAAACAGCATTTGTCTAAGTTGCTGATGGTCTCACTAAGTTGCTGAGGCTGACCTCAAACTTGCAATTCTCCTGTCTCAATCTCCCAAGTACTGGCATTGTGGATGCGTACCACCACACTCAGCTGCATAATCATTTTACTGTATTTTTGCATTTAGTTTGTTAATATTTTCATTAATTTTTTTCATGTCTACACTCATCAGTGATATTGGTCTGTAGGTTTCTTACGATATCTTGTTTGATTTAGTTATCACATATGCTAGTTGCCGAGAATGAATTGGGAGGCTTTTCCTCTATTTTCGGGAAGAGCTTGTGAGTCATCAGTATGATCGTTTTTCAAAAGTTAGATTTAACTCACGAGCAAAACACCATCTGGTCCTCATCTTATCTTTGTGTAAAGGTTCGTAGCCACTAATTCAATTTCTTTAATTTTTATAAATGTTTTCTATTTTTTCTTAAAATTGTTTCAATCATTTTATACTTTTTCTTTGAACAACTGCAATAATTTGTTAATTTTATCTAAGTTACCAAATCTAATGTCATAAAACAATTCCTAGTTTTTCTTTGTAATGTTTTTAATTTCTGTAAGGCCAGTAAAGATACCTCCACTTTCATTTCTGGTTTTGGTAAATTCTCTCATTTTTCTTGCTCCATTTTGGCTAAAGTTTTATCAATTTTGCTAATATATTCGGAGAACCAACTTCTGCTTTCATTGTTTTTTACCATTGTTTACATGTTCTCTATTTCTTTTCAGATTTAGTTTTTTCTTCCTTTCATACACTTTGTGCTTTTTTGCTTTATTTACTTATTTATTTATTTAGCCATACTGGAGATTAAACTCAGTTGCATTCTACCTCTGAGCTACACCTCAGTCCTAATTTTGATTCTTTATTTTGAAATACTGTCTTACTAAGTTGCGAAGTGCCTTACTACATAGCTGATATTGCCCATGAACCTGTATTTCTCCTGTCTCAGTCTCCCAAGTACTGGGATTACAAGCGTGCACCACCACGCTTGGCTGTTTTCTAGTTTCTTAAGGTAAAAGCCTAGGTTGTTTCCTTGAGCTCTTTTTCTAATATGAGTTTATAAAGATATAAATTTCCATCTAATCACTGATTTAGCTGTATCCCATAAAATGTCATGTTGTGTTTTCATTTTAACTCAGTTTAAAATTTTTTTCAGATTCTTTGAGATTTCTTTGGTGAATTATTTAGAAGTATGCTGTTTACTTTCTAAATAATTTTGGATTTCACTTAGTAGTCAGCATTTGTGCATAAGGACTTTGAGTCAGCAAATCTTCCAAACTTCAGTGGTAAATCTGTATTTGGGTTGAAGAACATATTCAAATTTCAGACAGTTTTCAAGTCTTCTCTGGCTTTTATTTATCCTGTATTCAGAAATTGCATTTTGCCAGAGATACATAGATACTAAACTCTCCATGGTCCCTGAGCATACAGGCAACCTGGAACATGCTTCCAGCCTTCTAAACCACTGGAGACATAGAGGAGTATATTAAAGCCCAATTTTCCCTGTTAAATTTTTAAGTGGTCTTCTAGTCTGGGCCTGAATGATATTGGGGCTTGGCTTCCGGCTGGCTGCTATGGTAAATAGTCCTGTTTATTGTCAAGGTTGCTATTGTTTTATCAAGCTCTAGGATGTGGTTTTCCCCAAGTAAAATCAGCCTGTTTAGCAATGAAGTTTTCATCCAATCTGGTGCTCCCAGAACCCGGGCAGAAAGGGCAGAGGATACACCACACCAGGCCAACATGCCCCAGATTCCTGCTCTTCTGACCACAGGTTTTCTTCAGTAAGGGCTGCTGACATTGTTGTGTGCCATTGATCAATACTCAGAGCCCTGAAATTGTTGTTTGTGCCAATTTCATTTTATTGCTGTTCTTTGGTAAGAGAATTTACAGAATTCTTCCATCAGGCATTCCAAGAATTGTCTTTTAACTTTTCTCCTATATTTCCAAAAGCCAATTTATCTCCTTGTGCCACTTCTGGAAAAAAAATTTTCTTAGTTCTGTTTTTCAACCTCTGGCCAAGTCTATTCTTATTTCCAGGGGCACGGGAAGGGCTGAGAAGGGCAACACTGTATGCATATTTCTTTAAGTATTTTTCTTTTTATGAAGTTCTTTTCTAGTTTTCAAATAGCCTCTTGAAACTAAGTAGAATTGTTAACTGCTCTGACTGTGTTCCCTGGGGATGTTTGTCTCCCTAGTTAATCCATCTGCTGCCGCTTTATTCAGACAGAACATAGCTGTTGCTCTCAGTGCTGTTAACATAGTGCCCCCTTTCCAGCCTCAAGGAAAAGACACTGCTCTTCACTTACACATCTTTGCAAATCATGCCAGAGGCCCTCAAATGCTGTCATTAAGACCTGTTTTAAAAGCCTATGGCACAAGGACTGGTCTCAGTCTGTGTGTGAGGGGGTGAGGAGTAACAGGAATTGAACCCAGAGGCATTCTACCTCTGAGATACACCCTCAGCCCTATTTTATTTCTGATCTCAGTCTTTATTATTAAGGAACTCTGCATAGGGATATTCTACCTCTGAGCTATACCACCACCCTTATTTTTTATTCTTTATTTTGCAACAGGATCTCACTGATTGGAAAGGTCCTCACTAAGTAGCTGAGGCTGTCCTAACAGCTATGAAATTCCACAGTTTAGAAATTCAATTATCACCGGGCGTGGTGGCGCACGCTTGTAATCCCAGTATTCGGGAGGCTGAGACCAGAGGATCATGGTTCACAGACAGCCTCAGCTACTTAGTGAGGCCCTCTGAAACTTAGTGAGACCCTGTTTCAAAATAAAGAAAAAAAATAGGGGAGGAGGTGTTGTTCACTCGGAGGTTGAATGGGTTCTATCTCCAGACCCATACACAAAAAATATTCAATTATCCCTCATGTTTGATTCTAGGTTCCAAAATTCCAAGGGAAAATAAAACTCAATTTGAAAAGTAAATTTTGCAGTTTAAAATGAAGCAGGCAACCTTGTACAAATAGCACTTCTGCAAGGATTTGTGTCCAGCAGCCATCTGTAAAACCTTGGATTGGTACCACCATTGATACAAATCATTGTGGCCAAACAGCCATTGCAGCACTCCACTAATCCCAAATAAAGACCATTATTTTTGATAAAATGTATAATAAAAACAGGCAAGCTTCATTGTGTGTAGGAAAAGCTATACTAGGCCACAGTGAAACTAATCAGCTTATCAAAGGACATCATTAACAGCAAATCCAGAACATTTGTTAAATATCTAAGGATGACTCCTCTGTGTGAGACTTCTGACCCAAATCACCAAGCTGTCTTACTGGAACGTTGCAATTGTAAAGTCAAGAAAGGTAGAGGAAAGACTTTAC
Organism: Muscardinus avellanarius; assembly: GCF_963383645.1. Classification (NCBI taxonomy): domain Eukaryota; kingdom Metazoa; phylum Chordata; class Mammalia; order Rodentia; family Gliridae; genus Muscardinus; species Muscardinus avellanarius. The sequence continues at coordinate 150,041,720 of NC_137786.1, forward strand.
CATCCATACGTACTCAACCAAGAGAATGTGTGCACCCAGCTAGGATAAATAGGAAGTTTCCTAGCATTTGAACTAGACATTAAGTCATGGCATCAAAGAATCAGAGTCTTATGTTTGAGGGTCCAGAAGTGGCAAACTCAGATTCCAGGCAGGAATCATAGAGAGCAGGTGTGAGCTGAAGCCAATGTAGTTTGAGGCACTGGGGCGGTAGTGAATTGCAGGTTGCTTGCCTTGCCTCAAGGAAGGAATCTTAGTACCACCAGCTGCTGCCAGAATGGAATGCAAGCCTAGTGCTATCAGATTTTCTAATATTTTTTCCTCAAGGAAAGGAAAATTTCAGATTTTCACATGAATATACTGATTCATAAATACGGGCAACTAAATCCATCTGTTTCACAGCATCAGGTAGACCAACTCTTGCCATGAACTAGTCCTGAGCTACCACTACATTAAGATCATGTGACTCAGCACTTGCCCATTGCAAACTCCTGGAGTCCTCCCTGCAACTTGACCCAGTGCTCATTACACTTCTGCTGTAACTGCTCTGGTAAGAACCTTCATGTCTAGGAAGGTAAAATGGTTACTGCAACTAAATTTCTTTCTTTCTTCTTTTTTTTGGGGGGAGGGGGTACTGGAGATTAAACCCAAGGGCATTCTATCTCTGAGTTATACCTCTTCTTATTTTTTATTATAAAACACCATCTCACTAGGTTTCTGAGAGTCCTACTAAGCTGCTGAGGCTAACATCTATGATCCTCCTGTCTCAGCCTCCCAAGTACTGGGATTACAGGTGTGTGCCGCCACACCAGGCTTGGAACTTTGTTTCTCATATTTGTTCTTAAATTGTCCTAGTCCTTTCTATATACTTACTATGTTTTACATAGAGGGTTTTAAGGTGTTTTGAGGGGTTTTTTATACTAAAGATTGAACTCAGGGCATTCCCAGCCCTTTTATATTTTTATTTTGAAACAGTCTTGCTAAATTGCTGAGGTTGACCTTGAATTTGTGATCCTCCTATCTTCGCTTCCCAAGTACTGGGATTACGGCATATACCATTATGCCTGCCTGGTTTCAAGTATTTGAAAAATATCTATTGCATTTCTCATAAATTTTACATGTCTTAATTTTTTACATTTTATTTTATTTATTTATTTATTTGGTATTAGGAATTGAAGCCAGGAGCATTCCCAATCCTTTTTATTTTTTTTTAAAAACAAGGTCTCACTGAGTAGATGAAATTGGTCTCCAACCTGCAATCCTCCTGCTCAGCCTCCCAAATACCAGGATTGTAGGTGTGTTCCACAATGCCCAGCCCATGACTCCAATGTTTGCTCAGCTATCATGGGCTCAACTTTCCTACCACCTTGGCCACTCTCATTTGGGTAGATTCAGTGTTCTGTTTTCATTCATGAATGAAAAACAGAACTAAAGGAAGGACTATGACTACTCTTTTACAATTATTACAGATTATATCAGGTGAGTATCAGTACATGGAATTAAAACCACCTGAGATGTTTTAGGGAGAAAAGGACTTACATAGCACAAAACCAGTAGAAGAGCTGAAAGAAAAGGCGACAGAGGCCACTATGGAGTATGAATTTGAGAAGCTAAAAACTTCTTTTCCTAAGAACCTGCACCATATTAAATATCCATGAGCAATGTATGAGGGTTTCAATTTCCCTGAACACTAAATTGTAAATGTCATATTTTAAAAAATTATTTAGTTATGTTTTATGTAGATCTCACGACTGGAAGATAGGTGAACATCCCTCTGACTCTATTAACATCTTTTGTAGAAATTACTCTGTCATATTGATGATTTTATTACCATTACAAAAAGCAAAACAGCAGTAACTCATTCCCTTTTGGTCATAGGGAACTGCATCCTCAAAGATTTAGCCCACTCAGGGGGCATTTGAGAGCCCAAAACTGGCTATGTAGAGATACAAGGCTTAATTCTCTTGTCTTAATTTGGAATGATTTTGTTGTCACTGCCATGGGATTGACTGAGGCCACGGTTGTGATAGCATTGAAGGTTATCTTCTCCTTCTGCCTAATACTTTTGTCCTCATTTCTTCTTTCCTTCTCTCCCCCTTCCCCTCCAGTACTAGAGATTGACCCTAGGGCCATTCTACCTCCAAACTACATCCATGACCCTATTTGTTTATTTTTTTTTAAACAGGATCTCACTAAATTGATGAGGTCTTTGCTTTGTTGCTGTGACTGGCCTGAAATCTACAATCCTCTTGTCTAAGCCTTTCAAGTACTAGGATTACACCACATATATATGTACCGCCACACCCAGCTATCCTCATTTCTTTTAAGATGTAGCTCCTTAGAGCCTTTTTTTTTTCTGTCAGTACTGGATGGAACCCAGGGGCATTCTACCTCTGAGTGACACCCCCAGTCCTATTTTTAATATTTATTTGAAACAGGGTCTCATTAAGTTGCAGAAGGTCTCACTAAGTAGCTAATGCTGTCAGCCAACCTGCAATCCCCCTGTCTCAGCCTCCAAAGTCCTGGGATTATAAGTGTGTGCCACCATGCTCAGCAACTCAGAGCCTTTTCTAATAAAACTTCTGAATAAAAATTTTACATCTTAGAGGGTTTTTGTAAAAACTCAGTCTAAGATATTTAGCCTTCCTGGACCTTAGTTCCATGATCTCTTAAAATGGTCATAATAAAACTTTCAAATGTATTCTAAATGGAAATTTGTTGCTCCTTTGAATTGCTTTTCAAGTTTAAGAAATTGGAAGAGAACGAAAAGTATTTCCCAAGATGGGAGCTGAAAATATTAGATAGCTATTTTTCAAATATCTTTGCAGTTAGAGTAGAGCCTAATGGTGTCAGCACTCCAGTGTCTGACCATTCTCTCTGAAACTGCTGATGCTGTGAAATTAGCAGTGGGTGAAATGATGGTAGCATTAATGGTACAAACAGCTTCCATAAAATTCACTTTTTAACATAGAAATCATCAGTGAGTAGCAAGATCTGGTTTGGAGCAGCAGCTGTAATTTTTGTCATCAGGCCAGTTTATGTGATGTGAATATTGTTCATAGTACAGTCTTGATCCTGACCTCCAGATAACTCTGTGGTCTCTCCAAAGAGACACATTTCTTTTTAATAACATTCTTTTCTGCTAACTCAATCTGAGTGAGCATCTGTTGTTTGCAACTATGAACCAGACTGATACCATGAGGATTAGAATATGTTATATATGTGGAGCATATTATATAGTATATAAAGTACCAGAGTAAGAGCTCCAGTATACTGCAAATATTATGCCTTATGGCCTTTTTGATAACTATGTCATTTTCAAATAAAGGTTTTAGTCACTGTTAGTAGTAATTGAATTAATAAATGGAAAGCACCAGAACATAATAATCATACATTATTGCTCTTTATTTTTATTAAATTATTTTTATTAAATTATTGCTCTTTAATCATAGGATCTTCCATACATTCTCAATTGTTAACTTGGGCTAAGTATGAATGTTTGGAGTTTGGACTGAACCAAGATGGCTTTGTCTTGACAGGATGTCAGAAGTGGGATCTAAACCCAGCTTTCCTTAGGGAGATCTGATTCTGCAAGAGTAGTGTTCTCTGTCTACTAGTATTCTTATGCCAAGTCTTGTCATCATTCTTTACCCTGTGTTTTTAAAATTGGAATAATTATAAAAAGAAAATCTACCTCTGTTTACTTTTAAGCTACGAGTTATAATGACATCAGGTGTCAAGGAAGACAGGCAGCTGGTCTCAAAGTTCATTTACAGCCCAGTGTGGTGACTCACGCTTGTAATCCCATCATTCGGGAGGCTGAAACTAGAGAATCATGGTTCACGAACATTCTCAGCTACTTACTAAGGCTCTCCACAACTAAGTAAGACCCTGTTTAGAAAAATAAATAATAAATAAAATAGGGCAGGGGTATAGCTCAGAGGTCGAATGCCCCTGGGTTTCATCCCCAGATGCATTCCTTGGAGAAGCACTGGACACCAGATTTTGGTTTAATATCTGAGTGAGACAACTTAAGGAAACATTTCCAGCTGTGACTTCCTATCCAGAATACAGGAGAGAGTGGATAATGGCAGAATTAGAAGCAAGATGACAAGGAGGCACCCGCCATGCAAGAAAAGTGATTTTTGGAAGAACATTCCAGAAGAGATTAAAGACTGCTTTCAGCCACGCATGCTGGGGAACTCTTAACAATATGCCTTGTAAGAAAAATGATCCGGGCATGGTAGAGGGAGCCCAGCAGTGCCGGGTAGGAAGCCCAGCCACATGTCCTGGGGAACTCAGTGCACTTGACTGCCACACACCTCTATGCTGCGCTGGGGGCTGTAATGTGCTTGGCACAGCAGATCCTGCTCTATGGGGTGAGGCTGTAGGCCTCCACTTGTGGAGGGGAGATAAATTTCCTTGCTGCTGAGTGCTTGATCTCACAACCTCTTTAAAACACATATACTGTCTTATTTAAAAATACTGGAGAGGGGCCAAGATAGCGACGGCGGCAGCCAGGATTCAGGAGACACAGGCAAATCCTATCCAATCCACCTTGAACTTTTGGAATAAAATCTCTGCGAAGGGGGACTGCCCTGCCACAATTGCTTAAGAATTCTGGGCATCATACCATTTAAGGAAGGAGCTCAGCAGAGAACCAGGAGGAAGGTGGTGGTGGCTAGGGTGGTGGAGGCCAGTATTTGGGAGAGGCAGAGATCCCATCCAATCCACCTTGATCTTTCAAAGAAATGGCCCCATAGGTAGGCTGCTACGGCCACACATGCTTAGGAATTCTGGACAACTTGTTGTGTAGGAAAAGTGTTTGGGAGAGAACTGAGATGGTGGTAGAGGTGGTGGCAGTGGCAGCAGCAGCAGCTGTGATGGCAGCAGTGGCAGCGGAGGTGGGGGAGGGTAGTATTTGGGAGAAGCAGAGATCTGATCCAATCCACCTTGATCTTTTGAAAAAATTGCCCCAAAGGTAGAATGCTACCACTGTTCATGCTCAGGAATTCTGGACAACATGCTGTGTAGGAAAAGTGTTTGGGAGAGAATTGAGATGCTGGAGGCAATGGCAATGGGGGTGGCCAGTATTTGGGGGAGGCACAGATCTGATTCAATCCACCTTAATCTTTGAAGAAATCACCCCAAAGGTAGACTGCCAGCGCTGCACATGCTCGGGAATTTGGAACAAAATGCTGTGTGAATAACATGCTCAGAAGAGAGCCGAGATGAGTGTGGCAGCAGCAGCAGTGGTCAGAATTTGGTAGAGGCAGAGAACCAATCCAACCCACCTTAAAATTTTAAAAAAATGTCCTCAAAGGTTGACTGTTATTGCTGCACATGCTTGGGAATTCTGGAAAACATACTGTGTGGGGGAAAAAAAGGAAGAAAAAAGGGAACATCTGTAAACAACCTGCTCATAGTGATAAAGACCAGAACCTGATGCACAGCAAGGCCGGTGGCTGGGCCTCTGAGGCCAGGATAGGAGCCTGCTGGGTGGTGAGGCCAGTGCCTGGGCCAGTGAGGCCACGACAGGAGCCTGCCATGCAGTGAGGCCTGTGCTGAGGCCAGCAAAGTCAGGATAGGAGCCTGCCTTAAGGCAAGGCCGGTGCCAGGGCCAGTGAGGCTGGGATCGGAGCCTGCTGAGGGGTGAGGCCAGTGCTAGGGACAGCGAGACCAGGATCAGAGCCTTCTGTGAGGCAAGGCCAGTGCTGGGGCATCCAAAGCCAGGATTGGAGCCTGTTGAGGGGTGCAGCCAGTACCGAGGCCAGTGAGGCTGGGATTGGAGCCTGCAGTGAGGCAAGGCCAGTGCTGGGGCCTCCAAGGCCGGGATCAAAGCCTGACATGAGGCAAGACCTCTGGTGGGGCCTCCGATGTTGGGATCGAAGCCTGCCGATGGGTAAGGCCAGTGCCAGGGCCAGCGAGGCCAGGAACGGAGCAGGCTGTGAGGCAAGGCCAGTGCTTGGGAATTTGAGACCAGGATTGAGGTCTGACATGAGGCAAGGCCTGTGCTGGGGCCTCCAAGGCTGGGACCAGAGCCTGCCGAGGGGTGAGGCTGGGGCCAGCAAGGCCAGGATCAGAGCCTGCCTTAAGGCAAGGCTCGTGCTGGGGCCAGCGAGGCCGGGATTGGGGCCTGTCATGAGGCAATGCCAGTTCCAGGGCGAGGGAAGCTGGGATCAGAGCCTGCCATAAGGCAAAGCCATTGCTGGGGCCTCTGAGGCCGGGATCAGAGCCTGCTATGCGGCGAGGCCAGTGCTGGGGTTAGCAAGGCCAGGATCAGAGCCTGCCTTGTGGTGAGGCCATTGCTGGAGCCAGTGAGGCCAGGATAGGAGCCTGCCTTAAGGCAAGGCCAGTGCTGTGGCCTCCTAGGCTGAGATCAGAGTCTGCTGGGTGGCCATATGGTGCCAGGGCTTTCAAGAGTGGGATCAGAACCTGCAATCCGGCATACTCAGAGAAATATCACAGAAAATAAAAATCAGATGCTTTCCCTAATATGCAAAAACGAGGAAGAAATGGGTAATAGGAGGAAATCTAGTTGAAGAAAGGGCCCTTTAGAGGAGCAAGTAAGGTGACCTATCAGAGGGGATGGGATGGGGGAAGATGGAATCTCTTTAAAGCACATGGTGTACTTAAATATATCAAAGTTAATCACTAAATCAAGCATGGGATCGAGGGAGTGGGAGGGCATGGGATGGGAATTGGATAAAGGCTAATTGGATGATGTGTGCTTGTATATCCTCACAAGTCTTGTATTCCATTGAGATGTTTGACTACAATGCACCAATAAAAATATATTAAATTTTTAAAAATAAAATAAATGTAAGCTATCTTAAAATAGAAAAAGTTCATTTACAGCAGGGAACCTATCTACTTCCTTTGTTCTCAGTGTTGATATAAAGCTTAATATTTTTAACATAATTTTACTTTCCACAAAAAAACTTATTTAAAATTATTTGTAGAAAAGTGTGTAAAACAAACACTTTGAAGTTTTCTCTTTGATTATCACTATCCTAGATTTCACTAAGAAAAATGTTTATGTTTTCTAGAAAATGTTTTCCAGTTATTTTGTTTCATTGCAACCAAAATCTACATAGACACAAACTTTTTCAAGTCTAAGGTTATGGCATCAATCTACAACATGGAGTGTGTGTGTGTGTGTGTGTGTGTGTGTGTGTGTGTGTGTGTGTTTTACTGGGGACTGAACTCAGGGCCATTGTACCACTGGGCTATACCCCCAGCCCTTTATAGTCTTTGTTTTAAAACAGTCTCACTAAGTTGTTGAGAGTATCATTACTTTGCTGATGCTGTCCTTGAACATGCAATTCTCCTGTCTCAGCCTCCTAAATATTGGGATTACAGGTATGTGCTACCATGCCCAGCTACAAACTGGATCTTGATTGAAAGGCATGATTCATCAGTCTCCTTTTTCAATTGTATGAATAGGGAGGAAAATAAATTCTGATTAAAACAGAGAAAGTCTCTCCAAAGATAGTCTGCTTTTTTTTAGTATTCAAGCTGAGGATATGTAGAAATATATATTTTGGGGTTTTTTTTTGTAGTACTGGGGTTCCTAGAAATCCTTCTACCTCCTGGCTATACTCCCAGACCTATTTTATTTATTTTTTATTTGGAAACAGGGTCTCTTAAGCCATTGAGGCTGACTTTGAACCTGCGTCATCCTCCTATCTACGCCTTCCAAGTGCAGGGATTACAAGTGTGTGCTACCATGCTTGGCAGAAAGAAATTATTTTAAGAGTGTTTACTCTGCTTAAAAGTGACATTTTAATAAAAAATGATTTAATATTAATATAGTGAAATACAATGTAACTAAACATCTCAATTATATTTTATGTGTAAGATGTTGCATATGTTTATAATACAGCATGATAATTTTTTCCAACTTGGTTAATTTTTGAAATTACAAAATACTGGGGCATTCTGCTTTGCTTCATCTATTTAGTTATTGATACTCCTATGGGTATGAATCAGTATTTTCCAGGAAATGATAACAATTCTCTGTTTTATCAGATGTCCTGTGTTAACAGACCCATGATTGTTACTCATTTAAGGTACAGTCAAAAACAACAATGTGATCTATGATTTTTTTTTTTTGGCAGGTCTGGGGATGGAACCCAGGGGCATTCAACCTCTGAGCTACACCCCCTGCCCTATTTTTTATTTTTTATTTTTTATTTTTTATTTTGAAACAGGGTCTCACTGAGTTGCAGAGGGCCTCACTAAGTAGTTGAGGCTGTCTGTGAACTGTTATCCTCTGGTCTCAGCCTCCCAAGTGCTGGGATTACAAGTGTGTGCCACCACACCCAGTGACCTATGATTTTTTAACTCACAAGTACACAAGTATATCTCAATTAAAGATGTCAAACGCATATGTTGGAGAAAATACTACCTTTTCAACAGATGGTGTTGGGGAAAGTGGTTATTCAATTGTAGAAAAATAAAATTAAATACCTACCTCTTGTCCTGAGCACAAGAGGCAACTCAAGATGGTCCATGATGCCACAGGGCACTCCTGCGAAGCTGTGCTCTGCCCGCTGACACACCTGGGCCCAGGCAGCTAGTGCTCCCAAGTCTGGGCAGAGCTGCTGGATGAAGGTGTAGGTAGCCACTTCCAGGGATGCCGAGCTGGACAGCCCGCCCCCAGGGGCACGGAGCTTACCACCACTGCACTGAAGCCAGGGAGCGGAGAAGCTGGGTAGTGCTGAATAACTCCCTTGACATAGTTGGCCACTGAGGAAATTAAACCAGAGGCTTTGAAATTACTAGAGGAGAGCATAGGACCAACACACCAACAAATAAACTCAGGTAGAAACTTCCTCAATAAGTTCCCTAATGCTCAGGAAATAAAAACAAGGATTAACAAATGAGATGGCATTAAACTAAACATTTCTGCTCATCAAAGGAAACCATCAAGAGTTTAAAGAGGGAGTCTACAGAATGAAAGAAGAGCTTTGCCAGCCATCCCTCTAACAGAGGACCAATATTTAGAATATACAAAATACTAAAAAGACTTAACACTAAAAAAATCAAATAACCCAATCAAGAAGGGGCAATTTAAATAAATAGATACTTCACAAAAGAAGAAATACAAATGGCAAATAAATACATAAAAAATTATTAGCAATCACGAGATGCAAATAAAAACTACACTGAGATTTCATCTAAATCTAATCAGAATGTCAACCATCAGGAAGTTAAACAACAATAAATGTTGATGAGACTGTGGGGAAATAGGGAGTATTCTACACTGTTGGTGGGATTGTGAATTAGTACAGTCACTATGGAGATCAATGTGGAGACTTCCTGAGAAAACAGGGAATGGATCCACCATATAATCCATCTATATAACTTCTGATTATCTTTCCAAAGGTACTCAAATCAGAATATTATAGCAATACATGCATATCCATGTTCATAGCAGCATAATTCACAATAACCAAATTATGGAACCAACCTAGGTGTTCATCAACAGATGAATGGATTATAAAATTATGAAAAATACTCAGAATGGAATTCTATTCAGCAAGAAAGAACAAAATTGTTATTTTCAGGGAACTGGATGTACCTGAAGAAGTGAGATTAGCCAATCACAGACAGTGAAGGGTCATATGCTTTCTTTCATATGTGGAGGCTCGGGAGTAATTGAGATATCAGAGATGTTTCAGATAGTGGAGGAGAGACTCCTGTGGAGCCAGGAAGGTGGTATAGGGAAAGAGTGGGAGTGTCGAAGGCCAGCTAGTCCAACGGGGTGCGAGTCCACTCGCGATCCAGAATCTCAGTAAAGATGGGGAAGGATAAATTGAAATACTGCAGCCTCTTATCTGCAGTGATTCTTTCCCTTTTAGGGACTAAATTTCTTTAGGTCCCTAAATGACGGTGCTTTTGGGAAGAATCTGATATGGACAAGAGCCTTTTGAGCTAATGACACTTTATTACAAGAACCCCGAAAAATTTATACCCTTCACCAGTAAAGTTAAAAGGAAGTGAATGCAATCACTGTGAAACAATAGTTAATGACATGTAAACAAAGGTAAAAAAACGAGTCCGGCTTTCAGCTGGCTTTTGGCTTTCAAGAGATTAACTCCGGATCTTCTCCCAGATCTTGCAGACAAGCAGTTCCAAAGGGCAATCTTCCAGAAGAAAAGGGCACGCCCAAGGCTTGGAGGCTTCTCGGGGAATCCTCTTTAACTTTCTTGGAACTTTCCATCTTTTGGGCTCAGTCCATATGACAGGCATGGGGGGATGTGGCGATTCAGGTGGATGTGATAAAAAGTTCTTCCAGGTGTTGCCGCCTTGCCCTCTAAAATCTGAAATCTTAAGCAAACTCACAACACAGTTTGGCAGACAAACACCAAAAATACCATGTAGTATTTAGATTTAGTTGTCAGATATACTTCCTTAGCTGTGAAACACTTTTCCCCAAACAATAGTCTTACTAGAAAACTATTCATCCTATAAATAATCCATATTCCTGTCCCAGACCCTCTGCAATATCCTTTCCTGGGCCACGTGGCGCCCCTTCCATTTCGGGCAGGGCTCATACTGGGTGTAAAGGTCAAGAATCTTCCTAGCCTTCAGCTCCATTGTATTGGGCAGTATTAGTTGCTCATAAACTGGGTTGCTTTGATGTTACACCCAACGTTTGTCTTTCTGTATCTGGGCAGGATCACAAAGAGAGGTAAATGGAGGCATCGGGTCGCCTCCCCATCTAGGTTAGTTATTGATTAGGTTGAGGGTCAAAGATTGAGAGGAAATCTGCATTTGTCATTACTGACATGCTACTATTGCATCTAATCTTTAACTAAGTTCTTTTCTGAACAAAGCCAAAGGCATTTAGAGGTTTGGACAAGTTACTAGAAATTTTATTCTCCACGGACTCAGTTTCTCTCACAGTCCTGATCTTACACCACCAGAGCAATTCATGTGGGGAGTTAAAAGAATACTAGAAGAATAATAGTTATGAAAGAATATCTAAAAGTGGAGAGTACTTTTGGCCAGCGACCACACCCTCTCTCGGGGCTGTTTCTCACTTTGAGATTCTGCCTATGGACTGCATGAATAATAATAATGCAGATGCCGAGAGGGCGTGGCTTTTGCTGGTATCTGCATGGGAGGGGAGGGAGAACCAAGGAAGGAATCACTTCCATGGACATTCTGTATGTATGTGAGCATACCAATGCCATTCTCAGTACCCTGTACGTGGAAAGGGGAGTAATGAGGGAGCTGGGAAATCCCACTGAGGGCTGTATGTACATGTGTCACTATCAGTATGAACTGCATTATGATGTGAGACTATAACATACCAATAAAAGTATCTTAAAAACTCAAATAAGGAGTAAAGAGTATAATTTTGTTTTCACCACAAACCCTACACCATGATTTTTGATGACATCTTTGAACTGTGGTGCTAATCGCTCTGAGATCATTCCCATCTCTGGACGTCTTGTTTTTTTAAAAAATAGGAAGTTCTTCATTGTTTAAAGCCTTGAAGCCAAACTCGAGAACAACACGCTTAGCATTTTTTGCATTATTTTTAAAGGCCCTCCTCACTTTCAAATCTTAAAATATCCAGCAAAGAATTCTAAGCCTCCTACTTTCTAATCTATTCAGATACAATATTTGATTACCTTCTCCTTTCAGCAATTGTTCAAGAGGAACTCTTGTTCAGACAGAGCAAGTTAGTTTTCAAGCAGGTTGTGGAAAAGTGGAGTGCCTTAAATGGCTCTTGGACTTGCTTTTCATTACTCAGCGAGGAAGTGATACTGAGAAAGATGTTTGGCTGCTGAAAACAAGGGAGTCAAGGAAAACACTCAGCCTATAGATTAAAAACCTCAAAATTGTCATTTACTTCTCCTTTGATCTAAGTGCCTAGTATAATACATGTACACATATATGTATGTGTGTGTATATAGAGATGTATGTTTATGCCTCCTATACTATACTATTTCCAAATAGTAATTTCAATTTCAATATAAGATCATGTCAGTTATGCAGTTTAATTCTTCATTGGTCCCACCAGTGATTCGTATTGGCTTGGTGACAAAAAGTGAGATGTCAATATTTGAGAATGTAAGGGTGAATGTAAAAGAAAGATTATAGATGCTGTCAGAATTCCTTAAAATAGCATGGAAGATTCTGCCTTATCTTTGTTGCCAATCTCCCGTCCTGTCTACCTTCCTCCTTCCAACCACAATAAATGATTATTTTCCTAAATGAGTCATATTAGTGCAAAACAAATTTTGTCTGAATGGAGGTTATTATTATTATAAATATTTAGCTGCCAGGGCCCCCAAATCCTGGGCTGTAGCTATGAGAGCTTTTCTGTATGTAAAAGATCTCACACAGAACGTCTTCCAGTGTGCTGCTGATCTTGCTCCTTCACTCAGAACAAGCCTGACTACTAACATAGTACAATTATGTTTATTGTATAGCTGGTAGAGAAATACTGGTGTGGTGTGGTGTGGTGTGTGTGTCTGTGTGTGTGTGTTTGTGTGTTAGTAGGGATTAAACATTAAACCCAGGGCCATTCTACCTCCTAGCTACACCCCCAGCTCTTTTTAAATTTTTATTTTGGAATAGAGTCTTATTGGGTTGCTGAGAGTCTTACTATATTGCTGAAGGTAGTGGAGAACCTGAAATCTTCCTGCCTCAACTTTCCAAGTACCAGGATTGCAGGGATGTGCCATCCTGCCTGGCCTCCTTCCATAACTTCTGACTGTAGTTTTGATTAAAGATGTTAGGTAGAGACCATGATATTTTTTATCTAAGTGTAGGACACAAACAAAAGCTGGTCTATGTCTGCCTGCCTCCTTTCCTTTTCTTCCTTCGTTCTTCTCTTTTTCTTTCCTTTTCTCTGTGCTTCTTCCTTTCCTCCCTCGTTTCTTCCCTGTTCTTACTTTAGAATTGGCAGTCTACAGAAAATAACTTACTGCCACTTTCCTGAATTTCAAAATATTTCCAGAGAACACTGCACAGGTAACAACTCCCAGACATACTACTGCTTTCTTCTTCATATCACTTCTCCATCATTAATATGCCATGCAGATGTTTCTAATAGTCATTATTTTGGGCCATAGTCAACCCCCTCCTCACCTACATTGAGGCAAGGAATGCAGAGGTCATCAATTTAACTATGTTTTCTTTTGAAGTCTAATTTGGGGAGTGACTTTTATGTTTTCCCATAACATGGCAATAAAACAAACTCTAGAAATTAATGAGCTTGGGAAGGCCTGATCTCTCCAACCTCACAGGGGCTGGATAAGCTCAGCAAGGGAACAAACAGCTTATGGTGGCTTTTCCAGGATGGAAGCAGATGTGAGGGACAAACAGTCCTCACAGAGGGTAAGATCTTCTATTCCAGGACACCATAAATCAGACAAACATTGTACAACTTAATAACTAGCCTGCTTGCTTCCTTTGTAATCCATGATCCTCTTCTAAGAAAAAAATATAGTAACCCCTTTCTAAATGATTGAATCCTGCATCCTAGATCACAAGAAGAAAGAAGTGGGGAACACTGGGGGAGAGTAGGGGAGGGATCTGCTGTCAGCCACCAGACCTCCCTGCTAGGGGCAAGTGTTGACCTCTCACCCTCACCTCTTAAGCCAGAAATAAGTGTGCTCAGAGCCCAGCTCAGCAGTTGGCACTCACTTATAATCCCAGTGCTCAGGAGGCTGAGACAAGAGGATCACAGGTTTGGTGTGTGACCAGCCTCAGCCACTTAATGGGGCCCTCTGCAACTTAGTGAGACCCGATTTATGAATAAAATAGGGCTGGGATTGTAGCTCAGAGGTAGAATGCCCCTGGGTTCAATCCCTAGTACCACCAAAAATAAATAAATAAATAAATAAATAAATAAATAAATAAATAAATAATAAAAGAATGCTCAGATGTGCCATCAGTGACTTAGAAAGAGGAAAGTCTTGTGTCCTAGTGACAGGTCTCCTGTTTTGCCTGTGGGCTCACTCCACATTCCTGCACCAGGCCTTATGTCTAACAACCACCCAGTCAACAGCACCATTCTCCTCACACTCCCCACTGCAGTTATAGTTTCTGCTTCTCTGGACATCTTTTTTTCCAATTTCTACTTGCAGCAAAATATAAAATAACACTTCACCTAATATGCATCGCCTTGTATTTTGTGATTAGATATCACCTTTTATCCACTGCCACAGACTTAATAAATTTCAGTAATATTTAGTGATGAGGTTGGAGTTGAGGGAAAAAGTGAGATTGTTGTAAAATATGAAATTAAAAGATAGAAATCTAAACCACTAAAAATATAATCACTGATATATGCCTCTAAGAATTTTTGCTTCATATTCTATATTTTGCTGAAATTTCATTTGGTAAAGGTGGTTTAGACAATAATTTCAAATTAATAATTGTGTTCTATTTAACTTTGCCCTTCCAAATGTAGACAGAAAATATCCTTGGCAATGTATTGAAATGGAAATAGAAGTTCCTCATCTAAAAAGTACTTAGATAGAAAAAGAAGTTATTTAGCCACCCTTCTCTAGCTCTTCTGTCTGGTTGGATGCACATTATCTTAGTCTTTAATGAAAAAATTGAATTTTTACCACTGGCAAATACACCATTTCAAAACTCACATCCTGGAATTTGCAAAGTCATCAAAGACTTAAATATTAGTCTTAGTCATCACTGAGGATTCCATTTCCATATGATTGATATTTGAATTGTTAGTGATGACCAAAGCCATGTCAAACTTTTAATTCATTCATTTTCCTGAATTATCTAAAGTACAAACAAGAAAAGCAAGAATAAATAATTTATAGGTGCTGCTCATTTCTAAATCCCATTTATGTCTGAGTAAATTTGAGGAATTAACTGGGATGGGGAGGACAGTGGACAACATCGAATTAAAAAACCTTCCATCTGAGCCTCTTCTGACAGAGGGCAGATCACAGGGCTAGGTTTCTTTTTGCAATCTGTATGGAAATTGTCAGAGAAAATCACTCATAGTCCATGCCTGGCTTGCAAAATCAGGTGAATTAATTAGCATCCTTCAGATGTTGTTCAGTTTCAGATATTAATAAATTGGGTGCTTGATAGGGCCGTGGACTTCATCACAATCATATAAATCTCAAGTGGTTTTTTTCCCCCTCACATAGAAGGCAAAGGACCAGAGAATTTTAAGAATGGGATACTCAGCATGTTCTCTTTTTAGTGAAAGTTTGTACAAGCTAACTGTAGGTTTTCATTTTTATGGACATTATAATCCATAAACACACAAAATCAAATCTAAAACAATGTTAAATACAAGTATATCTTTTTTATTAATTAAGAGGTATTTCATGATCCAAATGTAGGTTTTCATTTTTATGGACATTATAATCCATAAACACACAAAATCAAATCTAAAACAATGTTAAATACAATTATATCCTTTTTTATTATTTAAGAGGTATTTCGTGATCCAAATGTAACCATTGCTTATCATCATTAACCCATAGTTGAAGCATGCTGGCTCAGGCTGTCCCAATATGTACAGGATAGAGGGTGCAACAGGTGCTTCTCAATGTGGTCTTCAGGTTGTTAGGTGCACATGATAAAGAGACGAGAAAGCCCAGGTAGCGTGGTTAAGTATTTTAATGTGGTCCTCTCAGGGACAGAGGCTGAATCTCCCAGAGACCTGCAAGCCCCTCAGAGGCTGGAGGGAAAATGCCTCTCTTTTAAGGCATACGTCTTGGGGGTGGGACTATGCGTGGGAACGCCACCCCTCTCGCAACATCGCCTGCCTAGCGATATCGCCTGCAATATCGCCCAGCAAAGTCTCTTCCTCCTCCTCCAGGGTTCTGCCCCTTTGGGAAGGGGGAGTGAGAGGAACCCAACTTGTCATCCCGGCCTTTTGGTGATAATGGGTAGAGATTCAAATCTTAAACTACTTCCTGCTGTCAAAGGGCACTGTAAGGGGGCCCCTCCGCCAGGAGAGGTCGGGTCCTCCAGAAGTGGGCAGGTGGGTATATGGCTGCAGCGTGAGTCGAAGGTTACCGTGGACAGCTCGATGATGTGTGCTCAAGGAGACTTTAGCAGATGAGGAGTTATGGCAGTATGGCATCTGAAGGGGGAGAGCACCGTAGTATGTAAACAAGTGGACCTGGTAAAATAAAAGCATCAAAGAGAATTATGCCGGAAAAATGAAGCTTAGTAGGCCCGAACACCGTGCAAGAGAATTTGTCATGGGACTGTTGTAATGGAGCCCTTTTCAGCCAGGTAAGGGCTTGGGATCCCCCAGCAGTTTGGCTTTGGTAGGTGTGGTGAGGATCACTGTCAAGGGCCCAGTCCATCATGGTTGGAGACATTTTGGTTGAAGCGACTTGAGAAGGACTTGATCCCCTGGCTTAAGGGCCTTGACTGCAGGGTGTGGAGCTAATTCTTCAGTCTGTGGTTGGGGAAGACACCGGTCAGCATGTTCCCTAAGAAGGTACCTGAGAAAAGACAAGTAAGGAAGATAGGAAGACAAAGAAGGGGGATCCTAAGGGAGAGCATGATTAAGCAGGAAAGGGCAACCATATAGCAATTCAAAGGGGCTCATAAAGGTGGGGCTTTGGGGGGTGGCCCTTACATGGGCCAGAGCAAGTGGCAGGAGTTCAGGCCATGACACTTGCAGCTGTAGAGAGAGTTTTGTTAGGTGGTTTTTAAGGATCCCATTCATTTTTTCTAACTTTCTTGATGATTGCGGTCGATATAGGATGTGGAGCTTCCATGAAATGCCAAGAGCTTGTGCCACTTGTTGAGTAACCTTAGAAATAAAAGCTTGTCTGTTATCAAACTATAAGGAATTAGGGAGAAGGGCAGTGTGCCATTTTGACACTTCTAGGGAGGGACCACAATGTAAAAGGTCATCCACATATTGCAACAGAGAACTAGGCTCTAAGGGGTAGTGTGCTAGAGCCTGTCCAAAGAAGTGTGGGCTACCTTGAAAACCCTGGGAGAAGATGGTCCAGGTTAGTTGTTGAGCAACCTGGGTATTGGTGTCCTCCCAAGTGAAAGCAAAAAGGGGGTATGACTCAGGATGCAGAGAAATTGTATAATACACGTCCTTTAAGAAAAGTGGGTGGTATTGGGGGGAATCTGAGATAAGAGGGTATAGGGATTAGGGACTACTTAGTGAATTGGGACCACCATATCATTTATTAAACGGAGATTCTGGACTAAATGATAAGTCCCATTAGGCTTTTTAACTGGGAGAATACAGGTATTATAAGGGGAATTAGTAGGGATAAGCAGTCCCTGGGCCAGGAGATGAGAAATAATGGGTTTAAGCCCACATCGGTGAAGGAGGAATATGGGAACTGAGAGCAGGCAGGGAAAATAGTGGGGTTATGTAGGACAATCCAGACTGGGGTGTGGTGGATTGCCACAACTGGGGTGCTGGTATCCCATGCTATAGGGTCAACCAAATCTATTGTAAGGGGAGGTTTGGCTTTCTGGTCATCAACTGTAGCTGCAACCATTAAAATTATATTAGAGGAAACAGAAGCCGTGGGGAAATTAAATGAAAGTTCAGCCCCAATTTTGGTTAAAAGGTCTCTACCTAAAAGGGGGATAGAACATGGAAGGATAATCAGGAATGAATGGTTAATCATAAAGGTCTCTAAATGGCATAAAAGGGGTCTGTAGTACGTGGACAAGAGAGCATGCCGTCAATCCTCTAAACTGCGATTTTGGAATGGAAACTAGGTCCTGAGAAGGAAGGTAGGACAGAGTAGGTAGCTGTTGTATTAATCAAGAAGGAGATTGGCTTACCTGCTACCTGGAGAGTTACTCTGGACTCAGCTTGAGGGCATAGTATAATGTGATTTCTCTTTTTTTGCCCCCCTCATCCCTGTCATTATAATCTTAGTGAGGATCCTCAGAAGAAACTGCAGCTGTTCTAGTAGGGAGCTGTAGATTGGTTAGGTGAGCCTGATTGGCCCATTCCCTGGCAGCCTTAAGAATACAATCTCAAAATACAATCTCCTTCCTCTAGAGTTAAAGAGGAGGTTAAAATGACATGAAGATCCCACCAGGTTAAATCATATGATTGTACAATATGTTGGAATTCCTTAATAAAACCAGAGGGATTGGTGGAAAAAGAACCCAGTCTCTTTTGAAGTTGTGCAAAGTCAGGAAGGGAAAAAGGAACATGGACATGGACCAGGCCTTCTGCACCAGCCACCTCACGAAGCAGGGCCAAGAGAGAAGGGGGGGTCTCTGGAACGAATATGGTGACCTACAGGGGTAGACGTGGGGGAGGTAAAGGTTGGTCCCTTAAGGGAGGAAGGTCGGGGAGAAAGAAGTGGGTTAGAGTGGGAGGCTTCCCCGGAGTAAGATCATGACCGCAGTGGTAAGAAGAGGTCTTGTGGGTCAGGGTCATCAGGAAATGGGGCCTGTAACTCAGCCGGGTCAGACTCCAGCATCCACATGTCACAAAATGGTGACTGTGAGTCAGCAGAATTGCAGCCGTGTGACCTAAATAGACCACCAGGCGGTGACTGTGAGTTGCCACATGGCGACCAAGATGACTGCTGTGGCTGGCGGCAATCCCCAGAGAGCATGACTGGAGCAGTAGAGCCAGGAGAGGCGGAAAGGGAAAGCCAGGGATGCATACATTGAAAAGCCTGCACATATAGAACCTCTGACCATTTACCTGCCTGTTTGCAAAAGTTACTGAGATCAGTCAACATTTAAGATCTAATGTACCCATCTCAGGCCATTGAGAATCATTACCCAACTCATAAGTGGGCCAGACCTTTGTGCAGAAAAAAGTGAGCCGCTCGGGGCACAGTTCCCCAGATAAACCTAGAGTCCGGATATTAACCAGAACACAGCCTAGTGCGGACCGGAAGTCTATCTTTGATGGCTGGCTTCCTCCCATGACTGGTCAGTGGGCAAGGACAGAAACAGGAATTTGGGGTCCCAAGATCCTTGCCTAGCGTCCAGAAACAACACGGTTGTGTTAGAGAAGGACGTCTTTGTTCCCTTTACACAACTGTAGGGCAGCCTGGCTATTCCCAGAGAACTTGAGAAACCAAATATTTGGGTTAATTTAACAGCTGTGAGCCCAAGTCCAGAAGGGGCTAAAGGCTGGACCTGCTTCCTGCTTGTCCAAGGAAGGGGAAGCTTACCACAGTGTAATGTTATCAGCCAGAGTGCTGACTGGAACTGAAGCCCTGAGAGGCTGCAGAGCCCGGAGCATGCTGCGGAGCTGTTGGGTGGAATCAGGGCTGGATGAGATTTAAAATGGCCACCGGGACTTGGCTGGGTGGTATCCAAGACAGCAGCTGGCTCTCTGGGCTGGATGGAAGTCAAGATGGCCACCGGGTGATCCTACTAGGAGCGTCTGGCTGGGTGGTAGATGGCCGCCAGCTCTCAGGGCGAGCATGCAGTGGGGTAAGATGGCCGCCGGCTCTCCAGGAGAGTGTGGCCTGAGGTTGTGCTACCGGGTCGTGGTACAAAAAAAATGGCTGCCAGGTGCAGATACCAGCAACAGCCACGCCCTCTCAGCATCTGCATGTAAATTCTTATTCATGCAGTCCATAGGCAAATCTCAACGTGAGAAATAAGCCCCGAGAGAAGGTGTGGTCGCTGGCCAAAAGCTTTCTCCACTTTTAGATATTCTTTCATAACTATTATTCTTCTAGTATTCTTTTAACTCTCTATATGAATTGCTCCGGTGGTGTAAGATCAGGACTGTGACAGAAACTGAGTCCGTGAAAAATAAAATTTCTAGTAACTTGTCCAAACCTCTAAATGCCTTTGGCTTTGTTCAGAAAAGAACTTAGTTAAAGATTAGATGCAATGGTAGCGTTCCAATCAGCAATCACAAACGCAAATTTCCTCTCAATCTCTGACCTTCAACCTAATTACTAACTAACCTAGGGGGGGAGGCGACCCGATGCCTCTATTTACCTCTCTTTGTGATCCTGCCCAGATACAGGAAGACAAACGTTGGGTGTAACATCAAAGCAACCCAGTTTATGAGCAACTGATACTGCCCAATACAATGGAGCTGAAGGCTAAGAAGATTCCTGACCTTTACACCCAGTATGAGCCCTGCCCGAGATGGGGGGGGCACCACGTGGCCCAGGAAAGGATATTGCAAAGGGTCTGGGACAGAAATATGGATTATTTATAAGATGAATAGGTTTCTAATAAGCCTATCGTTTGGGAAAAAGTGTTTCACAGCTAAGGAAGTATATCTGACAACTAAATCTAAATACTACATGGTATTTTTGGTGTTTGTCTGCCAAACTGTGTTGTGAGTTTGCTTAAGATTTCAGATTTTAGAGGGCAAGGCGGCAACACCTGGAAGAACTTTTTATCACATCCACCTGAATCGCCACATCCCCCCATGCCTGCCATATGGACTGAGCCCAAAAGATGGAAAGTTCCAAGAAAGTTAAAGAGGATTCCCCGAGAAGCCTCCAAGCCTTGGGCGTGCCCGTTTCTTCTGGAAGATTGCCCTTTGGAACTGCTTGTCTGCAAGATCTGGGAGAAGATCCGGAGTTAATCTCTTGAAAGCCAAAAGCCAGCTGAAAGCCAAAAGCCAGCTGAAAGCCAGACTAGTTTTTTTACCTTTGTTTACATGTCATTCACTATTGTTTCACAGTGATTGCATTCACTTCCTTTTATCTTATTATTAACTTTACTGGTGAAGGGTATAAATTTTGGGGGGTTCTTGTAATAAAGTGTCATTAGCTCAAAGGGCTCTTGTCCATACCAGATTCTTCCCAAGAGCGCCGTCATTAGGGACTTAAAGAAATTTAGTCCCTAAAAGGGAAAGAATCACTGCAGATAAGAGGCTGCAGCATTTCACTCTGTCCCTCCCCATCTTTACTGAGATTCTCCATCGGGAGTGGACTCGCGCCCCGATTGGACTGAATTGTCCTTCGGCAGCCAGGCACCCGTCAGATGCTGAGGCCGGGCCATGTGGCATGCACCCCGTAGATCTGACTGGGCAGGCGGGATGGCCAGAGTCTGGGCCGGGGTCAGGTGGAAGGTCTAGAGTCAGGGAAGGGTGGGATGCCAGGCCGGAGGAAGCTCAGGCAGAGGGAATAGGGAAAGGAACCGGGCACTTGTCTGGGTCGGCTGAGGGTCTGGCCTAGGCAGAGCAGTGTGGAGCCGCAGCGGGGGGATGCAGGGCTGGAAAAGGGTGGCTTAAGGTCTCCGGTCAGGGCGGGCACGGGGCAGCAGCTGGGCGGCGGCGGATCCGAGGCAGCAGCGGTCCTAGAGCAGTGGCAGTCTCGGGGTGGTGGTGGTCTCGGGGTGGCAGAGGTCTCGGGGTGGCGGCATCTTTGGAGCAGCAGGTGGGGCAGGCGGGATCCCAGCAGATCCGCATGCCCCAAGGGATCCAGGAAGGCGGAGGTTTCTGCCAAGGCCACACAGAGCACACCGGGGCAGCAGCAGCAGCAGCGGGTGGGACTATGCATGGGAACACCGCCCCTCTCATGACATTGCCTGCCTCTTGATATCACCCGCAATATCACCCTGCAGAGTCTCCTCCTCCTTCTCCAGAGTTCCCCTGTGGGAAGGGAAAGGGACCGACTTGTCACAGGTCATCTGCCTCAGGGCCAGGAAGGCCTCACCTCAGGCTCATTAGCCTATTGGCTATTCAATAAATCTCTAAAATATTCACTTACTTTATTATTTATTGTCCTGGGATTGAACCCAGGGGTATTCTACCTCTGAGCTAAACCCCTAGAGTTTTATATTTTGAAAGAGGGTCTCGCTAAATTGTTGAAGCTGGCCTCGAATCTGCAATCCTCCTGTTTCAGTTTCCCAAACCCTGGGATTATAGGTGTGTACCATCGTATCCAGATTAAAATCATTTTATTGTATATGTATTATGTAATCACCCATGAGTGTGTCGTGAGAGATACTAAAGAAACACATACCCACGTTACAGATTGTGGTCTTTGGCCTCACCGATCTAATCTGACATATTGTCCAGGTATATTTTAAAACTCTTTCACCACTGTTACTTGTTAGAGCCAAATGGAGCAAAGGGATACATGAAAAAGCCATTTTGAAGAAATAAGAACTGATAACCTGAGGGATTAATAAAAATGATGAATTAAAGATGAAGCTTAAGTTTTCAAACTGGGCTTAAACATTTGCTGTGAGATGTATTTATGAGTCTGACGTAAGCTGGAGAACCACACCGTTTTCTATTTATCAATGAGTCTGTAGCATGTACTCTCATAGTAATCACACAAAATGTATAAGTTATTTGGCTAGAAAGACTGAATATAGGGGTGAATACATTTAAAGAACATGAACTTAATCCTTAGGCCCTTAAATTTCGATGTGTTCAAGGCTTCCTTATTGAAAATTCCAGCTGTCTGCAGATGATTCAAAAGGTACTTTTGTGAAATCTCTCTAAAAGACCTTAGTCTCCTTTTCACATGGTTCCAGATTCCTTTTTCTTTTAAAAATATAGCAATGCACTGATGCCCTGCCAGCTGCCTGAGGGTTACCAGGTAAAGGGAGAGAAATCCCTAGGAGCTGGATTTCAGCACCGTTGTCACTCCCGGGTAGCTCCAGGATGGAGCCCAGCAGGCTGTTCAGCAGGACAGGGATCAGGGCTTTCTGACTTAACAAGGAGAGAGGCTGAATTCAACTACCCATCTGTGGTTCTTACACTGCATCCCCCCACCAGATATCATACTAAGACAAGCATGGAATCCCCCTCATGTGCAGAAGGCTCATGAGCTATTTTTTGTGGCATAAAACTGTCTGGAATGTAGCCATGCCCAGAGCAGGTATTACATTATCTAGGGAGAAGATGATACTTTTTAGAAAGGACTCTTTTTGTGTTGCCTCGTTTTGTTTTTGTATTTTTATTGGTGCTACTATATCATTATGTTATATACTTAATAGCATGATTCATCATGGCATTTACAGCACATAACATGATTAGATCAATTTCATTCCATAATACCTCCCCTTTTCCTCTCTTCTTGCTTTATTTGGCCCCCTTTCCCGTCTCTGCTGTTCTTCTCTATTTTCATGAGGTCCTGTTCTTACACTTTTTTTGGTGCAATGTAATTATCCCTGGTAATGAGCCTCACAGGTCTTGTGTTTCCTTTCAAGTCCCACCCACTTCTCACCCTCCCGTATGTAATAGTGAGGTTGACCGTGACCCCTTAGGCCATGAGCACAGCATCATTTGGACTGTTTTATCAGTTCTTCCCTTATCTCCGCCCTACCACTCCCTCCCTATCACACTCCACTATTCTATGGTCACCCTTAATTATTTTTAAAATTTTATAATTGGTGCATTGTATTCATACATCATAATGGGGTAAAAAACTTGTGTAGACATACATCATCCATTTAGCCCCTACCCAATCCCCACTCCATTCCCTCCCCATCTCTCCTTCCCATGTTTGGCTTAGTGGTTGACTTTGATATATTTAAGTACATCCTTTGCATTAGAGAGTTTCCTTCTTAGCCCTCCCATCCCCTCAGTTACGTTGTCTTATTTGCTCCTCTATAGGATTTCCTTTTTCATCTAGAGTTCCTCCTGTGACCCATTTCTCCTTTTGTTTCCTATTTTCTCTCAAGCTTCAACATATGAGAGAAGACATTCCACCTTTGACTTTCTGAGACTGACTGGTCTCAATATATTTTCTAGTTCTATCCATTTTCCTGCAAGCAGCACAATTTTGTTCCTCATTTTGGCTGAGTTAAATCCCATTGACCATATATGCCCCCATATTGTTACCCATTTATCTGTTGACAGACAACTGGGTTGGTCTTGTAATTTGACTATTGTCAACTGTGCTTCTTTTTTTTTTTTTTTTTAGGTGCTGCATTTTTTTTTTAATTGGTGCACTGTATTCATACATCATAGTGGGATACATACTTTTGTAGACATACATGCACAATTTGCCCAGTCAGCCCCCACCCGATCCCCACCCCATCCCTCCCTCCCATGCTTGGCTTAGTGATTGACATCTAGTATTATAGCAATTTATCAAAAATTAAAAATGATAATCTCACATAACAGTTTCATTTGTCTGATACCAAGCTTTTGATGACCTAAAGATAACATTTCAATATTTCTTTTTGCTTTCTTTCTTACCAGAGAATATTTTTTTTCTATTTTTTAGGTGAAACTATCATATATTTATATATTTATTTTTCAGAAAAAAAACTATCCTAATATGGAATATGGACTCTAGGTACCCACAACAATCTTGAAAAAGAACAAAGCTAGAAGATGTATATTTTCTGATTTCAAGCCATATAAAGCTACAATAGTTGAAACAGTGTAGTAATATTCTAAAGACAGATATATAAACCATTGGAGTTAAATAAAAGCCTAGAGCTAAATTCTTCCCTATATTGTCAAGTTATTTTTGACAAGGTTTCCACGAACATTTGGTGGTGGGAATAATAATCTTTTAACTAAATATTATTGAAAAATAATAATTACATGGAAAAGAATAAAATTGGACCCTTACCTAATCCCATATACAAATATTAACTCAAAATAGATAAAAGACCTAAATATAAATCTTAAGACTATAAACTTTTAGGAGAAAATCTGGGTTATAAAACCTCACAACATTGAAATTGGCAGTGATTTCTTGGTTATGATTTCAATGGCACAGGCAACAGAAGAGTATACAAACTCCCTAAAAAAATAAAAAACATATTGTATATCCAAAGACAATGTAAACAGAGTTAACAGTTACTAATAGAATGGGATAAAATATTTCCAAATGCTATATCTGAAGGTATATTAATATTCCAACTAGAAATCCTAAAAATTAACAAACAATATAGGCAAACAATACCCTTTAGAGATAGGTAAAAGACTAACATAAATAATGAATCTCCACAGATAACCAATCTTAGTTGTCTGTTGGATGGAAAATCTTGTTTCTCTAGTTCTGATGTGTGTTATCTATTTCTTCTTTGTAGTTAATCTCTTTAAGTATTTTCTCTAGTGCTGGTTTTGAAGACATAAATTCCTTCAGTTTCTGTTTGTCATGGAAGCTTCTTATTTCTCCATCTAATTTGATAGAAAGTTTTGCTGGGTAGGAAATTTTTGGCTGGAAGTTGTTTTCTTTCAAAATTGGGAATATGTTACTCCAAGCCCTTCTGGCTCTCATAACTTGGTTTGGGAAGTCTGGAGTGATTGTAATTGGTTTGCCTCTGAATGTCACTTGGCCCTTTGCTTTTGTTGCCTTTAAGATTCTCTGCTTGGCTTCCACATTGGTCATTTTGACAATTATGTGGCGTGGGGATCCTCTTCTCCGATCCTGTCTAAAGGGAGTTCTATAAGTTTCCTGGACCTGCGTATCGACCTCTTGCTCTCTGTCTGGAAAATTTTCTGCTATTACTTCCTTGAAGAGATTGTTGATCCCTTTGGTTTCACTTTCTTTTCCCTCCTCTATTCCAATTATTCTTACGTTAGCTCTCTTAAAATGGGCCCATATTTCTTCAATATCAGATTCCTGCTGTCGGATATTTTTTTCTAGATTAGAAATTATGCGTTCATTTTTGGAATGATTATCTTCTAAGAGCGAGATTCTGTTCTCCATGTGTTCTAATCGGTTGTTTGTGCTTTGAATTGAGGCCTTTACTTCATTAATTGCATCCTTTATCTGTTTTTGGCTCTCTCTGAGTTCTTTTCGAAGCACCTCTATTATTTCTACAGTTATTTTCCTGATTTGATCTTCTAGAAATCTCTGATTTTCAGTTTTATCGGGTTCTGATGTTGTGGGGTTGTGAGCATTGATTGCTCCAGTATTATTCCTCTTTCCCATGATTTCGGATGTTTGTGCCTTCTCTGGGTTCTTCCCTTGGGTCACTATGACTTCACTTAAGGTGCTCTGGATCTCGAGTCTGTAGTATCTCAGACCCCACTACTCCTTTACTGGGTTGTATCACAGATTCTCCGACCCAGAGAGTCGATAGAGGCTGCTTTAGACTGTGGGGGGTGCCTGGTTGCACGTTCTCCTATGGTGTGATATCACTGCCACCGCCCCTCTCCCGCTGGGTCAAGTCCCAGTGAGTACAGTACTGGGATTTCTCCTCTGGAGCCCGCAATTTGACTCACTGTTCTTGAGTACGCAGATGTAGCTGTACTGGATTCGGTGAATTCTCTGCTGCTGCCGCCGGTGGCAATATGGCGCCGCTGCTACGCCCTCGGCTGTGGGGCTGGCGTTTTTTTTTCTTGGTTTTGATTTCCACTCTGAATCCCTGCAGCGTGTGCTGAGCTCAGCCACTGGGAGCTTTAGATTTTACCTGCGCCGAGAAATCCCGCCTGGCTGTTCCGCAGCGGCTCCCCTCGGCTTGTTGTGGCCGTCCTGTGAACTCGCCGGTGCCGCCGGCAGTATGGCTGCTGCCGCATCCTCGGGCGTGAAGCCGCTTCCTTGGGCGTGAGGATCTCCTCTGTGGCTCTGTTCTCAGTCCGCTTTCTCTCTGGAGCCTGGTGATTTTTTTGTTTTCCTGGTGATGTTGTTTTCTGGCTTTGAAAGGCGCTGATTTTGTAGTAATGGAGATTTGTTGTTAGCGGGGCTCTTAAGCCCCGCTTTTCTCGGTCGCCCTCAACTGTGCTTCTATAAACACTCATCTCTATGGTATTCTGACATTATTTCAGAAAGATACTGAGGAGTGGTTTAGCTAGCTTGTAGGGTGGTTCGTTTCCTAGTCTTTTGAGGACCCTTTTATAAAGGACTTCTAAGGTAAGTTTTCAAGTCATTTGGCCTGCAGAGTTCAGAATAGTTTCTGAGCAAAGAAATGTTTCCACTTGTCAATGTTAGTGTATTAGTCAATAGAGGATAGGAAGAAGAAAAGAAAAAGAGAAGGAAATCAGGTTGGCTCATGCAATTTTGGAAAGTGATAAGCCTCAAAATCTGCGTGGGCAAGCTAATGACCAGGAAAGTTTATGTTTAAGCTTCGATCTAAAATCAGAATAAGCCAGGAGTGGTGGCACATGCTTGTAATTCCCGCACTTGGGAGGCTGAGACAGGAGGATTGCACAGGTTTGAAGCCAGCCTCAGCTACTTAGTGAGGCTCTCAGCAACTTAGTGAGACCCTGCTTCCAAATAAAATATTAAAAAAATAGGTCTGGGAGTATAGCCCAAGGTAGAATGCGCCTGGGTTATACCCCCAGTACCACCAAAATAATAATAATAATGATAATAATAATAATAATAATAATAATAATAAACTCAGAATAAATGATGTCTTCACTCAAGGATATCAGGAGAAAATTCTCTTATTTAGGGGAAGGTGAGCTTTTTGTTCTTTTCGGACCTTCAACTGATTAAATGAGGTCCACCCACATTAGAGAGGCCAATCTGCTATATTTGGTCTATCCATTTAAATATTAAACATATGCTGGGTGTGGTGGCGCACGCTTGTAATCCTAGCATTTGGGAGGCTGAGACAGGAGGATTGCGGTTTGTGGACAGCCTCATTTACTTAGTGAGGCCCTCCGCAACTTAGTGACACCCTGTTTCAAAATAAAGAATAAATATTAAACATATCCAAAATACCTTCACAGAAGCACCTAGAAGGATGCTTGACCAGATTATCTGTGCCCCATGGCCCACATGAAAATTAGCAATCACAGTTACATTCTTATTTGATGAACGAGTGACTTTGGTTAACCAAACTCTTCAATCTAGCAATGTCATGGACTCAGTGTTTCCATTCTGAAGCCCTCTGGAAGTCAGATCCATGATTAGAACTGTGGACTTCAATTTTCAGCATAAGTGTTGTGAACACTGTGATTAGGAAGAGCTAAGAGCCCAGGATCTAGAGAGCATAGGAGAAAGGCAGGAGAGGTAGAGGTCGGGACGCCAGGGAGAAAGGAAATCACAGCCCCTCCAGCAGACCAAATTAGGCAAAGAAAAAGAATGTTTCCACGGGAGCTCTGAACTAGCTAGGAAAGGGCATTGGGGACACTCTTAGAAAAAAATACTCAAAATACAAGGGTGTGGTTTGAGAATGCACACTCTTAATTGGTTTTTACCTGGCTACATTATTAATAACATAATCTAATTGATTTATAAACCTCAAATAGCATTAGGAAGGTATAGTTCATGTTTGTCAAGCAGTTGTATATTGAGAACTACTAAGATATACTCTACTACTCCTATATAAATCTCTGTTATCAAGTAGCAGCCATTTGGAGATGCTTCTAAGTTCCTTAAAATTTGATATATTCAAATTTTATACAATATATAGTATATAAGCAAGAGTAACATGTAATTTGTCAAAAATCTACTATGTATGTGTGTGTGCACATGTAGTGTGGTGTGTGAGTGTGTGAGTGTGTGAGTGTGTGTGTGTGTGTGTGTGTGTGTGTGTGTGTGTATTGCTGGGGATAGAACCCAGGAGCACTTTATCCCTGAGTTACATCTCTTTTATTTTTTTTATTTTGAAGCAGGATATTGCTAAATTATCATGTGCTGGCCTTGAAACTGCAATTCTCCTGTCTCAGTCTCCCAACTATGGGATTCAAATAGTATCCTTTAAAGCTGACCTTGCCCCACACTTAAGTAGAGATTTTATTTAAATGTACCAAGAATCTTATCTGGGCATGAAGACAGAGTTTCAGGGAGCACAAGGATATGATGGAATGGAATCAAACTTTTATTATTTTATTTTATTTTATTTTTGCAGGTCAGTAGGTGGAACCCAGGGGCATTCGACCTCCGACCTATACCCCCTGCCCTATTTTTTATTCTTTATTTTGAAACAGAGTCTAAGTTGCAGAGGGCCTCACTAAGTAGCTGAGGCTGTCTGCCAACCTTGATCCTTCAGTCCTAGCCTCCCGAATGCTGGGATTACAAGCTTGCACCAACACGCCCGGCCAAACTTTTCTTATTTTAGAGCAACATGATCATATTCTAGTGTACTCTAAACCAAGCTACTCTATGTGAGATTGGAGGGGACTAGAGGAAGGCTAGCGGAGGCTCCGTTTTCTTCCTGCAAGTCCCTCTTGATTTTTCTCTTATTTTGAAAGTTCTTCCCTCTTGTGCTTCAATCCTTTTCTTTTTAAATATTAGGAATTGAATCCCAGGGCATTCTAACTCTGAGTTATATTCCCAGTTCTTCCTTATTTTGAAAGTTTCTTTGTAAGGCTGGTCTCAAACCTGCCATCCTCTGCTTAGCCTCCCAAGTACTGGGATTACAGGCATGTGCCACCAGACCTGGCAGTACCATCCATTTTTAAGTGCTAGGTTCTATATACCTTTTTCTTTCTTTTATCTGCTTATATACTACTCTAGTCCTTCATGCCCCCATTTTTAATATCCCCCTTGGGAATATTAATATTTAATATCCCCCTTGGTACTGGGGTTCCTGGAAACCCTTTTACCTACGGGCTACACTCCCAGACACCTATTTTTTTGTATTTTTATTTGGAAACAGAGTCTCTTAAGCCAGCGAGACTGGCTTCGAACCTGCGCAATCCTCCTGTCTCCGCCTCCCAAGCGCGGGGATTACAGCGTGCGCCACCATGCCCGGCCCTGATACTTTTTTTGCAGCAAGATCTCTCTGCCCACTGGTCCTAGAAGTGCCCCCACCACTCACCCAGCCTCAGGCAGCACATGGACTCCACCGACTTGAACAACACAGTCCTGACCCCAGCATCACCATGCACCACACTTGAGGCTGCGCTAGCAAACACAGATGGTCTGGCCGCAAAGCCGCAGATGCCAATCAGGTAACGCTGTCGGCGAGCATGTTCTCTAATCAGGCCCCTTTCACACAGCATCTGCTTCTCTCTCCTAGTAGGTAATGATCCAAAACCTTCGGTGCGTTTCCCATTGCATTCAGGGTCTAGCAATATGTTCAGGGCATGGGCTCAGCTCACCCAGGCTGAGACAGGAAGCAGGCTATAGGCTTTCAGCCTGGAGTCTCCTGAAGTGTGCACAGATATTTGGCCTTTCTGTGTGAGGAGCTAGACTCTGGGAGGAAGTAGAAGCAGAAAGAGGAAGCATATTCTCATAATTTGTTGACACTTTGGGATCTGCTGTAAGTCCTGAAAAGTTACCCGATAGTTGTTCCACATCACCTTTGTCCTCTTTAAAACTTCCCTGCCCAATGCTATTGTGATACAGTACTGGATCCATCTTACAGACTCAAACCCAGCACACCCACAGCGGCCAGCCATAATAAACTCAATGGGCAATACCAGAGTCGTGCAAATAAGTTCCCTGTTCACATGTGCTTTCTAGATAGATGATAGACGATGATGGATAAATAGTAAGTGATAGATGATGATGATGATAATGATGATGATGATGATAGATAGATAGATAGATAAATAGATGATGGGGGAGGTCCCAGGCAGGGGTATTCTGTCTCTGATCTATACCCCCTGCCCTTTTTTAATTTTTTTAAAACAGATTCTCACCAAGTTAATACTCACTTGGCTCAACCCTCCCAGGTGTTCACACCAGCCCATCTCCAACCCCTGGAGGAAAGCCCAAGGGAAACCATGTGATACTTACATAAGGGTAGTACCCAGCTCCTCTCCAGCGCCTTCCTGCTGCCTCCTCCGGAGGACCTGTAGGCCTCCTGTCAGCCTCCTCCCCTCTCTGGAAAATATAAGTAACACGTTTCTTCAGTTTCATACATTTTATTTTCTCTTCCTCATTGTGTCTCACCTGACTGACACACCCAAAGCTACCTTCTGCCAAGTCAGGGTCTTTTAGAAAGTGTTTGTGTTCGTTTATGTCAACTCTGGGCCAAGAGACTTCAAGACCCAATCAGAAAGACACCCAAACAAAATTCTCGACAGGCAGGAGCATGGAGTGTCGACTCTGGTGTCAAAAAGGCTGGCCAATGAGGCTGTTGTAGCCCATGAGGCTGTTTTCTATGCTGGTTTCTGTCATTCTGTAAATGAAGTCAGATGACCATGTAGGCTGGAGTTCTCAGAAGCTGCTATGGTTCTGAAATTACCCAGTTCACAAATCTTGAACACTGGCTGACGGAAAGGAACAGTACTGCTCGCTAGAAGGAAATGTAAGAGAATATTGTCCATGCTGTGTAAGAACTGACAAAACTAATGAAGTTATAGAAATCAGGACGGCTGTTGTGTATGTGGAGTGGGGGTGACTGAAGGGGCATCGGGAGCCTTCTGAGGTGAGGGGAGTATTCCGCATCTTAACTGGGTTGTATTCTTTGGATTGGTTGAACCAAATAATATAGCTGTACTGCCAGGTGTGGGGGCACACATTTGTAATTCCAGCATTCGGGAGGCTGAGACAGGAGGATCTGGGTTCTTGGCCAACCTCAGCTACTTAGTGAGTCCCTCTGCAACTAAATGAAACCCTGTTTACAAATAAAGAATAAAAAAGAGGACTGGGGGTGTAGCTTGGAGGTAGAATACCCCTGAGTTCAATCCCCAGTACCACAAAATAAATAATATAATTAATATAATATAATATAATATAGCTGTTCAGCCTCATCAAATTAGACACCAAGGATTGATGACATCAATGCATGCATATGTTACCTTAAAGGAAGAAGGGCAGTGCTTAACATTAAAACAAACTCAACTCCTTCCATAAAAAAAGTGATTTTGTAGACAGGTGTGGTGGCACACGCTTGTAATCCTAGCATTCAGGAGGCTGAGACCAGAGGATCACGGTTTGCAGACAGCCTCATCTACTTAGTGAGGCCCTCCGCAACTTAGTGAGACCCTGTTTCAAAATAAAGGATAAAAAATAGGGCAGGAGGTGTAGCTTGGAGGCCGAATTCCCCTGGGATCCATCCTCAGACCCGCAATAAATAAATAAATAAATAAATAAATAAATAAATAAAGGGATTTTGTCAACTTTTCCTGTCTGCTTACAAAACCCACCACTCACACTCTGCTACAGATTTTGACACTTTACTGTGGTTTTTTTGCTTAGCTTTTGCAAAATTTGTACAATGAATTACTGGCATTGTTTTTAGTTTCCTTTCTGTAAATTATAACCTTTATGAGAGCTCAGACCATATCTCTTTTTTGTGCTATTGTTTGTTTATACCTAGTACGTAGTCCAATACATAATAGACATGTGATAAATATCATTGGAAGGAAAGAGAAAAAGAGGGAAAGAAATGACGAGGTTGAAAAGTCATGTCTTTGCCCGTGTAGCAGAAAGGTGTGCTGTTTGTTAGACCATACCTAAACTCCTAACTGTGGTTTATTATAGCAGAATAAAGATTTTCAGCCCAACCTGGGCAAGCACTACCAAATAATAAGCATATCAAGTGGCCAGATGTACATCAGCATGTTACAGGTAAATACTAGGATGATGACGCTGTAGGTAGAATCATGCTTTTAAATCTCCAAAATCTTAAGGAGGCAGTGAATTTGGGCTGGGTCCAACAGACCAAGCCAATAAGAAGTTTCATCATAGTAATTGAGTTTCAGCCCATTGCAGAAGGCCCTGTAGCCAATTAGCTGGTACAACTGTAAACAAATTAGGCTCTCACCGGTGGTTGATTGACTGGGCTGTGGTCAATGGCATAGTTTTCTGTATCTCCTTTCTGCTCTTCTGTAAATGACATCAGATATCAGATCACCACTTTGGTTGGAGGTTTTATTTATTTTGTAGCCCAGAATTTGTTGGAGGAGCCAGTATGAAATGAAGAAAGAGAGAAAAGAAAGAGGGGGAGGAGAAAGAATAATAAAGGAAGAGCTTGGTTGTAGGTTTTAGAAACTGTTTTGATTCTTGGAACTACTCAGTTCTCAAAATGCTTTTGTTTTGCTCAAAAACTCTACTAAATTTAATTGGTTTAAGGAATTTTATTTTTAACACAGTTCTTGTTTTAATTCTTAGTAATTCCATATATTTATGGGGTACAATATAATGTCTTGATAAACATTTACAATGTGAAATGACTGCATTGGGCTGATTAAATAAAACATCACCTTATGTGGTCATTTGTTATAAAAACATTTAAAATGTTATTTTATATTTAATTTTATTGTTAGTACTTTATAATTAAACACAATAGTGTGATTTCTTGTTGTATATTTGTACATGTACATTCATAATTTGGTCAGTTTTATTCTCTAGTATCTGGTCTCCTTTCTTTTCCTGGCCCTTTTTCTTTCCTCCACTGGTCTCCCTTTTATTTTTATGATATTGACACCACCCTCCAAACCATCCATTTTCTCTTTACCTTTCACACATGAGAGAAAACATACAAATCTTGACTTTGGGTCTGGTTTGTTTTTGTTTAACATGATGCTTTCCAGTTCTATGCATTTGCCGTAAATGACATATTTTCTTTATTCATTCTTCTGTTGACAAATACCTAGGCTGTCTTCACAATTATTTATTTATTTATTTATTTATTTTTATTTTTTGGTGGTACTGGGACTGGAACCCAGGGGCATTCTACCTCCGAGCTATGCCCTCAGCACTATTTTTTATTCTTTATTTTGAAACAGGGCCTCACTGAGTTGCAGAGGGCCTCACTAAGTAGCTGAGGCTGTCTGCGAACCATGATCCTCCTGTCTCAGCCTCCCAAATACTGGGATTACAAGCGTGCGCCACCACGCCAGGCTCAATTTGTTTTGTTTTTGTTGTTGTTGTTGTCATTTGTTTGTTTTGTGGTGCTGGGAATGGAATTCAGGAACCTTCTACCTCCTGGATACACCCCCAGATGTATTTTTATATTTTATTTGGAAACAGAATCTCACTAAGTTTCTGAGAACCTCACTAAGATGCTGAGGCTGGCTTCAAACCAGGGATCCTCTTGTCTCACCCTCCCAAGTACTGGGATTACAAGGATGCACTACCGCACTAGACTTGTCTCCACAATTAGGCTACTGTGTATTGTGCTGCTATAAACAGGGGTATACATGTATTTCTCTAGTGTACTAACTTTAGTTCTAAAATCTACTCTTGACAATTTTGAAATATACAATCATTTCATTAGCCAAAACAAGTTGTATGGGCAAGATACCAGTGAATACACAGTGACTGGTAGAGTGTATCACAATACGATTCTTTCAGTGTGAATGCTTACAAAGAATGTGTAATACTAGGAATGTCTTATAGACATTTTCATGTTAATAATGGGAGAAACCTGCTAATAATTATATACATGCAAATTCATTTTAAAAGATTTGTAAAATATGCATATGTCAAAATGCTCACCATGCAGCATGATTATATCTGGGAGAGATAATTATAATGATTTTCTTAAAGACTGAAGTTTTATTTAGAAGTGACTGAACCTCAGTAAACTTCACATGTTATTGTTTATGTTGTGGCACTGGGGATCAAATCTAGGGCCTCATGCATGCTAAGCAGGTGTTTTATCACTGAACTATGCCCCCAGCTCATAAGCTTCATGTGTTTAATGTGGATAATTTGACAAGTTTTGACAGGCATACATGAAACTATAAGCACAATCAGGATGATAAACATTTGCATTACACTCCAAAGGTTCCTCTTGCCCCCTTACAATTTGTTTCTTCCTTCCTAACCTGGCCACTATCCAAGGACAACCAATTGTCTGCTGTATGTCCTGGGTCATGCAAGCAAACTTGAGTATGCATGTATCGCTTTAGTATGCTTTTATTCTAAAGTCTACTCTTTTAGCAACTTTACAATATGCAAAGTCATACATGTGTACCCATATTACTATAATGTTCACATTTTCTAGAATTTTATATAAGGTGAATTATATAAGCTTTTAAAAATTAAATTTTTTTTCAGTCACCCTTGCTGCATGTGTGAATATTTCATTCCTGTTTATGGCTATGTATTGTAGAGATATAACACAATTCACTTAATCATTATTTAATTATAAATTGAAAATCTTATAGTTGTATGTATTTGTGGGGTTCAAAGTAGGATTATGATTTATGAATACAACACAGAATAATCAAATCAAGCCAATTGACATATCCATCACCTCAAATATTGATTGTGGTAAAATCATTAACAATTTATTCTTAGCACTTTAAAAATGTAACCTGGGTGTGGTTGTGACAACCTGTAATCCCACCTATAATTCCAGTACTTGGGAGGCTGAGACAGGAGGATGGCAGTTTGTGGACAGCCTCAGTTACTTAGTAAGGCCTTCTGCAACTTAATTAGACCTTGTTTCAAAATAAAGAATAAAAAATAGGGCTGGGAGGTGTGGCTCAGAGGTAGAATTCCCCTGGGTTTCAGCCCAGGGGAATTGCAAAAAAAAAAAGTAATACTTTATCATGCTGTGCAATATTTTTATCTTTATATCTGGTGAACAGCGATCCTCAGGTCTCAGCCACCCAAATGCTGGGATTAAAAGCATGCACCACCACGCCTGACTATCTTTTTTTAATATTTTATTTATTTATTTATTTATTTGCGGGACTGGGGATGGAACCCAGGGTCATTCTACCTCTGAGCTACCCTCCCAGCCCTGTTTTATTTAATTTTATTTTGAAACAGTATCTCACTGAGTTGCAAAGGGCATCACTAAGTAGCTGAGGCTGGCTGCGAACCCGGATCCTACCATCTCAACCTCCCAAATTCTGGGATTACAAGCGTGCACTACCACGCCTGGCTTTTCTTATTCATTCATCTTGGGTGGATACATAACTCCAATTCATGACTTGGTTATTGCGAATAATGCTGTAATCAATGTAGGAATGTAGTTATCTCTTCCATTTATCAATTTCAAATATTTTGGGCAAATACCCAGGAGTGAGATTGCTGGATCATATGGTAGTTCTATTTTTAGCTTTTTTTTTTTTTTTCTGAGAAACCTCCATATGGCTTTCCATGATGGATGTACTAATTAACATTCCCACCAACACCATAGAAAGGTTTCCTTTTGTATTCCATCTTTGCTAACATTTTTTCCTCTTTTTAAAAATAGCCATTCTGACAAGTGTGATGTAATATTTCATCATAGTTTTAATTTGCCTTTCCCTAATGATGAGGTGATGTTGCACATGCTTTTACATATTTATTAGCCATTTGTATGTCTGGATTTTTTTAAAGGATTCTTTGTCTTTTATTCACTTTTAATTCGATTATTTTCTTTATTTAGATTTGCTGGAGTTCTGATATATCTGATTAAGGGATTAAAAGTACATGGCTTGCAGACACTTTCTCCCATTGGGTAGGCTCCCTCTTTGTGGCATTAACTGGTTCCCCTGTGGTGCAGCCGCTTTTTATTTTGATCTAATCCCATTTGTTAATTTCTTCTTTTGTTGTCTGTGCCTTTGGGGTCAGATCTATAAAAAGTCATTGCCCAGACTGATAGTATGTAGTTGTCTCCTTTTTTTTTTCTTCTAGTAATCCCAGTACTTAAGAGGCCAAGACAGGAGGATTACAAATTTAAGGTCAGCTTCAACTTAGCATGGCCCTGTTTCAAAAGTAAAAGACCAGGCTGGAGCCAGGCGTGGTGGCACACGCTTTTAATCCCTGCGCTTGGGAGGCAGAGACAGGATTGTGCTGGTTTGAAGCCAGCCTTGCTGGATTAGGAGACCCTGTTTCCAAATAAAAATATAAAAAATAGGTCTGGGAGTGTAGCCTGGAGGTAGAAGGGTTTCCAGGAACCCCAGCACCACCAAAAAAAAAAAAAAAACAAAAAAAAACAAAACAAAACAGACTGGGTGTGGTGGTGCAAGCTTGTAATCCAGCATTTGGGAGGCAGACACAGGAGGATTGCAGTTCATGAACAGCCTCAGTGACTTAGTGAGGCCCTTTGCAACTCAGTGAGACCCTGGTCTCAAAATAAAGAATAAAAAATAGGGCTGGGGGTGTAGCTCAGAGGTAGAATGCCCCTGGGTTCCATCCTCAGTACTTCAAAACAATAAAAAAAATTAAAAATCAAATAGGGCTGAGAATATAGCTCAGTGATAGAACGTTCCTGGGTCCAATTCCAGGACTCCTCCCACCAGCACACACACATGCTCATATACATGACGCTGGAATTTAGGTAATGGGAACTTTGATCTGACACCTTATAACTTTAAGATTATGGGACAAAAATTCCCATTATCAATATTTCTACACTATGTTTCAGTCAGCACCTGCACTGCTGTGACCCCAAATACCTGACTACCACAATTTAGAGAAAAGAAGATGTATCCGGTTATAGATCTGGAGATTTTAGCACATTATGCATAGATCACACTTTGCACTGGCTGCCAAGCATGAGCCAGGTCATAGGTCCTCCAGGAATGGTGAGGTGCCGTGAAAGAGCAGAGGGTCAGAGGGGTTTGGAGCCATGTGCTAGGGTTGGGTAGAACCAGGTCACACGCACATGCTGGACCTGGCCATGCCCCAGACCCACCTCGGGACTGCTATCCAGAGCATGAGGCCCAGGAGACACTGCACCTCCAAACTATAACATGCTGCAAAATCATGGGTGAAGTAAGAGTATGTATGTGGAGTATATCGTAAGAACACAGAACCCCTCCCTCACCAGCGTGATCACTCATTCAGCCAGAGGCGCTCCTGCAGTGAAGAAATCTTAAAGCCTGGATATTTATTTGGGGAGTTATTTAACCACATAAATGGTATGTCTAGTCTGATTCTAAAAATGTCCTGTTAACTTCTATTACTTTGACTCCCCAAAAGTGCTACTTAACCATATAGTATGCTATATGGGTTTGATTATTAACGGTTTCACTTTAGGAAGAGGCCTTAAAATATTTTTAAATATAAGCTAAGAGAAGCATGGCTTCTCCCCGTCTTCAGAACTCCATCTTTCCCTCAGCCTTTCACCTTTTTCTTCACTCACCATATTGTAGTCATTTAAATCATTCTATGGTTTCCATGCAATGGTTCTTTTCTAAGTCATTCTTCCAAATTCTTAAATTCCTAACAAATATGTTATCTTGTAGGACCTTTAAGAGGCTAAAATGGGGTCTCTTCATTCTTGAGACATGAAAAGGTTAAAAAATCTATAACACATTTTGTAATGAATTTCTAATAATGTACTCATACCTTAGATAAATTATTTACTATCTGCTATAGTAAAATAGGCTCAGTCAGAATAATCTATTTAACACTATTGGTATCATGCCATGAAAAAAAGAACACTTCTATCCCTTTGGGTGATATGTTCTCTGTAAAATTTTTAGGATTGGGTTCAGCAATGGCTTGTGATCACATTTCAAGACGGCTATAATGCATGTTTTTCCATTTGAAATTATTTTTTAATCACCATTGTTTTTAAAGTTCTTTATCTTAACTATTTCTTGTGAAACAAAAGGCTACTCATACATTCCTGGAAGCCCATAAAGTCTTGCGTATCGTGATTATAAAGGCAACTTCAGTTTTAAATATTATATAAAGCAGAGTCATAATTTTCTCAGTGTGTTCCTCAGCTTTCTCAAGGTAACACTGCAGTTAATTGCTGAGGGTCTCACTAAATTACCGAGGCTGGCCTCAAACCTATCATTCTCCTGTCTCCGCCTTCCGAGTACAGAGATTACAGGCATGTGCCACCATGTCTTGCTGCATTGCCTGCCGGGATCCAGCCCTAGTAGGAGTTAGGGGTCGTGTGTTGGTAAGAGAAGAGTCAAGGTTGTGAAGAGAAGACTCTGACACATGAGGCCAGATGCAAGCTTCTCCCCCTTTTTTCAGAATTTGTTGCAATCTTTATACTTTCTTTCTTGGCAGAATAGATAAAACCACAGTCATGCAAGCAGAGAACTTCAAGGACAGAAAAAGTCTTTAACAGACTTCAGGACAGGGTGCCAGACATTTAATAAATCATAGAAAGTATGCTTTGCCTCATATCACAAGGCCAGCTTGAACTTAATCTTGTATGTTGGCCCAAACTTTATCCTTGGGAAAAAAAAAAAAAAAGATCTTTGCTGATTGAGTCTCTCACATGTTGCTGCCCATCTATTTTAGTTATAATGCTTATACATAAAATTCCAATTACACATATTAATTCAAATATTTTTAAAATAATTCTTTTGAAGGGGTAAGGGCTACTTTTTCTCACGGGGGACTCCAGCCTTTGTGGGTCCCCCAGACAAGTTTTTGTTCAAGGCCTGCACGAGATGTAGCAGTTGCCAGTTTTTCAGGCTGCCTGAATGACTTTGAGGGGGAAAAAAGGCAAGGCCTTCAGCAGCCCACCTGTAAGCCTCCCTTGTGATGAGGTGAGCAAGTCCACAAAGGCATATCCCACCTTGAGAGTTTTCTGACCTTAGTACCAGCATGCTGTAGTGACAGGTCAGCAGAGGCGCAGCACAAACAAACTTTCTCCAGACACTCAAGCCTTGGCTTTGGCATTTTGACTATATGGTGCTTATAGGATAAGAAAATTTTGAAGTTAACTCACATGTAGATTTTCTCCAGAATTCTCACTCACTTAGGTGCTGGCCCAGTCCGGAATGAGCTCAGTGATTGCCCTCCCTTTCATCCCCTTTGCTGGACTCTAAAGGAAATCCTATCCCACGACCCCACTAAGCACAGTTTTGCCTTCCCCTCTGTTCTACATGACAGAAATGTGTAGACATGAAAAGGCATGTCATGGGAACATGGCAGGCAGTGTCTCGCTTGGTTCTTTCTCCCTCAGCAGCTGAATGACATCTGCTAGCTCCGAGTCACTCGAACGTGTCCTTGCTCTGCTTTCCACATATTGGTTTGCTCTGTTGGGTGCTGGCCACTGAGAAACAGGTCCATGTCTTGTGTTCATGTGCTGGTTGCAGAGTCAGGCTGTGATTTTTAAAGGTCAGGCTTTAAAGCCAGACATTCTAAGTTCAAACTCTTGCTCCACTAGTCACAAGGTATGTGACTTTGGACAAGTCATTAGTCTAAAATGAAAAGCATGAATTTTATTGGAGAGGAAATTTCGAGGGTTGTGTCTTTATCTCCTCTATTGTGAATACATCGTAACTCTCAGGTTCTTCATCTGTAGAATGGAGATGATAAAATCACCCACCACAGGACTTGTGTAAGTGTTAAAGGTGATGGTGTAGACAATGTGAACACAGCGTGCTGCCATTGCTGATCACCATGTGATAGTGTAATGGGGTAAGACAGACACCTGGAGGCTGCGTGACTGAGATCACAGGTAACATTTGAACTGCAGCCACACACTTCTATTATGTAGAGAAGAGGGGAAGGCAAAACTGTGCTTAGTGGGATGAAATTTCCTTTGGAATCCAGCAAAGGGGATGAAAGAGAGGGCAGTTACTGAAGTTGAAAAATGAAAAGAAATCAGACACCAGAATGAGGAGGGCTTTGAATAAAAAAAAAATGAGTCTTTTCTTAGAGAAGAAGTTATCAAAGGTTTTCAAATGGGAAAGGGTAGGATAATAGAATGTTGAAGAAGGTGATCTTTTAGTAGGTTATAATAGGAATTTTATTTATTTTTATTTTTTGTGGCAATTATTTATTATTATTTTTTGTAATCATACATCACTTTGGAATACAAGACTTGAGAGGATATACAAGCACATATCATCCAATAAGCCCTCATCCAATCCCCATCCCATTCCCTCCCCCTCCCTCCATCCCATCCTTAATCAAGTGATTATCTTTGATATAATTGTTTATGCACCTCATGAGTTTTAAAGAGAATCCATCATCCCCCATCCCCTCCCCTCTGATTGGTCACCTTAATTTCTTTTTAATAGGGCCCTTTCTACTACTCTAACTCCTCCTGTTACCCCTTTCCTCTTAGTTCCTGCTAATTAGGGGAACCATCTTGATTTTATTTTCTGTGCTATTTCTTTGTACATGCCGCATTGCAAGTTCCGATTCCACTCTTGATGGCCCCAGTAGTGGCCTTGCCACCTGGAAGACTCTAATCCCAACCTCACTGGCTCCAGCACCGGCCTTGCCTCATGGGAGGCCCTGATCCTGGCCTCGCTGGCCCCCACACCGAACTAACCCCTTGGCTGGCTCCTCTCCCGGCCTCAGAGGCCCCAGCACCAGATTAGCCTCACAACAGTCTCCAATCCTGACCTCGCTGACCCTAGCACCAGCCTAACCCCTCGGCAGGCTCCTCTCCTGGTCTCACAAGTCCCAGCTCTATCCTTGCCTCACTGCAGTTTCCGATCCTGGCCTCGCTGGCCCCAGCACCGGCCTTACCCCTTGGCAGAGTCCAATCCTGGCCTCATAAGTCCCAGCACCGGTCTTGCCTCACGGCAGGCTCCAATCCCAACCTCGCTGGCCCCTCGGCTGGTGCAGATCCCTGCCTCGGAGGCCTCAGTAGTGGCCTTGCCTCATGGCAGGTTCCGATCCTGGCCTCGATGGCCCTGGCACTGGCCTAACCCCTCGGCAGACTTCAATCCCAGACTCAGAGGCCTAAGCACTGACCTTGCCTCGCAGCAGACTCCGATCCCAGCCTTGCTGGCTCTGGCACTAGCCTAACACATCAGCTGGCTCCGATCCCGACCTTGGAGGCCCTAGCACCGGCCTTGCCTTACGGTAGGTAGGCTCCAATCCCGGCCTCGTTGGACCTGGCCCTGGCCTAACCCCTCAGCAGGCTCCAATCCCAGCCTCAGAGGCCCCAGCACCAGCCTTGTCTCACAGTAGGCTCCGATCCCGGCCTCGCTGGCCCTGACACCAGCTT
The DNA here is from genome assembly GCF_963383645.1 of Muscardinus avellanarius. Taxonomy (NCBI): domain Eukaryota; kingdom Metazoa; phylum Chordata; class Mammalia; order Rodentia; family Gliridae; genus Muscardinus; species Muscardinus avellanarius. Next base: position 150,083,261 of record NC_137786.1, read on the forward strand.
AAACCCTCGGCAGGCTCCAATCCGGGCCTCGGAGGCCCCAGCACCAGCCTTGCCTCACGGCAGGCTCCGATCCCAGCCTTGCTGACCCGGGGACCTGCCTAACACCTCAGCAGGCTCCGATCCCAGCCTCAGAGGCATCTAGTGGCCTTGTCTCACAGCAGGCTCTGATCCCGGCCTCACTGGCCCTGGCACCGGCCTAAACCCTGGGCAGGCTCCAATCCCGGCCTCGGAAGCCCCATCACCTGCCTTGCCTCATGGCAGGCTTTGATCCCAACCTCGCTGGCCCCAGCACCGGCCTCACCCCTTGGCAGGCTCCAATCCTAGCACCCTCTTCACCCAGCAGGTTGTCCCACGTTCCCAAGGGTGCATGGTGGTAGTATTCCGCCTCTGAGGTAATTTCTTCAAAAGTTCCATGTGTATTACATCAGATCTCTGCCTCCCCTGAGTACTTGCCGCTGCCAGTGCAACTGCCTCCACCCTTTCCAATCTTTCCCAAGCTCTTTTCCCATACCGCACAATGTCCAGTGTTCCAAAGCATGTGCAACAGTAGCATTCGACCCTTGGGGTAATTTCTTCAGAGTCTGCCTCTCCCAAAGACAAGTCTCCACCACCATCTCGGCCACTGCTGCCACCACCGCCTTCCTCCTAGGTCACCACTAGACTCTCCTTACAGGTGATGTCCCAGATTCTTAACGATGTAGAGAAGCAAAGTCCTCCTTCGCGGTGAATTTTCCAAAAGTTCCAGTTCAGATGGATATGTTTTGTCTGCAGCTCCAATATTCTAGCTGCTGCTGCGGCCATCTTAACCCCTCTTGAATATTTTCCTTTTTTTGTTTCACTTTCTGCTTTTTTTTTAAGAGAAGAGAGTAAGCCGGGTGTGGTGGCACATGCTTGTAATCCCAGCATTTGGGAGGTTGAGACCTGGAGGATCACAGTTCGCAGACAGCCTCAGCTACTTAGTGAGGTCTTCTGCAACTCAATGAGACCCGGTTTTAAAATAAAGAATAAAAAATAGGGCAGGGGGTGTAGCTCGGAGGTCAAATGCCCCTGGGTTCCATCCCCAGACCCGCAAAAATAAATAAATAAATAAATTAATTAATTAATTAAGAGAAGAGAGTATGTGTGGTTTGGGGAGGAAGTGGGATCAGGCACTCAGTAGGGATGAAAAATTCTTTTTCTTTCCGGGTGGGAGGGGGGAATCCTAAGGGTGCCCCGCCCGCGCCCGCCCACCCTCCTGGGGTCTGGGCCATGGGGCCTGGATCTCCAGGGTATTCCGGGTGGGGGTGTCGCCTAAGGGAGCCCCGCCCACGCCTGCCTACCCTCCCAGGGTTGGGGCCATGCATCCTGGACCTCAGGGCATTCTGGGTGCGGGGGTTGCCTAAGGGTACCCCATAATAAGAATTTTAAAGAGAAGGGACATATGTTTTCTCTAATATGCCCAAACTAGGGAGCATTGCGGATACCAGAGGGACTCCAGATAACGGAGGGGAGATCTCAGCAAAGCTAGAATGGAAGGGTAGGAGAGGAAGAAGGCTGAGGTTGATTAATGGAGGAGCTACATCGGAATATGTGTAAAAGTATGAATATAGCATGGTTAACCTGGACACTCATTGTTGGGAGGGGGGAGGGAAAGTATAGGGGGGAGAGGGCACCAAACACAGTTTAAATGTATACCATTTTCAATAAAAAGAATTTGATAAAGAAAAAAGAATTTTGAACCATAATGATAAAAGTGTCATAAGCTGAGCATGGTGGCTCACACCTGCAATCCCAGGACCTGGGAAGCTGAGACAGGAGGACCACAAGTTTGAGCCCAGCTTCAGCAACTTGCCCTCAACAATTTATCAAGATGCTGTTTCATAATTTAAAGAATAAAAGAATAGGGCTGTGGGTGTAGCTCTGAGGTGGAATGCCCCTGGGTCAATCCTGAGTACCACAGGGGTAAGAGGGATGTGTCATAGAAGGGCAGTAGGTCAGTAGTACTCAGGAGGAACAGGTGGATTTGAGTCTACTTGAGAGCAAAGCTCCTCCTAAGTCATCTGAACCTGCTGATGGCTGATAAATGGGTGCTAACTAGTGTTGAAGGAAGGAGGGGGACAAGGAAAATGAGTATGTAGAGGTCGAAAATTAGACTGGATGTCTGCTGGATGTGGTGGAGCACACTTTTTTTTATGGTACTGGGGTTCCTGGAAACCCTTCTACCTCCAGGCTACACTCCCGGACCTATTTCTATATTTTTTTATTTGGAAACAGGGTCTCTTAAGCCAGCGAGGCTGGCTTCAAACCTGCGCGATCCTCCTGTCTCCACCTCCCAAGTGCAGGGATTACAAGACTGCACCACCACTCCCGGCTTGGCGCACACTTTTAATCCTGGTACGATAGGAGGATTGCAGGTTCACAGCCAGGTCAGCTACTTAGTGAGGCCCTCTGTAACTTAGTGAGACCCTTTTTCAAAATAAATAATAAAAATTAGGGCTGGGGGTATTGCTCGGAAGTAGAATGCCCCTGGATTCCAGTACTGCAAAAAATAAATAAATAAAAATAGACTGGATGTCTTCCTGCATATTTGAGAAGGGAAAGAATTCAACTTCCTGCATCAGTCAGGGTTGGAAATATATGTACTTGTATGTGCACACACACAATATTCACCAAGGGCAGGATGGCCTGTGTTGTGTAAAATGTCCCCCAAACCTTACAGTCAGAAGTGGATCCCTGAGGGTATAGACAGGTACAGGATGTGCTGAGGCTGCTCCTGCAAGGGTCCCTGGGATGTATAGCCAACTACAGTGTGTGTGTGTGTGTGTGTGTGTGTGTGTGTGTGTGTGTGTGTGTTGGCTGTGTCTAGCTAGAGCATCTAGCTCGAACCTCTTCCATCTCTGACCTTTCTTTTTATTTCCTCTCTCTGCTCCCCATCATCATTTCCTAAGGACCTTTTTTCCCCAGTTCCTACTGGCAGCTGGCATAAAATGGAATGGGTTTATATGTGCGTGTGACATGCACACATACACACACACACACACACACACACACACACACACACACACACTACATACGGTGAAACTTTTAGAACTATAAGCAAATACATCTTCCTTCCTCTAAGTGGTGGTCATTAGGTATTTTGGGTCATAGCGGTAATAACGCTGACTGAAATAATTTGTAAAGATCAGAGAATAAGACCTTGTAAATAGCAGTTGACCTCTTTTGCATTTTTCACATTCTCAGAGTCCTCCTATTCCTAGTGGGATGTAACATCTGCCAATATTACACTGCATCCAAATACTGCTAAAGTGAAGCTCACAGAGAAGGAGCTGTATCTTCCTTTGACGTGTAGTTCCAGCCAGTGCCACTCAGACTGCTGTGTCACACAGTGGCAACACTCAGGCCTTACCATTAGAAAGACCTACAACTTTGCCTCTGACAGTAGCTTTGCAATAAACCACTCCTTTATTTATTATTATTATTATTATTATTATTATTATTATTATTATTATTGCAATCCCTGCCTTACAGAGCTGCTGCAAGAACACACACTAGTATGAGTGTGAGTGAGACAGGTGGCAATGGTAGAGGGCTCCAGCATCACTTCCACACAGCAGGCCCTGCGCCTTGTGCCAGTTACTGACCTGTGTGATCCTCGGTGAGGTGCTGCTATTTTTTTTTTTTTTTTGGTGGTACTGGGGTTCCTAGAAGCCCTTCTACCTCTGGGCTACACTCCCAGACCTATTTTATATTTTTTTATTTGGAAACAGGGTCTCTTAAGCCAGAGAGACTGGCTCTGAACCAGCGCTATCCTCCTGTTTCCGCCTCCCAAGTGCAGGGATTACAAGCGTGCGCCACCACGCCCGGCTATTTTTCATTCTATATAAGAAACTTTTACTAAATCGCCAAGGCTTAATTAATGGCTCTCACCATTTTTTCCCAAAAACTATGTACCCTAGAATGGGCAGTTTTTCAGTCTTGCTATTGTTTATTACATCACCACAGTCAGCCAGCTCTCCAAACATAAGGCCATCAGGAGCAGAGAAAACAGGGATTATTAGCTGAGCATTCCTAATCTGAGAATAAAAAATCTGAATCATGTTGAGCACCAACATGGCAGCAGAAGCAGAAATCCCACACCTGGTCACATGCAAGAGGTTACAGTCAAAAGGCAGGTATACTAAAAATACCCCATAAAATTACCTTCAGGCTATGCGTATAAGGCATGTGTGAAACAAATTTGTTTTATGTTAAGACTTGGATCCTCTTCCCAAACTATCTCATTATGTATATGCAAATATTCCAAAATTCAAAAAAATCTAAAATATTTTAGGTCCCAAATACTGTGGCTCAGGGATACTAGCTTGTCCTATTATCCCCATTTAAAGGTAAACTGATAGCCGGCTGTGGTGGTGAATGCTTGTAATCCCAGCATTTGGGAGACTGAGACAGGAGGATAGTGGTTCATGGACAACCTCAGCTACTTAGGGCCTCTGCAACTCAGTGAGACACTGTTTCAAAAAATAAAAAAAAATAGGGCTGGAGGTGTAGCTTGAAAGCAGAATGCCCCTGGATTCCATCCCCAATACGGCAGAAAGAAGAAAGAAATGAAAGAAGAAAGAAAGAAAGAAAGAAAGAAAGAAAGAAAGAAAGAAAGAAAGAAAGAAGGAAGGAAAGAGATAAACTGAAGTTCATAGAAGATTAGTAATCTGTACAAAATAATGAGCTGATAAAAGTCAGGGCTGGGATTTAAATATGAACTATCTTCCTTAATAGTGGGTTTGACCACTGGAAAAAAAAACACAGAAAATATCATTCAAATGAGCATCCTTGTTCCTATAACCTGGGATACAGGAAGGGGCCTTAAAGGGCTGACTAGGCACCAGGGAGCCCAAGTTCTCAGGGCATGGGAAGAAGTGCCGTATGCCAAGCAGATGCTGTAGACCAGTTCAGAAGCGTCCCCTTCACGTGGCCTCCCCTAGTCTATAAAGGAAGTGGAAACACTTTGAGAGCACGTTGCTCATATAAAGCTGTCCTTGGCAAACCAATCTTGGGTACCATAGTATTTGCCACACTGGCTCTTTTCTCAAGTCATTTTCTTGCTGTGGAAACAGCTTTAAAGCTGTGCTTTAATATCTGTTCTCCAGACTGAAAGAGCATGAGCACTTCTATTTATGTGTTCTTCAGTAGTTGGCAAGCTTCTTGTCTGCAATGGGTGCTCAGAAAATCGATTTGGAGGGAGGCTGAGAAAAGGCAATTCTTTAAAGCCTGGGAAGGCATTAGCAGGACATGTAAGCTGAAACAAACAAGTAAAGCCTGGGCAAGTCATCATCGTCTAGACACAAGGACTTGCTTGTAAGTGGGTCACAAAGCAATGCAAACAAAAGATTATGGATGAAACGGTACAGTTGAATCCTCAGACACTTCACCGGAGTCCTATATAATCAAGTAAAACTTTACATTTTGAGTGGATTATATTCAAATGAGTTAAAACACACTGAAGACCGACAGCTCCACATGCTTATAAGGTAATATACATTTTCTTTATGTGGAAAGTGGTACATTTGCAGGGAATAGACAATATTATAAGCAATGTCTATGTGCACCTTTTTTTCTGTGTGTATGATATTAGAGATTGAGCCCAGGAACTATTTGACCTCAGAGTTACACTTTCAATTCTATTTTTCTTTCTTTTTTTTTTTTTTTTTTTTTTGCAGTACTGAGGATGGAACCCAGAGGCATTCTACCTCTGAGCTACACCCCTCGATCTATTTTTTATTCTTTATTTTGAAACCAGTCTCACTGAGTTGCAAAAGGCCTCACTAATAGCCAAGGTTGTCCCTGAACCATGATCCGCTGGTTTCAGTCTCTCGAATGCTGGGATTACAAGCCTGTGCCACCACACCCGGCTCTATTTTTTCATTTGAAAGCAGAGTTTCACTAGGTTGCAGAGGCTGGCCTCTAACCTGTGATCTTCCTGTCTTGGCCTCCCAAGCATTAGGATTTCGAGGGTGTGCTGCCACATCCAGCTTACGTGCACCATTGCTTTATGGGCAAATTTTTACTCTGGGTAGATGTTAGATTTGATCAAACCAGAAACAGCAACAACAAAAATGTGTTATTTGTGCGAAACACACAGACACACTCCCCTATGTATGACATTAGTGTCAAAATGAAGTGGGTGGCCTTGGGCGGTGAAGCCATGATAGAAACCCAGCTCCAAGTGTCCGTGAGGAATGGCCTCCTTCCCATGTCCTGTCACATCATCTGAAACAAAATATTTCTCCTCAAACCGTATGACCCTAACAATCTTGGTGGCAATCTTGCCAGTTCTGATGAGACCAGAGGCCAAGACACTCGACACCACAGGCCTGCTCGTCACTCCACCGCGGTTCATGCTGGCCCCGTTGCTGGGCTGCGGAAATCTGTCCTGCACTGATCTGTTTGGACTGTCAAGGAAAGCAAGACTAAATTCTTGACACGTGAATCTCCCGTCTACAAGGCTCTCTGATGAATGAATGCATAAGGAGCTGGCAGCTGAGCGAGTTTTGATTAGCTGTGCTGGTGTGTACCCACTCCGGCTTCCGAGAGATTGGGCATTGTCAGTCAGTTGTCTGCTGGGTGCTGAATCCTCAATTAAGCTTTTGTATTTAACAGGAAACTCAGAGTTCTCTCCCACTCTGGAGTTTCAAATGAAGTTCAAATCAGAAGTAATTTATAGTTTTATAAAGGCTATGTAATATTCTGTGTCTCTGTAAGTAACTCAGAAATGGAATTGCCTTTAATGACTCTAACTTCTCATTCTCGAATTTGCATTATGGTGTGATCCTAACAAGATAAAAGCATCTTTTCACCAGGCACATCCATATGGGGGTTGGGTTCATGCATATTCCTGTTCTCAGGTATGGAGCTATTTCATTCTAGCCACCGCCGTGACTTGGCTTGCGTTGGTTAAGGGCAATCTGAATGCACAGGATTAACTGGAACACAGATGCACTCCCTCCATCCTTCAAAACAATCAGCAATTAGTTGACAACAGGCTGTGATTAATGTAAGACTTGCAGGGAGACGCCAGCCAACATGTGCCGAATTGTTTAGCAACAAACATAGACCCAGTCGGAAGGCTCCGGAATTAAAACTCTCTCTAAAAGCCAAATCAAATATTGCATTCTGGCCTTACAGACCACAGACATCTAGCAATCAACAGGTACTACCATTTCCCTCTCACTGTGCTGTTTCAATATACAAAAGGATTTTTTTGGAGGATCTGTGGAATTTTAGCAAGATCTTAAAAATTTCAGTGTTGCTAGTCTTATATAAACAATGTCAATAATGTTTAACATAAAATCTATGTTTGGCTAGGATAACTTCCATAGTAAAGACACACTAGAGGAATACTAAAATAGGAAATAGGTAAGAGGAAAGCCTGTTTATCCTGTCTTTAACTGTTTTGAACATGTATCAATATGTAAGTTTCTGGCTTTGATATTTTGGCATCTTCTTTCAGAAAAACAGCTGGGTTTTTCTGACACTCCTTAAAAATGTGTACCATCCTGTCACTTTAAAAGAAGGTCCCTTTTTCATACAACTGTTAATTTGAGACGCCAAATAAAAATCATAAACAGTGTATGATGACTCTGGTACGATCCATTTAGGAAAAAATAAACAATACCAGTTATTTAAAAATCAATGAAGACAGACATGGCAATGCGCACCTGTAATCTCAGTACTTGGCAGGTTGAGACAGGAGGATCACAGGTTCAAGGCCAGCCTCAGCAAGTTGGTGAGACCCTGCTTTAAAATAAAAAATAAAATAGGGTGGAGGGTATAGATCAGAGATAGTATGCCCCTGGGTTCAATTGCCAGTACCGCATAAAAAATAAAAACCAAGAGAATTGGTGACACAAGTGTTGAAAAACCAAAACACCAAAAATTTAAGTCTAAAGTAACAGAAGCAATGGCTCTTAGAAGCAGCCTCTATTCCATAAGGACCTAGGGAAATAAATGAGGAAGTTAAAGTCATTACGACTGAACACTTTAAAGGAAGGTCTGCAAGCTAGCAGGCCCACTGCACCTCTCACTCAGAAGGGTTTGATTGGATGTTCTGCTGTCTTATAGACAATTTTGAATGAGAGGCTATCATTTTTATTTCACACCGATCTCCACAAATTATAGCACTAGACCTGGGTTGAACCATGTGCAATTTCTATGGTTTAAAAGCAAAATGTTCCGCTATTGGCAATTGCACCTGGTTCAACCTAATAGAAGTTTATAGAGTGCTGTAAAATTGGGATTCAAGATGCTGGAATAATGATGTTACCTGGCTAGTGCTGACGAGCCCATGAGATGAATTTCAGGAACACAAGAAAAGAGATTGAAAAAACAACAAAACACAGCTATTGAAATCAACTCCTCCTGCCAGGAAAAGACAGTGTCACAGAACAGGAAGCAAGGGGAGGAAGTGTGTCACATCCCCAACGCAGCCACCCGGTCTCACATCTGTGTCTTGCTATTGGCCAAACTGAATGAGGAACCACCTGACAACGGAGGAAAATGGATTTGTAGCATCCTGAGTCCTACTTTCAAAAGCGAAGAATAAAAGGGTGAGTTGGACCCTAGAATGGACTGAATTTTTGCATCTCTCTTCTCCCAAATTCATATACTGAAATCCTATTACTAGCCAGGCCTGGTGGTACACACCTGGAATCTCAGTACTTGGGAGGTTGAGACAGGAGGATTGCAGGTTTGAGGACAGCCTCAGCAAGATAGGGAGAGTCTTGGCAACCTAGTGAGACACTGTTTCCAAAAAATGACAATAACAAAAGGGCTGGGGTGTAGCTTGGAGGTAGAAAGCCCCTGTGTCTTATCCCAGTAACCCCGCCCCTGCCATCCTCTGTACCAACAGTGCTTACTTAGCATAACACAATGAAAAAATGCTCTTGAGACTTTATTTCTGGTCTCAAAGAGGTGAGAGGGAAGAAGGCAAGAGTAGCCAAAACCTTTCCCAGGCCGGGCGTGGTGGCACACGCTTGTAATCCCCGCGCTTGGGAGGCGGAGATTGGAGGACCGCGCCGGTTCAAAGCCAGCCGCTCTGGCTTAAGAGACCCTGTTTCAAAATATTAAATAGGTCTGGGAGTGTAGCCCAGAGGTAGAAGGGCTTCCAGGAACCCCAGTACCACCAAAAAAAAAAAAAAAAAACCAAAAAAACCCTCTCCCAGAGTGAGACTCAGTGCTTCCTTTTATTTCAGGACTACAGAATGCAGGCTGGGCCATTAAATCATTGACTGTCTCTTGCTTGAGAGTAGAGCTTTGAGTTAGGAATGCTTTATAAGTTGTTATCTGGTAGTTTTGCAGGTGTGAAGAGGTTGTTGCCTCCTTAGGGCAGTCTTCTGCCCCTAAGAAAAGCAAGAAAAGGGTTTAGTAAAACAGAAGGAAAGAGCTTAGATAGTTCAGGCCTTTGAGGCCACTGTCTTCAGGTCCCTCAAGAAAGGTAGTCTTCTGCAAAGCAAGCAAGAAGCTATAAGGCCTTAAGCCAATCTTTTTTAGATTTAGAATAATTAACAGTACACACACACACACACACACACACACACACACACACACACACATATCCTATTACCCAAAAGGATGGTGTTAGGAGGTGGGGCCTTTCAGAGGTAATATGGCATGGAGGTAGAACCCTAATGAATGGGATTAGTGCCTACATATAAAGGAGATCCCAGAGAGTCCTTTCTTGCCCTGTGAGAGCATATGAAGAGGATGGCTATCTGTGAAATACTATGCAGCTCCTCATCAGACACCAAATTTTCAGACATTTTAATCTTGGATTTCCCAGGCATCAGAACTGTGGGGAAAAAATTGTTTATAAGCAGCCTAGTGTACGTTATTTTGTTATAGCAGTCTGATTAGAATAAATTCAGAAACAATACATTAATAAATACAAAAGATACTGAGCCAAAGAAGAATACATGGTTTCTGCAAAATTAGAATTAAAAGAATAAATATAATTATAATAAAAATGTAAAAAGAATTCTTAAGATTATAAAAATAGAGAACATAAAAGAGTTTCTGGAAAGATTGTAAAACGTTATTAAATTTTACAAGAAAGATGATTGCAAGAACAAATTTTATGAGGCAGGAAAGAAGGGACTCAAGTCACAGTTCAAGTTTAGGAAGAGCTTAACGAGTCAATAAATTTTCTTGAGTCAGGAATGGTAGAGCATGCCTTTAATTCCAGTACTTAGAAGGCTGAGACAGAAACAGTTCAAGTTTGAGGCCAGCCTTGGCAATTCAGTGAGAATTTCAGAAACTTAATAAGATTCTTTTTCAAAATAAAGAACATGGGGTGTAGCTCAAAGATAGAATGTCCTTGGGTTCAAATCTCAGTACCAAGAAGAAAAAAAATACAGAATTTGATACTCTTTGTCATGTGCAAATAATATAGATTAAACATATAATTGTACAAAATGAAAACATAGTGTAGTTTTTTCATTACTATAAATTTGGAGGTTGAAGTGGAGAGGGATAATAATTCTTAAATAAGACAGAAAAATACAGGAGTCATAAAAGAAAATACCGAGAGATTTTTGCCTCATAAAATTTTTAAGTTTTCGTATGCAAAAGACACCGAGCAAAGCCAAAAGGAAAAGATATATTGAGGGGGAAAATAGTTAGAAAACATAGCAGACAAAAAGGTTAATAGCACAACTATAATAGGAAGTCATTCATATCAGAATAAAGATACAAGAGGAAGTCTAGTGAGAAAAAAATCCAGCAAAATATTAGAAAAGGGAAAATGCAAATATGTAATATATGAAAGCATCTTAAATCTTGCTAAGATCTCTTAATGCAAATTAAAACAATAATGCGTCATTGTTCACAATGTAGTCACAACAGTTAAAAAGATTGATTATATCCAGTGCTGGTGAGAGCATTAGAAATAGACACATTTGGTTTTAGGGTGAATTGCTATTTTACTTTTGTGAATTAATTTGATAGCATCCATTAAAATTAAATAGGTACATGCAATTTAATTCAGCAATTTTAGGTGTCATTGCCTAACTTAAGTAAAAACATTTACCTACAGTAATATTATATTGGAGCACTGTTAATAGCAAAAAAAAAAAGTGGGGAGGGGGACCCTGAATGCAATTACCATAAAAATAACAAAATAAATTACACTCGATACAGACTAGAGTGTTATTTTGCAACTACATAAATGGCTGTGTTGGTTTTGTATGTTAATAGCCTGATAAATGTCCATGATACATTTTAACAGCTTTATTGATATGTAATTTCCATACCAAAAATCTACTCATTTAAAGTACAGTTCAGTGGCTTTTATTACTTTCCCAGATTTGTGCAACCATCATCACTTCTTTCAGAAAATCCAGGAGTCATATGAGAAATCTTCACCACTCCAGGAGTTCTTTCTTTTTTTTTTTTGTTTTTTTTTGGTGGTACTGGGATTCCTGGAAGCCCTTCTACCTCCGGGCTACACTCCCAGACCTATTTTTATATTTTTATTTGGAAACAGGGTCTCCTAAGCCAGTGCGAGAGGCTGGCTTCGAACCTGCGCGATCCTCCTGTCTCTGCCTCCCAAGCGCGGGGATTACAAGCGTGCGCCACCACGCCCGGCCTGCTCCAGGAGTTCTGTGTCCATCAGAAGTCACTCGTGGCTTTCCTCCCCTCTTGCCACCACCAAGCCCCAGGCAGCTGCTGGTCTGCTTTCTGTCTCATGGTGCTATAGTATCTTCTGCTGCGACCTGGCCCAAGTGGCTGACTGACAGCAGTTTATTCCTTACAGCTCTGGGTGGGGGAGGTCCAGGATCCAGCACTGGCAGATTCTATCTGGCCTGGAAATGTTCCACGCCCTGGTGAGGGAGTTCTCTGGGACCTGTTTTCGTTAAGGGTCTGGTTCCATTCATGAGGGCTCTGTTCTCCTGATCTAATCCTTTTCCTAAGCCCTACCTCACACTGGGGGTTACGTTTCAACAGATGAATTTGGGGGCACAAACATCCAATCTATAGCATACGGGTGGCTGACTGGACATTTTATCCAGATGGAGTCCTGTGTGGTCTTTTGTGACTGGCCTCTTTCACCTCACATCATGTCTTCAGGGTTCACCATGTTACAGACTGGATCAGTACTGGTTTCTTTTTATTGCTGAATAATATTCTAATGTGAAGACATACCACATTTTAACAAATCTATTTGTGAGCTGGTGGGAAATTAGGTGCTAGGACCATTTATGTAAGAGTTCCTATGTGGACCTAGGAGTCAAGCTGCTAGGTAGAACAACTCTATTTTAACACATTAAGGAACTATCACAGTGGTTTCCAAAGTGATCACATTATGATTTATTGTCTTAAAAATAAAATCAAGTAATTTCAACATTATCCAGACCCCATTTTTGTTTAAAAACATTTAAAAAACACATAAAATGTGCAGGTGGGTTTGTCTACAGATCTATATATGCATGTCTGATGCTTCAGGAAACAATTTTATTTTATTTATTTATTTATATATATTTTTGTGGGTCTGGGGATGGAACCCAGAGCCATTTGACCTCTGAGCTACACCCCCTGCCCTATTTTTTATTCTTTATTTTGAAACCAGGTCTCACTGAGTTGTAGAGGGCCTCACTAAGTAGCTGAGGCTGTCCTCGAACTGCGATCCTCCAGGTCTCAGCCTCCCGAATGCTGGGATTACAAGCATGTGCCACCACACCAGGCTAGGAAACAAATTTTTCTATCATAGTGTTAACATAAATTACATCAGGAAGAAGGTATGTCTTTGAATCATCTGAATTGTTGCAATGGGAAGATGTTATTATGAAACAACATCTGTACAGGAGTCAATGTTTTGGAGGAGTGCCCTGAACTAGGCCCAGCAGACCAAACCAGGGAGCACTTGAATTGTTACTAGTTGGAAGTGAACAAGGTTCCCTGCCATTACTTGTCGTCATTGACCTGCCACAGTGCTTGGCCCCTCTGGACACAGATTCCTGAAAGAACATTTCAAAGCAGTTTTCCATATGACAACCAGAGCTATCGGGAGCACTGCGAGAATTAGAGTGTTTGTGACAACTAGAAAGAGGTTTCCCCTTTCCAGGAACTGCAGATCCGCCTTGGGGTGCTCAGATAAACAAGCCAACACGAGGTGGATTCTGGGCTTCCTCACCCTACACAGCTTGACAGTCAGAGGCAAAAGCCCCAGCCTGTCTCGAAGGATTATCAAGGTAAGCTAGAGGAAGTGTGAGCAAGGGAGAGAAAGCACTGAAAAAAAAAAAAAAAAAAAGCAAGGTGGCAAAGACAGATCTGTATTTCAACCAGGTCTAGTGCTTCAGGTAGGCTTTCCCCATGGAAAAAGGAATGAAACATCTCATGAAAATATCTGTTATCTATGAAACAAGCAGCGATCAGGATGAATACCACAACAAAACAAATACCTTTGGTATCATAATAGTGGTAGAATTAATGTTTCAAAAAATAGATGAAACAGGAAATGAATTCTTCAAACACATACAGGCTATAAAAGAAAATTGCAAAAATGACAATTCAAGAGAGGATAGCAAAATTCCAAAGGACAGTACATGAAGTAAAAAAGAAAGATTAATTGAACAAGGCCTCTAATGCTGCTTTTGTATTTTCTTTTGTTTCTTTGTGTTTTGCCAATGCTGGGAATTGAAGCTAGGGCCTTGGACACTTGAAGAAAGTACTTTACTGCTGAGTTACATCCCTAGCTCAACACTAGATTAACTGAATTTTCTAAAGGAGAATACTGAGCAAATGAGAGACTTGTCAAGGGGATAACTGAAAAATTTCCAGAATTTGTATCTTAAAATCTTCAATTTAAGCCAGGTGTGGTGGCACATGCTTGTAATCCCAGAACTTGGGAGGCCGAGACAGGATTATCTCACAGGTTTAAAGCCAGCCTCAGCTAATTAGTGAGTAGTGAGACCCTGTTTCCAAATAAAATATATGCAAAATAGGTCTGGGAATATAGCTCAGAGGTAGAAAGTCCTAGGCTCCAGACCCAGAACCCCCCAAAAAAACTTTGGTTTATGGTTCTAGAAGAAAAATACGACTCTACCATAAAATACATTCTAGTGACACTCTTAAGTTTCAGATATAAATTATTATAAAGGAAGAAAAATTTTTGTAAAATTGATTTTTATACCAATTCAGAGCCTTCATGAAATTTTGTCCTGCAGAAAACACAGGCGCAGTAGGTCTTCATGAAACCCATCCCAGAGTGAAGTTCCTATGGTAAGACTCAGGGCAAACTTCTTATTTCTACACCTGCCTCTTTACCCTGACACTGTTTCCCAAAGAGCTGGACTGTCCTTTACTGGTTTACCCTTCCCTGCTACCTCAAAAACTCCTTCAGGTCAGAACCCACGTGTCTCCATCTTCCCAACTTGTCTTTGGAAAGGTCCAACATGATGTTGGGCACACAGTAAACCTGACAGATCCTCGCTGATGAATTAAGAAGAAATAGCCTGACACTGGGATGAGAGGCTTTGTGACCTGTCTTGTGAGTTACCTTGTCTGGATCCCATGTCTAGAACTTCTGCCCTTCCTTAGGTCTATTTGATGGCATTTGGTGGATGGGCAGGCCATGATTCTCAGCAGGAGACATCCTTCCTTAAGCAGAGTTTAGGAATCTGTGGGGCACTGCTGGTTGTCTCAGTGGCCTCGGTGACAGAAGCCAGGGATGCTGGGTGGCTTACAATGCCCTGCATCCATCCTGTATATGTTTGAAATGTTTGTCTAGACACATGGGAAGGTAAATAGGCTGTTTATAACAATCAGGGCCTGTAATCAAGCATTTCTCAGAAGAAATTGAGCACTATTGGTGAATATATAATTGTGCAAAGCCTGTAACTTCAATCTACATAAAATCCCTTAAACCAATCTGAATCTGAAGGCATTTGTGAGTTTCGGCTTTAAAAGCCCTGTACCAGCCAGATGTGGTGGTGCAAGTTTGTAATCCCAGCACTTGGGAGACTGAGACAGGAGGATTGGGGTTTGTGGACAGTCCCAGCTACTTAATGAGGGCCTACACAACTTAGCGAGACCCAGTTTCAAAATTAAGAATAAAAAATAGGGCTTGGGATATAAATGCCCCTGGGTTCAATTCCCAGTACTGAAAAAAATAATCCCTGTACCAGCCATCGCCCCCCCACCCCAAAACCTATCCACATAGTGACATCCTCAGTGTGTTTTTATAAAGCTTTCTATCTGACAGTTAAAAACTTTAAGGCAGAGCCAGGCGTGGTGGCACATGCTTGTAATCCCAGCACTTGGGAGGCTGAGACAGGAGGATTGAACAGACAGCCCCAGCTACTTAATGAGGCCCTTTGCAATTTAGTGAGACCCTGTTTCAAAATAAATAATAAAACAGGGCAGGGAATGTAGGTCGGAGGTCGACCGCCCCTGGGTTCCATCCCCACACCAGCAAAAACAAACAAACAAACAAAAACACACATAAAAACTCTAAGGCAAATTTAACTCTAAGAAGAATTGTATTTCGCCCTTAACAGAAATGAGCGAGTTAGTATATTTGGTCCTTTTCCCAACTCCCTGTCACAGAATACCTAAACCCTTAGATTTACCTGAGCTCTTTTCAGATCATTCTTGAGTTTATGCCAATGAAGTGATTTAGGATTAAATTGCTGAAATCAAGAAAGGGGAGTCATGGGAACCCTAATTTATAGTTGGTCTCTCAGAAGCCCAGGTCAAAACCTGAGACCTCTAATTGGTGTCTGAAATGGGAACCATCTTATGGGACTGAGCTCTAAAATGATGGAATCTGATTTTATCTCTAGATAGTATCAGAATTGAGCTAAACTATAAGACTTCTCATTGGCATCCACTGAGAATTACTTTGTGTGTGGGGGGGCAAACCTCCAATACACCTGGCTGCAGGAGTGTTTTGTGTTGACTGTGAGAAGAGAAAATTTGTTTTATTTCCTTCAGGAACGGGTAACATGTAAATGTTACAGATTTTGAAAGTGACAGGCAAATGAATTTTGCATTTGCATATGACTTTATCTAAGTTTAAGTTGCTGTTTGGAGACATTCTCCTAAAAAAATTCAGAATTTAAATCTGCAGAGAATTATGTTGCATATCCTAATGATCTTGTACTGGGAAAACAAAGCAGAGTGGGAAGGCTGACAAATTCTCCATTTGAGTTAAAAATTATTTTGCAAAAGACAACACACAAAAGTGAAAAGCAGCCAGTTGTGGTGGCGCACGCTTGTAATCCCTGCGCTTGGGAGGCAGAGACAGGAGGATCGCACAGGTTCAAAGCCAGCCGTGTGCGCTGGCTTAGGAGACCCTGTTTCCAAATAAAAATGTAAAAATAGGTCTGGGAGTGTAGCCCAGAGGTAAAAGGGTTTCCAGGAACCCCAATACCACAAAAAAGAAAAGTGAAAAGCAAGCTACAAACCATAGAAGAAAAGTCATAAATGGAGAGCGACATAAGGAAGTTGCTTAATCTTATTCAAAATTAGAGAAATACAAATTATCCCAGATCTGTAGAAATGCCATCTCAATGAGGGTGCAGAATGACAAGTGTTAAAATATACTGCTGGTGAGACTAAATTAGTTCTACCACATTAATAATTATAGTAGTATACTTAATATAATTATAACATGGTGTTTAGTGATACTAGGTAGTCGGATACTTTATATATTCTCTTTTAATCACTTGGAAAATAAATTGGTATAATTTCATTGATTTGACATTATTCCCATGGGAAACCCATCAATTCCTCTACTAGGTGTACATCCTCTAGTAAGTCTTATAAGCACACACCAAAAGACTTTGTAGTTTTTTTTTTTAAAGAGAGCAATTCAAATGTTATCAACAGGAAACTGTTTAACTTGTGATCAGTTGATATGTTCATATGTCACAAAATGCATAAGATGTTATTCCAGTACAAATTGAACCTAAATAAATGTGATGGGGCTACTTGAAGACTAGACGCAAGTATTTGTCAAGTAGAAGCCGGGAGGCTTGTGGATTCATTCATATTCAGAGAACCTGTGAAGAAAACCCCAGGTGTTGTTAGGGTTCTCAAGAAAAACAGAGCTAATAGGATCTTTACAAGAAAATTTATTCTGTCAACTGGATCACATGATTATGGAGGCCAGGAAGCCCCGCAGTATGCATCTACAAGCTGGAGAAGCTGGTGGTGTAGTTCTACTAAGGCCGAAAACTGGGGACATGGGGTTGGGGTTGGGATAGTTTGTCCTGGAACCTGAAGCCCAGAAAAACAGGGGCATTGCAACATCCTAGGGCAGGAGAAGAATGTCCCAGCTCAGAAAGATGGAGCTCGTTTTGTTGTCTTGGCCCTGAGCAGATTGAGGCCGGTCCGCATTGAGGAGGGCGAATTTTCCCTATTCGGTCTCCTGACTGAAATGTTCATCTGTTCTGGTAAAACCCTCACCTTAGAGACATCCAGAAATGCTGTTTTACTCTATCTGGGAACCTCTTAACTCTCCATCACACCAAGAAAATTGTACAAATCAAAACCAGGGAAATTGTTGCTTCTGGTTAGAGGGCAGGAAAGGAATTCCTGAAAATACATCTGGCCGTTTAAATAGTGCTGGCAAAGTTGTCTTCCTTAAGCAGCATACCAGGAACAAGCATCCATTCTATGATCTTTTATATTGTGTATAAACACACACACACACACACACACACACACACACACACACACACGTTTGAAATATTTCCCAGAATTCTTTAAAAAATTTTAAAAAGTTTTTTTTTTTTTAAGAGGAGGCTTTGATTTCCTTATTCCCTTTATGCAGTGAAGAATGAGAGAGTATGAAATGTCTGAACGCCCCAGAGCAGCACTACACATGCAGAGAACACTCAGAGTTTGCCGGAACGGAAACTGCCCGACATCTCTGAGAGCCAAGTTCTCAATTCAAAGCACTTTACTTTCTTCCTAAGTTTCACAGAGGTGACTCTTCAATGAAAATGTATAATGTAACAAGTATTTTGACTGGCACTGTCAAATCACTCCATCTTCTTGCCAGAAACTCTGCTGTAGCAAACATCCGTCAAGATGAAGAACTGAGGAAACGTGGTTCTGACAAGTTCCTGCTCGTTTTGTTTGGTTCCTCACATCCAAGATGATCCAGGTGGGAGAATTTAGCTTTGCTGGCTTTGTTCTTTCCTGGCGGCCAAGGCTGAGACTGTTCTCTTTGTTGCCACTTTACTAATTTATTATTGAGCAGGTCACAACCTGTGTCTGTTTGCTCATCTATTAAATGGCCATAATAATGAAATGTGTGATGGGAAAGGTGCATTTATCCATCAATCACTCGGAGCAATGCCTAGCACATCGTATGTGCGGTTTAAGCCTTAACTGCCGTTATCCTGGTCATGTATTACAGTATGTTAGTTTTGAACAAAATTTTGCAAATGGCAACTTTTGGGTTAAACTGTAGTTTCTCTTATGAAAGCAAAATGGGCCTTTAACATTAGAAACATTATTATGAAGAAACCAGGTATATAGCTTGAGCATATTATAATTAATTTTAGCTTGAATTTTAATTTTTACAGTGAATATTTTATATAAAAAACAGTGATTTGATTTTTAAATCTTTGTACTTAAATTACAACTAGTCCCGATATAACAATGTAAAGTCGGACATAATGGTTCACACCTGTAATTCCAGTACTTGAGAGGCTGAGACAGGAGGATCACAGATTTGAGGCCAACCTCATCAGGTTAGCAAGGCCCTCAGCAACATAGGGACACTCATTTCAAAATAAAAAAATGAAAAAGCCTCCTGATAGTTTCCTTTATTGTACAGAAGCTCCTCTGTTTCATGCAATCCCATGTATTGATCTCCTTTTCATTTCTTGTGCCTTTGGGGTCTTGCTGAGAAAGTTTTACCTGTGCTTATGTGTCCTTGAAGAGGGCATAGGTGCTGCAAAGTTTCTGATCCAATTTCCAGTCTTTGATCCATCTTGAATCAACTTTGTGCTGAGTGAGAAAGTGGAGTTTATTTCCGTTTTCCTGCATATGGGTAACCAGTTTTGCCATATGGTTAACCAGTTTTTTCCAGTGTATGTTTATGGCCCCTTTGTCAAAAATCAGTTGGCCATAAGTGTGCACAGTTTGTTTCTGAGTCTTCTATTCTGCTGCATTGGTCTATGTATCTGTTTTTGTGCCAATACCATGCTGTTTTTCTTACTATGGATTTGTAGTATAATTTGAAGTCAGATATTGTGATGTCCCCTGCCAACAGAATGGGAGAACATTTTTGTCACCTACCCCTCCAATAGAAGACTAATATCTAGAGTATACAGAGAACTCAAGAAACCCACAGCTAAGAAAACAAATAACTCAATCAAAAATGGGCAAGTGAGCTAAATAGACATTTCACAAAAGAAGAAATTCAAATATCCAATAAATGTATGAAAAAATGCTCAACATCATTATCATTCAGAGAGATGCAAATCAAAACTATTCTGAAATTTTACCTAACTCCAACTAGAATGGCAATCATTAAAAACACATACAACAACAAATGCTGGTGATGTGGAGAAGTGGGAGCTCTAATACGTTGTTGGTAAAGTACAAATTAGTGCAACTAATTTGGAAAACAGTATGCAGGACCCTCAGAAGAATGAAAAGTAACCTACCACATGATTTAGTGATACCACTTTTGACTAGCTACCCAAAGGAATGAAAACCAAAGTACCTAAATAATGCATGCATATCTATGTTCATAGCCGCATGATTCACAACTGCCAAATTATGGAATCAGCCAAGTTGTCCATCAACAAGTGAATGGATTACAAATCTATGAGATATGCACGCAATGGAATTTTGCTCAGCCATAAAAAAGAAGAAAATTACATCATTTACAGGAAAATGGTTGGAACTGATGAAACTGAAGAACATTATGCTAAGTGAGATAAGTCACTCACAAAAGGTAAAAAATCAGATGATCTCCCTAATATGTAGAAACTAGGGAGAAAAGGGGTCCTAGGGGAAACTCTAGACAAAGAAGGAGAAACCACAGATGAACAACAAAGGTGACTTAACTGAGGGGGAGAGGGGGAGGGGGAAATTCCCTAATGTACATGATGTACATTAACAAACATATCAAAGCCAATCACTAAGCCAACACGAGAAGAAGGAATGGGAAGGGAATGGGGTAGGAATTGAGTAAGGGCTAACTGGGAGATGTGTGCATGTATGCCTCCACCATCTTGTACTCCATTAAGATGTAGGATAACAGTGTACCAATAAAAAAATTTAAAAGAAAAGAAAAAGGCTAAGAGTGTAGAATGTGCCTAGGTTCAATCTATCTCAGAGATAGACTGTGCCTGGGTTCAGCACAGTCTATTACAAGAGTGTGTGGTGGCACACTCTTGTAATCCCAGCATTTGAGAGGCTGAGACAGGAGGATCAGGGTTCACAGACAGTCTCAGCTACTTAGTGAGGCCCTCTGCAACTCAGTGAGACCCTGTTTCAAAAATAAAGAATAAAAAATAGGGCAGGGGGTGTAGCTCGGAGGTCGAATGCCCCTGGTTTCATCCCTAGTACCACACACACACACACACACACACACACACACACACACACACACAAAATAATGTGCCTAGGTTCAATCTCCAGAACAAACCAAAGGAATGTAACAATACCATGACTTAAATTATATGGTTCATTTATTATAACTTTTATTAGATAATATGTAAAATCTTCACATCACATTTTGAAATAGAAATTATGATTTATATTTTTCACATGAATAGAACTGGGCTCAGATATGTTAGCAGAAATGAGTCTCAAGTTTGCAAGTCTAGGACTGCCCAAGTCCAAATCTAAGTGTTCTTCCACTACCAAGTACTTACTCACCACCTTCCTAATTACTATAGATTTTGATCGTGGCAATATACCCAGGTAGTAATGCCACATTTACTTTTAGTTTAAAATAATTTAGCAAATGCCTGTTATGTACCTTCATACATTCTTTCTGACCACAACATTTTAAAAAATGTAAAAACATACCAAAGTAAAACAAAAATTACCTATCATTTTTCTATCCAGTACTAATCATTTAATATTTAAACATTTGAGACATTTCATATACACATATTTATATATTAGATAACATTGTATTAAACATTTTATCTTTTCTACTACATTACATTATAGGTTGTTTCTTTTTAAGTGATCACATTAAGACCAACTATAATTTATCCCAGAAATGCTTGTCCAGAGATACAAGGCAGCATAATAATTGTGGAGAGTGAATTGAGGCTGCCCTACATGGCTTATAGGTCTAGATGGTATTTATTAATCACTTCAGTTAAAGTAAAAAACAGATTTTGTACCACCTTTATATCTGGATGGCCCATATTGTAGGTAGGGGAAGCTGCCCACAAGAGTCACACAAATAATGAAGTACTTACCCTTCAGGGAATCTCCACCATGGAGCCAATAACAGACTCATTTTGGAGAGATCTTTGAAGTTGTCAGAGGAATAAATGATCTATCCATGGTATTAAGAACCTGTAGCTATCTACTGACCATCTATCCCTAAGATATAAAGGTTTGGGGAAGGAGGATTGCTAATGCTTGGCTTCCGCATGAGAAGTGCATATGCAAAGGTGGACACAGTCTTGCTGGAAAGACAGTGTTGTTTATCACTGTTGCCTCCCCCTGAGAGTAGGACCTATATGAGTCAGAGCTGCCGGGTTGAAAATTCCTCCAATTTAGGGATCCTAGTCGAGTTTGAATACTTAGGTCAATCCTGATTGTCTACCCATCAGTCTACTAGCTTTTATGCATCCCATCCAAGGTTGAAACTCTTTTACAGTTAACACCAGAGGTAAATGGTCCAGAGGAAGCAGCTGTATTTCACAGAGTCCCCAGAGCCAGAACCAGGGTCAAGATGGCAGTGTTCTAGGCAGTAGAGTAGAAGAGATAAAGAAAGAAAATTGTATATGGACCAAGTCTGGTAAAAAGCATCCTGAAACTGCCATAGGGTATTTATTTGTGGTTGTGTTCTTCTGTCCAGAAGTGTCCACATGTCCATGCTTAAATATAATGGAGAAGTAAGATCACGGTTCTTATAGTGTGAATGTGTTAGTTAAGTTAAACATTATATCACTATGGTAACAGGAAAGAATGAGAATTGGGAGACAAGTTATAGTCTACAAAACAAAAAGAGTTGTGTTTGATATACGGGGCAGCAGCTTTAAAATTATAAGCCAGATAGTAGCTATAACATTGTTAAGGATATACCATTAGTGGAAGTACTAGCTTTGTTCAAATTAATTCCTACTTTAGTAAAGATTTACTTCAAATAGAAACAGAGCTAACTTCTAAGATACATAGGTTTCATTGACTTTAATAATCAAATTTTGTATCAGGCTACAATTTGAATTCATTCTATTTCTGCATGGTTTATGTTGTTATATTCATTGCTTTGTGATCCTCCCATAAAACCTAAACTTATTTTTATTCTTTATCCTTTTGTAACCAATAAGTATTCTACTTCTAAAAAGCAAAAAGAAATTGAGGACCATCTATTCATTGTATCATATAATTGCATTCAACATTCTTATCTCTTTATTAGGTTTTTATTGCCTTAATCTTTTCTGAAGTGGTGCCTAGGAACTAAAAAAGAGAGGAAAGATAAACTTGGATATAACCTAATCATAATTTATAATACATATAGTGTATTTTTGTAATACTTGGATACTGATAATGATGTCTACATGAATAGAAAATATCATTGTAGGCAAATAGTTATTCTTTTTTTTCATTTTATTTTTTATTGGTGCACTGTATTCATACATCATAGTGGGATACAAACTTTTGTAGACATACATGCACACATCGCCCAGTCAGCCCCCACCCGATCCCCACCCCATTCTCTCCCCATCCTTCCCTCCCATGCTTGGCTTAGTGGTTGACATCTAGTATTATAGCAATTTATCCAAAATTAAAAATGATAATCTCACATAACAGTTTCATTTGTCTGATACCAAGCTTTTGATGACTTAAAGATAACATTTCAATATTTCTTTTTACTTTCTTTCTTACCAGAGAATATTTTTTTTCTATTTTTTAGGTGAAACTATCATATATTTATATGTTTATTTTTCAGGAAAAAAAATCTATCCTAATATGGAAAATGGACTCTAGATACCCAAAACGATCTTGAAAAAGAACAAAGCTAGAAGATATATATTTTCTGATTTCAAACCATATAAAGCTACAATAATTGAAACAGTGTAGTACTATTCTAAAGGCAGATATATAAACCATTGGAGTTAAATAAAAGCCTAGAGCTAAATTCTTCCCTATATTGTCAAGTTATTTTTGACAAGGTTTCCACGAACATTTGGTGGTGGAAATAAAAATCTTTTAACTAAATATTGTTGAAAAATAATAATTACATGGAAAAGAATAAAGTTGGACCCTTACCTAATCCCATATACAAATATTAACTCGAAATAGATAAAAGACCTAAATATAAATCTTAAGACTATAAACTTTTAGGAGAAAATCTGGGTCATAAAACCTCACAACATTGAAATTGGCAGTGATTTCTTGGATATGATTTCAATGGCACAGGCAACAGAAGAGTATACAAACTCCCTAAAAAATAAAAAAAAAATATTGTATATCCAAAGACAATGTAAACAGAGTTAAAAGTTACTGATAGAATGGGATAACATATTTCCAAATGCTATATCTGAAGGTATATTAATATTCCAACTAGAAATCCTAAAAATTAACAACAATAAAGGCAAACAATACCATTTAGAGATAGGTAAAAGACTAACATAAGTAATGAATCTCCACAGATAACCAATCTTAGTTGTCTGTTGGATGGAAACTCTTGTTTCTTTGGTTCTGGTGTGTGTTACCTATTTCTTCTTTGTAGTTAATCTCTTTGAGTATTTTCTCTAGTGCTGGTTTTGAAGACATAAATTCCTTCAGTTTCTGTTTGTCATGGAAGCTTCTTATTTCTCCATCTCATTTGATAGAAAGTTTTGCTGGGTAGGAAATTTTTGGCTGGAAGTTGTTTTCTTTCAGAGTTTGGAATATGTTCCTCCAAGCCCTTCTGGCTCTCATGACTTGGTTTGGGAAGTCTGGAGTGATTCTAATTGGTTTGCCTCTGAATGTCACTTGGCCCTTTGTTTTTGTTGCCTTTAAGATTCTCTGCTTGGCTTCCACAGTGGTCATTTTGACAATTATGTGGCGTGGGGATCCTCTTCTCCGATCCTGTCTAAAGGGAGTTCTATAAGTTTCCTGGACCTGTGTAACCACCTCTTGCTCTATGTTTGGAAAATTTTCTGCTATTACTTCCTTGAAGAGATTGTTGATCCGTTTGGTTTCACCTTCTTTTCCCTCCTCTATTCCAATTATTCGTAGGTTAGCTCTCTTAAAACGGGCCCATATTTCTTCAATATCAGATTCCTGCTGTCAGATATTTTTTTCTAGATTAGAAACTATGCGTTCATTTTTGGAATGATTATCTTCTAAGAGCGAGATTCTGTTCTCCATGTGTTCTAATCGGTTGTTTGTGCTTTGAATTGAGGCCTTTACTTCATTAATTGCATCCTTTATCTGTTTTTGGCTCTCTCTGAGTTCTTTTCGAAGCACCTCTATTATTTCTACAGTTATTTTCCTGATTTTATCTTCTAGAAATCTCTGATTTTCTGTTTTATCGGGTTCTGATGTTGTGGGATTGTGGGCATTCATTGCTCCAGTATTATTCCTCTTTCCCATTATTTCGGGAGTTTGTGCCTTCTCTGGGTTCTTCCCTTGGGTCACTATGACTTCACTTAAGGTGTTCTGGATCTCGAGTCTGTAGTATCTCAGACCCCACTACTCCTTTACTGGGTTGTATCACAGAGTCTCCGACCCAGAGAGTCGATAGAGGCTGCTTTAGACTGTGGGGGGTGCCAGGTTGCACGTTCTCCTATGGTGTGATATCTCTGCCACCGCTCCTCCCCCACTGGGTCAAGTCCCAGGGAGTACAGTACTGGGATTTCTCCTCTGTGGCCCGCAATTTGACTCACTGTTCTTGAGTACGCAGATGTAGCTGTACTGGATTCGGTGAAATCTCTGCTGCTGCCGCCGGTGGCAATATGGCGTCGCTGCTACGCCCTTGACCGTGAGGCTGGCTTATTTCTTCTTGGTTTTGATTTCCACTCTGAATCCCTGCAGTGTGTGCTGAGCTCAGCCACTGGGAGCTTTAGATTTTACCTGCGGCGAGAAATCCCGCCTCGCTGTTCCGCAGCGGCTCACCTCAGCTTGCTGTAGCCGCCCTGTGAATTCGCCGCTGCCGCCGGCAGTATGGCGCTGCCGCCGCGTCCTCGGGCGTGAGGCCAGTGTATCTCCTTTGTGGCTCTGAGCTCTGTTCTCAGTCAGCTTTCTCTCTGGAGCCTGGTGATTTTTTTGTTTCTCTGGTGATGGTGTTTTCTGGCTATGAAAGGCGCTGATTTTGTGGTAATGGAGATTAGTTGTTAGCGGGGCTCTTAAGCCCCGCTTTTCTCAGTTGCCATCTTCCCGGAAGTCCTAGTTATTCTTAATAAACTTTATTTTCTCCCTCAGCTTAGGTGTATTTTTCTTGTCCTTCCACCATTGACTTATCTAAAATGGAGTCCATTTATTTTTCAGTGAGAAATTTTCAGTCTTAACATCTTCAAGGACGTCAGATATACAATGGAGAGTAGTAGCTGGTTTGAGGTTTGGAACCTAATACTTCTACCCTTTATACCATAGATTTCCTTATTGTCTAGCATGAAATACACCTCTTCATGAAACTTTCTCTAGATGTTTTTTCTCTTACGTGAAATGTTCAAGAATCTGAAGTTCAGAAGGCACATAAAACATTTAGGAAAAATGAATTAAACAAAAACACAGCAATACAATCACTAAGATCTTTTCCAGTTTTTATTCAAGAACTACACAAAGTTGTTATCTTCAGATTGAGCACATGGAGATAAACACAGGCCAGTGATGCTACCCTGGCTCATATGTTTGGAAGTTCTCTTTCAGATTTCCTTAACCCTGGGATAGTCTTTTTCAACTATTTTTCAATTATAAATTATGCTCATTCTTTGAGGTTGAGTTTGATTTTGGAGAACACTAAAATAACATGAAAACAAATCTGATGATTAATATTGTCAAATGATTTTTTTAGTAGTTGATTCATTAAATGTATATTCTAATCCAACATAAGAAAATGCCATAAGCAAAAGCACAGAATGTATATTACCTGCTCTTAGGATACACGATGTATAAGAAGGCCAACACAGGGTGACATGGTTTTCTTGAGTTCTTATTGTAGCTCTTTGTTTTTTGTGTGTCTCAAAGTCTTAATGCGGTCTTATACTTTGTATGCTCTGTCTTTGTCTGACAGGACTCCTTTGTGTTCATATGTCCGAGAAGAGTTGGAAATGATGTATCGTTCTGACTTTATTTTGACAAAATGGAAATGACTGAATGAAAGTAGAATAGAAGGTGTCCCAAGTGACTGGAGGGAATGTTGTCATTTTTGTTTTCTTTCTTGAATTACTCTCCTTATCCCTTTTTGGAAATTAGAAGGAAAAGATTCAGAATAAAACATAAAAACCCACATCTTTTTTTTGCAGGTCTGGGAATGGAACCCAGAGGCATTTGACCTCTGAGCTACACCCCCTGCCCTAATTTTTATTCCTTATTTTGAAACCGGGTCTCAATGAGTTGTGGAGGGCCTCACTAAGTAGTTGAGGCTGTCTGCGAACCACAATCCTCTGGTCTCAGCCTCCCAAATGCTGGGATTACAAGTGTGCGCCACCACGCCTGTCTGAGAATTCTTGTTTAGGAACATTTAACAGAGTGAAACTTCAATTTCTGTCTTTGAAACTTTTAGTTGACGTGTATGTGTGAAAAGATTACAAAAATTGAAAGATGGAGTGTTGGTGGCAGAAATGAGTGCTAACGGTTTCTTTGCTGAACATATTTTTCTCTATTTGTTTTCAGTTATGCCTTTGTTTGTCCTTTGGTGCTAAATAAGACCTTTACACAATGGTGAATAGAAATAATGAACTTTATTACCCATTTTAAAATGAATGGTGGGTTTCCCTTTGAAGAACAGTCTTTAGGTTCTTCATAGATGCCTGCTATTTGTAAAAAGAAGTACCATCAATCCTGGCTTGCTAAGTCTTTTACTTAGAAAATTACCGTGTTAATTTTCCTGTCACTCTGAATGTCATTGTGATGTATAATTACAAAATACTAATAAAAGTATATGTAAAAGAAAAGCTGATATGGCAGTATTAATATCAGAATAATTTACAGTGAAGAGATGTTTTGACATGCATCGCTATCTTATCAGCTCAGCTCTTAAACCACGTGGGCAGAGTATATGTTGTTCCATCTTTGTATTCTTGGGTGTTTTCGTGGTATTCTCACCACTGTGACTGAAACACCAGGCATGTAAAATAGAGAAAACAAGGATTTTATTTGGGGGCATACAGTGCTTGAGATTTAAGTCCATGTTAGGCTAACTTGCAAGGAGAAGGTGTGGCTGCAGATCCTCATGGTAGGGAGCATAGGGAAAGAAAGACAGTAAGACAGTGAGCAGGAGCAGAAAGCAAGGTCTGAGCACCCAGCTGAGAAAACAGTTCTCAGCCACCCCTGGAACCCTTCCTAAGGAGCTGTGTCCCACCACAAAACATGGCTGTCTTGTCCAACTCATCAGGCATTGGGAACATTTTAAATCCAAACCATGACAGTGAGATCTGACCAATATCTGCCTTGTATTACTTTGCTGAACTTAAGTGCTATACAGGAGACAGGCATGGTGGTGCACACTTGCCACTCCAGTATTTGGGAGGCTGACACAGGTGGACCACAGGTTGGAAGCCAGTCTTAACAACTTAGTGACACCCTCAGCAACTTAGCAAGAACTTGTTTCAAATTATATATATATGAGCTAGGCTTGTGGCTTGAAGGTAGAATATCATTGGATTTAATCCACACTACATTTTTTCCAAAAAAAAAATGCTATATAGGATGTTCCTTATATCTGTAGGACTGCTTTACAGATTCCAGCCTGGAAACATTAAATAGATAACTCCATAAATAAACAATTTATGTTTTAAATTGTGTGCTATTACGCCAGGTGTGGTGGTGCACGCTTGTAATCCCCACACTTGGGAGGCAGAGACAGGAGGATTACACAGGTTTGAAGCCAGCCTTGCTGGCTTAAGAGGACCCTGTTTCCAAATAAAAATATAAAAAATAGGTGTCTGGGAGTGTAGCCTGGAGGTAGAAGGGTTTCCAGAAACCCCAGAAATCCCAGTACCACCAAAAAATAAAATAAATTGTGTGCTATTCTGAGTAGCATGATGAAATCTAGAAGTCCCACTCTGCCCCAAAAGCCATGCTTTGTCTACTATATCCAAGCTGTATATGCTAGCTACATGTAAGTTACTTAGTAGTCAGTCACCTCAGTCTTTGACTGTCATAGTAGCCTGGTGCTTGTATTCAAGTAACCATTATTTTACTTAATGGTGGCCCTAAAGCACAAGGGCAGTAGTGATGGTGGGCAATTTAGATATGCCAAAGAGAAGTTATAAAGTGTTTCTGTTAAGTGAAAAGGTGAAAGTACAATTAGATATTGAGAGAGAATGGGAGAGGCCACATCCACTTAACTCTTATTATATTAGTACAGTTAATTTTTTATTAATCTCTTTTTTGTGGTACTGGGAATGGAACCCCAGGGCTTTCTACCCCCAGCCTACACTCCCAGACCTATTTTTATATTTTATTTGAAAAGAGGGTCTCACTAAGTTGCAGAGGGCCTCACTAAGTAGTTGAGGCTGGCTTCAAACCTGCATGATCCTCCTGTCTCAGCCTCCCAACTATTGGGATTACAAGAATGAGCCACCAGGCTGGCTTGTTAATTTCTTACTATATTCAATTCACAATTTAAATTTTTTATAGATACGTATTTATGTACAAAAATGTGCAATGTATAGGGTTTAGTATTGTGTGTAGTTCTGAGTGTGCACGGAGGATCTTAGACCCTCACCCACATTGATAAAGGAGGACTACTATAATTCATAAGAATGATGTTTGCAGTGAAATGATTCAAGACTTATGCCTGATTATAGACTTATGCCTCTCAACTCTTAAGTGATATTATGTAATTGCACTGAATGAATTTCTATAATGGATTCAAAGTTTTCACTGGGTAGGGTTGTAGCAGAGAGACTGAGAGCTCTCAACTGACTGCCCTCCTTGGCTACCCTAGAAATTAGGTACAGTATGTAATTAGGTCATAATAAAATATTAACATATATGATGGATATAACATTTCCAGATATGTCCCACAAAATCCTTCCGGGTGTATTCCTGTATGCTTACAACTTTTATAGAGGATTAGAATGTCAATGCCAAGATTTAAAAGCCATATAGTTTAAGATGACAGGATTGACATCAGTGGTTGCTCCTGTGATTACAGAGAGAAAAACTGACCCATAAAACTGAATGCCTGTTCTGGATTATTATGTGAGGAAGAAATAACCTAAGATACTGACATTTTTTGATATTATTATTATTATTATTATTATTATTATTATTATTATTGTGGTACTGAGGGTGGAGCCCAGGGGCTCTTCTACCTCCAGGCTATACTCCCAGACCTATTTTTATACTTTATTTGGAAACAGGGTCTCACTAAATTGCTGAGAACCTCACTAAGTAGCTGAGGCTGGCTTCGAACCTGTGTGATCCTCCTGTCTCAGCCTCCCAAGTGCTGGGATTACAAGCGTGCACCACCACGCCCAGCTTTGGTTCTATTCTTGTTATTCTATATTTTACCCAATAAAGATATATACAGTGTAGAAATGTTTATATTATCTTGGGCAAATCATGTAACTTTTGTCTTCAATCTTCATCTGTAAAATGAGAATAACGCTTAAAAAATTAGGAGGTAAACTCTATAAACAATTTTATAAACTTTAGGGTCTGAGGTAATCATAACTAGAAGGGTATTATATAAATAAGTAATAGATCCATTATATGAATTTAAAATCTTAAAAGTTAGTCTTTTAGGATTATACTATTCTTCTTAAAATCTTTTTAATACTTTCCAATTGCTCATTAGAATTCAGAGCCCTGATAAACAATTCAATTTACTTTATTAAACTAGTTTTCTCCCACTTGCCATTTCCACGTTTCACCCTCTGTACTCTTCTACTTCACTGGACTTTTTTAAATTCCCAAGATACAGCATGCATTTTCATTTCTTATATCTGCTCGCTGTCCCCATTGCTTGAAATGACCTTATTTTTGCTTGTTGCCATTTTATCCATACTTCAAAGCTCAGCTCTAATATCACCTTTTCTGCCCCATTCTTTTATCCTAGAAAATAATTATTTTTTCCAATTCCAGAGTCCAATAGGATTTTGTTGTTTCTTTTATACTATATCATTTTTTGTCCCAACTGTGCACTCAGAACATGGTTTCCGTGTACACGCTGCCAGCCCAGACCCGGCTAGTGATCATCCTGTAATGTATTCAGCACTGACGTGTGACCCAGGCATCCTGCCTGCCTTGGCCCCGTGTGGGTGCTCACAAGCCACACACAGGCCACGGCTTATCTCTTCTCCAGAGGGGTGTCTCCTCTAGTCTGGGGAAACCAGAAAACTTCTCTGCCATCACTGGGCTGTTTGTACCTTCTTCAAAGAGGTCTGAAGCCTAAGATTCATATTGTCCAGGAATTTTTAAAAATTATTGATATTTTTAAATATTTATTTTATGAAAATTACAATCTACATGCTGATTCCTTATAGAATTTTAAACATCTTACTAAAAATAATTTTTTCAGCCATTGGATAAATGTACTTCTCATAAAAATATTTAATGTTATCAAAGGGATTTTAACATTAATTCCATTTAACATTAACTCCATTCAGTCATTGCAGTGCTGTTATTCCACATTCAAATAAAAACCCAAAGAAACCAATAATAGAGGTTAACCATATGCTAAAATTCTGAACTAACATTTCAAATGTAGACAGAATATACATTTTATTTAAAGCTTAAACAATGACTCATTTTGCTAAGACACCTTTCAGAGATATTAGAGTCTATTGATTTTTCAGAAATAGAGCTGCTCCACACTGGATCCACTGGTCTTGGTTGCCCCCGCATGGAACATCAATATTGGTGACCACACGATCCCTCTCGGCACTTGTGTACACAGGCAGAGAGATGCACTCATCAGGGGAATATGGACCATATGCATCCTGTTTAAAAACAAAATGTTTTTAAAAAGAACAATATACAATTTAAAATCAGATTATTACAAACTACTAATTAATACATTTTATTTAATATTTTATTATGAAATATTTTTAAAAAGATTAATCTGTCCTTCTATCTCACTGTATACTGTAATCCCAGTACTTGGGAAGCTCAGACAGGAGGATCACAGGTTCATGGCCACCCTCAGCTATTTAGTGAGGCCCTCCACAACTTAGTGGAATTCTGTTTTAAAATAAAGAATAAAAAATAAAGCTGGGGGTGTAGCTCGGAGGTAGAATGCCCCTGGGTTCAAACTGCAGTAATGCAATAAATAAATAAATAAATAAATAAATCCTCAAATAGATAAATATATCCTCCCTCCCTAATATTTCCAATTATATCCATGTTTGCATTGATGACTCTCTTACTTAGGTAGCTACACATGTCAGAGTGTTGTATTATGCTAGCGTGCCTAACACAGGGTTAAGCATTTTAGCATAAGCATAAATAGAGAAGATAATCTTTGTAGCTTAATGTTCAGTTTGAAAAAAATACTCATACATAAAATTTCTAGAATATAATTTTTGCAAAAATGAGTACTTCAGAAAGTCAAATGAAAAAAACTACTACTCTGAGATATGTTAACCTAACAACGGTTACAGGACAAAATGAATCCTATGTAAGGCTACAGAAAAAAAGTGCAGGAATTGGTCTAAAGAGAATTTTCAAACATTGTGGGTCACTGACTAATCTCTTCCCTCCTCTCCAATTCTCCTTAAATGGCAAAGCTTTAGGATTCAGAAATGACTGTAATTGCCATAACTCCCTAGGCAATGCTAAGGTTAATAATCTAGTTCCAGCTTTCTTTCGGTGTTGCCTCTATATTTTTTAGCAAAGAGCAAACAGTACATATTTGTTGGACCAAAGTGATCTGACTGCCAGTTTTTAATTCCTGGAAAGGTCTTGACTTGTCTTTCTCTGCCACATCATATTTGCTTTGCTTCCCGTTACTTCAATAAGTGAAAGTGAAACAGAAACATCACAGTGAAATGTCTTGAAATGCTACTGCTTTCTTTCCAATCTCCTCTCTTTCAGAAGATTGTCCTATTTCTTCTTTTGAATGCCTAAATTTCTTTTAAAGGAGGAATTTAACAATCATGTAAAGTTGTTTCTTTGCACGTTAACTCCAAATTTACTATGTTTTTGTATCTGTTTCCAAATCTGCTTGTAGTTTCTGTTTGTTTTAAAGTGAGCCGAGCCGGGTGTGGTGGCGCAGGCTCTTAATCCCAGTATTTGGAGGATCTCGGTTCAGGGACAGCCTCTCTACTTAGTGAGGTCCTTTGCAACTGAATGAGATCCTGTTTCAAAATAAAGAATAAAAAACAGGACTGGAGGTGTAGCTCAGAGGTAGACTGCCCCTGGGGTTCCAGCCCCATTACCACAAAAATAAATAAATAAATAAATAAATGAATAAATAAATAGATAAATAAAGTGAGGTGACATTACAATGTACCAGTAAAAGTAAATTATGAAAAAGGAAGAAACCACACACAAAAAAATGAGGTGACAGTCATTCTCTCCGTACCTCCAGTGTTTTAAAGCAAAGCACTGCAGCAGTGTCTTGACATTTTGCTTGTCATTGCTCATAAAGTTCTGAAGTCATAATGTTATCATTTTTCTAAAAGAGTACAATTGTTCTGAAGTCACCAATAAATAAATGGTTGAAGCAGAATTAAGTATACTTGGCATCTCATGATTAGCACAGTTCCTTGTGCATATCATATTAGATTTAGATATGCACAATTAGATAAGAAATAGATTCTTATAACCAAATATGCTCTTAAAAATATATATATATATATTTTTGGTGGTACTGGGGATTGAACCCAGGAACATCTACCTCTGAGCTAGACCCTCAGAACTGTTTTATGTTTTATTTTGAAACAGGGTCTCACTAAGTTGTTGAGGCTGCCCATGAACCTGCAATCTTCCTGTTGCAGCCTCCCAAGTACTGAAATTACAGGCTACACCACCACGCCAGGCCCAATACCCACTTTAATCTGTTTATCTTATCAGACAAAACATTAAGACCCTGCTAAGCTAAAATATTTGGGTAAAATTAAAATTGTATTAATAACTATTATCACATTGAATTCAACTAATGCAAGAGATATGGAGTAAGTTCAAATAATTCATATTAATGACATACAGGCAATTTTTTTTGCTTAACTAAAATTTAACAACTAAAAATCTATATATTATACTTGAATACAGTTGATGTGTTCACATATGCCATAGTTTTATTAAAACAGAAACTGGTTGGCTTGGCTCAATAAGGAAGCTAAAACTTGAAATTTTATATTCATTTAGACTAATCTTTCATAAATAAAAACTGTTTTATGTGAAAAAGCATGCTGTATAATTTCTCTCCCTCTCAAAAGTATTTAAGGTAAGTCTGAATGTCTCACAATAAAATTAACTTCTCATGCCCCAGACAAAAAGACTTAAAAGCATGTGTGTTCTACAAATAGTAATATGTTAATTATTTGAAGGAAGACAATACATTTTACAAAGGAAAAATCAGCGGAGGGTGGTGGAGTATGCTTGTAATCCCAGTACTTGGAAGGCTGAGACAAGAGGACTTCAGGTTTGCAGCTAGCCTCAGCAACTTGGTGAGGCCTTCTGAAACTTAGTGAGACCCTGTTTCAAAATAATAAATAAAAAATAGGGCTGGGGGTATAGCTCAGAGGTAGAATGCCCTTCGGTTCAATCCCCAGCACTACAAAAAAAAAAAAAAAAAAGAAAGGAAAAATTGTAGTATTAGATAAAACGTAGCCAATAAACCAAAAGAAACAACAAAATAAAACTAAAAACAGAATAAAACTACTGACTATGTTTACTATGTGGTCAATTTTAATCCAACTTTTATTATAATGAAACATATAAATAAAGGCAAAACAAAATATATTTCTCATTGGTTTATGTATAGTCCATCTAACTTATTCCAACACATGCATTTTTGAGTATTTATAAATCAAGTCAATAGTTATTTTTGTTTGTTTTTAAAAGAAAAGATATTAGTAAACTAGAGTTTTAATGTATAAGTAGAAAAAACTAAGTCAATTTTGGGAAAAAATACACATATTTCAAAACAGGAAACAATACAGCTTTCTACCCATGAATACTTTGAAAGACTGCTCCATCAAAAATGCATTTAAAAGTTCATATTACTAGAGCCGGGCATGGTGGCACACACTTTAATCCCAGCATTTGGGAGGCTGAGACAGGAGGATCGTGGTTCACGCACAGCCTCAGCTATTTAGTGAGGTCCTTTGCAACTCAGTGGACCCTGTTTCAAAATAAAGTATAAAAAAAATAGGGCTGGGGGTGTAACTCAGAGGTAGAATGTCCCTGGGTTCCACCTCCAGTACCGCAAAAAAAAAAAAAAAAAAAAGTGTATATTGCTAGAATGATACTCTGTTCATGTTTTTCATTAATACAGCACTAACAAGCAAAAAATGTCACCCTGCTCATCTAATATTTGTTGCTTTTAAACCAGTGTGTACAAGTTAAAGAGTTCAATATATTTTCTGATATACATGATATTTTATTTATTTATTTATTTATTTATTCATTTATTTATTTATTTATTTTGCAGTACTGAGGATGGAACCCAGGGGCATTGTGCCTCTGAGCTACACCCTCAGCCCTATTTTTTTGTGTGTGTCTTTTTTTTTTTTTTATTGTTGAAACAGGGTCTCACTGAGTTGCGAATGGCCTCGCTAAGTAGCTGAGGCTGCCCCTGAACCGCGATCCTCAGGTCTCAGCCTCCCTCCTGAATGCTGGGATTACAAGCCTGTGCCACCATGCCTGGCTACATGATATATTTTAACATTGATATCACTGATATAAAGTAATACAGTGACTTTTCCCGAGTATCTGTGGCATCATATGATAGTTGTATTTTCCCTGAGAATGAAACAGTTTTTCTAGTTGCCTGTTCAAGGGCCTAGGCCCTTGGAGTCCTGGTTCAGGACTACTTCATTACCGTGGGGCCGATAAACATGCAGAAACAGGGCATTATCTGTGACTGGTGTATGTCATAAAGCAGTGCCTCCCAAATGCTACATACTGATGGAAGGTGTGGAGCCACCCCGCCCCTTTGTGGCATTGGTGGTTGAACTCAGAGGCATTCTACCTCTGAGCTACATCCTCAGGCCTCTTTTTCTTTTCTTTTCTTTTTTTGTTTTGAAATGGGGTCTCGCTAGGTTGCTAAGGCTGTCCTTTAGTCAGTGATCCTCCTGCCTCAGTCTCCCATGTACTGGGATTACAGTCATGTGCCACCATGTCTGGTTTAACAAGGGTGTGTGTAGGTGATTTTTTTTTTGGGGGGGGGAGTACTTAGAGCTTTTAATGCAATAATTTTCAAAGGGAACACTGTATTTATTCTTTTAATTTTAAAGGTATATTTTATTTATTTAAATTTTTTACTGAATAATTCTTCACAAAGAACTAGTATAAATGTATAAAAACATGTTGATAAATACTTTGGAAAAAGCTAATGCTTTTATGGGTAAAATACCTTAGCAATATCTTAACTTGGCTATGTTAGCCAGCAGCAGTGAGCTGGGACTGGAACAGCTTTAAGAATCTGCATCATGAATGAATGAATGAATGAATGAATGAATGAATGAATGAATGCAAGTACAGATGAGCAATGCAACTGCAGGTTGTATTATCATGTATAATGATAAACAGAGACTAGGGAAACAGTTCACCAATAGGGACCGAGAGTGTCTTGGTTACTTTCACTTCTCCTTGAGAATGCATAATTCCAATTGTGTTAATTCGCCAAGTACAAGGCATCTAAGTAGAAGCAATGATAGAGGTTCCTCCTCCCCTTTCCCCCAATAATTTTCAGAGTTTGTTGTGGATATCCTTTCATCCTATCATCATGTATTAAAACAATGTAAAAGCAGTTCTATAATTTTTTGCTACCCAAACTGTTGCTCTTCAAAATACGCAAGTAGGTGGGTTAGTGGGCAAATTTTCCTAGAATGAAGCTATTTGGGATTATTGGATATAAGATAAAATTGTAGATATAATTTATTTTTAAAAACCTCTTTCTGACCTAAAAACATGTAGTCATCAAAGTTCTGAGCTGTATTATTCTACCAGAGCTTGAATTTTGGACTTTCTATAACAAAGAGAGCATAGGAGCAAAGACAAACACAGCTTGTTCTTTAGCTTATGTAAATTAGTGTTGATGCTTTTTTGATTATATGGGGCTTCTTTTCCTCATAGTAAAAATGCATCTACCCTAAAAGTACTTTCCTGGACAAAATACTACTTAAACGAAGCAGAAGTTAGAGATTTTAATAGTTTATTCAGGGTTGGCAACATTTTTCTAAAGGAAAAAAGAAGAAATATTTTAGGATTTGTGGACCACTAGGTTTCCAATATAATTATTCAACTCTGTTGTTATAGCCTCAAAACAGTCATAGACAATATGTCTACAAATGGGTATGGTTACTTTCCAAATAAAACTATATTTTGGAACACTGCAATATAATTTCATATAGTTTTCACTTGTCATGAAGTGTTATTCTTCCAAGTTTTGAAATTTTATAAAAATGTGAAAAAGGTTGATGCTTTGGACTACTAAAAAATAGGCAGTAAACCAGAATGGCCTTTGGACCATTGTTTTCCAGGCCCTTTTATACTGTTAGGGTGGCTCTGTATCAGATTAAGGGGTTAAGAGAGACAGACCTGGATTTGAATCTCATTTGCCTATTTATTAAACTATGTGATCTTGGGCCACTTATATAATTTTTAAAACCTGTTTTCTTTGTTTTATAATAATAGTTATTATTATTATTATTATTATTATTATTATTATTATTATGCAGTACTGGGGATTGTTCCAGAGACATTCTATCTCTGAGCTCTAGTTCTGTTTTTTATTACTTTATTTTAAAACAGGGTCTTACTAAGTTATCGAGGGCCTCACTAAGTAGCTGAGACTGGACGCAAATCTGTGATCCTCCTATTTCAACCTCCCAAGTAAAAAAATGAAGTAAAAAAACTTAAGTAAAAAAGCCTAGGGAAAAATCATTATATATATATATATATTTTTTTATATATATGTACATATATATATGTATATATATATGTACATATATATATATGTGTATATATATGTACATATATATATACAATCTACATATATATGTAATATATATGTAGTAAAAAATTCATATTGCCTTTAAGCAACCTCTTTGTAAACTAAATACCCAAATTCATTTTACCTCTTTTTACATGGGCTATATTTCAAATTGTTTTTAGCTTTTAATTCTAATTCTGATTTTGTTAAGTATGAAAAATATAACTGAATAGAAATGATACATGAATTGAGAAGGGTGCCATTTCTGACAAGAGTAAAGTCCCACTGCTTCTCATAATTTATCAATTTTTGTTATAGAAATTTCTCATAGGAACTAATAGGAAGGTTGAAATACAACAAATATTCTTTCAACCTCCTTAACTATCACTGTAATATTGGATAAAATGAATCTGAGATGGGAATAAAATAGGTCTTACAGCAATGTCTGCTCTTTTGGATGAGAAGATATTCTTGGAGGGCTCTGAATATTTTGTTAATTATTGCTACATCTTTAATTTTCCCCCAAAAAGTAAATATTTAGGTGATTTTGATTTTTGCTTTAGAAAAAAAATATAACTAAAAATTTCAATGCATTATTTCTCAAATGAGAAAATTTATTTTTCTTACAGTGAGCAATACATGAAATAGTTGTTACTAATTAGATACAGGATTAGTTTATCTGTATATATTAATACTTGCATTTTTAAACTTCATAGTTAAGAAAAATGTTATGTGCTTTATCTACAAGTAGGTCCTATTTTAAAGGCAAGTTACCCTGTTGAAAATGCCTTCCATAACTGAAGGTTTTGTTCTTCATCTGCCTATCAGCCGTATAATGCCCTGGTATGATACAAAGCCCTACATCTTTATTAGCACCTTTATTTGGTCACATTTTGTACACCTTACTGTTAGAAATTCCCTAACTTAGAAAGACACATGTTTATGCATTTGAACATGGGAAAAATATCTCTGTCTTGCCCAGTTGCTTTGGAGAGTAAATTATATGAAGCACTTAGCACATTTCTGAAAATGAACACAACACACAGTGGTTCACATCATTTGAAAAAGACTATTATTCTTTAGAAATCAAAACTGTATTATTTTTTTCCAAAAATGGTTTTAAAATGTACTGTACATTTAAAAATTATAAAGGATAAAATATTTTTGACTGCAAATTTTTTCAAATGCAGGTAAGATTAAAAAGCAAACAAAAATATACATGCCAAGAATATCTTATTGAAAAGATAAACTCCTAAAGTGAATTGATAGAATTAAAAATTATGGCATTTTAGAAATGTATTACCTGGGGCCAGGCGTGGTGGTGCACGCTTGTAATCCCAGAATTTGGGAGGCTGAGACAGGAGGATCACGGTTCACAGACAGCCTCAGCTACTTAGTGAGGCCCTTTGCAACTCAGTGAGACCTGGTTTCAAAATAAAGAAAAAAATAGGGCTAGGGTGTAGCTCTGAGGAAGAATGCCCCTGGCTTCCATCCCCAGTACAGAGAAAAATAAAAAATAAAAAAGAAAGAAATGTATTACCTGTGGAATCCAGCCCATAAAACAAGGGAGAACTGATGACACACTAGGAGAATCATGCTGATTTTCAGAAAGCCGATTTCCATCAAAGCTGCATCCTTCTAGTAATAAGCCACTGATCTGCCATGGGAACAACATACAAACTGTTAAAACATGAATTCAAATGTCAGGAGTTACTGTGTTATATCTAAAAAAGAACAAAGGTAACACTTCCGATGTGGCCATGTATTGTAAGTACTATAAAGAAAGATTATAGCATTTTACTGGAGAACAAAATAGAAAGGCTCTGGACCATTGTTCACTGAACTCTTTGCACTAAATTCTCACTTTTAGGAAACAACCAAAAAGTCACCAGTTACAGCAGCACAGGTGTTTGTCCTTAGATTTAACGGAAACATAATAGAAGAACCCCCAAATTATTCTTTCTCCAGGAAGGGTGACAAAGCGCATAATTAGAGACCAAACCTGTGTCCCCTGCTTGGAATTCTAACATCGTCTTTTAAAGAACAGAACAAAATTTTAAAAGTTTAGTGGGGAAAACTCTTAACATGTTATTTACAGCTGAGTGGATAAAAAAGAGAAAGTTAATGTATTCTCTAAATTACCCTGGGGTAAATTGAGAAACTTTTGAAAGCGAAAATATAGTTCTGGTTCTATTGGTAATATAAGCTTCCTATTTCTTGGTTCTCAATTCTTTAGTTTTTCCAGTGTTACTCTCCCCTATCTAAAGGCAACAAATGTAGTGTTTTGGATTCATAGCTCTTCCAACAGTTTGTCTTCAGAGCCACATCTATATTCTCATAGTCTATATTTGGTACAAAATATAAGCAATCTTATAAATATTATATGATACCTTCAAGTTTTAACGTACTGCAGTTGATCTCCAACTTATAATGGTTCATCTTGCAAGTTTTTGAGTTTACGACAGTACAAAAGTGATGCATATTTAGTAGAAATCATACTTTGAATTTTGATCTTTCCTTAGGCCAGCAAGATGTGGTAAGATACTCTCAGTCACAAAGTGTACTGTGTGGCTAAGCTATGGCGTTCAGTAGCTTAGGCATTTTAAAGGCATTTAAAAATATTTTCAGTTTAGAGGTTTATTGGCGTATAACCCACGACAAATTGATGAGCATCTGTAAATGAAGTAACTATAGCATTTAAAGTCAAAGGAACATAGTGGGAAGAGTTAAGATCATTTTCAGCTCTTTTATACTTAGGACGTGGCTGGTGTACTAGGATGTACTAGGAGAGTATGCCTTAATTTACAATAACTATCTCTTTAGTTTTATAGTAAGGCTGCATGGAAAAGATAAGCAACAGATTTCCGGGAAGATGGTGACCGAGAAAAGCGGGGCTTAAGAGCCCCGCTAACAACCAATCTCCATTACCACAAAATCAGCGCCTTTCATAGCCAGAAAACACTATCACCAGAGAAACAAAAAAATCACCAGGCTCCAGAGAGAAAGCCAACTGAGAACAGAGCTCAGAGCCACAAAGGAGATACACTGGCCTCATGCCCGAGGCCGCGGCAGCAGCGCCATACTGCCGGCGGCAGCGGCGAGTTCATCGGGTGGCTAGAGCAAGCTGAGGTGAGCCGCTGCGGAACAGCCAGGCGGGATTTCTCGCCGCAGGTAAAATCTAAAGCTCCCAGTGGCTGAGCTCAGCACACGCTGCAGGGATTCAGAGTGGAAATCAAAACCAAGAAGAAATACGCCAGCCTCACGGCCGAGGGCATAGCAGCGGCGCCATATTGCCACCGGCGGCAGCAGCAGAGAATTCACCGAATCCAGTACAGCTACATCTGCGTACTCAAGAACAGTGAGTCAAATTGCGGGCCACAGAGGAGAAATCCCAGTACTGTACTCCCTGGGACTTGACCCAGTGGGGGAGTGGCGGTGGCAGTGATATCACACCATAGGAGAACGTGCAACCTGGCATCATTCCCCAGAGTCTAAAGCAGCCTCTATCGACTCTCTGGGTCAGAGACTCTGTGATACAACCCAGTAAAGGAGTAGTGGGGTCTGAGATACTACAGACTCAAGATCCAGAACACCTTAAGTGAAGTCATAGTGACCCAAGGGAAGAACCCAGAGAAGGCACAAACTCCCGAAATAATGGGAAAGAGGAATAATACTGGAGCAATGAATGCCCACAATCCCACAACATCAGAACCCGATAAAACAGAAAATCAGAGATTTCTAGAAGATAAAATCAGGAAAATAACTGTAGAAATAATAGAGGTGCTTCGAAAAGAACTCAGAGAGAGCCAAAAACAGATAAAGGATGCAATTAATGAAGTAAAGGCCTCAATTCAAAGCACAAACAACCGATTAGAACACATGGAGAACAGAATCTCGCTCTTAGAAGATGATCATTCCAAAAATGAACGCATAGTTTCTAATCTAGAAAAAAATATCCGACAGCAGGAATCTGATATTGAAGAAATATGGGCCCGTTTTAAGAGAGCTAACCTACGAATAATTGGAATAGAGGAGGGAAAAGAAGGTGAAACCAAACGGATCAACAATCTCTTCAAGGAAGTAATAGCAGAAAATTTTCCAAACATAGAGCAAGAGGTGGTTACACAGGTCCAGGAAACTTATAGAACTCCCTTTAGACAGGATTGGAGAAGAGGATCCCCACATCACATAATTGTCAAAATGACCAATGTGGAAGCCAAGCAGAGAATCTTAAAGGCAACAAAAACAAAGGGCCAAGTGACATTCAGAGGCAAACCAATTAGAATCACTCCAGACTTCCCAAACCAAGTCATGAGAGCCAGAAGGGCTTGGAGGAACATATTCCAAACTCTGAAAGAAAACAACTTCCAGCCAAAAATTTCCTACCCAGCAAAACTTTCTATCAAATTAGATGGAGAAATAAGAAGCTTCCATGACAAACAGAAACTGAAGGAATTTATGTCTTCAAAACCAGCACTAGAGAAAATACTCAAAGAGATTAACTACAAAGAAGAAATAGGTAACACACACCAGAACCAGAGAAACAAGAGTTTCCATCCAACAGACAACTAAGATTGGTTATCTGTGGAGATTCATTATTTATGTTAGTCTTTTACCTATCTCTAAATGGTATTGTTTGCCTTTATTGTTGTTAATTTTTAGGATTTCTAGTTGGAATATTAATATACCTTCAGATATAGCATTTGAAAATATTTTATCCCATTCTATTAGTAACTGTTAACTCTGTTTACATTGTCTTTGGATATACAATTTTTTTTTTTTATTTTTTAGGGAGTTTGTATACTCTTCTGTTGCCTGTGCCATTGAAATCATATCCAAGAAATCACTGCCAATTTCAATGTTGTGAGGTTTTATGACCCAGATTTTCTCCTAAAAGTTTATAGTCTTAAGATTTATATTTAGGTCTTTTATCTATTTCGAGTTAATATTTGTATATGGGATTAGGTAAGGGTCCAACTTTATTCTTTTCCATGTAATTATTATGTTTCAACAATATTTAGTTAAAAGATTTTTATTTCCACCACCAAATGTTCGTGGAAACCTTGTCAAAAATAACTTGACAATATAGGGAAGAATTTAGCTCTAGGCTTTTATTTAACTCCAATGGTTTATATATCTGCCTTTAGAATAGTACTACACTGTTTCAATTATTGTAGCTTTATATGGTTTGAAATCAGAAAATATATATCTTCTAGCTTTGTTCTTTTTCAAGATCGTTTTGGGTATCTAGAGTCCATATTCCATATTAGGATAGATTTTTTTCCTGAAAAATAAATATATAAATATATGATAGTTTCACCTAAAAAAATAGAAAAAAATATTCTCTGGTAAGAAAGAAAGTAAAAAGAAATATTGAAATGTTATCTTTAAGTCATCAAAAGCTTGGTATCAGACAAATGAAACTGTTATGTGAGATTATCATTTTTAATTTTGGATAAATTGCTATAATACTAGATGTCAACCACTAAGCCAAGCATGGGAGGGAGGGATGGGGAGAGAATGGGGTGGGGATCGGGTGGGGGCTGACTGGGCGATGTGTGCATGTATGTCTACAAAAGTTTGTATCCCACTATGATGTATGAATACAGTGCACCAATAAAAAAAAAAAAAAGATAAGCAACTTTGTTGTAAATGCAAAAGCTGGGATAAATAAAATTTTTTATACTTAAGCTTAATATTCCTTTTACTATAACCTTTAGTGATATAGGCCCCTAATGTTTATGAAATATTTTGGCCTTAAAAAAATTAAGTTAAAATTTAGAGAGTCCTGCTAATCTCCTACTTGATGATGGTGGATGATCTTTTTAATGTGTCAATTCAGTTTGCTACTATTGTGTTGCATCTGTATACATTAAGAATATCAGCATATGCCGGGTGTGGTGGCACATGCTTGTAATCCCAGCACTTGGGAGGCGGAAACAGGAGGATCACGCAGGTTCGTAGTCAGCCTTGCTGGCTTAAGAGACCCTGTTTCCAGATAAATAAAAAAAGGTCTGGGAGTGTTGCCCAGAGGGAAAAGGGCTTCCAGAAATCTCAGTACCACCAAAAAAAAAAAAAATATCAGCATACCATTCTCTCTCTCTCCCTCTCTCTCTCTCTCTCTCTCTCTCTCTCTCTCTTTTGCATGTTCTTGTCTGGTTTTGGTATCAGAGTAATAGTGGTCTTGCAGAATGTGTTTTGAAGAATTCTTTACTCTTCCACTGTTTGAAATAACTTAAGGAGAATTTGTATTATTTCCTTGTTTGGTAAAACTCAGCAGTGAAGCCCTCTCTGGTCCTGGGCTTTTCTTTGGTGGAGACTTTATATTTCTGATTAAATCTCATTACTTGCTCTTGGTCTATTCAAGTTTTCTACTTATGATTCAATCTGGATAAGGTGTGTGTTATCAAATCAGTTTTTCAAAAAAAATTGATCATGTCATTCTCTTGCATCTTACAATTCTTCAATAGCTTTCTGCTGTCCTGAGATTAATGTTCAAAAATAACTTAAAATAAAATTTGTGATCTGGGTACCACCTAATCCTCCAGTGTCAGTTTCTTCTTCTCGACAGCAGACTTCTAACCTTCCATGGTTTCAGCTGGAGCCTTGAACACAGTCTTCTCTCCAGCTCAGCACAATCCCTTCTACTCTGCGCAATTCTTATCAATATTTCCTAAATAACCATTGTTTTTTTCTGCAGATGTCCCCTTAAACTTTACTTCTTTGGGAATATTTTCTTGGTTTCTATAACTAAGACACATTCTCATAGTGCCATTATACCCCATTATTACAGTTATAACAGCTAATAATAATTACTTGTCTAATATAATAATCTTTAATATCTAATTCCCAATAGGGTTTAACCAATAGACAATAGGTTTATGTAACATCTTTGTATCACCACATATAAATATATATTTATTTGGATTAATAACTGAATAAATGGATTGTAAAGAATATTATATTTTTATCACATTATTCTAAGTTTAACAAATGAAAGAAATTAAAACCATATTCACAACATAAATTATATATATTTTTTAATTTTTGTTTGTTTTGTTTTGTTTTTTTGGTGGTGCTGGGGTTCCTGGAAGCCCTTCTACCTCCGGACTACATATACTCCCAGACCTATTTTTACATTTTTATTTGGAAACAGGGTCTCCTAAGCCAGCATGCGCAGCTGGCTTCGAACCTGCGTGATCCTCCTGTCTCTGCCTCCCAAGCGTGGGGATTATAAGCGTGCGCCACCACGCCCGGCCATAAATTATATTTTAAACATTACATTTTAGCTTCCTATATCTGAATAAAATATAAAAACTAGCTTTTTTTTTTTTTTTTTTGGTGTGTGTGTGAGGGTTAATGGGGATTGAGCCCAGAGGCATTCTATCTTTTAGCTACATCCCCAGCCTGGTTTTATTTCTTATTTGGAAAAAGGGTCTCTCTAGGTTGATGAATCTCACTACTTGCTAAGGCTATCCTCAAACCTGCAATCCTCCTGTCTCAGTCTTCTAAGTACCAGGATTACAGGTATGCACC
The DNA here is from genome assembly GCF_963383645.1 of Muscardinus avellanarius. Classification (NCBI taxonomy): domain Eukaryota; kingdom Metazoa; phylum Chordata; class Mammalia; order Rodentia; family Gliridae; genus Muscardinus; species Muscardinus avellanarius. Next base: position 150,128,244 of record NC_137786.1, read on the forward strand.
ACCATGCCTGGTTTAGCTCTGTATTTTTTTATACTTTTTTATTTTTATATATTTTTTATTTTTTTAACAGTATTGATATATTTTTATTGATGCATTATAATTACAAGCAATAGTGAGATTAACAGTGATATAAATGCATATGACATAATTTGTTCTTTCTCCTCTTCTGTAATACCCCTTTTCCTTCCCCCTTCCCCCAATCCCTTCCACTACTCCACTGGTCTCTCTCCTTATTTTTGTTTTTTATTTTTTTAAATTTATTTTTATTGGTGCATTGTAATCATACATCACATTGGAATATAAGACTTGAGAGGATATACAAGCACACATCATCCCATTAGCCCTCATCCAGCCCCCATCCCATTCCCTCCACCCCCCTCGATCCCATGCTTGTTTGGTGATTAACTTTGATACATATGTTTATGTACCTCCTGCTTTTTAATGAGGCTCCATCCTCCCCTATTCCATACCCTCTGATTGGTCACCTTAATTGATTCACTATAGGACCCTTTCTATAGCTCGACCACTTCCTGTTGCCCCTTTCCTCCTAGTTATTGCTGATTAGGAGAAGCATCTGGTTTTAATTATCTGCAATATTTCTCTGTGCATGCCACTTTGAAAATACCGATCCCACACTTGACGGCCCCAGTTGTAGCCTGGCTACCCGGTGGACTGATCCAGACCTCGCTGGCTCAAGCGGCGGCCTTGCCTCATGGGAGGCCCCAATTCTGGTCTCACTGGCCCTGACACTGGCCTAACCCCTCAGCTGGCTCCGATCCTGGCCTTGGAGGCCCCAGCACCGGCCTTCCTCATGGCAGGCTCCGATGCTAGCCGAAGGCCCCGGCATCGGCCTAACCCCTCGGCAGGTTCCTATCCAGGCCTCAGAGACCCCGGCACCGGCCTTGCCTCGCGGCAGGCTCTGATCCCGGCCTCGCTGGTCCCAGCACTGGCCTAACCCCTCGACAGGCTCTGATCCCGGCCTCGGAGGCCTCAAAAGCGGCCTTGCCTCACGGAAGGCTCCGATGCCAGCCTCTGGCCCCGGCACCGGCCTAACCCCTCAGCAGGCTCCAATCCCGGCCTTGGAGGCCCCGGCACCGGCCTTGCCTCGCGGCAGGCTCTAATGCACTCCGCTGGTCCCGGCACCAGCCTAATCCCTCGGCAGGCTCCGATCCCGGCCTTGGAGGCCTCAATAGCGGCCTTGCCTCACGGAAGGCTCTGATGCTGGCTCTTGGCCCCGGCACTGGCCTAACCCCTCAGCAGGCTCTGATCCCGGCCTTAGAGGCCTCAATAGCGGCCTTGCCTCACGGAAGGCTCCGATGCCAGCTGTTGGCCCCGGCACCGGCCTGACCCCTCGGCAGGCTCCGATCCCGGCCTCAGAGGCCACAGCACTGGCCTTGACTCACGGCAGGCTCCGATCCCGGCCACGCTGGCCCCGGCACTGGCCTAACCCCTCAGCAGGCTCTGATCCCGGCCTTGGAGGCCTCAATAGTGGCCTTGCCTCACGGAAGGCTCTGATGCCGGCTGTTGGCCCCGGCACCAGCCTGACCCCTCGGCAGGCTCCAATCCCGGCCTCGGAGGCCCCAGCACCGGCCTTACCTCGCGGCAGGCTCCGATCCCAGCCTCGCTGGCCGCAGCACCAGCCTAACCCCTCGGCAGGCTCTGATCCCGGCCTTGGAGGCCTCAATAGTGGCCTTTTCTCACGAAAGGCTCCGATGTCGGCCACTGGCCCTGGCACCGTCCTAACCCCTCAGCAAGCTCTGATCCCAGCCTCGGAGGCCCCAACACCAACCTTGCCTCAAGGCAGGCTCCGATCCCAGCCTCAGAGGCCCCAGCACTGGCCTGACCCCTTGGCAGGCTGTGATCCCGGCCTCGGAGGCCCCTGCACCGGCCTTGCCTCATGGCAGGCTCTGATCCCAGCCTCAAAGACCCCAGCACCGGCCTTGCCTCAAGGCAGGCTCCAATCCCGGCCTTGCTGGCCCCAGCACTGGCCTAACCCCTTGGCAGGCTCTGATCCCAGCCTCGGAGGCAATAGCGGCCTTGCTTCATGGAAGGCTCTGATGCCGGCCGCTGGCCCTGGCACCGGCCTAACCCCTTGGCAGGCTCCGATCCCAGCCTCAGAGGCCCCAGCACCGGCCTTGCCTCATGGTAAGCTCTGACCCCAGCCCTGCTGGGCCCGGCACCGGCCTAAACCCTCGGCAGGCTCCAATCTAGGCCTCTAAGGCCCCAGCACCGGCCTTGCCTCATGGGAGGCTCCAATTACAGTCTCACTGGTCCCAGCACCGGCCTAACCCCTCAGCAGGCGCCGATCCCAGCCTCAGAAGCCCTATACCGGCCTTGCCTCAAGGCAGGCTCCAATCCCAGCTTTGCTGTGTCTGTCGCCGGCCTCACCCCTTGGCAGGCTCTAATCTGAGCACCCTCTTCGCCCAACCATTTGTCCCATGTTCTTGAGGGTGCGTAGTGGTAGCATTCTGCCTCTGGGGTCATTACTTCAAAGGTTCCAGGTGTAATGCATCAGATCTCTGCCTCCCCTGAGTACTGGCCACTGCCATTGCCACTGCCTCCACCATTTCAAATCTTTCCAAAGCTCTTTTTCCACTTTGAATGTTGTCCAGTGTTCCTAAAAATGCGCGATGGTAGTATTCGACATTTGGTATAATTTCTCCAAAGAAATAAGGTTGGTAGGATCCGATTTCTGCTTCTCCTGAATACAAGTCTCCACCACCAACGCAGAGACTGCTTTCGGCACCGCCTTTCTCCTTGGTCTCCACTAAAGTCTCTCTCCTTAAAGGTGATGTCCAAGATTCTTAACAATGTAGAGAAGAAGCAGTCCTCCTTAGCGGGGAATTTTTTCCAATAATTCCAGTTCATTTGGATAAATTTTGTCTGCATATCCAGTATCCTGGCATCCGCCACGGCCTCCTTGACCCCTCTTTGATATTTTCCTTTTTTCCTTTTCTTTTTCTTTTCTTTTTCACAGGGTCCTTCCGGGTGGAAAGGGGGTCTCCTAGGGGTGCCCCACCAGCACCTGCCCACCTGCCCAGGGTCGGGGCCAGAGGCCCGGACCACAGGGTCCTTCCAGGTGGGGAGGGGGTCGCCTAGGGGTGCCCCGCCAGCGCCTGCCCACCTGCCCAGGGTCGGGGCCTGAGGCCCGGACCACAGGGTCCTTCCGGGTGAGGAGGGGGTCGCCGAAGGGTGCCCCTCCAGCGCCTGCCCACCTGCCCATGGTCAGAGCCAGAGGCCTGGTCCCTTTTTTATTTTTTAATTTGGAAACAGGGTCTCTTAAGCCAGCATGGCTGGCAATCCTCCTGTCTCTGCCTACCAAGCCCAGGGATTACAACCGTGGGCCACCACGCCCAGCTTAGCTCTGTTTTAAATACCATTTCTGCATTCTGATATTTGACTTTATATGCTTTAACTGAACCTAAAGTCTAAGCTTAATTTTAATTGAAAATATCATAAATCTTATTAAAATTTCAGACATTTATAGAATTACAGACATTCTTGTTTTTGAAAATGTAATGAACATATAATAATGTCAAAAAGCAACACCCAGTTGGACATGCCTATAATATCAGTACCTGGGAGGCTAAGACAAGAGGATCTCAAGTTCCAGGCCAATGTAATGAAACTTAGACCCTATTTCAAAGTAAAACAGAAAAAGGACTGGAAGTATATAGCTCAGTGGTATTTTTGCATGCATGTGCCTGCATGTGTGTGTGTTCACACTACAAATATCATATTGCTTACAAAACTTGAAAGATGTATGTACAGTGATAATTATTAGAATAAAATATTTATTAGAGTAAAATTTTAAGTAACAGATTATTTTTAGAGTTATCAAAGTTGCTTTCTATATGAGTATAGTTACCTAAATACCATATCTCTTGAGTAAGTTAAATCTGCACATTCATAATGATTCTCAAGTATTAAACATAAACTTATTAGCCAGTAAAAAAAAATCTGAGCAATATTTTAATGCTAGCTTACAAAGACTTATTGACACTCTAATAAATGATAGCAGTGAGAAAATAAGATTCCATTGTTATCTGATTTGAAATCACCAACTGGAGCATACATAGTAAAAAGTCATGATTTTAGAATGAGAAAAAGATAATATGATCTCTAATACAGTTCAGTTAGAAAAAATAGGGGTGGCAGTAACATGGTTTAGTTTGTTAATATTTTTAAAATGTCAAATAACAGAATTTACTTTATATTTTATGCAACATATGCAGGTTTTACCAAAAAAACTATTGAAGCTTCTCTGAGTCAAAATGAAACTGTTAATCTTTTCAAAATATACTACATTATATCTTCTTGAGATATAACTCACATAAGTTTTCAATTTAAAATATACAACTGAATGAATTCTAGGATACTCACAGTTGTGGTATCATAGCTATGCTCAATTTTAGAACATTTTCATCACTCCTAAAAAAAGCTAGTACCCTAAAGCTCAACTCAATAACTTCTCCTTGCCACCCAACCCTAGGCAATCATCAATCTACTTTCCGTTTCTATAGATTTTTCTAGTCTAAGCATGTTATATAAATAGAATCATACAATATGTAGTTTTCTGTGGCTGACTTCTTTCATTTAACATAATGTTTTTAAAGTTCGTCCACCTTATAGTATGCCATATTTCATCCAAGCATAAGTCTGTTTCTGACCTCTCTACTGTGTTCCACTGTTCTGATGGTCTTTCCTTATATTAGCATCATAATCCTCAATATCACAGTTTAATAGTAATAATAATAATAATAATAATAATAATAATAATAATATTGTAGAAGGGTACAAAATTTGGCCAGGAATTCTTAGTATGCATAAATGTGATCTTTGCTGCTGCTTTCAGCCAGAGTTGGGATTTCTTTTTTTACCTTTTGAATTTAGGCTAGATCTTTGAGCAACAGAATGCAATAAAAAGACTTTGTTTTCTAATTGGTGATTGAACTCAAGGGAGTTCTACCTCTGAGCTACATCTCCAACTCTTTTTATTTTTTTAATGTGAAACAGGGTCTTGCTAAGTTACTGAGGCTGACCTCCAGCCTGCAATCTTTATGTCTCAGCCTTCCAATTACTGAGATTATAGGCACCACCACCAGCATACCTAGCCATAGAAAGGTTTTAAACAAAATACTTCCATTGACATTGTATATGAATGTGAAATTACCAGTGCCAATCTCAATATCACATATGGGGCAGAGGAGGGAGCAGGGGGAAGCTCGCCAAGTGCTGTGTACATTTATGTTATGATTACTCTCAACTACATGAGACTACAATGCACCCATAAAGTATTTTAACAAAAAAGACTTTTTCAATATGAATTTTGGAAAGTTTAGAATTTTCAAAGTCGACCATTCTATATGTGAACATGACTGACCTTTTCACTATTTGATTATTTCACATTTTCCCTTTTTTCTCCCTCAAATTACTCATGTAGTTATGATTTAGAGGTATATCATTACATAGCACACAAGGTCATATTTTTCTAAATATAACACTCATCATCTTTTCATTGGTGGTATTAATATTTTTGCATTAGAAAATTTTGCATTATAATCTATACTAACTCAACTTTGATTTTTTTTTACACTGGTAATATAATCTATCTCAGCTGATCTTACTACTAGAAAGATAGCTGACTTTGAGATAGGAATTTCAGAATCTCTTTTCTCAGTAATATGCTATAAAGACAAATAAACATCTAAAATTAATACCTTAATTTGCAGCTTTGCTTCTTGAAGTCGACCTTTCCATGAGGCTACAAATTTAAGGCTATCCACAGAACAACCCATTGCCCTGCAAAAGTAAAGCATCAAATGTCTGTTATGAACAAATAATTCTCAGGAAGGCTGGAGATATAATTCAGTGGTAGAGTGTGTACTTTAGTTGTGTGAAGCTTTGGGTTCAATTTCCAGAACCAAAACGTAAAGAAAGAAAATCTGAGGAAGTAAAATACAATAAGAAGTTGAAGAAGTATTCTTATTTATTATGAGCTAAAATATTTAAAATGTGCAAATACGATTATGCATGAATTATTCATAATGTCATAGACTTCAAATAAAGTTTTTAAAGTTATTCTTGTGTCAGTATTTTGTTAAGGTAAAAATCCACCTGAGCAACTAAGCAACCAAATTTGTTCAGTATATTTTTGGTATTTTCTCTTATTCTACATTCTAATGTGTTAAAATTATGGTCTACATATGATAATTAGAATCTGAATAAAATGAATTTGATCTTGACCATCAGATCCTATTCTTTACCATGATGCCTCATAACTGCTGTCCAACAGAATTTTCTGCAAATATAATATGTTTTCATGCAATCTAGAATGGTAGCCACCTCTACATACTTTGAAAATGGTTAGTATGAGAGAGTATTTTTAATCTTATATAACTTCATTTAAATGTACTTAGCTTCATAATGAACACAGGCCTACATAAGTGAACACATTTTTAAATTTAATTTCATGATTTTCAATTCTAGTAAACTACATTACAATTAAAAGCAATATTTTTAAAATTAAAAGTAACATTATTTGTGTTTTTAAAAGTAAAGTACTTGGGAATAACACAACTTTTTCAATTCTAACACGTATTTTTTGTCAATCAAGGTAATGTGTTCAGAGATGAATAAAACAAAATATAATTGCTCTCAGGAACAAATAAGTAAAGTATTTCATTTTTAATTACCTTGCAGTTTCCTGGCGAAGAGCATTAAGAAATGTGTCTGGATGAAAGAGTTCTGATAGGTCAAGCGTATCAGAGAGAAGAGCCTGCTTCTCAGCTTTCTCTACCCAGTTCTAGAAGGGGGAAATAAATACATAAACACATATTTTTGAAAAATAAATCAGAATTATGCATAAACCATTTCAGTGAGACAGTTAAGCAGCTTCCAAATGCTTGGAGATGATGTCTAGAAAAAAAAAAAAAGAAATAGGCTTTTCACTTTACCTTATAAAGCCTGACATAATAATTTGGTACACTATTCATCTATTATAAATAAACTTTTGTGCACAGCCTTTTGCTGGTAAAAATTTGCTTAAAATAAGTCTAAAACATAAAGTTACTTTTAATTATAACATGTTAGTTTGGGCCAGTGATCCTAAGGATCCTAAGGATCCTCAATCCCGACAATGTGAGCTGAATTAGCGTTCCAAATTCAGATGTGATAGTAAATTTGCCTTATGTAATCAAGTATCAAAGTAGAGGGTATGTTCACAAACAAATAATTTGTCAACAAATTATAAGTGTTTTAGAATTCCTTCTATTTATAGCTGGGCATGGTGGCACACGCTTGTAATCCCCGCCCTTGGGAGGCTGAGACAGGAGGATAGCACAGGTTCGAAGCCAGCCTCAGCTATTTAGTGAGGCTCTCAGCAACTTAGTGAGACCCTGTTTCCAAATAAAATATAAAATGGGTCTGGGAGTATAGCCCGGAGGCAGAAAGCCTCTGGGTTCCACCCCCAGTACCACCAAAAAAAAAAAAAAAAAAAAAAATTTCTTCTATTTTTAAAACCCATACCATGTTTGAAGTAGTATACATCAGCATAAACTATGTGTGATAAATACTTCAAAAATTGACACTTGGGGCAAATAACAAAGGCATCAAAAAAGCTGTGCATGGTGGTGCATGCCTGTAATGCTAGTACTTAAGAGGCCGAACATGAGGATTGCAGATCTGGGGAAAGACTCAGCAAGTTAATGAAACTCTTAGCAACCTAGCAAGACCATGTTTCAAACAGTAAAAGTGGCTGAGGCCGCAGCTTGAAGGTAGAATGTCCCTGGGTTCAATCTCCAGCATCACCACCAATGATACAAAATCAGAAACAGAACAAAAACCATAAGCCACAAAATCTGCAACACTTATTTGTAAGGTGTGAGTCACCCCCCTACCCCACAGGGGGCAGGGCCGAAGCTAGAAGGTGGAGCCTGCAATTCCGGGGACCAGGCCTCCCGCCCCGGAAGAGGGAGTTCAGAGAGGACCCGGAGAGGGAGGGAGGTATTCTCCCGCCGGCCACCGGCCCCCGCGGCCACGCGGGGGCTGGGGGTTGACCCCCACGAATAAAGCCTCTCGTAATTTATTATGGATCTCGGCATGTCTCTATGCTAGTGGGGCACCCCGCATTTTTCTACAATTTTACATTTTGGTGCCGATGAAACCCGACGTACCTATTTTGGCCTTTGAACCTGCGCTTACTGGACTCGGACTTTCCATCCCCTCTCTGCGCGCCCGCCCGCCCGGCCCGCGGACTTCTACAAACTGCTGAAAAAAGGTACCCGGCGCCGCCTCCACCGGGATGGGCTGCGGCGCCCGCCCGCCCGCGGCACGCCGCGGCTTGAGCTGCTTCTGCTGTAATGGGCGCCCGCCGCTTCTAGGCGCCGACCCACCGAGCAGCGCGCCAGGACAAGACCGCGCCTGGGCGGGCCTCTGCCATCCCAGCCCCAGCCCAGGCGAGCACGCCCGCGGCCCCGAGCGTCCGCGGACCCCACCGCACTGTGCCACTTGGCGCGCCTTGGCTTTCTCTGCGCCTGGCGCCGCGCCCACCGCGCCCGCAGACCCAGGATGGGGCCGCACTGCCGGCCTGCGCGCTCCCATCACCGGGGCAGGCCCGCGGCCCCGCGGACCTCTCTCCCACCGGCCCGCCAACTCCAGCCTGTGCTGCACATTCCTTCTCTGCGCCTGGAGTGCTTAGACCCGCCCGCCCCTGCCTGCCACGCGGCGCAGGCCCCTGCGCCGGCTCTCTGCTGATTGCGCCCTTCACCCTCTGCCCGCCCACCCCGCTGCCCGGACCCGGCCATTTCGGTAAGCACCCACAGGGCATCACTGTGGGGGAAAGCCCGCCATCTTTGGTCCACGTGTAATCACTAAGGTGCCGCCATGTTTCTTTAACCCCTCCCCCCTCACGGCCTCGCTGGAGGTTCGCCATGTTTCCATATTTGACCCCTCCCACGTCATGGCCTCGCTGGAGGCCCCGCCATCTTTATTCCCGCCCACTTTCCATTCCTAACCAATCCTAGGAGTCGGCGGCCATTTTTAAAAAACTTTTCGCAGCCATCTTCAGGCCAAATCTCCACAGCAGCCTCTCTCGGCGGTAAGCTTCCTCTTAAGGAACTAAGTGGGTTCTGCCTAACTCGGAGGGTTCTGACTGACTGACTGCTGTAAAACCCGGTACCGGTGTCCTCCAGTTCTCCGACCATCCAGGACGGTTGCGAGGTGTGAAAGAGACAAGAGACGTCTTTTCTCGGTCACACCTACTCTGTACCGAACTAGGCAGGGCCCTGGGACGCTGGAGTCTCCTGCCTTTGTTCTCGCTAGCCCACTTACAACTCATGGGGGGAAGTCAGCCATCTAAGATTGAGATCGATTCTCAATCCCCGCTGGGCCGTGTGTTATCTAATCTGCAGGCTCTGGGATTCTCAGGGGAACTGTCCCCAGAGAGACTTATTTCTCTTTGTACTAAGATCTGGCCGACATATAATTTGGCCAATGACATTCGATGGCCTGCCGTGGGCACGCTAGACTCTAGGACCCTGATGGCTCTCAGTGAATATTGCACCCAGTCAGCAAAATGGTGTGACCTCGAATATTTACAGCCCTTCTGGCGGCTGCATTTTTTGTTTTCTCCCTCTACCGGCTCTACTGCTGCCCAGGGCATGCAGGCTGGAGTATCCCGCCAGTCACAGCCGACATCTTGGACACCACGTGGCAACTCACAGGCGCCACCTGGTGGCCATTCTGGGTCACAGGCTTACAATTCTGCAGACCCACAGCAGCCATCTTGCAATAAAACATGGGGGCCGGGGTCTGACCCAGCTGGGTTACAAGCCCCATCTTCCTCTCTCCTGGCCCCACTTCGCGAAGTGGCTGGAGCAGAAGGGGTGATACGGGTCCATGTTCCTTTTTCCCTTCCTGACCTCACTCAACTAGAAAAGAGATTGGGGTCCTTTTCTTCCAATCCTTCTGGTTTTATCAAGGAATTCCAGCATATTGTGCAGGCATATGATCTAACTTGGCGGGATTTGCATGTCATTCTAACCTCTTCTCTAACTCCAGACGAACGTGATCGGATCCTGAAGGCAGCCAGAGAGAGGGCTGACCAGAGTCATTTAACAGATCCAGGGCTTCCTATTGGTACGGCTGCAATTCCATCTGAGGAGCCCCACTGGAATTATAATGTAAAGGAGGGAATAGAAATGAGAAATTATATGATACAATGTCTTCTTGATGGTATGCGAGATGCTTCCCATAAGGCGGTTAATTATGATAAGCTCAGGGAAATCACCCAGGGTCCAAATGAAAACCCAGCAGTTTTTCTTAATCGGTTGCAAGAGGCCCTTACGCGCTATACCCGTCTAGATCCATCCTCTGAGGCAGGCTCGATCATATTGGCCACCCATTTCATTGGGCAAGCGGCTCCTGATATAAAAAAAAAGCTAAAGAAAGTTGAGGATGGCCCACAGACTCCTATTCGAGACTTGATGAACATGGCATTTAAAGTCTTTAATTCCAGAGAGGAACAGGCCGAAGCAGAGCGCACTCTCCATCTTCGTCAGATGGCGGACTTACAGTCCCAGGCCCTGACTGCAGCCCTGAGGCCGGAGGAGAAAGGCCAGCTCTCTGGGTGGCAAGCGCCACCCAGGAGAGGACGACAGTAAAGACAACCACCTCCAGGAGCCTGCTTCAGGTGTGGAGTATATGGCCATTGAAAGGCGAATGTCCTTTAAAAAGCGGTGGACCTCAGGTACCTCACTACAGGGGGTCTACCCTTCTGGACAAGGACCCGCCGCTGGCCCTATCTGGTCTGACCAAGGACTGACAGCTCCTGGAATTCCTCGTCCTCCTTCCTCCATCTTCCTTGCTGGCCCAGGGTAACTGCAGGTACAGGGTAAGCCAGTTTCCTCTTTGGTGGCCTGCTCGATCTTTCAGGCCTTAGTTTCCTTCTCAAGTCTCGGTTCAGGATGATGAGGCAAGCCCTCCAGCCTCTGCCCACAGCTTAGGCCATATCTAAAAGGGCTCTGTTACAACAGCTCCAGGGACAAATTCTCTTGCACGGTGTTGGGACCCTCTAAACTTTGTTTCTCTCGACATAACTCTCTTTGATGTTTATATTTTAGCAGGTCTACTTGTTTACATACTATGGTGCTCTCCCTCCTCGGATGCCAAATTGCCTAAGTATTAAACTTCTAAAATGGGTAACTGATGCTCCCAAGGCAGTGACAGGTGTTTAACCAGACATATCCATACTCACTCAATGCTGAAAAGAGTGGTGTGGGTCTGCTTCGGGAGTTGCTGCTATTAATAACTCTGATCTAATAAAAAACTGCTAAAGGGGCGATAGACGTTCTCCTCAGGAAAATGTTGCTATTTAAGTTAGTAGATCTAGTGACTGCCTTGTGTCTAAAAAGGCTTCTGCCCAGCCTGGGTTCCGTTCTCACAATTTTCTTTTTCTTTAATAGCACCTTGCCTGTTAGTCTCCTCAAAGCAAACCGGCCACCGAGCTCTCCAGGGCAACCTCCAACTCCAACAGCCACCTGCTCCCTTCCGGCGGCTCAAATTCCGACCTCTCCCGACCTGGGGCCTTTGACTGGGGCCCTTGATTGACGTCGCCCAATATCAGCTTGAAGCCGCTAGATGAGCAAAAAACTCCGTCCTTCTGCACCCCTTAGTCAAAGAGGTCGGAATGTAAGGTGTGAGTCACCCCCCTACCCCACAGGGGGCAGGGCCGAAGCTAGAAGGTGGAGCCTGCAATTCCGGGGACCAGGCCTCCCGCCCCGGAAGAGGGAGTTCAGAGAGGACCCGGAGAGGGAGGGAGGTATTCTCCCGCCGGCCACCGGCCCCCGTGGCCACGCGGGGGCTGGGGGTTGACCCCCACGAATAAAGCCTCTCGTAATTTATTATGGATCTCGGCGTGTCTCTATGCTAGTGGGGCACCCCGCATTTTTCTACAATTTTACATTATTCTATACTTTTTATGTATTAACAAATTCTACACTTGTATGTTAGTATCCCACTTGAAAAATGAAGACAGAAACACAGTGAGGTTAAAGATCTTGGCAAAGGTCACATAGTTGGTGGGTGTCAGAGCCAGGAACTAAACTCAGACAGCTTGAAGCAATTTGTTTCTCTGTATTATTTCCTGCAGGTGCTAATGTGTCTTAATAGATAGAAGGCATACTGATGATTTCTGAATCAGTCTGTTATTTTAGCTGATGCACAGAAATGGTACAACAGTAATGTCAGCTATTATAAAAGTTTCAAAATTCTCATTCACTCAGCAATTCATTTTGCATGATTTGCAAGCAGTCTAGAAAAAATGCACTTACTTAATTTATTACTATTTTCAAAAGAATGTGTTTTATGTAGTATATCAGCCTATAATATGCCTAAGCAAGGACATCTCTTAGCCAGGATGAGAATATATAAAATTAAAATCTGAAAAGCTACCATGTTTACATTAACATATTAATGTATTTGAAGAGTACTCAAATCCTGAAGCAAACATGTTCTTCTGCCCTGGCTAACAATGGATAGTGTGTGGATTTTATAAGTGGTAAAGATTTTAAAATGAGATTTTAAGCAAGTAACATTCAGATATCCTTTACAAAAATAGTAGTTCACAAAATGTTCTCAAATTTAAATTACAACAAACTTTTATTTACTTAGCTACATAATTTTCACTAGCTAAAGATAGTGAATAAATTATACTTACACTACTTTATTATAAATATTTAGTTCTATTAGAAATTATTTTATAGCAGCACAGTTCACAACAATCAAATTATGGAATCAATCTAAGTGTCCATCAACAGATGAATGAATTACAAAATTATGGGATATCTGCACAATGGAATTCTACTCAGCAGTAAAGAAAAACAAAAATTATGTCATTTTTAGGAAAATGGATGGACCTGGAGAACATTATGTTAAGCAAGATTAGTATAAACTTTTATAATTATAGTATTTAATTAATGCCTCAAAATTAATTTCGAATTCAAATAACCTTAACAAAATTGTTTTGGAAAATACATGTACATATACTGAAACAAGGGTAGTTAATAATAATAATATAAACTTTAATAAGGTTAAAATATTATTAACAATCAAGAGGGGCAAGCTCTTTTGGTAAAATCATTATTAGTCTGTAGTAAAAAAAATAATTTCCTAATTTATTAAGCTTAAAAGTAGTATGACACAGATATTGATAAAATTAAGCTTAAATGCAAAATATTCTTTTAATGTATATCATGTCTTTGAACAGCAAACTTCATAGTGAAAAACCAATTTTTATGTTCGAAACTACTCTGGTGCTTATTTATAAGAATGGATATAAAGAAGCAGTATTACTTTAATAAAAATATGCATACACAAATTGGGATTACAACCAATGTGTAGACATATTATTAGTTGGAATATTAAGGTCTTCCAAGCCTTCTTCTACTTTCCTATTACTTCTTGTTCTCAATGATTGACTCCCCTTCATTTCCTAGACATCTCAGTAATGAAGTGCACCAGGGCCAAATACTGTCCAAACCTATGACTTTAAAAACCATTTTGTTATATAGTGTTGACTTTCTATTTTATATATACTCCAATCTCTTTCTTGTTAATTACTTCTCCAAAATTTTCACTAAGATTTTTTTTTTCTTTGTGGTACTGGGGATTGAACCCAGAGGCATTCTAACTCTGAGCTATATTCCTAGCCCAATTTTTATTACTTATTTATAAAGAGGGTCTCACTAAATTTCAGAAGGCTTCACTAAGTAGCTGAAGCTGTTTGCAAACCACGATTCTCCTGACAGCCTCCCCAAGTACTGGGATTACAAGTGTGCACCACCATGCCCTGCTTTCACTAAGATATTTTGAAAGTTTTTAGCTACTTTATGAGGCCCTCCACAACTCAGTGAGACCTTGTTTCAAAATAAATAATAATAATAAATAGGGCTGGGAATATAGCTTGGAGGTAGAATGCCCTCATACCGCAAAAAAAAAAAAAAAGTTTTTAAAGTTAATATGTTCAAATCAAAACTCTTACTTTGAAAGACCATTTCCTGCTCTCTAAAAAATATCAGCATCCTTCAACTCACTGAGTTAAGTTTTCAGGTCAAAACCTTGAAAGCATATTTTATTCTATGTCCCAGAGCTAAATCCAGAAGTCTAATATCAAATCTTTCCACCTTTTATTTTGTGTGTGTGTGAGTCTGGGGATGGAACCCAGGGGCATTCGACCTCCAAGCTACAGCCACTGCCCTATTTTTTATTCTTTATTTTGAAACAGGGTCACACTAAGTTATGGAGGGCCTCACTAAGTAGCTGAGGCTGTCTGATCTTCTCATCTCAGCCTCCTGAATGCTGGCATTACAAGTGTGCGCCACCACGCCACGCCCCCCTTTTTTAACCTCCACAGCCACCACACTAAACCATAAAATCATCACAAGGTGTTACTTGGACTAATGCAGTGACCTCTTAACTAAGTGGTCAGCACACTGCCATTTTTCCTCCTACTCTAGCACACATGAACAGAATAAACTCTTAATGCCTTGTTCTCAATAATCCACCGACTTCTCATGCATTCAGACTGAATTTAAATCCTCATCCAAGCCTCCATGAGCCCATATGCCATAGTCCTTGGAAACCCATCCAACATCATTTCTAGTAGCATTCTCTTTAGTATATCCTTGTCTCAGAGATTTTGCACCAGCTAGTCCTTCTGCCCATATTTGCTTTTCCCACAGATACCTTGATGGTTGTTCTTTAGCTGGGTGTAGTGGCGCATGCTTGTAATCCCAGGATTTGGGAGTCTGAGACAGAAGGATTGCGCAGGTTCGAAGCCAGCCTCAGCTACTTAGTGAGGCCCTTTGCAACTCAGTGAGACCCTGTTTCAAAATAAAGAATTAAAAAATAGGACTGAGTGCGTTGCTAAGAGGTAGAATGCCCCTGAGTTCCATCTCCAGTACGACAAAAATAATAAAAAAAGACTTAAATATAGCTTCCTAAGAGAGACATTTCCTGACATGTGTGCCCTTAATCTACATTAAATTTCTTTATATCATTCTGATATTTATTAGAAATAAAGTTCAGTTTCAATATTTAACCATGATTTATTACTTGATTTTACCTTTCAATAGTTTCAAAAAAGAGATGCCTACCTTTTTTTGACATCCCAGAAGTAAATATCAGAATTTTTATAAGCATAGATGTCACTACCTATATAACAGTGAGAGTAGTGCCAACAAGGCATAATATTTGGATTTATTTTAAATATTATCTTGTTAATGATCATACACAAATAGGCATTTTATATACTACTTGCAGGGAAAGTAATGCCTTATGTGCTCTATAGGTTGAAATTATCTTATTTGAAATATAAATATGTATTATAACAAAAGTAAAATTTTAAA
Organism: Muscardinus avellanarius; assembly: GCF_963383645.1. Lineage (NCBI taxonomy): Eukaryota > Metazoa > Chordata > Mammalia > Rodentia > Gliridae > Muscardinus > Muscardinus avellanarius. The sequence continues at coordinate 150,143,648 of NC_137786.1, forward strand.
TATTATTATGACAACTTAAATTGCATGTAAAATAAGAATTAAAAGTTCAATAGAGAATATATTTATAACTAATATGTATCTATTAAGAGAATATATTAGCTAGGTACATGTAAGGAATAATTTTATTCAGAAATATAACAAAAATATATAAGATAAGTATGTAGTCTAATATATATTACAAATATATGATATCTAATATATTGGACTATATTGAAATCTAGATTGTTGTAGAATTATTTGACATCCTAGCATTTGAAATGTTATATAATGTTTATACAAAAATTTAACTGTAAGTTAATTAAGCTCCATTTAACCATGAGTTTTTCAAGGGAAAGTGTTACTTGAGAATATTTTCCATTTTAGATGGACAAAATACCAATGGAATATCAACTTTGCTATCTCAAAATTTCTCAAGGAGAAAAAGTGCAATATTACATGTAAAACTATCTATTATCAATCTTCTTCAATATAAGCATAAAATAAAAAGTGAAGAAAATAAATACTTAATATACTTGGCATTTTATTTCTCACTTTCTAATTCTAGTACCTCAGATATGAAAATAAACACTTGGGAGAAGTTTTCCTTTGAAATTTTATACCTGTGAACATTTTAAAATATTTAAAATCATTGCTATAAATTACTAATAGTTTTTAGAAGATGAGGCAAAAATAAGAGTTCTCAGACTTGTCTAAGCTAAGGATTTTATGCTCAAGATTCTTTCTAGAGAATATATTAATAAAAATATTTTCCTAAATTATTGTTAATATCTTTAAATGGATGAGTCAATAGTCTAGTTAACATAACAATAGAGACAAGGGTCAAAGGCCCCAAATGTAACAACATGTAAATTATCAATAATTTACAATAACTGTTTCCTTTGCTGGTAGAGATATTTCCAGTTGCAAATAGCTGGCAACAAAGTTAATCTGATAGAACATATAGAATGAACAATCAGCAAGTAAAGTGTCATGCAATTATCAATACAATGAGATAAATACGGTGTGAGCTATATTTGATTGAGAAATCACAAGCACAGGACGTTTCACTCACAAAACACACCACCTTCCACTGTGTGTTCAAATATAACAGCACTTGATGGAACAAACGTATTGACCATAAACCAACAAGTATCAACTACATTTATTATTATTGCTTACCAAAAACAAAACTGCATGACACACAAGACATTTCACAACTCTACTGTGGTATACTAGAGTAAACTGTGTTATTAGTATATAACAGGATGTAATAGCTGCCTCTAAATAGCAAAAGAAGGCTATTACCAGGGAAAATCCTTAAAACACTACTTTGCAAATAAGAGTAGCAACATAGCAGATATTACTAACAATCACTAGTTACTTGCAGGGAAAATAGTTTATTATTGGGAATCTGCCATTCTTCAAATAATTAAACTTGTCATAAGACTTTAAGTATTTTCTGCATGTTTCCTGCTATAAAGACCCTCTTCTGCTACTCCAGGAAGCTGTTAAAATTGGTATGCATATGATGAAGGCTGTAATGCACACAGAAATTCAGATTTTGTTATCTTGAAAGCTAATTATGTTGCTGCACAGTCACATTTCTAGAACCAAGATTTATCTTCTGCAAGCAGTACAAATAGCATGTTTTGTTGGATTATTTCTATAAAACTGCAGATGACTGTGGACTGCTATTTGGTATTCCATATATGAAGAATCGCTGACCACAGGAAGGATTTATCAGCGGATGGTGCTGAGGAATGACTGTCCCTATATAAAATTTGGCTCTTAAAAATTTCCTAATACTACTGCTATACAAATTGATATAGTTTGCTTCATAAGATTTAGATCTATATCTTAAGTTCATTCTATGATGGAGACAATCCAACTTAGATCTTAGCTATATATTAATCTTAGATCTGGGAATTTGTGTCAAAGTATATTTTAATGTAGTTCTAATATTAGTATGTTACCTTTTTCTTTCACTAGATGTTGTGATTCTTATGTTTTCCCACTACTGGTTATTTCCAGCACTGAAAACAATGGCTTTCACATAACAGAAGCTCAATTCACTGACTGACTGAATTAATGAATGTGTGTATATACACATTTATATAAATATAAATAAATGTGTGTATATATGTATATATCATCCACAGTTTTTCTTGTGAATATATTATGAGAGATTTTTAGAGCTACAAACAGACTTTTCAATTTTGCTTTTACAAGTCTTCCTATGAATATTTTTGGAGCATTTACTGTGTATAATAAAATGCATGTTACTGAGATAAGTTAGGAAAATGAAGAATTTCCTTTTCCTGGAATGTAAAGTACCACAAAACCTTCCAAGATATAAGATACCTCAGAAAAATAAAAAACAAAGTATTCCTATTAATACTATTTCTAATATTTGAGACTGTGAGAGCAAATAAGCCTTCAAATTTTAGTTTGTGGAAGCCGAGCATAAAGTTAAACTATAACATTTATTAAGCAGATTTATATAAAGCCAAAATTTCAGTAAGATATGCTGGATACTATTCAATTCTTTAGGAAGCTCAATGATGATGACTGGGAAACAAAAGAGACAGACTCATGTCAATTTGCTTGAGAATGATTTTATGATTGATTGAAATATTCATTTACTCAAAGATATTTATTGAAAAGGTTGCTTATGAGCTACATACTTGGATTTCTGCCCATATGAAGCTTCCATTTTAGTGGAAGAAGGCAAAATAATATTAAAACACCTCACTGAAAAGCTGACATCTGAGCAAAGGCCTGAAGCCGATAAGGAAATGTTCTTGTAAGTATCCGGGTGACCGGGGCATCATTGCAAAGAGAAAACAGCTAGAGTAAAGGCCCAGCAAGGGAGTGTGTCAGGTTTGCATATGGAATGGCAAGGAAGCCAGCCTGGTAGGAACTGAAAATCAGGGAACAAGAAGTAGGAGAGGAAGCTGAGGTGATGGGTCTGGACTTATAGAAAGTCAGAGGTGTTGAAAGGATGTTCATACTCTGGATAAGATGACTAGCCATGGAGCTATTTCCAAGAAAAGAATGGTATATTCTGCATTGTGCTTCAACAAGAACATTTGAGACTGTTACATTAAGAACCAACCAGAGCTGGATATGGTGGCATAAGTCTATCAACCCAGTACTTGGATACTAAAACAAGAGGATTGCAGGTTCGAGGCCAGCCCCAGTAACTTAGTGAAACCCTCATTCAAAATAAAAAAGGACTAGGGGTATATATCTGAGGTGGAATGCTTCTGGGTTCAACAGCCGATACCATCCCCAAACAACACACGACAGAGTGAGGGCAACGGTAGAGCCAGGACTAACCAGGTGGCAGCTCCCTTCATGACAACTTCAGTCCAAACTGTGGCAGCACAGGTGGTGAGACCTGTCTCTCAACAGAGTTTGATGTGGAAGCGAGATGGTTTTCTGATCGATAGAATGCTGAGTATTTGGGCCTCTGCCACAGCAAGGATAGAGCTGGCATTTACCTTTTTATGGGAACGATTTGGGTAGCAGTCTTTTTTTTTCTTCTTGGTAAATGGTAGTTTAGCTTTTAAAATGTTAAGTTTAAGATGTTTTTTAACCACTAGGTGGAAATTTTAAGTTTGCATTGGAACATTTGTGTTCACAGTCTGGGGAGAGGACTAGGCTATACATCTGGGAATAATAAAAGTTTTGCTGAGATTCAAAGTCATAAAACTGAGTTCACTAAGGACAAGATTCCTCTTTGTTCTTCTGAGGTTCTTATCCTTTGATGCTGCTTTCTGTTTGCTCTAAGTTAATATTCAGGTACATAGTTTTTAGCATGTCTGCCAAGGTGCTTTTTACCTTAGCCATATAGATTTCTTTAAAATTTTAAATAATATTTACTTTGATTGCTTACTTCAAGAAGAATAATTCTTTACTGAAAAAAAAATGAGATCCCAGTTCTTTCTTCTTTCTCTTAACTAACCCTGGCTGTTCTCACAGGAGTCGGATGGAATTTCTAGATCTAGAAATCCCCCATTACCTCTGGGACCATATAGATAGCTCTTTACACATCTGTAAGTGGAAAATGTACTAGTTACCTAAATTTGGGCTTTATATTGCTCTACTACTTTAGTGACGTTTGTAAAGCATATATTAAACTTTTATTTTTATTCTTGTGTGTATGGTACTGGGGATTGAACCCAGAGCCATTTCACCTCTGAGCCCTTTTTATTTTTTATTTGGAAACAGGACCATACTAAATTGCTGAGGCTGGTCTAAAACTTGCAATTCTCCTGTCTCACCCTTCCAAGTACCGGGAGGCTTGTGTCACCATTCCTAGCTTAAACTTTTTTAATGATCCAAACAAATCTTAAAAATTAAGATATGACTTCTAAGCAGAAGTTCAGTTTTAAGAAAGGAACATTAAAGCTTCCTATTAAGACATATCACTTTAAATATCAATAAAGTATAGTGAAAAAACATTCAGGAATCAAATGTGCCTTGAATATTTGATCTGTTTAGCATACACAGTCCTAACTAGGGTATTGGTGATGAATTTCTCTTTACATATATTGGCTTAGATAGATAGAATCAATTCATAAGCTAAGATGGAACAAAAAATTGCAGGTGTAGAGTCAAGGGATCCAACTATGAGAATTTTAAAATACTAAGACAAAGAAATGAAGGCAAATGCAGAAAATGTAAGTTTTATAAATGGAGAGATAACACACTGGAATTTAGAATGAGCATCATAAAATAATTAAAATATCCTGTCATAATAGCTATGCTATAGGACAAGGCAAAAACAAAGAGAGAAAAATAGGAAGAAAAGAAAATATCCAAAGCTATTATTTCTAAAGTAAGTACAAAATAATTGAAGCCAGGAAAATAACTCTACATTCTCAATTGGAAATAACATGCCTAGTCCACTCATTTGTGAATTTCTTTGTTCATTCGTTTACCAGAGATAATCTGGGTATTGCAAATACAGTGAAACTAAAAAAAAAAAAAAAAAAAAAACAAAAAAAAACAAAAACAGATACTTGCTCTAAAGTATCAATTCCCAAAGTGTGCAATAGTGCACCCCACAGAGTAATTATGAAGTGAGACTATAATGCATCAATAAAAGCATATAAAAATACTACAAAGGGTATTTTCTGAAGATCAGATAAAATTTCTTAATATAGTATCATGCCTTGGCCCTTCCTGTCCTCCAGCCTCATCCCCAAACACCCCTTGCACTGTGTCCTGCTTTTAGTGACTTGAAACTATAGGCTTACTCTTGACTCTTCCTTTTGTATAGTACATTCTTCCCTCTCCTCCTCACCTGAATTATTTCTACTATTCTCAGCTTAAGCATCACTTCTCTGAATCCCTTCTCTGAATACTCTTGCTGTTTGCTCCTGTAGTATTGTACTTTCTTTTTGACAAGCTCTAAGTATAGTTCCTGGGGGGCACGATGTATGTCTATTATGTTACCATGCAGCAGTCATCAAGCTCACACAGCATTTGGAACCAGGAAAGTATTATTAATATTTATAAAGTTTTTATTGCTAAGATGAGTGGATATAAGAAATATATATACTCTGTGAGGCAGAAACTAAATCTATTTAGTAACCATTGTATCTCTAGTACTTCATACCGAGCCTTGCAGCTGCTTACAATGTCATTAATTAAATGAGTAAATAAATGAATGTCATACTTGACCCTAGTCAGTCTTACCTTTGCACAAGGCCCCTGTAATGAACTAGTACTATATATGACACTCTGGGTAGCTTGTTTTCGCTCAATATTCTATGCTAATTGCAAAGCTCTGGGATCTTTAACAATGGCTGGATCTGGACTCAACTACTATGTACTTTTTTAAATTCAATCTGATCATACACTTTTATAAGAAAACACAAGCTGTCATTTTCACAGATTCTTGCAAGTACTACTTGCAACTAGGTACTCATCCCTTCCTTTCCCAGCTAAGTAGATACATTGTTCTCAATCCATCACAAGCTGTATTTGTATCTGTGAAATAGAGAAGGCACAGATAAAACCAAGGGACTACCAGACATTTGAATATAGAGAAAGCAAATCTCACACATTGAAAGGTCACAAAAAATCCCCAAGAGGTGGCTGAAGTTAGAAATATCTCATGTCCCCTGACTGAAAGGATGGAAGGTAAACTATTACCAAGTCTGAGGGTTATCTTGAGTTATGATGGTATTTTACCATTATAATTAAGGTAAGTGTTTACCAAGCTTTTAAGAAAATCACACAGAAAAAAAGTGTTCAGCTTTCATGGACAGTATTCAATATACTATGAATAATCATGCCAGAAAATTGCAATAATTCATGTAAATTATTTAGAGGATATTAATTTCAGCATCAATAATATTTTCAACATAACTAAGTATACTCACACATGTAGTGTAATATATGCCACTACTTGTTGCAAATAAAAATTCTCATCATTAATTATAAAAATAATCTAAAGCAAAAACACTGTAAAATACATTACGTAGCAAATTATCATGGCCATATAATTATAACACATAAAGAACTTTAGAACATGTCTATACTTTTCTAAGATGATTGACAAATTATTTGTCTTCCCGCCCTGCCTTATCCTTCCTTCCATCCTTTCAGCATTGATAGACTATGTCCAGGCACATATAGCAGCTAGAAAGTGAGTAAACCCAAGTCCCTGACTTGCTTCTCTACCTGTTAATTTTGATCTCGCAATTCTAGTACTCCCCATAATCCTTCAATCTAATGAATTGGTTATAATAGAGGACAAATAAACATTCAGATAGGTTCCGATATCTTCAAAAAGAGTCCAATTTGTAGGCTGGCAAATTGTATAGAAGGAGCTTGAAAGTATTGAACAACAAGGGAGACCATTAGGAAGGAGCCTCTAAAAAGATAAGAGCGAAGGAATCAACTATACGGGTCTAAGGATGAGTGTTCAACAATAGGTCTTCTAATCTAAATATTATGTATATGCTAATAAAATTTAAATATCTGAACAAAGATGATAGTGGTATCAGACAAATATGTAGCTGGGACAATTTGTATCCTCCAGGGCTTCAAACATGGAGCAATGATGAGTGGAAACAAAGTTAAAGATGCAAATAGGTATGCAAATTACTAAGAAAGTATGAATGAAGAACAAAATCCATATAAAATGATGTATAATATAGTAAAAGTTAACCTGCTAAAGAAGACTGTGAAACAGGTAAAATAGGTGAATAAAGAAGGTATTGAGACGATGCCCTATCAAACGGGTACAATTTACTATCCCTTAAACCTTTTCTCCCTCCATACTAATTTTTATTGTATTCAATTTTCTGCAGTTAGCTGACTGGCTAATTCTGAAGAAACATCACCAATTTGGAAGAAAAAATAATTTAAGAAGGTGACCTAATGGAGGGAGATGGGAGGGGGGAAGAGGGAAACATTTTAATGATATACATTCACAAATATATCAAGGTTAATCACTAAGCCCACAGGAAGAGGAAGGGGGGAGGGAATGGGGTGGGAATTGGAAAAGGGCTAAATGAGTGGAGTGTGCATGGACACCTCTGCCATCCTGTAACTCATAATAATGTAGGATTACAATGCACCAATACATTTTTTTAAAAAAGTAAATGCTAAAAATGAAATTTAAAGCAGTTTTCTGGCCGGGCGTGGTGGTGCACGCTTGTAATCCCCGCGCTTGGGAGGCGGAGACAGGAGGATCGCGCAGGTTCGAAGCCAGCCATGCTGGCGTAAGAGACCCTGTTTCAAAAATATAAAATAGGTCTGGGAGTGTAGCCCAGAGGTAGAATGGCTTCCAGGAAACTCAGTACCACAAAAAAAAAGCAATTTTCTGTAGGGGAAGGAATAATCCCAAAAGTAAAATAATCACAGTTATAAATTTATTTACCATTTCTGTGATCCATGTATTTTAAAATAATTTTCTCTTAACAATTATAAGTTTTCCTTAATTCTTAAAAATTATAAAATGCCACAGTAAGCATTAAAGATGACTGTCTATAACACAGTGGTCACACAATTCAGTGTCTTACCTGTATTGCAAGGGCACGCGCTACGAGACCTCTAAGGTATTGTAAGGGATCTTCTGGGCCTTCCCACTTGCTCTGCCATGTGAGAGGACACTGAAATGTTAAAAGGGCAAAAATACGTTTACATGTGCAGTATTACATATGAAAGACTTTACATTAGTGTGACTGGGAAAATTTTGGCATAACTTACGATCATATGATGAATTCATTTCATTAGGATATATGTCATTAAAATTAAATAATACAGACAGAATGAATGAATGTTTCTTTAAAAAAGTTATTATAGAGATTTTTTTACATTAAAATGACCCTTTTAAAGAAACATTAATTCATTCTTGGAAGAATAAATGACTCAAACTGACATTTAGAAAGCAGTCAACTATATTTTATTGCAACAGTGGTGTGCAATAAAACAAAATTAAATCTCAAAAAATTTCAGTGGTAAAGATAAAAATAAATGAGTGATGTGTGTAGAAAGTATCAAGAGAAAATAAAGTGTGGTAATAACTGAATTTAAAAATAAAATCATTTTAAGGATAGCTGCCATACAAAAGTATGTTTCTAACATCTGAATTCTTTTTCTTTTTTTTTCGGGTCTGGGGATGGAACCCAGGGGCATTTGACCTCCAAGCTATACCCCTTGCCCTATTTTTTATTCTTTATTTTGAAACAGGGTCTCACTAAGTTGCAGCGGGCCTCCCTAAGTAGCTGAGGCTGTCCGTGAACCACAATCCTCCGGTCTCAGCCTCCTGAATGCTGGGATTTCACGTGTGCACCACCACGTCTGGCTCTGACATCTGAATTATTAGCTGACATTCTCCATTAATAACTACTTTAACTCGTAAGTATTTTGTAAATTCATATTCGCTATGATATACCTTTCAACTGTGAGAAGTTCCTAGATTTTACAAAACTTAGAGCAGAAAAGAACCTTTAAAAATATCTAATCTTAGACAAATGTGATAGGATATGCTTGTATCCCAGTACTTGGAAGGCTGAGACAGGAGGATTGTAGGTTTGAGACCAGACTAAGCAACTAGTCAGACCCTGTTTCAAAACAAAAAAATAAAAGAACTGGGGGTATAACCCATAGGTGTAATTACCCTGAGTTCAATCCCAGCACACACACACACACACACACACACACACACACACACACACACACACACATCTAATTAAATAATTAAAATAAAATGAGCCTTCTTAGAAATATGGTAGATAAATGTTAGAATTATTCTTTGAAATTAAGACAGACATAGAGACTGTAACACATTATTTCAAAAAATTTGATACTTCCATTGAGACTTGAGGTATGTGTTACTCTCCTTAAATATTGGTGCAATGGCTCCTCAGGCCAAAAGAATACAGTGGAAGTTTCCAGATCAAGGCTATGAGAAACTGGTTGCTTCTATTTCCTGTCTTTTGAGACTTTCTACCTTGGAACCCAGTTATCTTTTTTGAAGTCCAAATGTTCTTTGGAAAGCCTCAACAGAGGCTCCCAGCTCTAGTCAGGTGAAGACTTACCAGTCATATCAATGGGTTGTGTGGATTAAACAAGTTTTTTCTACAAAGCCATATACAAATTTCAAATTTGCAAGCTAAAAATAAGTGTTTAAAAAGAATATATGGTTTGCCGGGCGTGGTGGCGCACGCTTGTAATCCCCGCACTTGGGAGGCGGAGACAGGAGGATCACGCAGGTTCGAAGTCAGCCGCGCTGGCTTAAGAGACCCTGTTTCTAAATTTAAAAAGTATAAAATAGGTCTGGTAGTATAGCCCGGAGGTAGAAGGGCTTCCAGGAACCCCAGTACCACACACACACAAAAAAATATGGTTTTAAGTTTGTAAGATGCTTTCTACAGTAAGATTAACCTGATAGATCTTAATACCTAGAAGTGGAATACTGCCTTAACAAAATCCATAGCTTTGGATTTGCAACTGCTTGGTGGGAAAAAGCTGGAAGGACGTTTGGGAGAGTGTAAGTGAAAACATAAAAACAACCTTTTAGGAGAATACTAGTCAAAACCTAAAAGGCTAAAAATCTAAGACAGATGAAAGTATTATAAGAACATTTAAGGGCATGCCTTGGAGATCCTCTCTGTTAAACAAGAGGGCTTCAGTTAATCTAATGAGTCACAAAAATTTGAGGTTGAGAGAGACTTATCTTGAAAAGATATGTGGTTAAATCTTAGAAGGTTATAACTTCTAATACAAGTCAAAATGGAGACAATTCATTACCACCAGACCAGCTCTATAAGAAGTGCTTAAGGTAATTCTGCCTAAAAGTAAAAGGAGAATAAATATAACCATAAAAAAACACAAAAGTGCAGACATTGCTAATAGGAGAGATAGATACATAAGAGAATGAGAAAGGAATCAAAACTAATAAAAAATCACCAAACAACAAATACATGAACAAGAGAAAGAACAAACTATGTAAAACCGACAGAAAGAATTTAAAGATAGTGTCTGTCATTTTGTTATCTGCCAATAATATTCTCCAATTAAAAGATTTAGACTGGCTGAAAGAATAAAAAACAAACCCAATAATATGCTACCTATAAGAATCTCACGTCATTGACACAAACACAGGTAGACTTGCAGTGAAGAGCTGGACTTGCAGTGAAGAGCTGGAAAAATGTTTAGTATGAAAATAGAAATAAAACTTAGACAAAAGAGACTAAGTCGAAACTGTAAGGAAAAGACAAAGACATTCACCACTTAATAATAAAGGGATCAATTCGAAAAGAAAAAGTCTTAAATATATGCATATGATTACCTAATGCAAACATTGTTAGAAATACAAAGAGACAGATTGAAATACCATAATATTTGAGGGCTTTAACAGGCTGTTAGCCATTTGTAGCATGTTATATTTGTATACCTGAACACACTAAAATGCTTAAAGTGATGACCAGCTCTGAAAATAGTTTAATATCAATTACATTTAGAAAGTAAAATGATAATCTATAATTTTAATCTAATAAAAACATTGAATTTATATTTAAGTAGAATTTATCAAGATAATGTTCAATAATGGATTTATATGCTTTTATATTTGTGGAGTTTAAAATTTGGGGATTATTTCTGTATTACACTGATTTAGACCAATATCACATTGTGATTTCTAAGTATAGGTATGTTGGCTTAAAATAATTGGTAGAAAGTAATATATATATATATATATATATATATATATATATATAATTAAACAGTCTCTGAGGATTTATACTAAAATTTGATCTTAATTATCATAAATAAAACTAATGAGTTTTGAATTCCATAATTTACTACACTAAATATGTTAAATGAGCCCAAACAAGACAACAAAATCAACACATTGACATTTTGTCTATAATTTATTTAAGCTATAATTGATACGAAATATATTTTTATATAATTATATATAAATATAATATATAACCATATAATTATAATTATATAAATACATATAAATATATAGATATTATATATAATTATATAAAATATATAAATATATAATTGATACAATATATAATTATACAAAAAGTATAATGCCTTAATAGGAATTGCTTAGGTCATCATTGTATGAGGGATTATCAACATATGCCAGGAACTATCTGGGCATTAAAGCAATTAATCAGTTAACTCAGGTGAAAGAAAAGAACTTGAGTGTAGGCGATTAGTTTGTTGTATCTTTGAAACTAAAGCCTGTTATTAATTGAAGCACAACCAGATTACAATAATTAATTTAGCTTTGTGTGTTTGTATGCATGTATCTTTAAAAATCTTGCATGTATTTCTAATTAAATATACATTCTTTTTGAGCTCTAAGTAGTATTTGAACTTGTGTAGGGTAAACTTAAAATATAAACAAAAAGTACTGACAATATATTCACCCTCAAGATATGCACACACTTTATAAACTTTGAGAACCACTGCTATAAAGCAGCCCATGGCAAAGAAAGGAGTAAAAGGAAAATCCAGTGAAGCAGAGGAGATTTTAGCTCTTACTCATCCTAAAATTATATAATAAATCTCTGTATTTATATGTACAGGCACATTATTATTATTATTATTATTATTATTATTATTATTATTATTTTGGTGATACTGGGGTTCCTGGAAGTACTTCTACCTCTGGGCTACACTCCCAGACCTATTTTATATTTTATTTGGAAACAGGGTCTCTTAAGCCAGAGAGACTCGCTTCGAACCTGCGCGACCCTCCTGTCTCCCAAGCATGGGGATTACAAGCGTGCGCCACCACCCCTGGTGTAGTACAGGCATATTTTAAAAGAGTACATCTTTTAATTTTTAAAGGACACTGATCCAAAAATAATTTAAAAACCAGTGATTTGGAAATATGTTTTTAAAGACCTATGTTCTAACATGTAAAAAAAGAAAAATAGTATGTTATAATGATGTTTTCATTAATAGACAAATTTTGAATATTGTTTTATTATTTTAAAAAGTTTTAATATATCACCAGAAACTATCAAGGAAATAAAAAAAAAATCAAAATTATTTCTAGGAAGATTCCTACTCCAATCAGGTACATTAAAGAAAATGTTAAGTACCAATTGTTTCATAAATTACATTAAATCATATTATATAACATAAAACTTGTCACACTCAAATGTAATAAAAATTAAATTTATATTTCAAAATAAATGGGATAGTATTTTAAAACCTCAATTTTTTGTTAAAATGCATTAGAAAGTAAACATCTGGTAGTTGATCTGATTTTGTTGATCTTGTCTTGGTGTTAAGTCAGCCTAGTCTCATTGAGTTGTACCAATTCTAAACTATTTCCAAAAATGTTATCTATGATACATTTCTTTTTTGTATGGTACTTTTTTGTAGGGTCTCCTAAGCCAGCACAGCTGGCTTCAAACCTGCGTGATCCTCCTGTCATCACCTCCCAAGAGTGGGGATTATAAGCGTGTGGCGCCATACCTGGCTCTTTAAAATAATTTTAATGAATTCATTTCCATGGAAATAATAAATGAAATAAAATCTCCATAAATAATAGTGATATGTTCTAAGGCTTAAAGTATAATATAGAATATTTAATAAATTGTATAGAGATTTTCTAGATTCTATATAAACACATTTTAATCAAGAAATAAGCCATCTAGTTCCATTGTTATGACTTTTGCTATTCCAAATAATGAAATACTTAGCAGATTTAATGGTTCTGGGAAAAATAATTTAAAAATGTATGACCCCTTATTAAAATGTTTTGATCTTCATCAAGAAAAGAATTGCATACTATTAAGGCATTTAGTTCTTTATCTTTCAAAATGATCTATTGTAAGCCATACTATATAACAATCATAGAAAATGATTGAAAGCTATTAATTTTTATCAGGTGCTCATGTCAAAAGTCACCCAGATGGTTAGCAGTAGAAGGAAAATAAGAAACTGTTTTACAACAGTTTATATTTTTATGTTAAGAACACCTAGAACCCCCTTGAAATATCCTATTCTAGGCTATTAATGACCTCATACTGAGATGACTCGTCAGTGGCATACCTGGTATCTGTACTTCCACAAACTCACTTTGTTATCTCCTAAATGCTCCATAACCTATTCTGTTCATAACGAAACTCTCCCAGAGCAACAATATCAAAAAAGGCTGAGATATATAGGATACTTAAATGTGTCAAGGACTTTACCCATAATTTAATCAAAACATCTCATCAAGTAGGTACCATTATTATCCTCATTGTACAAATGAGGGTAGCAGTCTAGAGATGTTTATATAACCTGCCCAAGGCTAAAGAGCTATGAAGTGTCAGACTAGGAATCAAGCAGGCCAACATACTCCAGAGGCCACATTCTTAGCCATTTTTGCTCTATTGTATTATTTTTTTCTTTTTTCCCCTTTTCTTTCTTTCCTTTTTCCCTTCGTCCTTCCCCCGTTCTCTCCCTTCCATTCCTTTAGTGGTACTAGTGATTGAATCCTAGGATGTTCTACTCTTGAGATACATCTCCAGTCCTTTCTATTTTTTTTTTTTTTTAATTTTGAAACAAGGTCTCACAAAGTTACCACGTGCTTGGCCTCTAACCTGAGACAGAAGTACTAGGATTATAGCATGCAAAGATATTTAATCTAAATTAATATTTTCTTAAATACCTTAGAATTGAATCTAGAGAAGATTCCCCTATGTTTGTGAATAAACAGAATTAATATTGTTCAAATGGACATATTTCCAAATGTGACCTGAAGTACTAATGACATTCTTTGCAAAATTAGGAAAGCACTCCTAAAATTTGTATGGAAGAATAATAGGCTCAAAATAGCCAAAACAATTCTAAGGAAAAAAAGGCAATGCTGGAGTCATCATAGTACCCAATTTTAACCTACGCTACTAAGCTATGGTAATAAAAAACAGTGGTAGATAAAAACAGACTTAAAAAACAATGGAATAGAAAACAGTCCATCCTGTACAGACACAATCACCAAATCCTTGACAAAGCTGCAAAACACATACATTAAGAGACATCCATTTAAACAACTGGTTCAGAGAAAATTGGATCCATAGGTAGAAGAATGAAAGTAAATACCAGTCTATCACCTGTACCAGTCAACTCAAAATAGATCAAAGATGAAAGAATTTGAGCAGAAACCTTACAAATGCTAAAAGAAAACATACGATGAACACACCGACATACAGGCACAGGTAAAGACTTTCTCAATAGGACTCCTAAAACACAGGGAATATACCAAGAATTAATAAATAAGATATCAAATTAAAAAGCTTCTGGACAGCAAAGGAAACAAGAGCATGAAGACAGAGCCGAAGGAATGAAGAAAAGCTCTGCCAACTACTCCTTTTTTATTTTTTTGTACTGGGGATAGAACCCAGGGGCTTTCTACCTCCAATCAACACCCCCAGCCCTTATTTTTTATTCTTTATTTTGAAACGGGGTCTCACTGAGTTGCAAATGGTCTCACTAAGTAGTAGCTGAGGCTGTCCACAAACCATGATCCTTCCCGTCTCAGCCTCCAGAATGCTAGAATTACAAGCGTGCACCACCACACCCAGGAAACTGCTACTCTACTACTCTTCTAATCTAGAATTAATATCTAAAATATACAAGGAATTTGAAAAACTTGGCACCCAAAACCAAATAATCCAATCAAGAACTGCAAAAATGAACTAATTTGTACCTCTTGAAAGAAGTACAAATGGCCAACAAATATAGAAAAAATGTTCAACATCTTAAGCAATCAAGGAAATACAAAGAAAAACTCCAATGAAATTTCATCTTGCTTTAGTTTAAATGGTAGTCATCAAGAATAAAAATCACAATAAATGTTGGCAAGGATTTGGAGGAAAAAGAACAAGTGTACAGTGTTGGTGGGATTGTATATTACTATGGAAATCACCATGGAGGTTCCTTAAACTTTAAATGAAACCACCATATGAACCATCTGTACCACTCCTCAATGTTTATCCCAAATAATTAATGTCAGCATACTATAGTGGTACATTCATACCCATGTTTATAGCAACACAATTTATAATAGCCAAATTATAGAATCAAATGTCTTTCAACAGATGAATAAAGCGTGATGTATGTGTTATGGATCACTCACACAGCAGAATTTTATTCATTCACAAAGAAAATTATGTCATTGCAAGAAAATAGATGGAATTGGAGAGCATTGTGTTAATCAAAATAAGCCAGATTGAAAATTAAAGGCTGTATGCTTTTTCTTATATATGGAAGCTAGAGAGAGAAAAAAAGTAGACAGGAAGTGAGGATTCTTATGAAAATAGAAGTCCTGTAGAGTATATGAAGAGGATCAGGGAGATGGAAGGGGAAGAAAAGGGGAGGTACTAAAGAATTAAATTAAATAAATCATTTATGTGCATGTACAAGTCTGTAATAATGAACCCCACTATGATATAAAATCATAATTCACCAATAAAAAAGTGAAAAAATCTGATCCATCTTTAATTTTACTCTATTTTTTTGGTACTTATCCTACTAGACTTACTGTTCTATTCTATAAAAGTCAGGTTCTTATATCATCATATTCTTCTTTTTAATTCACCAGCCACTAATTTGTATTGTACATTTTGCCCTTAAGGAGCATATAGCAGGATTTTAAAGAAAGACAAAAATTTAAACCATCTACATTTATTATGGTTGAAGGATTTGTCCAGATTCAAATCTTAATTCTATCTGGTTAAATTATTTAACACCACTCTTCCTCAAGTTCCTCACAGTACAACTGTGATGACCATAAGTGGTATCATTCATTATATTATTATGTTTTTTAAATTAGTTAATTAATATAATGTTCTTAGTCATTAGAACCATTTCTTACTGGTTCCTTCCCTGTGTCAAGGATTTTTCATTACTGAACATATTTCTACTTCAAATTAAATAAAAGTTAGTTATAATCTGGGGTACAATGCAATACTACAGTATTTTGATGATCACCATTGATTAACAGAAATTCTAATCTATATTTTTAAAAAAGCTATTTAAATTCAGTGTACAATGCAAAACAGATTTTTTTCCAAGATAAAAAAGGAATACAAGGATGCTGAAAGAGTTCTTTTCTGTATATGTGGAAAAATACTAGATATCTTTATAATGTTAGTGATATGGAAAGTTCCAGAAAGAATCTTTTTATATTTCAACAAAAGATAATTTAGATTGACCATTAGAAGTTTCTTATAATGAATATAAATATCAGGGAAGAAACATAACTCTTAATTCTAATATGGTCCTAGTGAAATCTTCCAGATATCAAGTTCTATAATATTTATATTCTTCAAATAGCTAAAACATAATCTATGGAGGATGGATTATATATTTTTGTTTATATCCAATTTATCTAAAGTACATGGATTTTACTATCATTTAAAATGGTTCAGCTTTTTAGTAAGGGTATTGTTGATTTTCCTCTCCCTCTGTTAAACATATTCTAGTATAAGCTACTCAGTAGTTTATGTTTCCCTTAATCTTAGAACATGTGTTATAGAAGAAATCATCCCCAGCTCCTGGAACAGGCATTTGGCTGAAGCCCTAGTCTGTGAGAGCTTTGCACATCCTGCACACAGAATAAATATAGAAATAGGCAAACAGCTGATGTGGTGGCTCACGCTTGTAATCCCAGCATTTGGGAGGCTGAGACAGGAGGACCCGGGTTCATGGCCATCGTCATCTACTACTTAGTGAGGCCCTTTGCAATTCAGTGAGATCCTGTTTAAAAAATAAATAATAAAATTCCCAAACTAGGGAGTATTGGGGATACCAGAGGGACTCTAAATAATGGAGGGGAAACCTCAGCAAAGCTGAAATGCAAGGGTAGGAGACGAAGAAGGCTGAGGTTGATTAATGGAGGAGCTAGATTCAAATATGTGTTAAAGTATGAATGTAGCATGGTTAACCTGGACTCTTATTGTTGGGAGAGGGGAAGGGAAAGTGGGGGGGTGGGAGAGGGTACCAAGCACAGTCTGAATGTATGCTATTTTCAATATGATCCACATAAAAATAAAAAATAAACACCTTGAAAAAATAAAGAACTGAAATATTAAAAAATGAATAAAATATAGGCCTGGGGGTGTTGCTCAGAGGTAGAATGCCCCTGGGTTCCATCCCCAGTACCACAAGAGAGAGAGAGAGAGAGAGAGAGAGAGAGAGAGAGAGAGAGAGAGAGAGAGAGAGGAAAGGGAGGGAGGGAGGGAGGGAGGGAGGGAAAGAAAGAGATACAACATAAAACCCAACTTGTTTGTATCAAAGCGAATCCTAAGATTTTGGCTTGAGTTAGTAGGAAACAGGTGTTTCTTTCTGATGGACTTAGGTTGGTAGGGTGTCACAAGTGAAATCAACACATATTTCATGATGCATGCAATGCGGAGATAGGTAACAAGCCAACCTACTAATGACAATCATAAGCTCTTGCATCAGGCTGATTTAATGCTAGCTACTACCACTTTTGAGCTGCATCAATCGATTAATTTCTACTTCAGTATTCTGTTATTAAAGACCAGATTCTGGCAAATGTTCGTATGAAATAAAAGCTAAACGAATGAAAAAAAAGTAAATATAATTAGTACTGACTTACCTTTTGGTTTAATAAAGCGCTTGCCAATTTTTGTACTTCTGAGCTTAGTAAGGTAGTTCCTCTGATCACCTTGCTGAGAGCAGCAAGAGACTGATGAACACTTTGTACTAAACGAATGGCATTGAATTGTTCTAGAATGATGAATGCTAATATTGGAGATCTTTGTCGATCATTTGGAGGAGTCACTTTCTGATGAATCAGGTTTGAATTCTAAAAGAGAAACATAATATTTACTGAACAGTAATACCAGTAATTGATATATTAAAATACTAAAACTTTTAGCCGGGTGTGGTGGCTCACACTTGTAATCCCAGCATTTGGGAGGGGAGGCTGAGACCGGAGGATCGTGGTTCAAGGGCAGCCTCGGCTACTTAGTGAGACCCCTTGCAACTCAGTGAGACCCGGTTTCAAGATAAAGAATAAAAAATAGGGCTGGAGGTGTAGCTCAGAGGTAGAATGCCCCTGTATGCATCCCCAGTACCAAAAAAAAAAAAAAAAACAAAAAAACGAATACATTTTATTCTGTTGTAATAAAGTTTATGAGTAGAAGAATTTACAAGGTTTTTCTACAAAAAAATCAAAATTCTAGAGTTCACCATCATTTAAAGTTGTATATGGGGGTGGGAATTGAGAATGGTAATGGGGAATCACAATGAGAAACAACAGTCAGTAATATGAGGGAGAAAGTGAAAATAATGGCTCCCTGTAGGCTAAGGTAGAGAGCAGGACAGCAGTGCCACCTGGCTTAAATACATACGTTCAAAATTAGACACAAGATCAGTTGGCTGTGGTGGCGCACACTTATAATCACAGTACTCAGAGGGTTGACAGGAGGATCACAGGTCTGAAGCCAGCCTCAGCAATTTAAGAGCCTGTGAGCAACTTAGTAAGACACTGCTTTCAAATAATAAAATAAAATATGAGGGTTTCTCAGTTTTTTAAGAATAACTCAAGCAATTCTATTTTTTTTTTTTTTTGGTGGTGGTACTGGGGTTCCTGGAAGCCCTTCTACCTCCGGGCTACACTCCCAGACCTACTTTTTTTACATTTTTTATTTGGAAACAGGGTCTCCTAAGCCAGCACGTGCGGCTGGCTTCGAACCTGCGCGATCCTCCTGTCTCTGCCTCCCAAGCGCGGGGATTACAAGCGTGCGCCACCACGCCCGGCGCAATTCTATTTTTATTTAGTTTTTGCAATCCTATTTTTAAGAGTATTAATTTATTGATTACACATGATAATAGATAATACATAAGCTTCATTCCTATCTATCTGGTAGCATATTCAATTTAGATATTAAATAGGATGTATCAATAATTGTTTTTATAACAAAATAATTCTGTGGTCTGCTTGGGGGACTGTTTCAATGATGAAACTCAGAAGGTCACAACAGTAACTGTCAGTTCAACTACACCAAATGATTATATGAAATTTTTTTAAAAAACCAAAATATTCTAAGGTGTCAGTGAGCCCAGTATGGTGGCACGCCTGTAATCCCAGCATTCAGGAGGCAGAGACCAGAGGACCACAGTTTGCAGACAGCCTCAGTTACTACTTAGTGAGGCCCTTTGCAACTCAGGGAGACTCTGTTTCAAACATAAAAAGGACTAAAAATTAGGGCTGGGGGTATAGTTTGGAGGTAGAATGCCCTTGAGTTAGTTTCCTCCCCCAGTACTGCAAAAAAAAAAAAAAAAAAAGGGTCAGTGAACTGTCAAGTGACAAATTTGGGCCAGGCGTGGGGGCGCACGCTTGTAATCCCCATGCTTGAGAGGCGGAGACAGGAGGATCTCACAGGTTCGAAGCCAGCCGCGCTGGCTTAAGAGACCCTGTTTCCAAAAATAGAAAAATAGGTCTGGGAGTGTAGCCCGGATATAGAAGGGCTTCCAGGAACCCCAGTACCACCACAAAAAAAAAAAAAAAGAGACACAAATTTGGGATGCTCTGTTCTCTTAAATTTTATAGGTTATCCCAATTTTCTCTGTGTATTCTTAAAACCTAAAGATTCTTCCTCTTTGTTTCACTGGTTACCACATTCAGATGGCCTACAATAGCATTGAATAGCTATTAAAGCATCCTGTTTGGCCCATTTAGCATAATAATTTAATAACAATAATCTACCATGGCTATTACCATTAAATAAATTATATTAGTATATAATCATTCCTAAAAACAAATTTAGGCTTAAATGTGAACATTTTTTCTATTACTACTATAACAATATAAACACTGTTTAAGTAATTTTTGAGATTCAGTATAATTACGGAATTTGTTATTTAAATAAATAATTGGCAGGCTGGGTGTCCTGGCGCTCCTTTAGCATTGGGAGGCTGAGACAGAGGATCGGAGGATTGCGGTTCAAGGACAGCCTCAGCTACTTAATGAGAGCTACTTAATGAGGCCCTTTGCTACTCAGTGAGACTCTGTTTCAAAAATGAAAAGACTAAAAACTAGGGCTGGGAGTTTAGCTTGGAGGTACAATGGGCCTGGGTTCTATCCCTGAAACCGAAAAAAAAAAAAAAAATGGCAACGTTTTCACAACTGAATCCAGGAGGGGGGAGGCTAATATTAAAACTTGATTAGAATTAACTATTTGTACCAGATCATACAATAAATAATATTTAGCAAACCTCTAACCTAAATCAACTGAGCAATAAAATTCTGGTTATAGACCATACAACTTAGTGAGTCTATCTCACAATTAAAAAATAGAAGGGCTGCTGATAATAGCTTAATTGGTAGAGCACCTTTGGATTCTACCCCCATAGCACATAGAAGAAATAATGTGTTGAAGAGATGAAATAGAAGGCAAAATTTTAGGCAACTAGATCAAGCTGGGAAGTTGCTGGGAATTGAAGTTGATCAGATTATATAATGCATGTACGAATATGCCACAATGAATTTCACTATTCTGTATAATTTTTATACACTCCCCCTGAAATAATCCAATGCTGAAAGATGGAATTAAGAGAATATTTAAAAATATCTGCTGCACAGAGGTTAATATCAAAAGCTATTACATCTTTCTAAAAGAAAGTTCAGAAGAATAGAAGCACTAAGACAAAGGAAGTTTTCTGTGAAATATAAATTACTTGCTAACTGTATATGCCTGAAGAATTTAACAGCTTTTATTTATAATACCATGCTACTTAGAAACACATACAAAAATGTTAAATAAAATATTAAAATACCTCATGCATTCTAAAAATGTTGAATAAAATATTAAAACATCTCATACACCCAAGTGCAACCACAAGCTTTGAAAAAAAATGTATTAAAAGTTATTTTTTAAATGAAGGGCTTTTTAAAGCTTTATTCATTTCATCCTGAATGTGAACATAAGATATTTTGGATCACAGATTTCTCATTAATTTTTTTCAGTAAATAAATGCATTATTCCTCAAGTAAGTATACATAATATATAGGATAACCATTTTAAAAGTACAAAATTCATATAACTAAAAAATCAGATAAAATATGAGAGAAAATAATCAGTTCAAGGAAAGTCCAGGAAAGAAATAAAGAAAAACATAAAACAGCATGATAACATATATTAGTCCAAGTTAATATAGTCTAAATGTTCCAGTTAATGATCAAACAAAACTGAGATATAAGTTCTTTATAAAAGTTACCCATAAAAATAAGTATTTAGAAAGTTGAGGGTAAAAGGATGAATGAATGAAAACATATCTGGAAAAATAATAACTAAAAGAAAGTTGAGCTTAGTATCACAAAACAGGAAAATATTAGGAGCTAAACATGATTACTATAGTAATAAATCAAGAAGAAATAACATTACAAACTTATATATGTCAAAAATTGATGGCCCAAAGTCCACTGTGTGTGATAGAAGGTATATGTATGTATATATACATGTATACATTCAAAGTTTTGAATATAACATTAAACTTACCTAAAAGATACAAATTGAGCATAACAGTCAACAACAACAACAACAACAACAAATATATATATATATATATATATATACATTCCTCTTGAACATAATATAAAATAGTTTTAAAAACATGATGACATACTATGCCATAAAGCAAGTCTCAACAAATTTTGAAAGATAAATGTCATATGACACTATTTTCTGATCACAATGTAATTCCAACAGAAATCTATAAAACGTAGTCAGGAAAGCAAAGAATAAATAAAAAATGTCATAGAAGATGGAATCATAAAGGAATTGTGAAAAGGGGGGTAAAATCATAAAGAATCAAATAGTAGAAACAATGCAATGAATGTATACAAAATTGCCAACTCCAGCCCCAACACCTGTAGGGTTAGTGGGGTGGGGGTGGGGATTCAGTAAGGAAGGAAATGAGACTTTTGTGCATGATTTTTCTGATACTCTGTACCCCAATATAATATTACAGTGAACCTCCTCCAATAAAACTGAACAACTAAAAGAAACTCAACCTGATTTTACCTAAAAACAGAAACAAAGCTATATGTTAATGATATATTCCCTAAAGTTTATCACACTTTAAGATTTGCCTCAGCTTGAAGAACGAGAGAGAGAGAGAGAGAGAGAGAGAGAGAGAGAGAGAGAGAAGACCCTCCATAGATGAGCAAATAAGGTGAACCAACTGAGAGAGATAGGAGGGGGAAGAGGAAAATTCCATTATGTATATGATATACATTCACAAACATATCAAAGTCAGTTAGTAAGCCAAACATGCGAAGGCGAGAGAGGGGAGGTAATGGAAAGGGAATTGGGGAAGGGCTAAATGAGTGATGTGTGCATGTATGCCTCTACCACCTTGTACTCCATTAAGATGTACGGCCACAATGTACCAATAAATTATAAATAAAGACTCCTGAGAGAAAGAAATGATTTTAAAGAAAAAATTTAATTTTCAGAATATAAGAAAGTTGTTGCCAGGCATGGTAGCGCACACTTGTAATCCTAGCATTTGGGAGGCTGAGACAGGCGGATCTGGGTTCACAACCAGCCTCAGCTACTTAGTGAGTTCCTTTGCAACTCAGTGAGACCCTATTTCAAAAGAAAGAATAAAAAATAGGCTGGAGGTGTAGCTCTAAGGTAGAATGCCCCTGGGTTCCATCCCCAGTACTGCAATATATATATATATATAATGTTGTCAAAAGTTCTACCCCTGTTAACTTTATTTCAATACTCTGTATTTTAATTTAATTCAACTGCAATGCATTTTTCTGTGAGTCTACAAGTTTAGTCTGACAGATATAAAAATCTGCTTACCAGTGTGAATAAAGAAATTGTTACTGGTTCAACTCTTACTCACAAAAAGAAATCTATCATGTTTTTCTCCAAATAAATTGTATCAGTACTTTTTATATGAGTAGTTTTAATGGGAAGTAACAATGCTGCTGGAGCTATATAAAATAGATGAACATTCATCAAAAATATCAATAATTCTCAGTAATTATCACCTTTGGCCATATATTAAATATTGCTAGGTGGTACCTCTAATATAATAAAAAATTAAAGCAAGAACTGACCTTTTAAATCCATACACACAGAATATTAAGTGACATTAGATTCTTTGTGTCATACTTTGCAGTCTTTTGTTTTTCTAACTTATTGAGTGTTTTGGAACAAGTACCAGGGAAGATGACATAAAAATAAGATATTAAATTATGCCTCTAGAGAAACTCAACAACTTAGTGAGACCCTGTTTCAATAATAAAAAGGGTTGGAGATATATCACAGAGATAGAATGCCCCTGGGTTCAATCCGCAGTACCAAAAAGAAAATGCTGAATATTTGATAATTTAATGTATAAGAACACATGAATTTTTAACAATGTTGAAAGTTATAATTATATACTTGTACATATTATATAGTTTTCTGGTAAAGAGGGATCAATATAGTCACTAAAAAAAATTAAAGATATAGTCTTAACCTTTAAGCATGAAAGTTTAAATTAAATCTTTAATATCTAATAAAAGATACAATAAAAGTCCTTTAATATAGTGTTTATGATACTACTAAGAACTGCTTTACCAAACTTAAAAAAAATCTAAAGGCTTTAAAAAAATAATGCTTAATCCATGAACAGTTCATATATTTTGTTAACTATATTCACACCTATTTTTATTAGACCTATTCCATACCTCTGTGAAAATTGATTCTCCTTTTGAAATATCTTTTTGACTGTGCAGTGTATTCTCATGCCACAACATTAAATACAGGCCCCATGACCTTTCTCTTAGAACATAACTTATTTAGTTTTCAGGTTTCTAATAGTGTCTTAATCTAATCTACTGTTTACAACATCATCGATTTTGCCTTTATAAAAGCATGAATCTTTTCATATCACCTGTCCCTATACAACATCCCCATCTGCCTACAAGATGAAGTGTAATCACTCCAGGACCACGTTAAGCCCTTTCCAAACTGGTTCTAACCCCCCCCCCCTTTTTTTAATTCCTATTAGGTTAGAATAACAAAAATGGCAAACTTTTCCTTCCTCCTGGAATACCATTCCATCTCTTAATTTTACCACTAGAGAATTCTTTGCTCAACATGTGATCTAAGTGTTTATGACTCTTAGTAGGATCATAAACATTATATTAAAGGACTTTTATTATATCCTTTATTAGATATTATAGAGTAGATTTCATTTAAACTTCCATGCTTAAAGGTTAAGACTATATCTTTAAATTTTTTTTAGTGACTATACTGATCACTCTTTACCAGGAAACTATATAATATGTACAAGTATATAATTATGACTTTTTCTTTTTGGTGGTACTGGGGTTCCTGGAAACCCTTCTACCTCAGGGCTACACTCCCAGACCTATTTTATATTTTTATTTGGAAACAGGGTCTTTTAAGCCAGCGCGGCTGGCTTCAAACCTGCGTGATCCTCCTGCCTCTGCCTCCCAAGCGCCACCACGCCCGGCTAATTATGACTTTTAATATTGTTAAAAATTCATGTGTTCTTATAAATTAAATTATCAAAATTATCTTTTTGACTCTCCTTTCGACAGAATTAATCACTCAACCAGGCTCCAAACAACACAATAATATTTGTACTTTCTTTGTTATTAAAACCTAATATAAATTTCTAGCTCTAAGATAGTGTCTATCATGTGGTAGTCCTTTAATCCATGCTCAATCAATGATTAAAAAAAATGAGAGAAGGGAAGATGATTTAATGCCTTATTTTGTTAACCCCTGAAAAGCTAAGAAAAAGAAAAAGTCCAGCTAAGGTCTGGTAACCATTTAATGGAAAAAGACTATAACCTGCATTATTCTCTATTTTTTTTCACTACGAATTCTATCTTTACATTGTATGTCTTCTCTTTTAAGTTTAACTAGTAATTAGCCATATTCTGATAAAAATAATGAGAAACTCTAAAGCTAGACTATGACTTTAAGGTCTTTCAATAAAACATTTATATGTATAAATTGTAAAACACTCCCCCCCAAAATTTCTAAATATTCAAGGCCATATCTTAACTTGTCTGATTTAAAATACAACTTTCATGAAAATTAGTAAGTACTATAGAAACATAAAGAAGAAAATGAGTTCAGCTGAGACTTCTAGACTTTTATCTGGCTTTCATTGGTATACAAGGGATATAGTGTACAGGGGCTTCCAGGAGAAGTAAAAAGCATGTAGAAAGTCCCTGCAGTCTACAAAGCTTTGTTCACATAACACAAGATCTCCTTTACTATAGAAGAGGCTATGAGGCCATGTTTTGAGGGCGGAGTGAGGTTTTCTTTAGGAGAATTAATTTGCCAATGATGGGAAGAAGGAATATTCCAGAAAGAGAGTCCAATTAAAATTTTCTACAATCATTCATGTGAGAAAGAAGAGAAGCTTAAATCATGATAATGGCTTTGGGGTCTTGTTAAGAAACTTTTTACCCGTGACCTAAACTCGCGTTCAGGTTTGTTCAATAAGATTTCTAGTGTCTCAGTTAAAAGTGTCCACCTCCCTCTACCTGATCTGCCATCACAATCTGAGCTACTATGGACTCTAGAAGCCACAAGCTCATTACTACACTAGATGAGTGATGAGCATTCAACACACTGAACAGCCGGATTCACATCCTCAGCAGCCGCAGACACAGCACCATGCAAAACTGATTGTGATCAAATGATCAGGTGGCCTCAGCTACTTAGTGAGGCACTGGCCAAATAGGTCAACAAATCCTCTTCAACCTATTCACCAGAAGAGAAACAACCAGCTCCAATGGCATGTAAATATTTTATTCAGCAGGAAATTTGGTAAACTAAATTTACTTGATCTTTTATAGAAGAAGAAGTAGTTATATCCTAATAATGACATTATGTATGCATTAGGACAAACAACCTCGTTATCTTTAAAAACTGAGTTATTTATATTGGAATAGAGCATAATGCTTAACTAAGAAGTTTATCTTGTTCATGAAATTTACAATCTTTTTGAATTAGTAATTCTCTGACTTCTGTGTCTATTTGTATAAAATAATAATTACTAAATTAGGAATCAAAGAAAGGTGCATTTTCAAGTGGACTAAAGACAGACTTTTTGTAATAAGAAAAATGCAAAAAGACCTACAAAATCCTTTTGACATAAACGTTTCCGTGAAACCACGCTTTAAGAATTTTATGAGCTTCTTTGGGACAAGGTAGTAGTTTACTCATCTTTGTTACCACAGAATTTGTACTGCACATTTCTGGGAAGCTACAGGCACAAAGTGGTATTTGTAAGCCGGGTGTGGTGGCGCGTGCTTGTAATCCCAGTTCTTGGGAGGCTGAGACAGGAGGATCACAGGTTCTCAACAAGCCTCAGCTACTTTGTGAGGCCCTCTGCAAATTAGTGAGACCCTGTTTCAAAATAAAAAAATACAAAATAGGGCTCAGGGTGTAGTTCAGAGGTAGAATGCCCTGGATTTAATCCCCAGTACAGTAAAATAAATAAATAAACAAAAGAACAAACAAATAAAGTGGTTTGTGTATTCTACTAGTAAGGATTATTAAAAAATTATCCAATTGAGCCGGGCGTGGTGGCGCACGCTTGTAATCCCCGCACTTGGGAGGCGGAGACAGGAGGATCGCGCAGGTTCGAAGCCAGCCGTGCTGGTATGAAGAAAGGTTAAGTGCTATTATTTGATAGTTAGAAATATGTACAATGTTATTACCTGTATGACTTGGACAGATGAGGTGAAAGATGTGGGGAGAAAATATGAAGAAAGAAGAGGGAAAAAAGTCAGAATATTCACTACGAACCTGGTTTAGTTTCTTCCAGAGATTGAGAACAGGAGAAAGCTCATTAGACCAAATTTCTCTATCAAATTTGCAACCAGCTGTTACTGATCTGCCCAAGATCCTCAATTGTGAAATAACCTGAATGAAAAAAAAAAGCAATAAGTAAAAATAATAGCAGAGAAACAAATATATACAAAACCAGATATTTCCTTTTTAAAGATCAACTATATTGTAAACGGGTTTTAATCCTATATAATTATCTGCATATAATTGGCTTCATATTTTACTGATTTTATTTAAGTACTTTTTTGTGGTACTGGAAATTGAACCCAGAGGCATTCTACTTCTGAACTACACCCCCAGACCAACTTTATTTCTTATCTGGAAACAGGGTCTCACTAGGTTACTGAGCATCTCACTAAATTGCTGAGGCTGTCCTCAAACCAGCAATCCTCTTTTCTCAGCCTCCCAAGTACTAGGATTATAAGCATGAGCCACCATGTCCCAGTTAAGTACTTTAAAAAACAAGAATGTAAAATCCTTTTTGGAAACCATCAGAAAAATTATATATAGTGATAACTCTTATATGAAAGCTGCTTATTTATGCAGAAAGCGCTCATTACCCATCATTAATGACCTGTTGGTGTCTTTTGTTCATTTCTGAAATCCATAATGTTCTTCACTTAATGATTTAAATTTCATAATTTCAAAACTCTGACACAGTATTTTTTAAATGTAAAATGACAGGAAAAATAGCAAATAGCATAATAAACACTGTAAAAATGGTAAGCCAATTTTAAGTAATGGTTGGTAAAAGATTATTCATAAGTCTACGTTTTAATATCCCATAATAATTTTAAGTTGTCATTTTAATGTTTCTTATACAGGCAAAAGAAATATTGGACAAGTAATTAAAATAAAGTGAGGAAAATAATTATTCCCTTTTGAGGACTTTCCCTTCTATAACTTCTCAGTTATGAGCTTCTTTACTATCATTCTCATGCAAAGCAATTCACTCACTTTTTTTCTAAAATATAATGACTCATTTAAGAACATTAATTAACCTCCTTAATCATTTGCTAAAAATAATCCAGAATATTACCAAATATGCTAAATATTGGATCAAACTGTGGTGTGTATATCTAAAATTAATGAGGCAAGCCGGGCGTGGTGGCGCACGCTTATAATCCCCACGCTTGGGAGGCTGAGACAGGAGGATCGCACAGGTTCGAAACCAGCCTCAGCTACTTAGTGAGGCTCTCAGCAACTTAGGGAGACCATGTTTCCAAATAAAATATAAAATAGGTCTCGGAGTATAGCCTGGAGGTAGAAAAGCCTTTGTGTTTCACCCCGAGTACCACCAATAAATAAATAAATAAATAAAATCAGAGGTAGCCATTCATTTATAATATATTTCAACTAAATCTTAAAATTATACTATCTCAATACTCACCAAATATAAATAAAATGAATAAGAAAAAACTAAAACAAGCCCACTGTGGTGGTGCATGCTTGTAATCCCAGTACTTGGGAGGCTGAGACAGGAGGATCATGCAGGTTCGAAGCCAGCTTCAGCTACTTACTGAGGCTCTCAACAACTCATTGAGACCCTGTTTCCAAATAAAATATAAAATAGGTATGGGAGTGTAACCCAGAGGTAGAAATCTCTGGGTACCATCCCTGGCACCACACACACACACACACACACACACACACACACACACACGTAGTATGTTTTCCTAAAGCAGTGGTGTGTGTGTGTGTGTGTGTGTGTGTGTGTGTGTGTGTGTGTGTAGTGTGTGTGTGTGTGTGTGTGTGTGTAATTGGGGGTGGAACCCAGGGGCTTTTCTACCTCCAGGCTATCCTCACAGATCTATTTTATATTTTATTTGGAAACAGGGTCTCACTAAGTTGCTGAGAGCCTAAGTAGCTGAGGCTGGCTTTGAACCTGTGTGATCCTCCTGTTTCAGCCTCCCAAGTGTGATTACAAGCATGTGCCACCATGCCCAACCTAAGGCAGTGTTTTAAACTTAACATTTGCAGCATGTTGACTACTTTTCAATTTTAATCTTTGAGAAATGTTAAGTTGTTTATTTTTTTCTTTATAACATATTGGGCTATATTTCATATTTCGCTAAGTTCTCATATTAGTAAATTGTGTAATATAATAATGGCCATAAATCTTGTAGGATAAATGTATTACTTAACTGCTCAACATCCACAATCATGTTTTTAAACTCAAGTTACTCTTAGAGCTCTTGATTGATTTTCCAGTCCTAAAAAACTATAGTGATTCAGTGTTTTGATTTTTGTTGTTTTCCTGATAAATTATTTTCATTTGCTCTAGCTGAACTATACAACAGCACCTAATTTATCAGCTTTGCTAGACTACAAAACATCACTAGTTGGTAGTCAGAACTCGTGCTATTTTAACTCTGTTAGCATTTGCTATCACTTATTTGTGTTTTAAATCTGTTGAAGATGGCAGAAAACAAAAATACAAAGAAAAGCATAAGGAAAATATACAAATATTTTTATATGTGATGTTAAACTACTTTATGAAGAAAGTGTGTGTTCTGTCTTAGAAAAATATGTGAGCTTTACATTCTTTAAAAACCATAATTTTAATGAATAGAGGATAATAAAAAAGTTCAAATATATGATAAAATACTCTTATTAATGAGGATAGGATTATAACAATAGACCTTTAGTTTCTAAAAAATCTGACATACTTATTATTTATTTTTTTAATTGCTGCATTGTAATTATACATCATTGTGAGGTTAAAATGATACACATTTTTTGCATAATACTTAGTTCACTTCCCTCCAGAGTCCACCCTGTTACTTACCCTTTCCTATACATATTACCGATACCATCATATATAGACATAGCATTATTTCAACTCTTTCCTTTATCAGCAACCCTTTTCTCCCCCTCGCCTCATTCTCCAAGTCCCCTTCCATTATTCTCATTTATCTAAAGTCTCTTTTGCTTCTATTTTCTCTCTAGTTTCCACATATGAAAAAAAAAAAAACATGACCCTTGACTTTGTGCATCTGGCTGATCTCTAGCTCTATCCATTTCCTGAAGATGGCATAATTTTGTTCTTCCTTATAGCTGACATACTCATTTTTATAAAGTATAAATAAAATATCTATTTACCCAATTTTAAACCAGTTAAAATGTTTTAAAAATAATACTACCTTAAGATGGTATTAAATGGAATGAAATATCATTTCATTAACAGCATATTTACATGAGCTGTTCTGTGTTCTACCCATATTTACCAATGTGTTATATCACTTGCATGAACTGGGGATCTATAAGAATTATAGGAAAGCTAAAGAAGATTCTTTCACTCCTGTTTTACTGTCCTCATTTCAACGACCAATGAGAGACATCTTAGTAATTTACTAAGAACAGATTCTCCTGATCAACTACTCTTTTTCACTGTAAGACACTGCTCTGGTTTGGATGTGACTTCAGTGTTCCCCAGGGCCCATTATGACTAAAGAGTTGATCCCCAGAGTGGCGGTGTTGACAGGTGGTAGAACCTTTGGAAGGTTGGACCTAATGGAAAATCCCTAGGTCATTTGGGCACAAGGTAGTTCTCCTGAGACGGCAAGTTAGTTCTTGTGCAATCCATTGAGTGTTTGCAAGATAACCGCTATGAAATAAGCAAGCCCGCCCCCACCCACATTCTCTCTTTGTTCCTGTTTCAGAGGTGACCGTTTGCTTTGACGCACGTTCCTGTCATGATGTGCCACTATCCACTGCCCTAACCAGAGTCCAAAGCAATGGACCTTCCACCGAGTCTTAGAATATGAACCTCCAAATTGATGAGTTAAATAAGCCAATGAACTTATAAAGTTAGCTGCTGCGGGTACTTTCTTTTTAGTAACACCGAGTGAATAATATAGGCACTAAATCTTGTATACAATTATATTTTCCTTTGGATATTATGAAGTGAATAATTTTTGCTGTAATAATACCAACTTTATAAAACCTCAGAGCACAAGATTTTTATTTGTTTTATCTTCTTTTAGCATAAACTGTTTCCTTCATTATTGTGTTTTCCCATCCTAATTTCCTTTTTGATTTCATCAACTGATTTTAG
Source organism: Muscardinus avellanarius (assembly GCF_963383645.1). Taxonomy (NCBI): domain Eukaryota; kingdom Metazoa; phylum Chordata; class Mammalia; order Rodentia; family Gliridae; genus Muscardinus; species Muscardinus avellanarius. Next base: position 150,175,046 of record NC_137786.1, read on the forward strand.
CCTGATTATTTATATACTTGTTAGTCATTTCTGGTATATCATTTTTGGAATGAGAAGGAATATAAATACTCATTCCTGATTTGCAGATAAAAAACAAATCTCAAAATTAAAAAAAAGCACCAAGTAATTAAGGCAAACTATTAAAGAAAAAAATTCAAGAAGATTTTTAAAACATGGAAAAGAAAATGGGAAAGTTTAATATGTAACTATCCAGAATTCTTTTGTTGTTGTTGTTGTTGGTGGTAGTACTGGGAGTGGAACCCAGGCTTTTCTACCTCCAGGCTATACTCCCAGACCTATTTTCTATTTTATTTGCAAACAAGGTCTCACTAAGTTGCTGAGATCCTCACTAAGTAGCTGAGGCTGGGTTCGAACCTGCGCGATCCTCCTGTCTCCACTTCCCAAGCACGGGGATTACAAGTGTGCGCCACCACGCCCGGCATGATTAAACAGATTTATATGTTGACACTAAAATGTATATATACCTATATGTTTAAAAAGAAACACCTAAAATATGAAGACATATGCAGTTAAGAAGTAATAGGTAGGACTGGAAAAGATAAGCCCTTTTTAGTAAACTAAAAAAAAAATTTTAAGGCAAAATGTATTAATGGAAAAAAGGTCACTTTCTACTAACATAATTCTAAATATCTATGAGATCAAAAGTGAAATGTACAGAATTCTACCATGTTAGGGACTTACATAGCAATTGGAGAAGGGTTAAAAGAGAGATGTGTGCATGTATGTCTCTATCATCTTGTACTCCATTAAGATGTATGACTACAATGCACCCATAAAAAAATTAAAAACCAGAGAAGAAGATATACTAACTTAAGTGACAGTTAGTCACACTCCCCTTTGGCTAGAGATGGAATATATTCCTTTTATATATGTTAATTTTTTAAATTTTCCTAATAGAAATTAAATAAGATTAAATAAGCATAATATAATAAAATAAAATTTCAGGATGTAGTCCTTTATTAAAAAATGTAATAAATAGCTGGGCGTGGTGCCGCACACTTGTAATCCCCACGCTTAGGAAGCAGAGGCAGGAGGATCGCGCAGGTTTGAAGCCAGCCACGCGCGCTGGCTCAAGAGACCCTGTTTCCAAATAAAAATGTAAAAATAGGTCTGGGAGTGTAGCCCGGAGGTAGAAGGGCTTCCAGGAACCCCAGTACCACAAAAAATTTAATAATAATAATAATAATAATAATAATAACAATAACAAATAAATAATAAAAATAAAAAATGTAATAAATAAAACAAAATATGAGAAATAAATGATTAAATTTTCAAATTGAAAAAATAACTTACATTAATTGTTTCAAGTCAATATGAAATTAAAAGCCTAAAAATAAATCTCAGGCTGAATCTCTTTTCAAAAGATGTTTAAATACATACTAAGACTTGTGAGTGTGTCTGTTTTTAAATACCAAAATATATTATTTGAAGTAAAAGGTTAATGCTTCATTATAAATCATATATATCAATGTTTTGTGTTTAGCTCTAGTTACTATCAAATATAAAGATCTAATATTAATAACTGTCTTGATGTGATAATAGTCTCATAAGTTACACATGTTCATCCTTTTCAAATTGTATATTCTACATAGGATCTTTACTGAATATCAATCTGAATAAAGCTGTGAGAGGTAGGAAAATAAATAATTATGAGAACATTAAATAATTCACAGAATTACCAGGAAGTGGGCTTAGGACCACTGGTTCTTCTGGTGGAAAAAAAAAAAAGTAAGAAAAAAAGAAAATCCTGTCCTTGCCACTGAACAGTCAGTGGCTTCCCTCTCCCTGTCATCACCAGCATGCTCTGGATGTTGCCTAGGTATTAGAAGTTGCTAATTAGTGTTAAAGGGAGAACAATCATCACGCCAAATGTTTGGCACTTTGTAATCCCTCCTCCTTCTCTCCCCTCCCTTTTCCCAGGCAACCTGTTATTTGCCTTTTATCAGAGTAGGTCCCCAGTCACTGCCTCCCAGCAGAGGCATGGAGACCTGTCAGTGCCTGGCTGGCTTGGTACTTGCATGCCATGCCAGCTCTCCTGCTGCGAGCTCCTTCCCTCCAACACCTGCAGTGGCAGGGCAGCTGGCTCCACTGAGACTCTTCTGGAGGAAGACACTGAAAGCTGTCTACATTTAACTGGGTGACAAGGTTGAAAAGATACATGCAAATATCCATCCCACTGGTTTTCACGTTTAAAAAAGTAATCTTTCTATGAACATATTCAAGTTTATACAATATTTTATTTTATCATGACCATTTTCAAAGATAAAAGGATATCTTTAGGTTGGCCTGAATCTGTGATCCACCTGTCTCAGCCTCCCAAAGACTGAAATTATAAATATGTATCACCACACCTGGCTTTTAATCCTTTTTATTTCTAGCTTTAAACAGATTATTTTTAAATTCTTACTAAATGATAACCTATAAGTTTAAAAATCATGTTGACAACATTAATAATTTACCAGTGCTGGGGCCTCCGAGGTCGGGATCGGAGCCTGCTGAGGGGTTAGGCCGGTGCTGGGGCCAGCGAGGCCGGCATCGGAGCCTGCCGTGAGGCAAGGCCGGTACTGGGGCCTCCGAGGCCAGGATAAGAGCCTGCCAAGGGGCTAGGCCGGTGCTGGGGCCAGCGAGGCCGGCATCGGAGCCTGCCTTGAGGCATGACCAGTGCTGGGGCCTCCAAGGCCGGGATCGGAGCCTGCCGAGGGGTTAGGCCGCTGCTGGGGCCAGCGAGGCCGGCATCGGAGCCTGCCGTGAGGCAAGGCCAGTACTGGGGCCTCCGAGGCCAGGACAAGAGCCTGCCGAGGGGTTAGGCCGGTGCTGGGGCCAGCGAGGCCGGCATCGGAGCCTGCCTCGAGGCATGACCAGTGCTGGGGCCTCCGAGGCTGGGATCGGAGCCTGCCGAGGGGTTAGGCCGCTGCTGGGGCCAGCGAGGCCGGCATCGGAGCCTGCCGTGAGGCAAGGCTGGTACTGGGGCCTCCGAGGCCAGGATAAGAGCCTGCCGAGGGGTTAGGCCAGTGCTGGGGCCAGTGAGGCCGGCATCGGAGCCTGCCTTGAGGCAAGGCCGGTACTGGGGCCTCTAGGCCAGGATAAGAGCCTGCCGAGGGGTTAGGCCGGTGCTGGGGCCAGTGAGGCCGGCATCGGAGCCTGCCGTGAGGCAAGGCCAGTACTGGGGCCTCCGAGGCCAGGATAAGAGCTTGCCGAGGGGTTAGGCCGGTGCTGGGGCCAGCGAGGCCGGTATCGGAGCCTGCCGTAAGGCAAGGCCAGTACTGGGGCCTCCGAGGCCAAGATAAGAGCCTGCCAAGGGGTTAGGCCGGTGCTGGGGCCAGCGAGGCCGGCATCGGAGCCTGCCATGAGGCATGACCAGTGCTGGGGCCTCCGAGGCCGGGATCGGAGCCTGCCGAGGGGTTAGGCCGCTGCTGGGGCCAGCGAGGCCGGCATCGGAGCCTGCCGTGAGGCAAGGCCAGTACTGGGGCCTCCGAGGCCAGGACAAGAGCCTGCCGAGGGGTTAGGCCGGTGCTGGGGCCAGCGAGGCCGGCATCGGAGCCTGCCGTGAGGCAAGGCCGGTACTGGGGCCTCCGAGGCCAGGATAAGAGCTTGCCGAGGGGTTAGGCCGGTGCTGGAGCCAACGAGGCCGGCAGCGGAGCCTCCCGTGAGGCATGACCAGTGCTGGGGCCTCCGAGGCCGGGATCGGAGCCTGCCGAGGGGTTAGGCCGGTGCTGGGGCCAGCGAGGCCGGCATCGGAGCCTGCCGTGAGGCAAGGCCAGTACTGGGGCCTCCGAGGCCAGGATAAGAGCCTGCCAAGGGGTTAGGCCGGTGCTGGGGCCAGCGAGGCTGGCATCGGAGCCTGCCGTGAGGCAAGGCCGGTACTGGTGCCTCCGAGGCCAGGATAAGAGCCTGCTGAGGGGTTAGGCCGGTGCTGGGGCCAGCGAGGCCGGCATCGGAGCCTGCCTTGAGGCAAGGCCGGTACTGGGGCCTCCGAGGCCAGGATAAGAGCTTGCCGAGAGGTTAGGCCGGTGCTGGGGCCAATGAGGCCGGCAGCGGAGCCTGCCGTGAGGCATGACCAGTCCTGGGGCCTCCGAGGCCGGGATCGGAGCATGCCGAGGGGTTAGGCCGGTGCTGGGGCCAGCGAGGCCGGCATCGGAGCCTGCCGTGAGGCAAGGCCGGTACTGGGGCCTCCGAGGCCAGGATAAGAGCCTGCCGTGAGGCAAGGCCGGTACTGGGGCCTCCGAGGCCAGGATAAGAGCCTGCCGAGGGGTTAGGCCGGTGCTGGGGCCAGTGAGGCCGGCATCGGAGCCTGCCATGAGGCAAGGCCGGTACTGGGGCCTCTGAGGCCAGGATAAGAGCCTGTCAAGGGGTTAGGCCGGTGCTGGGGCCAGTGAGGCCGGCATCGGAGCCTGCCTTGAGGCATTACCAGTGCTGGGGCCTCCGAGACTGGGATTGGAATCCTGTCAAGGGGTTAGACCGGTGCAGGGGCCAATGGTCAGCATCGGAGCCTGGCGTTAGGCAAGTTCACTCCTGCGGCCTCCAAGGTCGGGACCAAAGCCAGCTTAGGGGTTTGACCGGTTCAGGGGCCAGCGAGACCAGAACTGGGTCCTCCCATGAGGCAAGGCCGCTGCGTGAGCCAGCGAGGTCTGGATCAGTCCACTGAGTAGCCAGGCCACTACTGGGACCATCAAGAGTGGGATTGGTACTTGCAACGCAGCATGCACAGAGAAATATCGCAGAAAATATAAATCAGACGCTTCTCTTAATCAGCAATAACTAGGAGGAAAAGGGCAACAGGAAGAGGTTGAGCTATAGAAAGGGCCCTATAGTGAAGCAACTAATGTGATCAATCAGAGGGTATGTAATACTGGAGGACGGAGCCTCTTTAAAATGCAGGAGGTACATAAACAAATGTATCAAAGTAAATCACCAAAGAAGTGTGGGATGGAGGGAGGGGGAGGGAATGGGACGGGGGCTGGAGGAGGGCTAATTGGATGATGTGTGCTTGTATATCCTCTCAAGTCTTGTACTCCAATGTGATTGATATATGACTACAATGCACCAATTTAAAAAATAAATTAATTAAAAAAATAAAAATAAAAAAATAAAAATCATGTTGACAACATTAATAATTTACACACATTTATTTATTTATTTATTTATTTATCTATTTATTTATTACTGTGCTGGGGATCGAACCCAGGGGCATTCTGAGCTACACCTCCAGCTTTATTTTTATTCTTTATTTTGAAACAGGGTCTCACTGAGATGAAAAGGGCCTCACTAAGTAGCTGAGGCTGTCTGAGAACCGCGATACTCCTGACTCAGCCTCTCAAATACAGAGATTACAAACCCATCATGCCCAGCTCTACATATATATTTAAGAATAAATACTGCATAAATTATAAAAGTGAATAACTGATATCTTCTAATATAGTTGATTTTTTTCTTAAAAGGTGTTTGAACTCAGAATGTGAAAAATATCCAAACTTAGATTTTCATAAAAGACAGAAATCATTATACCAAGTATAAAAATACATATATTACTTACCACTGATTGTATTATTGGCAAAGCAGTAACTAATAAATATGTTTTGGAAATATGGGTTAATATATTAAAAATAAGAAAACCTGAGAGAAAACTGTAACTTAAGCTTCCTGACTTGAAAGAATTTACCAGGAGCTTGTGACTTCTCTAATAACTGATGAAAAACCATTTGAGTCAGGATAACTGCAGCTGTTCAATGAGTAATCACAGCTGCTGGGTTTATAAAAGCAAGTGAATGCAGTGTTGCTAAAATTATTATACTAGCAATTATTTCTCAAACCTTTAGCAAAAGAAAAATCATCATTACATTTTAAGAATAGATGTAACACATTTTAAGAATTTTGTTATAAAATTGGTGTTAAGTCTATGAAAAAATGAAAAAGTTCTGGGACTCCATACTTACAAAAAAAAAAAAAAAAGGTAGCCAACACATGAAGAAAAATATGCAGCTCTTACAAAAAAACACATATCAAATTTTCCTGGACCTAAGTCTCATCATAGATTTGACTAATAACTATTGTCTCCAAAAATATGCTACCATTTTTGAGCAACAGCATTATTATAACTGCTTTCTAAACTGTCTTTTTGCTTTAAGTGCTAGTCCCCTATTTTCTATTCTCTGTAAGGCATATACTGCCAAAGAGAACTAGGTTTTTCATTGGTTCAAAAAGCTCAACATTATCTAGCATCTCCAACATGGCTAGCTTGCGACCTAAGCCCTCACTCTTCCCCTTCCTCACTTTGCTTAAGCCATATCTGACTCACTGATGTTTCCAACTAAAAAAGCAGAAATGATCCATAAACATATGGAAGGATGTTCAATACAATTGGTGATAAAAATGCAAATTAAGTCCACAATGAGATACCATTTTAACCTACCAACTTGGGAAAAATGAGGGCATCCAAAAATACCAAGCATAACTGGATTAAGAGGATGTGGAATATTATATAGTGCTAGTACAAGAGTGATTGTTTATGGTTACTAAAACAATTTGATGCAAAACTTGTAGTTTTTAGTATATATATATATATATATATATATATATATATATTCTAAAGATCTTTTTTTTATTTTGGGGTACTGGGGATGGAACCCAGGGGCATTCTACCTCCAAGCTACACCCCCAGCCCTATTGTTTTACTCTTTATTTTGAAACAGGGTGTCACTGAGTTGCAAAGGACCTCACTAAGTAGCTGAGGCTGTTCACAAACCAGGATCCTCCTGTCTCAGCCTCCCAAATGCCGGGATTACAAGCACGTGTCACCATATCCAGCTCTAAAGAACTTTTTGCACAGGAGACATATCCACAAATATCAATATAACCACTATTTTTATAGCCAAAAGACCCCCCCCAGAATAACCCTAAGGCACACTAGTAAGGAGACGGATATACATACTATGTCATATTTATATAAGTATAAATGACCATACTTCCATATAATAAATATGACACATAGTAATAGTAAAGAATGAAATCACAGCCAGTGCATATGAATGCATCTTAGTAAAACAAAGTTGGAGGAAAAAAGCAAATACTAGAGCTAGAGCAATAAGGCAAGAAAAGGAAATCAGAGGAGTATAAATAGGAAAAGAACTCAAACTTTCACTATTTGCAGATGACATAATACTATACTCAGAAAACCCAACAAACTCAACCAAAAGGCTTATAGAGCTGATCAACAAATGCAGCAAAGTGTCTGGATACAAAACCAATCTAAAAAAACCAGAAACTTTTCCGTATAGCAACCATAAATCCACTGAGAAAGAAATCCAAAAAACACTTTCACTCAGGATATCCCACAAAAAAATAAAATACTTAGGAACCAAAAAGGTAAAAGACTTCTACAAAGAAAAATATAAAACATTGAACAAATAAATCAAAGAAGACCTTAGAAGATGGAAAGATCTTCCATGTTCATGTATAGGCAGAGTAAATATTATCAAATGGCTATTCTTCTAAAAGACCTGAAATACCACATGTAGTATACTGTTTTATAAAGTTCAAAAATAACCAACACAATATACTGTTAGGCATGAATGTGTGAGAGAAAGAGAAAAATGGAGCCAGGTGGGGTGGTACATGCTGTTTTCCCAGTACTTGGGAAGCTGAGACAAGAGGAACACAAGTTCAAGGCCAGCCTCAGCAACTTAGTGAGACCCTGTACGCACATGAGCTACACACACAAACACACACACACACACACACACACACACACACACACACGAAAATACATAAGCACATCAATTAGTCATCAAAAAATAAAGCAGGTTAAAGGGAATAAGCAATACTATGAATTGTGGGGGGTACTGTTTCATGTAAATACTCAAAAAATGTCTGCCTGCTATAGAAATTCGAAGATATAAGGAAAGTAATAGACAAAAACCCACAGATATAAACATCCAGGGAAAGGTTAGAGGAAATGTGAAGAATCTTATTGAAAGCCTAACGAGTGTCAGCCTTTGTGGCTGCAAGGGGAAGATCCAAAGAGAAAGGCAACAAGGGAACAGGAACTTGAGCATGGAGCATCTTGTACATCTCTGTAATGAATGCTTGTATTGTGAGTTAGATGGAAGGTAAAGAGGGGAAAACTATTTTCTTTTATAGAATATGAAAATGCCCATTTTATTTTCTAGATTGATCTAGGACCATAAATAAGTCTTTTCCCAGAAGCCAACTCTTATTTTCCTATACCTAAATTCTCCATGGAAAGAGTTAAGTGTTTATGTAAACATGGATTCAAGTAACTGCTTAAACATTTTTGTCTAAATCTCACAAGATACTGACTAGCTGCACAAAGGAAAAAGTATGTTTGCCCCCAAATTTCATAGTGATCATTTCAGATTTCTCCAGAGATTTATTGATTATTAAGAAAAGGAGGAATCATTTTGCTCAAGACTGTTCTAAGAATTGTACTTTACCATTTCCCTGAATTTATTAAATCCATAAATCACAGCTGAAAATTGTTCAAGTATAAAGTTTTAAATAAGATATTCAATAATATGACATTTCTTTCATAGACCCAAGTAACAACAAGCAAAACACTTTTTGTTTTAAATGGAAGAACAAAACTAAGTTATTAAATTCCAGAAAATTCCTAGCTTTAAAGTACTCATTTGAGAAAAATGTTTTAAAAAACTCAATTCATAAAAAGAGGCTGTAACATTATGAATTTAATAATTCAGAAAACCTGAGCTGTACTGCTGGGGCTAGTATTTATCATTACATAGACTTAGGATCTCAATACCTCTGTAAGCAAGTTTTGAATAGATTATTTTTTAACATGTGTTACAACAGTATGACAGCATACGAAGATATTTTTAAGTACTGAGCCTACAGTAAATGAAAAATGTGACTCTATTGTGTGTGTGTGTGTGTGTGTGTGTGTGTGTGTGTGTGTGTTACTGGGAATGGAACCCTTCTACCTCCAGGCTACACTCCAAGACCTATTTTATATTTTATTTGGAAACAGGGTCTCTTAAGCCAGCGATGCTGGCTTTGAACCTGCACGATCCTCCTGTCTCTGCCTCCCAAGCACGAGGATTACAAGTGTGCGCTACCACGCTCAGCAAACATGCAACTCTATTTTGAGTAGAATCTGATATACAGAGTTCGCATCTCTTAACTGCAATACAGAAGATCTCAAAACTGAGGGCACATAAGAACTGAAAAAATATAGATTTCAAAGCTCCATTACTAGATAGTCTAGTTGTACAGACCTGGGATAGAACTTAGGAACCTATTTTTAAACAAGCTTGTCAGATAATTCTGATATAAGTGACCAACATCACCACACTGAGAAGTACTGCCCACGGCCTGAATTAGGTGGAAAGATGGTTCTGAGAAGTTAAAGTTACTTTAAATAATATATATATACTTGCAATTGTAGATGAATGATTTAAAAAGAGAGACAGAAAAAAGTGCTACTAAAGAGATTTGAGTATTGCTTTTACAATGGCATGGAGACAAATCTAGGAAAGAGAAATACAAAGCAACAGAATGATTTAGTTTAAAAGCTATGGATTTCCTGCCAAGATCTTGAACAAAGTGATTCCCTAAAGAAGTGTAGCAGCTGGGTGTTACTGGTGCAGATAAGAGCGTGCCGTTATTGAACACAACAGCTTTCAGAACAACCAAGTAGAAAACCTTGTTCCTTTGACTGGTTCACTCTGGCTTTAAGGTTTTGTTATTATATTTAAAGCTTCATTGGTTTTGTTCACTTTATATATTTAATGTCCAAATTCTGGTTGGGATTTTAAATTACAAAACTTTACAAATATTTTGAGCTTTATCCTTCATGTTGTTATTCTCACTTGCTTTAGAATTATAATTTTTATTTATTTTTATTGGTGCATTATAGTCTCAGATCATAATGTAGTTCAGAGTGACAGTGACAGGCACACAGCACGTGGCGAGCTTCCCCTCCCTCCCCTGCCCCATACATGATATTGAGATTGGCATTGGTATACATAATGTGTTTTAATGCTACTCCTCTACTCTAAGCAGAGTGAATTCAAAATTCTAGGAACTCTTTGATCTCTGTAAACATTAATGGCAAGTATATCTGTTGCATTGTGATTATTTTAGCCAAGTAAAAGTTATTATGGCTGCTCTTTAATACAGCCTAGAAACTGAGTTTAAGATAGCTCCATGAATTACAAATATGCCCAACTACAAAGTATTCAGATCAGCAAAGAACACAAGTTCCACTTAGTTTTTAAATGAATATTTACCATAGAATATAATGATACATTTGACTAATACTGAATAAATGGAAAGTTCATTAAATACCATTTACCATTTTTGTGCATTTTTCATGTAACTAAACATCTTTAGCCTACTATGAAGGAAGTTCAATACCCTGAAGAATCACTGAAGTTATCTTAAGGTTAAGACTTTATAGGCAGATGACAACTATAAAATATTACTTTCAATATCAAGATTCTCTCATAGATTTTTTATAATTTTTTATTATTTGCTTTTCTCCCAGAATTTCCTATTTATAAAATAGATCAAAATACATATTTGTATTTAAGACTTGATTTCAGATCCTATGACAACAAGTGCTAATAAAAACAAGTATATTTTAATAACTACTTTGCCTAGAAAGAGATTTTTTTTTCCTTCCTCCCTGTAGCAGAAGCCAGGTGAAAAGTAAAACCTCTATGTAAAAAGCTACTGAATCTCAATTCAAAAAGTCCCCAAATCAACAATTTACTCTTTTTTTGTGTGTGCAGTATGGGGCATTCTATCTCCAAGCTACACCCCACGCTCCGTTTTTTATTCTTTATTTTGAAACAGGTTCTCACTAAGTTGCAAAAGGCCTCACTAACTACCTGAGGCTGTCTGGGAACCACGATCCTCCTGTCTCGGCCTCTCAAAATAATTTACTCTTGCTGTATGAATGTATCATAAATGCATTAACTAGTATTCAGTAACCCATTTATATTCTAGGTTAGAAACATACTAAATATACAATCTGGGGGTTAAAGAAACAATAACCTTCTTGGACCTCAATATTTCAACTATAAAATAAATTCAATCAGAGTACCTATTATGAGAGAATCATTCTGATAGTTAAATGAAACAAAGCCTATTACAAAGAACACAAAAAGTATCAAAATCATCCCCATCATATCATCATAAGCACAGACTAGGATCCTGACACTAGATATACGCTAAAATTAAAATAAGTATACATGGAAAAAATAAAAACACATTTTAAAAAAGATCTAAGTAAAGTGATCTGATTGGGATGGCTCCATTTGTAATAATGATGGTGGGACAGGTAACAAAGTATGTGGTATAATTCTAGTAATATAAAAATTATGTCATTGGAAACTAAAGAGATGACTTGTATAGGTTCTAGTTTTAATTTCTTTTTTTGCAGTACTGGGATGGAACTCAGTGGCATTCTACCTCTGGGTTACATTCTCATCTCTATTTTTTAATTCTTTATTTTGAAACAGTGTCTCACTAACTTGCCGAGGGCCTCATTAAAAAACAGTTTTCAATTGCGTAGTTTAGTCTTGTGAACTTCCTGACCAAGAACTGTTTTTCTTCCCCCAATTCTTTGATCATAATTTTCCTAGCTCCTATCTTTTCATACTTCCAGTTTTAAATCTAGTAGAAGCCTCTATATAAACCAGATAGGCACTTCTGTACCAAAGAACTGTATAGTCATCTGATAAGAAATTCATTTTATAAATCTCCTATCAACTTGTAAGTTGCCTGTACCTTCTGTGTCCTTTTTCATTCTTAAAAGGGAAATGTGAAGAAGAGGAAATAAATCATAAAATGCCAAAATATCCTTAAAGAATGCATCTTTGTATTGTTGGTTGTGAAAGCAAAGGAATGTTATGGCAAAATAAGTGACTAGAAAAAATATTTCTTGAAGTTTTCTTACAAAGAAGGTATTTCAATCATTCAATCCCAGGGCCCTGTGCCTGCTAGACAAGTTCTCTGCCACTAAGACAAATCCCAGCCTTCTTTCCTCTCCCATCTCTTTATGTTTTAGTTTAGTTTCTGTCTGCATTTTCATTTTAACTGTTCTATCTTAATTTTCATGGAATCCTTGGCTTTCAAGTCTTGTTGTATACATTCCTCATCTCCATTGTGTGTTTATATCTAAAACTCGATTTTATTTACTTATTTTGGTTTTGGTTTTGTTTTTTGCCACCAAACCCAGAGCCTTGCACATGCTGGGGAAGTACTATACTACTGAGCTAAACATCTAGCCCTCATTTTACATGTATCTTTGATAAAACTCACCATCTAGTCTGATGTATACTGCCTACCTTTTGCATAAGAATCCTTATCATTCACATTGTATTTTAAATTTCCAGTTAGATAACTCCAACACCTGCGTCATATCTATGTCAACTACTTTGTCTCTTATAGTGTTACCTTCTCTTCTATTTTCATATGCCTTATAATGTTTTGTTGGCAACAGGACAGGAGAGACTAAGAAAGCTCTGAAGCTTGGATATAAGTATGAACTTCTTCTGATAGGTCTGATTAAATCGAGCTGAACTTGTGCCAGTACCGGGGCACATCTGACCAGATATACAAATGCTTGTGTGTGTCAAGTCTCCATAAGTACACATATCTCCTTAGATTTTGATGATCTATTGCCTTAGAGTTTCTTCACAAATAATTTTTTTTTAAGTAACAAACTTGCAGTTTGGCCTGTATTGTAAGAGTGGGAACAATGCTTTTTTAAGCTATCTACATCATTGAGGCTCATTTATTTTTGGGTTACAATGGTCTTTCTTCTTTCATTCCAAGTATAACCATCATTAAGTTTATTTTTAATATTCCAATTTATTTAATCAAATGAAAACTACCACATTTTGTTTCAGTGGCTGACTCTGCTGGAGCAACATATTACCTTCATCAGAAAGGTAATACTGTGATGGGGGAAGGATGAGAAGGAGATGAAAGAAAATGGCATTGCTATTAGCAATACTAGTAGAATCACACAAAACAATGGGATCGATCTCCTATTTACTGAGTGGCTACCTGAAGTGTTTTCTATATCAAGATGACAAAAATCAATATGTGTTCCTGCAGAAGATACTGCCCCATCTTGGTAAACAAAGACACATTAATGATAGTAGTTTAGGACTTAAATGATGAAAGAATATAATTTCAAATATGAAGCTTGGTTCTGTTTAGCTTTTACTTTCTTAAACAAATGTTTGTTTTAACAAAGTAAGATAGAGAAACTAGAACTCTTAATTTTAATGTAAAAAGTAAAATTTCACTTAAAATATAAAATTTAAGAGAACTGGAATTTAATTTCAGCTTTAAGGATTTTCTCAGTAGAACTTAATTAAGCTTAATTCTGAAATGCTTATCATATGCTCAAATTGTCTTAATTGCAGAAGCTCTGTGCAAACACTCATCAAAAATTAAATTCATGTAAAAATTATCCTTAGCAACTGTTAAGTAAAAAGTACACACGTTTACTCAGACATAAATTCACAAGATATATACCTAAGTAATAGAATACGTGCTTCTACTTTCTTACTTGTATTACAGTGGTACTTTTCCATATATCACCCCTACTAACCTAACTTCCTTCAAAACAGGGACTGTTTTTATATCTACAATTTCTGATTTCTGTTCCAATGTTGACATATTAGATGTAAATAAGAACATATATAAAATGAAAAATTCCAAAGGATCAATAAATATCCTTCATGAAGACAGTGAACTTTAAACTCGAAATAAGGATTTAAATAAGCAAAAACTGGGGCAAGGGCAGTTTCAGAAATTATCAGAACACTGTGCTGAGCATGGGAAGAAGGGGAGGGTGAGGGAATAGGGCAGGAATTGAGGGAGGAATCAAGTGGTCTGTGCATGTGTGCCTCTATCAACCTGAACTTCATCAAGATGTATGATTACAACACATCAGTAAAACGAATTTTAAAAAATGTTAGCAGAGCCGGGCATGGTGGCGCACGCTTGTAATCCCCACGCTTGGGAGGCGGAGACAGGAGAATCGCGCAGGTTCGAAGCCAGCTGCGCTGGCGTAATAGACCCTGTTTCAAAAATATAAAAAATAGGTCTGGGAGTGTAGCCCGGGGGAAGAAGGGCTTCCAGGAACCCCGGTACCACCAAAAAAAAAAGGTTAGCAGAACAAAGACATTTTGAAATGTCTCTATGGGCAAAATGCTAATAGCAGAAAGGAAGAAAGAAAGAAGAGAAGAAAAAAGATAAAATAAAAGAAAGAAAGAAAGAAAGAAAGAAAGAAAGAAAGAAAGAAAGAAAGGAAGAAGAGAGAAAGAAGGAGAAAGAAAGGAAGGGTGTGAACTCAAGATGTAGGGCTACTATTAAATAAACATCCTTATTTTCAGGATATCAGAAGGTTAAGAGAATTAAATTAATGACATCAAAACCTATTCAATGAAATAATAGCAAAAATGTTCCTAATCTCAGGAAAGATATGGACATCCAAGTTCAGAAGGCCAAAACAGACATGACAAGCAAAGATTTCCACAATAAAACACTATAGTTAGACAGTCCAAATTATAAAACAAAGGAAGAATTTTGATATTTACAAGAGAAAAGCACCAAGTCATGTTAAATGGTATACTCATTAGACTAACAGACCAGGAAGTAATAGAATAACATTAAAAATCCTGAAAGAAAATAACTGTAGACCAAGATTACCATACACAGCAATGGAGAAATAAGTAACTTCCAAGATAAGCGAAAACTGAGGGAATTCTTGAGTTAAAAATATGAAGATCCAGGCATGGTGGTGTACAACTGTAATCCCAGGACTTGGGAGGCTGAGAAGGGAGGATGTGGGTTGTAGTTAGCCTCAGCTACTTCATAAGGTGCTCTACAAATTAGTGAGAGCTGTTTCAAAGTAAAGAATATAAAACTGGCTTGGGGATGTAGCCTGGAGGTAGAATGCCCACGATTCAATCCCAGTAATGCAAAATAAATAAATAAATAAATAAATAAATAAATAAATAAATAAAGACTGCATGAAAAAATGCTCAAAATCATTAGCAATCAAACAGATGCAAATCAAGACTACCCTGAAATTTCACCTAACTCCAACTAGAATAACCATCATTCAAAACACAAAAAACAACAAATGCTGGCAAGGATATGGAGAAGTGGAAACTCTACTATATTGTTGGTGAGACAGCAAATTAGTGCAACCACTTTGGAAAACTGTATGGAGGATCCTCAAAAGAATGGGAATGAACTTACCATATGATCTAGAAATACCACTTCTGGGTATCTACCCCAAAGAATGGAAACCCAACTACCAAACTAATGCTTGACACATATGATGGATCAACATTGAATCAAGAGGTCATAAGAAACCCAAATAGATTAATGATAAATAATGTGATTGAATCAGTATTTCCCAACAAAGATAAGCTCTTGATTATATGGCTTAACTGCTGCATTTTGCCAAACTTTTAAGAAAAATCTTATGCCAATTCTTCTCAACTGATTCCACAAATTTGAAACTCACCCACACTTCCAAACTCACCCTGTGAGCCAGAATTACTTTGTAATAATTAAAAAAAAAATAAGCAAGTAGCCGGGCGTGGTGGCTCACACTTGTAATCTCAGCACTTGGGAGGCTGAGACAGGAGGATCTCACAGGTTCAAAGCCAGCCTCAGCTACTTAGTGAGGCTCTCAGCAACTTAGTGAGACCCTGTTTCCAATGAAATATAAAATAGTTCTGGGAGTATAGCCCGGAGATAGAAAACCTCTGCATTCCACCCCCAGTACCACACACACACACACACACACACACACACACACACACACACAAAGGCAAGGAAAAAAACAACAAAAACAAAACCAAAAATATGGACCAATATCCCTGATGAACACTGATGTAAATATTCTCAACAAAATACTAACAAATCAAATTCAACAGCACATCAAAAAGATTAGTCACCATGATCAAGTTGGTTTCATCCTAGGTATGCAATGATGTTTTAATGGATGCAAATTTAAAAATGTAATACATCATGTTAGCAGAATGAAGGATAAAAGTTACATATGTTCATGCAGAAAGAACATTTCATAAAATTCAATACCCTTTCATGATAAAAGCCCTGAAAACATTAGATATAGCAGTATAACACATCAACATAATATAGGCTATATATGACAATCCCAATGGGGAAAATCTGAAAGCATTTCTCTAAGATAAAGAACAAGCCAAGGGTGTCCACTTTTCCTGCTCTTACTAAATACACTACCAGGAGTTTTAGCAAGAGTATTCAGGCAAGAGAAAGAAAATTTCTTATAAAAATACAAATAAGAAAGGAGGATATCAAATCATCTGTTTGCAGATGATATGATTTTATATAGAGAAAAACCACCAAAAGTCAATTAAAACTGATAAATGAATTAAGTAAAGTAACAGAATACCAACATAGAAAAATCAGTAGCTTTTCTTTACACCAATAACAAATTTTCTAAGAAAGAATTCATCAAAGCATTCTTTTAGCAATAGCAAAGCAAAACAAAAACCACTGGGGGTAAAATTAACCAAGAAACTGAAAGATCTCTATGCTAAAACTTTCAAAACAATAATTTAGGAAATTGAAAGAGTAATATACACAAATCAAATGATTTTTCATATTCATTGAATGGAAGAATTAATTCAGATCATCCAAAACAATGTTGAAAAAAAAAGACAACACACAAATGAAAAGGTCTCCCATATGCATGGATTGGAAGATTTAATATACACAAAGTGACCTACAGATTCAATGCACTCCCTGTTCAAGATGACAACATATTCAGCATTCTTTACAAAACTAAAAATAAAAAATTCTGAAATACTAGCAAAGCGTAAGAACAACAAAGATAGAGGATTTACGGTTCTTTAAGACACCCCATAGAGTTACAGTAAATACACAATATTAATTTTGATATAAAAACACATAGATGAATAGAATAGAAATTCCAAAAGTAAACCCATGTATCAATAGCCAACTGATTCTCAACAAATTTCTAAAAAACATACATTGAAAAAGGAAAACTTATTCAGTTTGCTGGGAAAGGTGGATATCTTCAAACAAAAAACTGAAATTTGACCCCTATCATTCACTCAGTTAAAAAAAATCAGCACAACATGTATCAAACACCTGAAGATAAGCCCTAAAATTACTTAAAAAAATCAATAATTACTTAAAAAAATACTTAAAAAGAATACTCAGTATAAAGAGCCATCAGAAAAATGCAAACCAAAAGTTGAACAAAACATCATATGCCCCAGTTAGAATGATTATTATAAGATAGAAATATATAGAAAACACTGGAAATGATATGGAGATAAAATAATTTTTACTCATTGTTGGTGGTGATGTAAATTAGTAAGCTATTATGGAGGACTGTTGATTCTCTCCCAAAATAAAAGTAGATATATTACATGATTCAACTATTCCACTTCTGAATATGCATCATATGGGGGAAAAAATCTATATACCAAACAGAAAACTGCATGCTCATGCCTAGTGTAGCACTGTTCACAGCTAAAATATAAAATGTCACTTGTTACTGATAGACTTGAAGTCAGGTCAGACTTCTTAATAATCTGAATATTCACTTTCAAATAAAGCCAAGCATTCAAAATGTGGCTTGCACTGAAAAATCTCTATACATATGCCCTGAACAGAATTTTTTACTTCAACTATGTATATATCTTGGTAATTATAAAAATAAAATGTTATATTTGTTTTTAAAACTATTTTAGTATGAAAACGATAGCCAGAAGCTTAAAGATAAGTAAATAATAAAACATACATACAATTAAGATATACTGGAATAAAGATAGTCTCTTCAACAAATGGTGTTGGCAAAACTGGTTATCAATATGCATAAATAGAAATAAACCTCACTTTCCCACCCTGCACAAGAGTGAATTCAAAATGGATCCAAGACCTGAAAATCCAACCAGAAAACGTCTAGACACTTGATGAGGGCATAGACCCAACACTCCAACACATAGGCATGGGTAAAAACTTCCTCAACAAGACCAAAAGGCACAAGAAATTAAAATGATGACTAATACTTGAGATTGCATTAAACTGAAGAACTTCTGCATAGCAAACTATCAACAACCTAAAAAAAAAAAAAAAAAAAAAAAAGAGCTGACATAATGGGGAAGATTTTTGCCTGCTACTCTTCTGATAGAGGACTAGTATATAGAATATAGAGAGAACTCAAGAAACTCACTGCCAAAACAACAACAACAAATAACCCAGTCAAAAAAATTCGCAAGTTAACTAAATAGACAATTCACAAAAGAAAAATTACAAATGGCCAATAAATGTATGAAAAAATGTTCAATATCATTAGCAATCAGAAATATGCAAATAGAATCTACCTTGATATTTCACCTAATCCCAATTAGAATTGCAATAATTAAAAACACAAACAACAACAAATGTTGGCAAGGACGTGGAGAAGTAGGAACTCTAATGCATTCTTGGTAGGATTGCAAATTAGTGAAACCACTTTAGAAAACAATGTGGAGGTTCCTCAGAAGAATGAGAATGAACCTACCATATGACCCAGCAATAGCACTTCTGGGTATCTACCCAAAAGAATAGAAACCAAACTACCAAGTTAATGCATGCATATCTGTGTTCATAGCCACACAATTCACAATTGCCAAACAAGATGTCCATCAACAGATGAATGGATTATAAAACTATGGGATATGTATACAATGTGATTTTATTAAGCCATAAAGAAGAACAAAATTATGTCACTTGCAGGGAAATGGGTAGAATTGCAGAACATTAGGATAAGTGAGATTAGTCTGTCATAAAAAGTAAAGAGTCTTATGTGGAAGCTAGAGGGAAAATGGGACATAGGAGAGACTCCAGACAAAGGAAGAGAAACCTTAGATTGAAGAAAGTGACCTAACTAAGGGAAATAGGAGAGGGGAAGAGGGAAACACCTTAATGAACATTATACACATACATAAACTTATCAAAGTCAATCTCTGTGCTAAGCATGGAAAAGAGAGAAGGGAAGGAATAGGATGAAAACTGGGGGAGGGCTCAATGAGTACTGTGTGCACGTATGCCTCTATCACCCTGAACCTCATCAAAATGTATGATTACAATGCACCAACGACAACCAAAAAAAAAGATACAAATATTTTAAAAGTATGTGTTACCCAAAAACATTTGGAAGAATATGCTATCTTCTTTTCATCCAACAAGTATTTATAAAACTTTTAATACTAAAATTGTAGGCAAACAGTAGGCAAGACAAAATAGTAGATATCAAATCATATTAAGATAACCTTAGAAAATTTGTTTGATATACTAGAGTTAATAAGAAATAAAAATGGATTCTGGTTGTCTTGGGATTGTCTGGAAAAATAACACTGACATTGATCTTCTCATTGTATTATTTCAAAAGAAACTACAGAGTTCAGGTAAGTGTAGAATTTTTATCTACCTACTTTGCTATGATACCTCTGATGCTTGGGACTCCACTAATCTAGGGAGCTGAATATTGGTATATAAACACTGAAATAAAATGAAAGCCCTATACCTAAAGTGAAAGATATGGCTTCTTGGTGATTAGATGAAATTCAGCCTTGTTAATGGCAGCTATACATGATCTAAGGAGAAAAGAATATGTGTATGTAGGTGGGTGTTGGGCTTCCCCATTGTGTAAAGATGCAAAGGATTCTGCAATTTTTTTGTCCTTTACCCTTCCCTAAAGTCTATAAGGCTGTATCAATTCTGTTACTCCATCCTCTTCATTCAATGTTTGTTCCAAGCTGTGCTAAATCAGATTTTCCTCAGAAGCTGAATTAGACTAGAAATTGTAGAAGCCATGCTCTTTTAATAACAGAGGTTTGAAGACAAGAAAGACTCCTGGATCTGTTAACCCCTTTTTAGATTCTGTTCTTTTAATCTTTTTTGCTTAAGCATTGTTGGATATATAATATAAATGTATATGCACATGTATGTGTATAAAAATATAAAGAACTTAATTTTAAACATGAAAATAAGCCAGAGGAAAGTAAGCCTGGACATTAGGTGTGTATTTTTTTAAATTAATTTTATTGGTGCATTGTAATTATAAGTTTATCTTACATTAGAAGAATATTCTGAAAGGCCAAGTTGTATATACACTCACAGATATATAGTAAAATACAAATAAATTATTGAAAAATAATTATTTCATGCTAGCTAAAAAGCATGGAGAATTACTTTTGTATTATTATAAAAGTATCTAAGGTTCACATCAAACTTACATTCTCTTACACTAATATTGGAAACTTTGAATAAGAAATGGAAAAGGAAATGGAGAGTTTGTCAGTTGGCATAGATAGAGAGGTTATTTGTTCCTGAGAACACCTATACTTATATTAATAAATATATGTTCAAAAATTTTTACAATGAGAATGGACATTATATTTTCAAAAACAGGTGATATAATTAACAATAAAATAAGAACCATCATTTTTTTAACTGTGGGCTAAAGTAGCAGTAAAATATGAAGTTGTGGATATAAATAGGAAATATAATCTAACTAGAATTAACTGTAAATATCCAAAGTAAATAAAATTTTTTTATATACTGTTTATTCAATGAACCCTATGTGATAGAGTTCACAATTCCATGCCTTAAATGGCACAGATCACTTCGTAGTACACGCAAGCCTAAAGGTAGCTCGCTACAAGTAAAGGATGAAGACTCCCATCTCTTTACTCAGACAGCCTGAGATTAAATTCTGGATCTGCCTCTGGCTTTATGATCTTAAATAAGTTACAGTACATAATTCTCTGTCTCAGTTTCTTCACTTTTTAAAAGATGAAAGTAATAGTTCTTACATCATAAAGTCTATGAAGATTTAAGAAGTTTCCTGAGTATAAAGCATTTAGTATAGTTTCAAGTACATAGTGAAAGATCAGAAATTCTTAGCTCTTCTCAATTATTTAAGGTATTAATAAAATAGAACCTACAATATACATCTTTTCATGGCTTACATTTTTCTTTCTCAGTAATTTGAAAACTCAAATATACAAATTTGCATAACACTGAATCATGAGTAAATGAATATTAAATAACATTTATCTTTTATAGGCTAATATATAAATACAAACTATATATTAGGATCCAGCAAATGTTATGAAAATATTAAATTTATTGCTATACACCATTGTGAAAGTTTCTTTTAAGGTAACCACAGTAAAATATATTGAGGAATATAACATACATTTTTAACAAATTGATAGTACTCAGTATTATTTTACTAATCTTAGTGAACATCTCAAGACAAAAATATTTAACTTTTAAAATTTACTTAAGATAAAACTAGAATGTGTTATGTTAAATGATATAAAAGTTTAACTGAAAGCTGTAGGATATAGAGTTATGAAATTTAAGTTGTTTACTTTGGACTTCCTAGCCATATTTTCCTAAGGGGCAGATATTTTCTTGTTACCTGAGAGCTGATCATGCGCTGAGATGAGCGAGCGATATTGGCAGGCAAACCAAAGAAACTAGGTTTGTCATCCTCTGGAAGCTTTTCGATAATAGCACGATAGTCCTAAATATAAAGAAGTGAAAAGTTTTTAACTAGAAACTGAATTTAAGAAACACTGAAATTAGAAAGAATAGATATGGTGAAGCATAAAATTATGAGTTACTCATATGTTCTGTCTAGGCAAATCTCACTTTCCATCTACATTTTATCTCAGTTATTTATAGAAAAATACTCTACCAATACTTTCTTGTGCATCAATTATCTGAACTATGTTTTCCTACTCCCAATTCCTCAAATACAAAGAGACTTGAATTGATAAAAACAAACATATTTGAGTGACTAAATACAATTATTTTATTTCATTTTATTTATTTTATTTTGTAGCACTGGAGGTTAAACCCAGGGCCTTGCATATGTTAGGCAAGCACTCTACTATTGAGCTATAACCCAAACCTCTTTTTGTTTTTTTGCAGTACTGGGAATGAAACCCAGGGGTATTCCACCTCCGAGCTACACCCCCAGCCCTATTTTTTCTTTACTTTGAAACTCAGAGTTGCAAAGGGCCTCACTAAGTAATAGTTGAGGCTGTCCTCGAACTGTGATCCTCCTGTCTCAGCCTCCCAAATGCTAAGATTACAAGTGTACTCTACCACGCCCAGCCCAAGCCTCCTTTAAAACATATTTTATTTTAAAAAAGGGTCTAAGTTTAGCCTAGTCTAGACTGGAACCTGCAATTCTCCTGCAATTCAGCCTCCTCCATAGCTGGGATTACAGGCATGTGCCAATACACAGCTATGTTAGATCATTTTTGGAAACCTCTTTAATTTCTTTTCTTGTAACCTACACAAGACCAATCTGCCAAGTGCAGTTCTGCTTATGTTAAATTAGAATAAATATTCCAGAAATATTTTTAACCTAGAAAAACCTGCAAACCAATAAAACACAGTCTGTTATGCAAGTACTACTTTGTAAATCATCTTATTACACATTATTTCTATACTTAGTCTTCAGTTTGCCAATGAGGTGTGATGAGATGCATTGATAATCCTACCATTTCATCCTAGGAATTGCTCTAACAGTGCATAACCTTGCTCTGGAAGTATTTATCTACACATTTATTCACTCATGACTTTCAATGAAAAATCAATTGCAGACCAAGAGGATATACTTGTTCTAGTTCAAAGATGGGAACCGTTTTGTTTTCATAAAGAAGCAAGCTGCTTTAAGGTAGGCATTTTATATGCATCTAAACTGTACTTGCTTGCCCTACTTAACAAGTACAGTTTAGATGCATATACAGTGCCTACCTTAAAGACTCCAACTCTGATCTATCATCTTTCCCATCCTTGCCAGCTACCTCTGAGGTATTTGCAAGGGAAGCATTGGACTCCAGGAAGCCCAGGACCCATAAACAATTTTTGGAAAGACATGCTGTCCTTTAAAATTCATCCTCTCCTTTAGCTCAGCATTTGCAAACTTCCTTGTTGTGTTCAATCACTATGCATTCAAGTGTATGTTTGTATATATGCGTGCGTGTGCGTGCACACTATCACACCTGCATGTGTTTGTCCCAGGAAACTTTCAGCATCCTACTTCTATCTAACTCAGAAAGCTAAACAGTGATTTTCAAAAATAATTCTTTAAGTTTAAAACTAAACTATTAGCTGGGCATAGTGGCACACACTTGTAATCCCAGCATTTGGGAGGCTGAGAAAGGAGGGTCACAGTTAGTGGACAGCCTCAGCTACTTAGTGAGACACTCCACAACTTAGTGAGACCCTGTTTCAAAATAAAGAATAAAAAAATAGGGCAGGGGGTGTAGCTTGGAGGTCAAATGCCCCTGGGTTCTATCCCCAGACCTAGAAAAAAATAAAAATGAAAAATAAAAAATAAAAAAATAAACTATTACTCTTTATAAAGATATATATGTATATATGTGTATATATACACATATATATTTGGTTCATTTCCAAATATTTCCAAGCTGTTAAGTCTTCTTATTTAGATTTGTGAGAGTCTTCTGTCTACATAGAACTATATAATGACTTGTCAACAAAATAACTGGTAGCCACATATCCAGACTAATTTTTCTTACTTGAACACAAATGAATATCTACTATATGATATCATTTACATAAACAGCACAAAAATAGCAAAACAAATCCAGGTGTTAGAAGTCAAAATAATGTACCCTTTGTGGGAGAGGAAGTAACTAGAAGGGAACATGAGAAGGGCTTCTAGGGAGATGATAATGTTCTCCTTCTTAATTATATACTGGCTATACTCATGTATTCAATGCATAAAAAATCACTGCATTGCATGTCTATGACTTGCACATTTCTCTGTGAATTTTATTTTTCCATTTAACTTTCAAACAGTTGAGATGAAAGATGCTAAGGTGCACTATCTGAAAAAAATTATATCCTGGCTATACTTCATTGTATTGTATATCTATGATGTGTACACTTCTATTTAAATTTTATTTTTTCATTTAAGCTCCAAACAGTAGAGATGGAAGAAGTTGGCTAGCACTAACTGATAAAATAGAGGATAAATAACTATGTGATATACTATTTGCTTATTCACTCTATAGCTCTTTTACTATAAGACAAATCCCATAAATACAACACTGTATCCACAATGCTTCAAACCAGACTATCATTGAACATATGTTCAGTGCAAGTTTTTAAATTAATGAGTAAATGAAAGATAGTGAAAATCAGACTGGAGAGTCAACAATACACAGATAAGATATTCAATAAGAGTAATATATTTAATGTAGATTTTTGTGTGTATGTTACTAAGGATCAAATCCAAGGGCATTATACCTCTGAGCTACATCTGCAGCCCTATTTTATTTTTTATTTGGAAAGAGAGTCTTGATAAATTGCTGAGAATGACCATAAATCTGTGATCCTCCCGTCTCAGCATACCAAGATTACAAGCATGCACCACCACACCTGGCTTTAATATTAATTTTTAAACTTGTTTTTTTTGACAATTATGTTATTGAAATGAAACAATTTTCTTAAAAAATATTTGGGTGTGAAAAACACAAAACTGAGAAAACTACATAATTGAATACATGTATGTATCTGTGATTCATGAAGAAATGTGTTAAAATAATACTTTTTAAAATATTTGTACTTTTATACTAATATAGGTTTGTGAAAAGTAAACAATTAAAATCTTTGGGCTATATTAGATGCTGTTTTCTAGAAAAGATGACTGCATTTTAGGAGGCTTTCATGTGATGACTGAAGGCAAGAGCTATAGTTCACTAAAATAAAAACATGTAAACAAAACAGTTGCTAAAAAAGACATATAAAGTGAATGTCTTTTATATATTTAGACTTGATTTAATTTAAATGCCAGAGCTGAAGATAGACATTTGTTAATTAATATTTAACTTCTTTTATATTCTTCAGTATATCAGATACAATCATGACCACCATGAAATAGCATATCCCCTATGCCTTTCTTCGAAGCCATGCTACTACATTCTTTGAGTTTTCCTCAGCTGCTTATTCCCTTCAAGATTTACCTACATACCAAAACCTATTATCACTATGATCAGTCAATCTTCAGTAAATACCTTAAAGTTTATAGGACACATTACTAGAGTTTAAAGAATCAGGACATGTATTCACAGTACAATTAGTCTGTACTGTGAATAATTACTTGTGCATTTGAAAAGAAATAACATATTTAACAATGTAAGAAATTATTCAAGTATCTATGGTACAAGTAGAGATTGAACGTGATTTGTTGTACCTACCAAAATGCTGCAGGATTTTGGCAGAGATACAGAATACTGAAAAATGCTTTTTCTGTTCTTTTGGTTTAATTCATCAATTACTGAAGAGTTAAAAAACTGTTTCAGGTATGACTGAAGAACTCTAAGGTCAAAATAGTTATCTATACGTCCTCCATAAATAGCATTTTCAAGTAAACCATGTACAAATTCCCATTGTATATCTTTGGTACCTATAAGTAAAAACAATTTTATTAATTTCATTTCTAAAATATTAAAAAATGTCTATGATTACATTTATAGGACATGGTAATATATAAAATACATGTCATTTTCTTAAGTAATAAATATTAATAGCTAATATTTATTAAGAAACTTTAATGTAAAGTCTTCTAAATATCCTTTCTTTATAAACTCATACAATTCTCATAGCAAACACAGTATTAATACAGAGAGAAAAATTTAAATTTGAATCACCAAAATGAGAAAAATCATATATTCCTGTAAATAAGGCATTAAGAATTCATAGCCATCCTTTTTTTCTACTATATGATAATGCCCATCTAAAACAGAGACTCCTTGAAAGAATTTATCTAAACCATAATTTTATATAATATTTGATGAACCATTCAATTCACAAAATAACCTAACAAGAAAACTCTATAAAATACCTTCATACACTATAGTTTGCCATATGTCATGATTTCCAGAGTCAGTTATCCATTTTCTATTGTATTAGAAGAAAAATATAGCAAAATGAAACTTTTATATAATATTATTTCATTTGCAACAGAGGCATCCTTATAATCAAAATTCAGTGGCAATGTTAAAATATATAAATTAAATTTCTGATTCTTTGTAGATATAGGAAATTCATAGCTATATTTAAGCTAACTAGTTAACTTTTGTTAGTATTACTAGTTTAGTTTTATTTTATCACTATAAAATTCAGATATAAGAATAAAAATTGGTATTAGTATTAATATATACCCTGGGATATAAGTGATTTATATTGTCTTCTGAATGATAAGGGCATTTATATTGTAAAGGAATAAAGTACTTTTCTATCTTCCTATCAATAGTGGCTAAATAGCAGGGGACTTCACCAAGACTCACCAATTTTCTCATTCTATACATTAGTAATAGATATGCCAGTCTTGGTAAGTAGTTTTCCAAGGAACAGAGACATTTATATACCTAATATAAACTATAGTGGCCATTATATAAAATATTTTATAGAAATTTTATAAAATCTTATTTTTCTTTCTAAAGACAAAAGAAAATGAAAACTTAAATAACAATGAGCAATAATACACAAACAATTGCTTAACACAATATACTAAATACACCATATGTTAAATTTTCATGTGGCTTTTCTCATTTAAACCTCTTAACATTTGAGCAAAATGCGATATTTATAAATTAGGAAACTGAGGTTTAAATGTTAAGACACTTGCTTAAGTTCCCATGGCTATTAAATTTCTATATAAATTTCCCAAACAGAACTTTTATTGTCTTTTTTAAATTTAGTTCTACATATATCAAGTCCCTTGATACCAGGATATTTTACAGTCATAAGAATATACAATTAGATTTTTACCATAATATCAAGTTTCCTCCTTTTTCATTAGTCCATATTAATTATACATAATAATAATAGGTTACACCAGGCATATTTGTAAGTGCATGTAATATATTGACCATATCTTTTTCCCATTACCCTCCCCCAACCTCTCTCTTCTCTAACAATCTCCCTTCTTCCTTCATATTTTCTCCCCAAACAACAGATTCTATACATGAGAGAAAACATACAATACTTGTATGTGTCTAGCTTATTTATTTATTTATTGGTGGTACTGGGGTTCCTGGAAACCCTTCTACCTCCGGGCTACACTCCAAGCCAAGACCTATTATATATATATATATATATATATATATATATATATATATATATATATATATGTTTTTTTTTTTTTGAAACAGGGTCTCTTAAGCCAGTGAGGCTGGCTTCGAACCTGCGTGATCCTCCTGTCTCCGCCTCCCAAGCACAGGGATTAAAAGTGTGCATCACCATGCCCGGCATGCTTATTTTGTTTAACATGATGATCCCCAGTTCCGTCCATTTCCTATTAGATTATATATATATGTACGTGTGTGTGTGTGTGTGTGTGTGTGTGTGTGTGTATACACCACATTTTCTTTATCCATTCATTTGTTGACAGTTCCTCACCAATGATTACATAACTTGGCTATTGTGAAATGTGCCACAATAAACATGGGTATATAGGTATCTCTATGGTATGTTGACTTTAATTTCTTCAGATACATACTGAAGAATGGGTATAGATAGATCATATGAAACTTACATGAAACTCCATACTGATTTCTACAATCACTGTATAATTTACATTCTCACAATGTACAATGGTTCTTTCCCCCAACCTTTCATCCTAGCAAGCATTTGTTGTTTTTTGTATTTTTTAACCACAGACATTCTGATTTGGGTGAGATGGAATCTGAATGCAGTTTTGTTTTGTATTTTCCTGATGGCTAAAGATACTCAACATTTTTAAATATAATTACTGGCCAAGGCCATTTATACTTCCTGTGAGAAGTGTCCACTTAGTTCATTTGCCCATATCCTTACTTTTTAAAGTTCATTATATATTATGAATATTAATCCTCTGTCAAAAGAATTGCTGGCAAAGACTTTCTCCCATTCTGTGGACTTAGTTGATAGCATCTATCTTTCATTTATAATTTAATGGTGTCACATATGTAAAAATTAGAATTCCATCACAGCCTGAAACACAAAAAAAATCATCCAAGCTCTGTGCTTTAGTTTCCTCTTTGTAAACGGGCATTAACAATACTTGTCTTATATTGGGTATTATGAAAGTCCAATAAATGTTCAAAAGTAGTTGGGAAAGTAACTAAGTTTCTATGCAAACTAAAGCTTTAGTGGGTATCTTTCAAAAACTGTCAAAATAACCAAAGCCAACAGCTCATGGAATTCATGAAAATAGTTATTCTTGAATAAGGCAAGAAAACGATGGGTTATATATAGAAAGAGGTAGTGGGAGGTGGTTCCAGAATGGTGTTTTAATTTAGGGCTAGTTATACAATTCTATTGAATTATATATTTACATTCACTATTCTCATGATTTAAAACATTCTAAAAAAACCCAACTTGGAATACTGTTTGGCATTAATAATGGTGAGAAATTGCATGTCAGACCACCTGGCAATTCTACTCCTAAATATACACCCCACAGACATATATCCATATATTCTAAAGCTATAGCAGCATTATTCATAATCATCCCAAACTGAAAACTACCCACATGTCGACCAACAGAAGTATTTATAATCACACAACAGCATGCTATTTAGTCTTGAGAATAATTATGAACCACAACTATATGCAACCAGTAGATGAACTATCACATATAATTTTAACTGAAAGAACCTAATCACTAACACATCCATGTTGTATTATTTCAGTTTTAGAGAAACAGGCAAAAAGCCAATCTATATGAATAGGTCTCTTTACCACAGGAGCAGGGTAGGGGAAAAATAGGGGATTGCAGTGACTGGAAAGCAACTATGAATGACGAGTGTTATCCGGGGAACTGGTAATGTCCTGTTTCTTGGTTAAAATCCTGGTTACACTACTGTGCTCACTTTGCAGAAATTTCATTGAGCTGTAATCATATATAAAAAGTACTTTGTGACATATAACTTCATAAACATAAAAGTTAAAATGAGACTTGGCAACATCCTATGTGCCATCCTTATACTTTTGCTAACACACACACACACACACACACACACAAAAAAAAAAAAAAAAAAAAAAAACAGAAAAAAGTTCTGATACTTATGATGGACTGGGTTTTGTTATAGATGCCAAGGATGTAGACAGTAAACAAGAAAAAGACCATGCTTTAATGTAGATTATACTATCATGGATAGGGAAAAACAAAATAAAGAAATGAGTAAATATATATAATAAAATAATATATACAAGAAAATATCAAATAGTACTAATGTATCAAAACAGTAAACAGAGGGATAGAAAATGTTTGAAAGGGTGCTAAAGTAAAAGTAAAATGACAAGGTAAGAAGTTATAGATTAGACTAAGGCTTTAATGAAGTTGAAGAGAATCATAATGTGATTTGGAAATGGAAAGAGACAGAAGTTGGCAAAGCACTGGATATTCGAGGATGAAGGGGAAAAATTCCAGGGTGATCATAGGTCTTGAGCATGAAAAAGTACATAAAGGGAGATCCCATCTACTGAAATGGGCCAGACTTAGGGAAAAGTAGTTTCGATGGTTGGTAGGGTTGTCAGGGGAGTGGAGAGACAGAAATTGAGAGTTCTGTTTGCGATTTTAAAGTTTGAGATTTCTATCAACCTACTCTGCTATCTAATCTATCATTGGTCTTAACTCTAGTTGCCCTTGCTTCAGTTTTGTGCAATAAACTTTAGGGATTGGACTGTTTCTGTCTTAGGAGGCAGAGCTAGATGCTTTTAGAGAACCACATTATATGGCTTATTTCTTGCAGTACTACAGTATATTATTTGTACCCTCATTATTTATACTTAACTAAGGCTCTACAAATCTTTAGGAGTGACCGTAGATTGTTACACTCCTGAATTTTAGTAATTCCCTTAAAAAAAGATCTGAATAACTCGGTTGAAGCCTGAAACTTTGTAGGCCACAAAATGAAGACAGGTTCTTTCTAGTTTTCTGCTTCCTGAGAACTATAGATCAATCAGATATTTAATGAGTTCTATTAAAACCAACTACAACAATAGATAATGTATGAACCCTCAGATAACACAAGCATGGCAGTCAGGATATAAAAAACTAAATAAAAGTCAGGAATCTAATTTTGTGATAGGAAGTGAAGCCATTTATGAAAAATCATATAGTTAATAATACTGCAAATCAAACTTATCATTGCCAGAGATAAAAAATTTCATTGTTTGAACTTACCTTCAAAGAGTCTATCAATAATGTTGTACCCAGCCCGAAGATCTGATAAAGAAAACTCATAAAACTTGGTCCAACCCTGTCAAAACAAATTTAAGTAGTAAAGAAATAAGAAGTATTTGAAGATAATATATATCTATCAGTGTACCTACAATTTTAAAGAAAATGTGTAATATACACTAAAAATATAACTTCTAAGAATTTTTTATAAAATCAAAATATAACTAAAACAAAAAATCTACAAAGCATGAAAAGTATATAATAGTTTAATATTACTTTTTTCATTTAAGTATATATAGTCAGAAAAAATTGGTACAAAATTTTTATTCTTGTTACTGAGTATACATTGACATATTTCCCATGCTTCAGAAGTATAGATTTTTCTCCACAGAAAACAGAAATAGTCCCCCTAAATGATTCAAAAGTATGTAACATATTTTCTGTACATTCATTCATAATGACTCTATAAAACATTCATAAAACTAATATTATAATGCTCTTATAAAATATTCACAAAACTCTATTGTATATAGAATATGAAATATTACTTCTAATTTATAATGGCCTTCCCTTAACAATAACAAATTATGCAACAGAATAAATTCAAACTAAAATGCTCTAGATTTAAGATAATATTTAGGAATACTAATTCAAATTCATTCATCATTCAATAAATATTTCTTAGATATGTATTATAGATGTGGCTCCAGAAATATGTGTGAATGCAAACATAAGCAATCTCTGTTCTCATTTAGTTCTCAGTAAAATCTAGAGAGGAGTTATGCAGAGATGATCACTCAAATACATGTATGACTATAAACTAATAAATTTCATGTTAAAAACATACTTGTTATGTATAAGAATGTGATTGGACCTAGTCCAAGAGGTGAGGAAAGTGATCATAATGAAAAAGACAAAAGTAGATAAATTTGAGAATTGTGAGGAAAAAATTAACAGAATTTTTATATTGGAATTTGATGGACAGTAAAGATACCAAAAGAAGTGCCATTAAGAATGAGGAGGGAGAGAATGGGGAGAGAATTGAGGAAGGGCTAAATGAGTGATGTGTGCATGTATGCCTCTACCATTTTGTACTCCATTAAGATGTATGACACCAATGTACCAATAAAAGGAAAGAATGATTTCTAAGGTGATGTTGTATTCAAATAGATGGCAATCAATCATTGATAAGAGGAACACTGAAAGAATAAGATAATTCTAGCTATTTGTAATTATAAAAATACTCTAATAAAATGTAAATTTCAGAATATCTCCACCACATGTTCTTAGTTACCTGTGGAATATAATTTCTTCTTTCTTGACACGCAGCATGAAACCATGCAAAACTAAAGAGAGCATGAGCTCGATGTATATTATCTTTTTTGCTAATTTGCTCAGGGGTCCAAGACTCATAAGTACGCATTAAATTTTTCTTTAAACCTGGAGGTGACTAAAGAAAAGAAGTTAACAGATGTTTTAGTACTTAAACCATTACAATGAAAAGAATTCTGCTTTTAACATATTTTCAGGCTTTTTTGGCTTTGAATTTTAATAAATGTAAAACAAAATGCAAAAAGAACACAATGTTGAAAATAGTCTGAATGTAAATCTTGCTACTTGTTCATATCTGGCAAAGTGAAGATTTTGTTCATACTCTTTTACTTATTTACAAATTCAAATCACTTTGGCTCAATCTGCTGTTATTGGCAAAAAAATCTACAGATTCACATTTTGGCTACATCATTTCTTTTTTTTTTTCTTTTTTTTTTGTGGTACTGAGGATTTAACCCAGGGGCATTCTACCTCTGAGCTACACCCTCAGCCCTATATTTTATTCTTTTTATTTTGAAACAGAGTCTTACTAAGTTGTGGAAGGCCTCACTAAGTTGCGGAGGGCCTCACTAAGTAGCTGAGGCTGGTTGCAAACTCAGATCCTCTTGTCTTAGCCTTTCAAGTACTGGGATTACAAGCATGTACCACCATGCCCACCTTGGCCACAAATTTCTAATAGATGTAGATTTACTTTATATGTGTAGTTTAAGAGAGAAAAACATGTTTGAGCATGATTAAGTATGCTTTAAAGATTCAATTATTGCTTTAGTCTCTAAGTCTGGGTTTCATAAAATGCAACATTTTCATTGACAAATGTTTTCATATAACTAATCATTTGCTTTCATTTTTAAAAAATGAATAAAGGACCATTCCAAAATTCAGAATTACCCATTTCCTTTTAATTAAAATTTCTCTAAAACAAATCAACTTCTACAACCTTGAATTTCCTCTAAGACATTTTCCTCAAAACAAAACAAACAGAACCCACAAGAACTACCATGTAAACGAAACCAGCATGCTTTAATATAGTCCAATATAGTCTTTTTTATTCTACTTACCAAGTTTGACTTAATTATGTTACTTCAAAATGTAGAACTATAAAACTAGTTTTAAACATTTTATATCTAACAACTCATTTCAAAGATAAACCCAGAAAAGTTCTTCAAAGTAAAAAATATATAACCAATAGTATTCAAAATAACCAATGAATGATCAGTACAGTTTATTTTTGTTACTAAAACAAAATCACTATTTATAATAAAAATGTGATACATATTTGTTAGATGGCACAACTTTTTATTTTAATATTCCAGTTACCTCTTAATAGTTGCTATTTCAATTTCCATGAGGACTTCAATATACCATTTACATATAACATAAACTTATTTTCCTTATACATTAGTGCAAAGCACTGACATTGCTAGGCAATTAGACACAAATGCAAACACAAAAACTAAAAATTATATATGGTACTAGTACTCAGTTAAATCAAAATGGCCATTCTTCCAAAAGTGATCTACAGATTCAATACAATACTCATTAAATTACCAAGGTTGTGCCTGACAGACATATAAAAATCAGTTTTAAATATTTTTGGAACAATAAAAACCCCAGAACAGCCAAAATAATTATTAGGAACAAGAATCATTCAGGAGGCCTCACAATAACTAACTTCAAATTATACTACAAAGCCACAGTAATAAAAACAGCATGGTCTTAGTACAAACATAGACACATAGACCAATGGAGCAAGAGAGAATACTCAGAAACAAATCCGTACACTTATAGCCAATTGATTTTTGACAAAAGGGGCCAAAAACATACACTAGATAAAAGATAGCCTGTTCGCCGGGCGTGGTGGCGCACGCTTGTAATCCCCGCGCTTGGGAGGTGGAGACAGGAGGATCGCGCAGGTTCGAAGCCAGCCGCGCTGGCGTAAGAGACCCTGTTTCAAAAATATAAAAAATAGGTCTGGGAGCGTAGCACAGAGGTAGAAGGGCTTCCAGGAACCCCAGTACCACAAAAAAAAAAAAAAAAGATAGCCTGTTCAACAAATGGTGTTGGCAAAACTGGTTAACCATATGTATAAAAATGAAAATAAGCCCATTTATCACCCTGCTCAAGAGTCAATTCAAGATGAATCAAAGACTTAGGAATCAAGACCAGAGAGACCTCGCAGCTCCTTGAAGAGAACATAGGCCCAATACTTCAGCACATAAACACAGGTTAAAACTTTATCAACAAGACCCCAAAGTCAAAAGAAATTAAAAGGAAGATTAATACATGGGATTGCATTAAACTGAAGAGCTTCTGTGCAGCAAAGGAAAGAATGAAAAACCTCAACAGCGAGCCGATAAAATGGGAGACAAATTTGCCAACTACTCCTCCAATAGAGGATTAATATCTAGAATATGCAGAGAACCAAAGAAATTCACTGCTAAGGAAACAAATAACCAAATAAAAAAATGGGCAAGTGAGCTAAATAAATACTTCATAAAAGAAGAAATTCAAATGGCCAATAAATGTATGAAAAAATTTGAATATCATTAGCAATCAGATAAATGCAAATCAAAACTACCTTTAGATTTCACCTAACTCCAATAGAATGGCAATCACTGAAAACACAAAACACAACAAATGCTGGTGAGGATGTGAAGAAGTGGGAACTACTTTGGAGGGATTGCAAATTATTGCAACCACTTGAAAAAACAGTATGGGATATCCTCAGAAGAATGATATGATCCATATGATCCATATGATCCAGCTCCAGCAATATCACTTCTGTATATCTACCCAAAAGAATGGAAACCAAAATACCAAACTAATGCATGGATATCCATGTTCATAGCTGCATAATTCACCATTGTGAAAACCATGGGACCAGCCAAGATATTCGTCAACAGATGAGTGAATTACAAAACTATATGGTATGTACACTCAGCCATAAAGAAGAACAAAATCACATCATTTGCAGGGAAACGGATGGAACTAGAGAATATTATGCTAAGTGAAATTAGTCAGTCACAAAAAGTAAAAAATTGGATTGTCTCCTTTAGATGTAGAAGCTAAGGAGAAAAAGGGTCATAGGGGGAACTCTAGACAAAGGAGAAACCATAGATGAGCAAATATGGTGAACTAATGAGGAGAATGGGGGGGGACTCCATAATGTACATGAGGTACATTCATAAACATTATCAAAGTCAATCAGTAAGCCAAACACGAGAAGGATATGTACACAATGGAATTTTGCTCAGCCATAAAGAAGAACAAAATTACATCATTTATAGGGAAATGGATGGAACTGATGGAACTGGAGAACATTATGCTAAGTGAGATTAGTCAGTCACAAAGGTAAAAAAATATGATGTTCTTCCTAATATGCAGAAGCCAAAGGAAAAAAAGAGTCCTAGGAGGAACTCTAGATGTAGGAGAAACCATAGATCAACATATAGTTTGATCTAACTGAGGGAGATGGGAAGAGGAAAGAGGAAAATTTCCTAATGTGCATGATGTATATTCATAAATGATTTCAATATACCAATTAAAAAAGAACTTAAAAAATAAAAGTAAAATAAGGTTGGGTTATAGCCCGGAGGTAGAAGGCCCTGGATTCAAGTTTCAGTCACACACACACACACACACACACACACACACACAGAGTAAAATAGTATCATGATAAGAATACAAGAAAGTGAATTGAAAACTATATCATATAACTCCTTTATCTCCAGATCCAGGGTCTAAAATCACCTTTTCAAACCATTAAACTACCAAAAAGAATATGTTGTCTAACCTTATGGGCTTTCAAATGAATTCTTTTTCTTCACTATCCTCTCTGTTTCTTTATTTCTTGGGATTGAAACTAAGGCCATTCTACCTCCAAACCTTCAAGATAGACTCCACATACCTTACTATCTTGTACCTCATTAAGATGTATGATTATAATTTACCAATAAAAGTACAGAATTATAAATTAGTACAACAACTACGGGATCTGTATGGAGGTTCCTCAAAAGACTAGGAATATAACCACTGTATGAACAAGCTATACCACTCCTTGGTGTTTTTTTTTTAAATATTAGAATCAGAATGATTCAGTGATACATGCTACATATGTTTACAGCAGGCCAATCTATAATAGCCAAATTATAGAACCAATTTATATATCCATCAACAGATGAATGGATAAAGGAAATGTGGTCTATACACACAGTGGAATTTTACTCAGCCTTAGAAGAATGGAATTATATCATTTGTAGGAAAGTGGATAGAACTAGAGAATATTGTGCTCAGTGAAATCAACCAGATTCAGAAAGTGAAGGGTTGTATGTTTTCTCTCATGTTTTGTTTCCTAGAGAGAAAACAGGAAACAAAAGGTTTGCTTAAACGAGGAAAGAGAAGAGTTGGAGGGCAAAGAGGAAGGAAATGGGGAGAGAGAAAAGTAGAATGAAGGAAGTAATGGTTCAAATAAGGTTATGTTCATATGAAGGTATCACTACCAATCTCACTAACATATGCAGGGAGGGAAGAGGGAAGCAGGGTGGGATGAGGATGAAGACACCAAGTGCTATGTGCATGTATGTTTCTATCACTTTGACCCTTGCTATGATATGTAACTATAATATACCAATAAAAGTAAATAGAAAAAGAAGACATGATGAGGAAATCAATCTTGTTTTCCCTTTGGGTAGCGAGAGGGAGAAAGGAGAGAGAAAAAAAGGTGGGGGAGAGAGTCCATTTTGAATAAACCACCTGTTAACTAAGCAGTAGATTCATATTCAAAGTATGAAATGGACTCTTGTTATAATTGTAAAAGAACTTTAGAACTAATAAATTCCTGTGTAAACATAAAAAGTGGCCTCTGTCACATCTGAGATCTTTCTGTGCTATATTTTTATATTGTATCAAAATAATAATAGCATATTCATTTTTTTGCGGTATTGAGATGGAATCCAGGGACATTGTACCTCTGAGCTAAACCCTCAAACCTATTTTTTAGTCCTTGTATTGTTGAAACAGGGCCTCAGGGAGTTACGAAGAGCCTTGCTAAGTAGCCGAGTCCATCTGTGAACTGCAAACCACAACCATCTGGTCTCAGCCTCCCGAATGCTGGGATTACAAGCACACACCACCACAATCGACAAGCAAATTCTTTTTTTTTTTTTTAAAGCACACTATATCCTATAAAAATTCTAATGTAAGCCGGGCACTGTGGCACATGCTTGTAATCCTAGCATTCAGAAAGCAGAGACCGGAGGATCGAGGTTCGCAGACAGCCTCAGCTACTTAGCCAGGTCCTTTGCAACTCAGTGAGACCCTGTTTCAGAAAAATAAAAAGACTAAAAAGTAGGGCTGGGGGTGTAGCTCAGAGGTAGAATGCCCCTAAGTTCCATCCCCAGTGCTGCAAAAAAAAAAATTCAGTATAAAAAATGATAAAATATAATGTTTGTTTGTCCAATTGCTTTGTTTTAAAAGTAAAATCATTCTTCTGAAGTAGTTGTTAACATAAAAGAATTAACACAATTCAAATTGGTACTTTAAGAATACTACAATGGACAATCATTCTTTTTGCAATCTTTTTCATTCGATCTTAAAGACTTGTTTAAAACAAAAAACAATGCTAATGATGGTTAAATATATTTAAGTTTGTTTTTTTAAAACACTGTTTATTAAACATTTTTTGTTTGCAAGTTTTATTTTCTTCTTATATTGCTGGTGCACCTCAATAATAAAGAATGGGGGGTTTCATTATGGCGCATTTGCACATACATAAAACACAATTTGATCAATTTTGTTCTCAGTATATCCCACCCCATCTCCTCTACTCTCTCCCCTATTTTTTATATTTTTATTTGGAAACAGGGTCTCTTAAGCCAGCAAAGCTGGCTTCGAACCTGCCTGATCCTCCTGTCTCCACCTCCCAAGCACGGGGATTACAAGCGTGCACCACCACTCCCAGCTACAAATTCAATTTTAATATAAGTAGATATAAAACAAGCATTCAACTTAAAAAGTCAGAAAGAACAAAAGTAAAAAATGCAGAAAAAATATACTTAAAAATGTAGAAAATCAGTGAATAGAAAAAATAAAAAAGTATGACTAAGTTTGACATTAATAATTTGGAAAAAACTGAATAACTCTAACAACTAATCAAAACATAAAAAATAACTGAAATGGGCATTTAATGATTTTATTGATGATATTATAGATACACACATATGTATAGTAATAGTTTTGAGAATCTCAATGAACATTATTATGTATGGTAGTTAAAATCATCTATATCGCATTAAGAAATATAAAATAAAATTACCACTAATTCAAATCAATTTAAAAATTTCCATTAAAATGTCATCAAATACTACCTTCTTAAAATTCTGAAAAAGGCTGACCATTTAAACATTCAAGTAGCAGCTCCTTTGCTTTTCTTCACATTGAAATATTAAGTTCCTCATACATGCCATACATGATATGGCAAGTACAAAAAAAAAACTGAAAAAATATCCACTGCTTTTATGGCTCATACAGTCCAGTCCTAGAACACAGGCCGTGGGAGGGTGTATGGGGAGAGTGGCTGCATCTGAAAAGGTTCTTTCTTACTAGATCACATAATGACATTCATTCAACATATTCCTAATATAAAGTCATCTGATCTTTGCATTTTTTTCCCTGTTCTGATGTGGGACTGGCACGTTCAGGAAAAAAAAAAAGTATTGATCTTAAATGACAGTTACAAACACTAAGAAGACACTTTGCCTTGGGGATATATATCTTCAAATATATATATATATATATATATATATATATATATATATATATATATATATACATACATATATGTATACACATATATATGTATATATATAGTCTCCATATATATGCCATGTATATCCCCATATATATAAATATATATTGTCCATATACATAAATATAGGCAGCCTATAACATAAATTCAAAACTTGCCATACAAATTCATCCACTCATACCCCTCATATTGTATGCTTTAGTCATTTATTCAGATTTTTATGCCTCTCTTTATTCATCATATTTGTCTGTCCATTATTCTCTTTGTAACCTGAACTTAGACCTCATATATATATGAGAAACATGTTTCTAAAAATTGAGAAAAATGCAAGTAGAACCTCCTTTACAAATTTTTTAAAGTTCTAATTCAGTTTATTTATGACTTTGGCAAATTACAGATTATTGCAAAGGCATATAGTTTTAAATAAATGGGGTCTGAGGTAGACCTGCCTAGGATTGCATGTTTGAGGAGTATAAGGATGAGTAGATAGGGACTGATGGGAACAGACAGAATAAAGAAATCACTGAAAAGCTACTTAAGCTGTGTCAAAAACAGATGGCAAAAAAAGGATATTCAAAAGAAAGAAGTGAGATCATTACTTTTACATCACATACAAAAATTAACTCATATACAAAAACTAAATCAAAATGGATTAGAGACTTAATATAAGACATAAAATTATAAATTCCTAGAAGAAAACATAAGGGAAACCTATATGAGATTGAATTTGGCAATGATTTCTTAGATATAATACCAAAAGTACAGGCAATAAAAGCCAGAACAGGTAAATGAAACTATAGTAAATCTACAAACTTTTGTGAAGCAAAAGAAACAGCCCGAAGAGTAAAAATTAAGCTTAGAATATTTTCAACCTACCTTTCTGTCACTCAAATAAAAAATAACTTCTATCACTCAAATCCAAAACTAATCCAATTAGAAATAGAAAAAGGATGTAATAAACATTTCCTGAAAGACATAAAAATGTCCAACAAGCATCTAAAAAGATGCTAAACATACTAATCACTAGGCAAATGCACCTCAAAAGCACAATGGGATACCACCTAACTCTGATTAGGATGATCACTATTTGGGGAAAGAAAAAAGGAAACAGAAAATAAATGTTGGCAAGCATGCAGAAAAATTGTGCACTATTACTGAGAAGATAAAATGGTAAAACTAAATGGGGGATGGGAGGGGGAAAGAGGAAAATTCCCTAACATGCATGATGTACATTCACAAACATATCAAGGTCAATCAATAAGCCAACCATGAGAAGGAGGGAGGGGAAGGAATGGAGAGGGAATTAGGGAAGGGCTAAATGAGTTGTGCATGTATGCTTCTACCATCTTGTACTTCATTAAGATGTATGACTACAATGCACCAATTAAAAAGAAAAGAAAAAATGGTACAAGCACTATGGAGAACAGTACAGAAGTTCTTCAAAGGGTTAAAAATAGAATAAGCATACGATACAGAAATTCCAGTTCTAGGTATATATTCAAAACAATCTTGTAATGCCGGGTATGGTGGTGCACACTTGTAATCCCAGCATTTGGGAGGCTGAGACAGTAGCCTCAGCTACTACTTAGGCCCTTTGCAACTCAGTGAGACCTTGTCTCAAAGTAAAGAATAAAAAATAGGGCTGAGGGTGTAGCTCGGAGGTAGAATGCCCCTGGGTTCCATCCCCAGTACCACACATACACAAAAAATCATGTACAGATAAGTGTTCACCTTCATTAATTTGTTTATTGTATTATTCATAATAGATAAGAAAGTCTGAAAGTCCATTGATAAATGGATGAATAATAACACCGCACACACACACACACACACACACACACACACACACACATACCACTGGAATCTCATTCAGTAACAAAAAAGAAAATTCTGTGATGTGCCAACATATAGATGAACCTTAAACCTTGAGAACATTAAGCTAAGCTGGGTGTGGTGGCGCACGCTTGTAATCCCCTCCCTTGGGAGGCAGAGACAGGAGGATCGTGCAGGTTTGAAGCCAGCCTTGCTGGCTTAAGAGACCCTATTTCCAAATAAAAATATAAAATAGGTCTGGGAGTGTAGCCCAGAAGTAGAAGGGTTTCCAGGAACCCTGGTACTACTTAAAAAAAAAAGGAGAGAGAGAGAGAGAACATGAGAACATTAAGCTAAGTAAAATAGGGCAGTCACACACACACACACACAAAAAAAACAAATACTGCATGATTCTAGTAAATGAGATACCTACAGCAGTCAAACTCTTAGAAGCAAAGTACAGGGATGGTAGCCAGAGGTTAGAAGGGAGGGGAAACAGATATAAGGTCTCAGTTTCACAGGATCAAAAGTTCTAGAGATATGTGGTCAACACAGTACACATAGTCAATACTACTGTACTGTAGTACACTTAAAATGGTTAAAAAGGTAAGTTGTGTTGATTTTTTACCACAAGAAGATAAAAAACCTATAGTCTATGTGAAATAAAGTTTGTAAAGAACATTTAAACCTTTTTATATCTTATGCTATTACTTATGCATATTATACCTCGTCTAAGTGTGAAAGGAAGTTTATATGGGTTAAGTATAATGATTGCTTACACAGTTTTAGAAGGCATCTACAGATCACTGTGTGACCCAAGTCTTAAATCTTCTTACCTCATATGTTATCTTCAAACTTGACTGTAGTAAGATAGGAGTAAAGTTGGGATGAACTTCCGCAGTGAGCCAAAGACGAAAGGTATCTTTAGGTTGAAGAGTATTCAATTCCTTTTTTGTTAAGAAAAATCAATAAAAATCTACTTAAATACATGTCCGCACACATTTCCTTTTTAAGTCTATTATTAACTCTGTTTTTATTATTAAAACTTTCCTGTGATATTGATATGTTTTTCAATGCTCTGATTATATTTCCTTAAATTTCTATTTTCTCAACTATTAGTTTAGCTTAAGGAATAAGAACTTGGGTGTGGTGGTGTATGCCTTGTGATCCCAGTACTTGGGAGGCTGAAACAGGTCAACTGTCATTTTGAGGCCAGCCTCAACAACTTATTTAGACCTCCCCTGCCACTCACCAAGACCCTGCTATAAAATAAAAAATAAAATAGGGGTGGAGGTGAAGCTCAGAGGTAGAATGCCCCTGGGATCAATCTCTTGTACTATACCCCCCCACACACACACACACAATGAACTTGGACCTAGAGTTAGTTACACTGGGCTGAAAACCAAACTTTACCACATAATTGCTTTGTGACCTTAGACTCTATGACTTACACTATCTGTAAGCAAAGATGGTAAAAAGTACTTTCCACACAGGATTGCATAAAATATTAAAAACAAGGCCTGATATGTGCTAAGAACAAATGTTAGCTATAATTAGTATGTCTGAACTAACAGCCACCCTCAGGCCTTTGACAATTTCTAGTGGTACCTCATGGCCTATAACATAAATTCAAAACTTGCCATACAAATTCATCCACTCGTACCTCTCACATGGTATGATTTTGTCATTTACTCAGATTTTTATACTTTTCTTTATTCATCATATTCCTCTATCCATTATTCTCTTTGTAACCTGACAAATTCTTACTCATCGTTCAAAATAGAGTTTAAATAGCATGTTTCAGAGGAATATCATCGACAGTTCTTCACTATCACAGTTCCAAACAAAATTAATCACCTATGCCACTTTGTAAAGTCTCTTTTGTAGTATTAATCATACTAACTACAACTATTTATTACTGTGTTTTCTCTCTTCCAAATAGCATTCCAGAGAACAAGTACAAATTCTGATATGACCAACACCTAGCATAATTCCTGGCTTTTTTTCTGAACTCACCAAGAATCTGTAGATTGACTGAACAAACAAATAAATATAAAAGGCAAACAGCTCTAAAATAGTCTAAAATATTTTAATACACTCAGTGTCTCATGCTAATATTCATTATTAATGTCAAATGTAGCTAACTACAAAAGAGCAAAATAATGGCCATGAAAACATTGTGAATGCTTACAATTTTAAGTGATAAAATGTATTGACAGCTCATTATTTTATAATATAAAATTTATAAAAATTTTACCATGGGTTAAAACACATAAAAAATTAAAAAGGTGAGATAGCAATACATTTATGATATAATTTGGTTTACAATAAATTATTAATTTATATTTAAATAATTCATCCAAATTTTCCAAGATAAAAACAAAATAATAATAATTTTTAAAAACTCTTGGAAAGCTGGGCATGGTGGTGCATGTTTATAATCCCCACACTTGGGAAGTTGAGACAGGAGGATCGCGCACAGGTTCAAAGCCAGCCTCAGCTTCTTAGTAAGGCTGTCAGCAACTTAAGTGAGACCCTGTTTCCAAAAAAAGTATAAAATAGGTCTGGCAGTATAGACTGGAGGTAAAAAAGCCTCTGGGTTACACCGCCAGTACCATAAAAAAAAAAAAAAACTCTTGGAAAATAATCTACCTTATATGCTTCCAAAAGTTCTAATTAAGATTTGCTTCCAAGGTATTAACTATATTTTTCATAGAGTAATAGCTATCAACTAGCTATTTAGAACAAAAAAACAGAATTCAAGTACTTAATGGTCTTCATGTTTTAAAACATTTGATTCTAACATGAATTTTATATTTTTATACATTAGTGATTTTTATGTACAGTTATAATACAATTATATGAATAAATTCATATATACCTCGGTTCCAAAGTGTTTATCTTCTTTCATTATAAGTAATAAAACATCATGATCCATCAATTCATCAACTCAGTCATTACCTCAAAGATTTATTGTTTACCTATTTTGTTCAAGGTGCTAAAGTTGCCAGTTTATTAGGACTGCACACATTTTCAACATCTTACAACAAAGCTAGTGCTGCTCTCAATCAACTCTATTCTGCTTGGTTTTATTCTATACACTAAGTCTGCCAGATTGATTCAATTAATTAATTACTAACCACCCACTAGGACCTCCTCTGTCTTTCAAAGTACCACAATAAAAACTCCAATCTCTGAAGGATTCTCAGGGTATACCATAACCAGCCCTTCCAAGTCATCTAACTCCATTTCCCCACAGTGCCCTACCTGGCCAAGGACATCTCTTCACCCTTGAGAAAGGCATGTAAGGCATGTATATGTCTAGCATTATATCACTCCATGTACTGCTAAAATTACCCATGGTATACATTACCATGTAATGTACATGAGTATATATAATTTTTTGTCTACATTTAGCTAAATTCCACTCAGCCATCATGGAAGATCTTCTCTTTCTTAAATATTGACAGACTTAAATTAATGCTTGCAACTTTTTTGGTGTTAGTTTTCTTCCTGTGCCATTTGGGTTGAGTAAAATGACTGCTTCACTCTAGATAATTTAGATACTAGCTTCCTTAGCATCCTAGAACATTTTGTGGTTTCTCTGAACCCCCTTCCTATACAGATAACAGGACATGGGCATAATGTAATGGTATAAATAGGCATCCTACAATCTTTTAAAGTGTCTCCTATTTTTCTTCTGTAAAAAATTTTCTAAGCTTCCCTTGCAATCTTTTCTTTTTGGTGGTGGAAGAACTTGGAATTGCATTTTACCTCTGAGCTAAACCCCAGCTATTTTTTTCTTTTGAAACAGGGTCTTGTTAAGTTGCTGAGACTGGTTCAAAACTGTAAATCCTCCTCTCAGCTTCCCAACTACTAAAATTACAAATATGTTCTACTGCACCTGGCTTTCCTGTCAGTCTTGATTGATTTCTTTGTTTCTTTTATATGCCCTCCAAATTTTTAAAGACTGCCTATTAAATTTGCATCTTATTTTGCACAAATGTACTTATTTAAGAAGAAAATACCTTTCTTTAGATTTATCAAAGTGTCATTTTTGTGTGTGTGTGGTACTGGGGATGGGACCCAGGAGCACTGTACCTCCAAACTACATCCCCAGCCCTATTTTTTAGTCTTTTATTTTTGAAACAGGGTCTCACTGAGATGCAAAGGGCCTCACTAAGTAGCTGAGGCTGTCTGCGAACCAAGATCCTCCAATCTCAGCCTCCCGAATGCTAGGATTACAAGCATGTGCCACCACACCT
Source organism: Muscardinus avellanarius (assembly GCF_963383645.1). Taxonomy (NCBI): domain Eukaryota; kingdom Metazoa; phylum Chordata; class Mammalia; order Rodentia; family Gliridae; genus Muscardinus; species Muscardinus avellanarius. The sequence continues at coordinate 150,219,573 of NC_137786.1, forward strand.
AGCTATAAAATCCAGTTTTTATAAGATCATAAATAATGCATGGTATTTGAATGATGCTGCTTAGAGATTATTGAATTAACATAGTATATATTGTTTGTACCACATTTATTTGAGTCTACCTTTTCTAGAACTGGCAGCCAAGAAACCACGAGATGTAAGTTCTTTAAACAGAGCCAGTCTCCATTTCGGGCACATTCTTTTAGCATTTGAATCGCTAGATCAGCTTGACCTTGACCCATGGCAACCTATAAAAACAAAACATGAAACTTGAAAAGAACAGATAGATCTATTAATATAAGTTAACTTTGTAAGAGATTCAGTAATTTCTAAATTTCTCTAACTGGAGTTAATATTATGTTCTGAAGAAAAGCCAAACTAATAATAGGAATTAATTTTATTCTTCTAACTAAAAGTTTATATGCAGAGTTTAATTTTCCTGTAGAAGTTACTGCTAACAAGTTTGATCTGTAGAAAAGGGCCCTTTCTCTTAACAAAAAGTCTAACTCAAGTTGACTTCTGTGCATAGTGAAAAGTAAGGATTTAGCTCCACTTTTCTACAACTGGATAACCAGTTTTCCCAACAGCATTTGTGAAAAGTCTGTTTTTCTCCAATTTATGTGTCTGGCACCTTTACTGAAAATCAACTGGTTATTAGTGTGTGGATTTGTTTCTGTATCTTCTGTTCTGTTCCATTGGCCTAAATGTCTGTTTTTTGTGCCAAGACCATGCTGTTTTTATTACTATATCTCTGTAGTTAATTTGAAGACAGGAATTGTGATACCTCATTCATAGTTCTTATTGCTGAGAACTGCTTTGGCTATTACAGGTTTTTTATTCCTCCACATGAAATTTATGACTGTTTTTCTAAGTCTCTGAAGAATGACATTGGTATTTTTACATAGGGATTGCACTGATTCTGTAGATTAATTTTGGTAAAATGACCCTTTTGATAATATTTATTCTGTCTATCCAAGAAGAAGGAAGATCTTTCCATCTTTTAAGATCTTCAATTTCTTTCTTTAGCATTTTATTATTTTAATTGTTGAGGTCTTCTACCTCCTTGGTTTGGTTTACTCCTAAGTATTAAGGTTATTGTGAATGGAATTATTTAATGTTTTTCTTTCTCATTGGATTTATGGCTGGCATATTGAAAAGCTGCTGATTTTTAGGTTGATTTTGTATCCTGCTACTTTGCTGAATTTGTTAATCAGCTCTATTAGTCTTTTGGTTGAGTGTTTTGAGTCTTCTAAATATATATGTCATCCACAAATAAAGATAATTTCATTTTTTCCTCTTTAAATTCTTTTGATAGCCTTCTCTTGTATTATTGCTCTGACAAGAGTCTCAAGGACTATATATGGCCATTACATGAAAAAATGTTCAACATCATTAGCAATCAGAAAGATGAACATCAAAACTGAGATTTTATCTCAATCAGAATGGCAATCATCAAGAAGTCTAAAAATGATAAATGTTGGTGATGATGTAAGGAAATTTGAACTCTTCTACACTGTTGGTGGGATTACAGGTTAGTTCAGCCTCTATGGAGATCAATGTAAAAATTTCTCAAGAGAACTGGGAATGGATACACCATATGATCCAGCTATACCACTCCTGGGTATCTTCCAAAAGGAGCTGAAATTATATAATTATAGTAATATATGCAAACTCATATTCATAGCAGCATAATTCAAAGTAGCCAATTTATGGAAGCATAAGTATCGATCAACAGTGAGTAATTTATAAAATTATGGGATATACTAACAATGGAATTCTACTTAGCAATAAATAATAATCTTATGTCATTTGCAAGAAAATGGAAGGACCTAGAAAACATTATGTTAAGTGAGATTAGCTAGTCACAGAAAGTAAAGGGTCATATGTTTTCTCTAGTAAAGGGAGGTGGTCTAAGGAAAGAGGAGGGTGAAGAGAAGTTCATTAATAAACTTACTGTGCCAGTATGGGGAATGACCTAGGAAGATTTGGGAAAGCTCTGATTATTAATATATTTCAAAAGAAAATAATTGGTATATTTCAAAATAGTTGTGTCAAAATGGAGGCAGACACGGATAAAGAAAGGACTTGGTTTTGGCCTAACAACAGGCAGCTATTCCAGTGTAAATCAACCTAGCTCATAGTACTTAACAAGTCAATATAGGAGAGCTAGGGCTTCCTCTTTCTAAAGAGATCTACAAGATCTAGGGGGGGTGGGGCAGGGTTTGACCTTGCCCTTTATGAAAGGAAACACCTTACCACACCTTGCTAGGGGAGGTACCTTACAGGGACATTCACGTCAGAGTCACGCAAACAGATGGAAGTCATGAGTATAAAAAGGCCAAGTCCACGTGTAAGCCCTTTGGTGTACTCATTCGAGTCATCCCCTCATGCCATCTTGGCATGGGGCTGTATTTCTATCTTTCTAATAAACTTCTTTAAATCTTCAGCAGCTGTCCAAGCGATGAATACTTATTCTTAGCTTAGGACAAGAATCCACGGTTTTTCTGTTTGTCTGTGTGTGTGGTGGTGGTGGGGGGGGGGGATTACTTCTCCCCACGCACACACCATGCACCTCCCCCCCCCCGCAACACTTACTACCATTGACTATGTATACATATATGAAAATACCAATGTCAATCTCAACACTCTGTATTGGGAAGGGCTCTATATTGGGGAGAAGTCTTACTGATCTCAAATCAGTAGTCTGCTTTGCAAGGTAGACCTATGTGTATGTTTTCCTTTAGGAAGCTATAAATCATTCCTTTTCACAGTTTCTGGGAATCACTTTGCTCTCTGGTACCTTACACCATTTTCAAAGCCAATAGCATAATATCTCCCCATCTTTCTGCATTTGTTTCTATCTTCACTGTAATTCTCCTGCCTCCATTTTATAAAGAAACTTGAGATAATTGAAGCTAATTTTCCCATCCCAAGATCCTCAACTTAAGTGTGTCTGCATGACTTTTTGTCATGCATGATGATTTGAAGATAAGGACATGTACACCTTTCAGGGCATTATTTGTCCCACCACAATAAAAAATGTCCACATAAGTACTAGGATCTAGAGTATCAGGAAGAGCAATGACATGAGCAAAAGCCTCAGGGCATTTTGCACTCACCTGATGATAACACTCTCCACTTCTTTCAGCATTAGCAAGTTCTTGAAGTTCCTGAGAAGGATCAGCACCCGGGGAAATAATGATTAAAATGGGTTCAATTTCTAGTGTCTCTTTGTATAATCGTTTGAGATTCAGAGGAAGTGGGGACAGCTCTTTCAGTCCTAAAAGATATATTGAAGAAATTAAAAAATAAACAACAGCATGTATTGTAAAAATCTATTAAAATAATTACATGTTTATATAATAGAAATACATGAATAAATTATAATTTCATATATTAAAGTTTTTACTCTAAAATCATTCACTACTAATAACTAATGTTTATTGAATGCTTAAGGAACCAGGCATTTTTCTAAATGTTTTCCATATCTGATATCACTACAATGTTAACAGGTAGGTACCCTGATTGCCACACTTAACAACTGAAAAAATTCACAGCCAGCATTGTGGTCTCAATGTACAACTGTCTCTCTACAAGAGAAGCCAGAAGCCATCTATCCATCTGTATAACTTATTAATGCAGTACATTAATTTATATGATAGCTGAGTGCTTATACTGTGCCGTGTATTCAGGGAATCAGATTCCAAGTCATCTGGGAAAACCATTTCATTGTCATGGTACAGGATGAAGAGTTATTTCTTATGTTCATCATAATAACAAATGGAATGGAAATTAAAAGAATGCTTAGTTTGGAAATGGAAATATGGAGCTGCCAGTTTACATTTGTTAGCTAAGTGAGCCATTGAGAATCACTATAAGGCACTGTGCCTTGATTACTCAATTGCAAATCAGGGATTAAACAATCCATTAAGTCCTTTCGAACAAAATAAGCTATAACAGTTTTCCAAATTCCACTTATTCATCACTTATTCTGTGCTAAACATTATACTAAGTAGTTTATTTACCTGCTATCTAAGCCATAGAAGGGCACTGATTAACAAATATCATTATGTTTATTGTATGTGTAAAAAAACTAACACTCAAATAAGTTTAATGTCTTCCCAAAGGGTGCCCAGCTGCTTACTGTTAACCGTATTCAAACACAATTCATCTGTACTTTTTCTACTCTGCAACCCTTCACTAATGATTAAACCCTATTTAATTACAAAATTATAATTTTCCTATTATATTTAAATCTCTTTTGCTAAAACTTGAATATTTGATTATTAATAGACTTAGCAAAAAGCTGAAAATGCCCATCTCAATTTAAAAATAAAACTATAATTGTTTAAATTACACTGGCTAAAAATAATATGTTTTAAAACAATGGGAAGGTAGGAGAATGTTATGTCCAGCAGAATGAATACACCATCAAGAAGACTTCTACATGTCTTCAAAAGCAGAAATGCATAGTCAAGACTAACCTTGGGAACACATTCTTAGAGAACACTTTCAAATAATTCAATGCTATCAAAATGGTCCAAAAAAGGTATTTTTAGATGCAAAAAGACATTTCACACACGAACAAACTTCGGCACAACAGCAACCATAATAACAAGAAGGTTCAAACACCACTTCTTGCCGTGTTCAGGTGAGATCTAACCCAATAGCATGAGCTGCTTCCCAAGGCATTATGTGTGAAATTTATTTTAACTCTATTCAAACTGCTAACAATCAAACAATTTTGCAAACTAATAAAGGAGAAATTACTATACTTATTGCAGTATAATGAGAAGTACTTTTATTTATTCAGGCATTTATTTATTCATCAATGCTAACCATTTCAAACCAATATTCGTATTTAATAAAATATATCAAAATCTTAAAAATACCCAGGCCCTTAATTCAGCAATTAAAATTATAATATTTAATTCAAGAAATAATTCAGGACATGGACACAGAAGCATATACAAATACTTTCATTGTAGATGTTGATACTAGCTAAAAACTTGGAAAAGACACTAAATGTCAAACATTGGTAATCTGAACGAGCAAGTATTATATCTATAAAAATATAGAGGTTACAAGACAATTTAATAAAAAAACAGCCTATTTGGGATTATAGTCAACATGATTGCATCTTGTACTATATATACATTTATGTACATAAAAAGAATACAAACATGTACATAAAAACTATTAAGAGTATCCCTGAATGAGGGAATAATAGGTGTTTCTTATTTTCTTTTTATTCCTTCATCTTTCAATAATGCTTTAATTAGTACCTTTCATATAATAAATATGTCAAAATATAGTACATATATTTTCATATGAAAAAACTATTGCCTAAAACATATACTGTTTGAAAAATACATGCAAACACTAAAACTAAAAAGTTAAAATGCAGATTACCTTATTTCTTAATTTAACAAATACTGACTTTATACTTCATGACAACAGGAGTCATTTGTCTTGTTCATCATTTTATATTCATTCAACTATAATTTCTAATTCTAAAATTTCATAAAAATGAATGTGCTCCTTAATGTATTTTATGTAATATTTAAAAGCAATGGGAAATTCTGGATTAGAGAAAATTTTAAAATACCTTATTATTTAATATAAATAAGTGACATACATGTTATTTGGAATTACACATAGCCATCCTACCTACAAAATTCTAATAAATTCTCAGTACATTTTAAGCAGAGGCAATATGGCCATTAATTTTATTAAACCAAGTAATTATGATTGATAATACCATAAAAGCTGTCAGTGTGAATCACACAAAACTATTTAATAAAGTTAGAAATAATGTTAATTGCACTATAAGATATTATAGTATAAGATGATTTATAAAATTGGGATTTTACATTTTGAGCATGGTCCTTTAAAATAAATATAGTGGCCAGGCGTGGAGGCGCACGCTTGTAATCCCCGCGCTTGGGAGGCAGAGACAGGAGGATCGCGCTGGTTCGAAGCTAGCCACACTGGCTTAAGAGACCCTGTTTCCAAATAAAAATATAAAAATAGGTCTGGGAGTGTAGCCCAGAAGTAGAAGGGCTTCCAGGAACCCCAGTACCACAAAAAAAAAAAAATATATATATATATATATACACACACACACACACACACACACACATATATACATATACATACATATATATATATGCTAAAATATATGAAAGGAATAACTCAAAACTTTATTGTATTTCATTTTACTTGGAAAAGATACTGACATGATAAAAAAAATACTTAGCAGTTTAAAAATAAAAGAATATCACTCCTGCACTTTTCAGATACCCGAGTAGAAAAGTACCAAACTAATAACATTCAATGATAAGTGGTAAGTATAATAGATTAATTGTTTTTCATTATTCTCATTCTTCTCACCTTCTCTTAAAAAAGGATCAGTTGTATAAAATTACCTTTTTTATTGGAGAGAAAAAGGATTTGTAAAAATATGTTACAAACATTAATAAAAAGAAAAAGAAACAATCTCTAGTTAACCCAATATGCATGAACCAATTAAAGGGGTAATAATCTAAAATTCAATAATACTGAGGCTCAGAAATTAAAAAAAAAACATTTTGTGGTTGTCAGAATCCTAAAGATAACTTTTTCAAACACTAAACTAGATACTGCTGTAAAAGGACATTGACACTGGAAGATTATGATCCTTAAAGTACTTAAATTATCATGTGTTATCTAAGTGGGCCAATCAATAACTTGAACCTTTATAAAAAGAGAAGTTTCTCCAGTTGGAATCATAACAGATGGAACAGAAGGGAGAAGTAGATGAGATAAAGCAGAGGGGGAAGAAGGACTCAACTTGTTTTTTTCTGTTTTGTGCTGTTTTGGTGGTACTGGGGACTGAACCTAGGGGCATTCTACCCCCAAGTTCTTACCCCAACCCTATATTAATTTTATTTTAAAGCAGGGTCTCACTAGGTTGTGGAGAGTCTAAGTTGATGAGGCTATTCTTGAACCTGTGATTCTCCTGTCTCAGCTTCCCAAGTACTGGGGCTACAGACAGCTGGGGGAAACAGGAATCAAGAGATGAGGATCCTATGACACATCAGGAGGACACAGGGAGAAGGATGCCATCAGAAGACTTTGAGGAGAGGAGTGTTATGATCCAATTCATATTTCAAAAAGTACTCTAGCTGCAATGTTGAGGACAATTAGAAGTGAGGAAGGACAGAAGACTGAATGGCAATAATCTTTCTCAAAGACAGTGACTTCAACAATGTGGTGGACAGCAGCAGAGAGGTGAGTGGATTCTGGATATATTTTGAAGGTAGAGAAAACAAATAAAAACCATGGTAATTAAGGAAGGGAAGATGACCACTTATTTAGGTTGGTAATAATAAAGGAAGATAAATAAACTTAGAAAAAGAGTTAAGTCTACCAAAGAGTCAGTCTACCAAAATAAAAAAAGAAAAAGAGTCAGTCTACTAAAATAATTTGCAGGTACATTAGGTGAAGAAAGGAAGAAAAAAGAAAATAATTACTTGGAGCTTTCAATTAGAGCCACTGAGTGGATGTTAATACACACAAAAGTTCTGCATTGGTTGCACTGGATTTGTGATGTATAAAGACATTTCTATGAAAACTTTAAATAAACATCTGAATAAATGAGCCTAGAATCCCAGGACTGGAAATAAAAGATTAAAATATGTGAGGATCGGCAATTCAGAGATGATATTTCAAGTCAGGATTAGGGGCGATCCCAAGATGCAGTGAGAGGAACAGTACTCTAACACTAATGACACACTCAGTGAAGCAGCCAGTAAAGAAAAGTAAAAAGGAGCAACAGAAAAGGGTTGGGAAGAAGAAACACAACAAGAAGAAAAAGTATTGAAAGAAAAGATGAATGGAATGCTGTTGAGAGATCAACACAAAAGCAGAGAAGTCATGCTAGAGAGTGACCAACCTTACTTACTAAGAGCAATCTTGTAAAATTTTAGGGTTTAAAGTCCCAACATAGAGAACAAAGATAAAATAAAAGTTGAGGAAATGGATTACAGTAGTCTCTAACTAATACACACTTTCAAGATGTTTTGCTATAGAGGGAAGTAAAAACTGTGATAGTAGCTAGGAAAGATGTAGGACCACAGGAGGAAATTTTAAAAGAAATACTAAAATATGTTTGCATGCTGACAGGAATGATCCGTCAATCAAGGTGAAATTCATGAGGTAGGAGACAGGAATAATGACAAGAAGGAGTAAATGGTTTGACCTTTGATTGAAGCAAAAATATTTATTTACAGCAAGAGAAAAGAAAGCAGAATAAATATGAGAGGTAGTCAGTAGATTAAAAAATTGATGGAAAGGCCGGGCGTGGTGGCACACGCTTGTAATCCCCGCGCTTGGGAGGCAGAGACAGGAGGATCGCACAGGTTCGAAGCCAACCGCTGGCTTAAGAGACCCTGTTTCCAAAAATAAAATAGGTCTGGGAGTATAGCCACATGTAAATTTTTTCTTCAATTTTATTTTATTTTCATATGAATCATACTGGAAATGGCATACATTCACACAGTGCTTAAAGCCCTCCTTCCCCCCACTTACCCTTTCCTGCCCTCCCAACAATGAGTGTCCAGGTTGACCATGCTACATTCACAGTTATACACAATTTGAATGTAGCTCCTCCAGTTAACCAACCTCAGCCTTCTTCCTCTCCTATTCTTCCTTTCTAGCTTTGTTTAGGTTTACCCTCCATTATCTGGAGTTCCTCTGGTATCCCCAATACTCCCTAGTTTGGGCATAATAGAGAAAACATATGTCCCTTCTCATTCTGAGCTTGGCTGATCTCAATAAACATAATGTTCTCCAGGTCTTTCCATCTTCTTGTGAATGATATAATTTTGTTCTTCTTTACTGGTGAGTAGAATTCCATTGTGTGAATTTCCCATAATTTTGCAATATATTCATCTGTTGTTGGAGACCTAGGTTTGTTCTATATTTTGGCTATTATGAATTATGCTGCTATGAAAATGGGTATGCATATGTTACTATAATTCTCTGATTTCAAAACCTCAGGAAAAGGAGTGGTATATCCAGATCATATGGTGGATCCATTCCTAGTTTTCACACTGATCTCCAATGCAGCTGAACTAGCTTGCACTCCCAACACTGTAAAACTGTTCTTCTTTCTCCACATCCTCGCCATCATTTGTTGTTATTTGATTTCTTTCTTTTTTTTTTTTTTTTTTTTTTTTTTTTTTGGTGGTACTGGGGTTCCTGGAAGCCCTTCTACCTCCAGGCTACACTCCCCGACCTATTTTTATATTTTTATTTGGAAACAGGGTCTCTTAAGCCATTGGGCTGGCTTTGAACCAGCACAATCCTCCTGTCTCCACCTCCCAAGCACAGGGATTACAAGCCTGCGCCACCACACCCGGTGTTATTTGATTTCTTTATGCTTGACACTCTGATTGGGGTTAGATAGAATCTCAGCATAGTTTTGATTTGTATCTCTCTGATGGCTAATGATGTTGAACATATTTTTATGTATCTATTAACCATTTGTATTTCTTCTTTTGTGAAGTGTCTGTTCAGTTCAGTTGCACATTTCTTGATTGGTTTATTTGTTTTGCTAGTGTAGAGTCTTTTGAGCCCTTTGTATATTCTGGATATTAGCCTTCTATCTGAGTGGTGGCTGGTAAAGATCTCCCATTCTGTAGGCTTTCTCTTTAGGTTCTTGATAGTTTCCTTTGATGAGCAGAAATTTTTTAGTTTGATGCCATCCCACTTGTTAATTTTTTCTTTAGAAAGAAGATTACAGGGGTATGCCACCATGCCCAGCTCCAACAGCCCTTTCTTTTTTTTTTTGTCTTTTTTTCATATGGTACCAGGAATTGAACCCAGACTGAATTACACCCCAAGCCTGCTTTTATTCTTTTATTTTGAAACAGGGTCTCATAAATTGCTGAGGCTGGCCACGAACCTGTGGTACTCTTGTCTCAGCTTCCCAAGTACTGAGATTAGAAGCATGTGCCATCAAGCCCAGCACAGGGTATTTCTAGACTCACTCCATATATGCATCATCAACCAACAAATTGGTTATTCTGAAAGACAACTCAAAATATTTTCGTGTATATGCATGTGCATATTCTGGTGGAGGGTAAGACAGAAGGCAGGCATTACCTTAATATAACTGGTTGATATTTTGGGTTGAACTGAGTCATATATATATATATATATATATATATATATATATATATATATATACACATACATACACACACACACACACACACACACACACACACACACAAATACACATACCCACCTTATACTACCATATGTAAAACCCTGAGACTAAGGGCAAAATAGAAGTAGAAATTAAATGTAGTGTGTGTGTGTGTGTGTGTGTGTGTGTGTGTGTGTGTGTGTGTTCTAACCTCAGTATATCAAAATGTGACCTAATTTGAAAATAAGGCCATTGGGGATATAATTAGTTTACTAGATCTGAATAAAGTGGGTCACCAATTCATATGACTGATTGGTCTCCTTACAAGAAAACACAAAGGGGAAATAGCATGCGACAATGAAGGAGACTTGAGTCAAGTAGTTAGGAACCAAGGAATACCAAAGGTGGTTAGGATTCATCAGAAACAGCAGGAGAGACAATGATAAGTATAGAAGGCCTATATTTCAATTTTATACAACTCTGTGCTAGCTTATTTATATGAAAAACTCTAGAGAAAATATGCATATATTGATTGTTTATTATGTGTTATAACTTATTAAGAAATATTCTACATAAAATTTCAAATACATATGTACAATATTAATAAAAATTAAGATTCCAAAAGAAAAAATTGCCAGCATGCTATTTTAACTTTGCCAGCCTTTTTCATTTCCAACATAATTCTAAAACCTACCCATTTAGTAGTAGTAAAATTCCATTATTCTTGCACGAGGCTATGCTTTAAGTAAAATCCTTTCTTTACTATTTCTTGAACAAAGTTTTCCCAAAATTTTTTTGCAAAAATACAATTATCTCTAAACAGGTGATAACAATTCTTCATACAACATTATTTGAAAGGCTTAATAAAACTATACTGTACAATTTATGATCTAAAGACAAATTTTTATTTTTTGTTTTAGACATGGCTGAAATCACTCATTTTTTAAGGCTTTATTTCCTAAGACTGTGGAATCTGTGACTGTATTTTAATTATCTAAATTTTCCACTGAAGTATAAATATAAGCAGTACTTACACAATACACATTTGGTACCAATATATGATTGTCTTCTTTGTGTTCTTCATCATGAACGGATATATATAAAGCTTTTTTTTGTGTTACTGAGGCCTGAACTTAGAGGCATTCTACTCCTGAGCTGCACCCTCAGCCATATTTTTATGTTTTATTTTGAAACAGGGTCTTACTAAGTTGCAGAGGGCCTCAAAAGTTGCTGAGGCTAGCCACAAACCTGCAATCCTCCTTTCTCACACTCCCAAGTATTAGGCTTACAAGCATGCACCAGCACATCTGGCTCTAAAGCATTTTTATATGAACATAACTTGCAAAACCTCAGACACCTTTATTAAATGTAGGATGTCAATTATGCATGAAAATTTTCAACATTACATATAATTGTGCCCAACACAGAGAATTATTTTTCTAAGCCAGGTAGAGATTGTAAGATGAAAAGAATTAAGAGAGAAAAAGAGACCTTAAAACATTTCTAAACTAAAGTCAGCATAAAATAAATATAAATAATTCATGTCAGTGGTCTAGCTCTTAAGCAGTATTGCACTTACCCAGAGTTTTACATGCAAACAGAGCCATGGCACTTTGTAATCTGTCTGGTCTTAGAGCCTGTACTACAAGAACCTTAAAAAAAAAGTGCAGGATATTTGTAAATGTGCTTTTCACAATAACTTTAACTAAACAATAGTTAATAGTAATTAATTAAAGTTTACTACAATATCAGTATACTTATCATTGTTCCATAGTATTTATGTTTAAAATTGGTGTAATATACCTATTACAAGACATATTAATATACCAAGACAACTCTTAAATACCCAAAGTATAACTGAAATCCATTTGCTTTCTCAAGCCTGCTTTCAAAAGAAAACATAAATTTGGCTATGTCTTCAAGATCTAATAAAGGCTAAAAGAGAGGTGAAAATAACAGGATACACATAAAACATTTCTGGTGACAGCAACTAACTCCAGAAATCCTGCCCAAAAAATCTTCAACTCACTACTGATGCTGAATCATGCATATCTAGGATATTCCTAGATGTTTAAGTTCTTATTCCTAAACGTTTCCTTCCTCCACTTCTCCCTCCATTCTTTTCTTTCTTCCCCTTTCCTTTTCTTTCTCTTTATAAGCACACTTGGTGAAAACAAATCATGTTTAAAAAAAAAAAAAAAACACAAAATGAAGACAGATCTTACAGTCAACAATCCAGAGAAGAAGTGCTAGGATCATTTCCTAAATCACAAATTCCTGGAAAGCTCTCTCTATAAGCATAGCCAAAAAAAAAAATTGAGTGGAAACTACCAATGGATTTCATCATTCTAATTTGAAATGGAATTATAAAAAATATACTTTCCTTTCAGGTCTTTTTTTTTATAGCTGTAACTCTGAAAAATGAATGAACAACCTACATAACTTGTATTTTAGGTTTTCCTAAAGGCAATTTTCTTGTCTCTTCCTTCCAAGAACTGGGATTACACGGTTGCATGGAACGCCCCACGTTCGACTCCTAGTATCACACACACATAATGTAAGAGTAGAGCCTAGATTTCTCCCTCCTCCACTTCCCAATTCATACCCTGAGCTCCTCAGACCTGGCCTGACATGGACTGAACCCTAAAGTCTCCAAAACTATGAGTGAATACATCTTCCTTCCTCTAAGTTGTGTGTGCTCAGGCTTACTGGGTTACACAAGTGAGAATGCTGGCCAACCCAGAAAGCTCTTCCTCCCATATGCCATTAAATGTTAGCTAATACTCCAAAATGCAACTTTCTTTTAAATGACTTATGAATGACAAGAGAAACATTAAGTGATAATTTTTGCATTTTGATAGCATTAAATTTTACCTGCTTACCTGAGTGGGATTGGAGGGAGGAAGAGGGAAAAACATTAAGAAACATATCAAAGTCAATCACTAAGCCAAACATGAGAAGGAGGGAGGGGAGAGAAAGTGGGGTGGGAATTGTATAAAGGCTAATTGGGTGATATGTGCATGTATGCCTCTACAATCTTGTACTCCATTAAGATGTATGACTACAATGCACCAATTAAAATTAAAAAAAAACAAATTTTACCTGCTGAAATAAGGAAACTTTCTTTGCAAGAATAGATGGAAACTCCTGTTCACACATTGAATTATGGTAATAAGTGCGCCACAGAGCTACATCTTCAAAGCAGAGAGTCTGATAAAGACTGGGCAGAGCAATCTAAAGAACAAAACAACCATATGTAATGAGCTATAAGTGAATATCTATACATGCATCTATTTTAAGAAAAACTTAAAAAGCAAATGAAAATCAATTATTAATAGATACATATCACTTCTTTTCTACTTTGTGTTTGTTTATAATATCATTTTCTAGTTCAGAAAAGTATGGTACAGTTATCTAATGTTCAAGCTGGAATTAAATGGAATTAAATCAAACATTTCTAAAGTAGTATTAGATTAATACTTAAAAAAAATCTTTTGTCTACATGAAAACAACTGTATCTAGCTATCCCCACCTTGTGGAGAATAGAAATACTGTCATTAAAATCAAGTACAAATTTCAGGAATTGCTGTGTATGAGTTCTATGTGAAACTACAAAATATGTCAGGTTTCATATCAACACCAAAAAGGACACACACTCACTTTCTCTCCCTGTCTCTATGTCTCTTTCATTTTCTCTCTGACAAAACTTTGGTCAGGCTCTGCTAAGCTCTTTCTGATGAGGCTTCAACATTATACTTCATGTGCTTCCTTGTGAAATCCAATTTTAGCAAAAACTTTACTAAGTCTGTTTAGCAAAAGTCTCTACTCTCAGTTTCTGTTCAAATTTCTTATCCCCTACCCTTAGTATATGATCATCCTAGTCAACCCTTAGCAGGAATCCTGCTAAATCAGTTTAGGCAGAAATCCCCTACCTTATCCTTGATATTTTCTCTTGAAAATTTTCCACTGACCTCCAACCCTGCTCCATGAATTTCTACATGTCCATGCTACATTCAGAATTAAATGCATTTTTATACTAAAATCTCTTTTCCAGAACTACTGCAAGTCTCTGTGTGTGTGTGTGTGTGTGTGTGTGTGTGTGTGTGTGTGTGTGTAGCTTCTGTCTAGCACTGATTTTCTGTAACAATAGCAAATCTGTAACCAAGTATATTTTTCTGATTACAAATCATTTCTGCTTCTGTTTGTGAACATACTACTACTTTTGACTCTAAATGTTCTAACCTATCTTACTACCTCAAACGTTTCTACTCGACGTTCAATATTCAGTTTAAGAAATATCATCTTTCAGAGGTTTTCCCAAGCATATTCATTCTGTCTACCTCAGTGACCCCTTCCTAAATTTTTCTTCAAAAGTGAATTACAAGAACATAAATGTAAATCTGTAAAGATGATGGATTTTCATTGAAAACATGGTTAATTCAGAAGATTTATGTCTGTAAAGTAGAACATCATATTATATAAACTTGAGTCAACAATGTAAAGATGCTGTATCCAAACATTCATTTTCATGTCTAAATAACTCAATATATATTGCCCAAATTTTATTATGTTACTAACCAAAATTAAGCAGCAAAACATTAACAACTTATGTTTCAACTTAATTATTTTCAATAAATTATCTAAGCCTGTTAGGAAAACACTGGATAGTAGTCTTTTCTTTCTTTCTTTCTTTCTTTCTTTCTTTCTTTCTTTCTTTCTGTATTGGGGATTGAACCCAGAGCCATTCTACCTTCAAGCTATACCCCAAGCCCTACTTATTATTCTTTTATTTTGAAATAGAGTCTCACTAAGTTTCAAGGGCCTCAGTAAGTTGCCGAGGCTGGCTGCAAACCTGCTATCCTCCTGTCTCAGTCAGCAAAGTTTTGGGATTACAAGCATGTGCCACCATGCCCAGCTTGCCTTTTAACTTTAATAACAATCAATATATAAGTTCTCACCATTACTAATTTAGGTGTGCTATACATTATCTAGTGATCATGTATTTGGGTAGAAATCTGAGATAAACTATATCCAGTTAGAAGGCTCTGGATGCATGTTATACACTGTGTCAAATTACAATGGCTATTATTCTTGTACCGTACCAATTATATCAGAAGGTAATTACTTGATGTGTTCTCTATAGCATAAGTTTATTCAACACAGGGTTTTGTAATATATAAAATATATTTGTCATCACACTGGTATAAAAAAACAAAGCTGGACAGTAAATAAAGCAATAAAAACAGACTTTATTCAGGGCTACTGCAACAGAGGAAAAGATGCATCACTTTAGAACAGATTTTAATTATGAATACAGCATGAGTGAATAGGAATGTGAAAGCAAAGTCAGGTGATCAGAACCACCGAGGGAATAACCTGGTGGAGGATGCACAAGCCAATTAGCCGAAAGCCAAGGATGATAGGATATGGAGGAGGGGAGATTCTGATCAAATCAGCCTAGTAGAGTTCTTCCTAATAGTAGATTTCACAAGGAAGTACACTGACGGGCCTAGAAGAAGGTTCAGAAGCTTGGCTGAAATGGTCAAGAAAAGAATCTTTGTCACTGGCACCATGAAACCACTTCCTAAGTGACCAGAAGCTAGGGATGTAGCTTAGTGGTAGAGTGCTTGCCTAACATGAGCAAAGTTCTGGGTTTGAGCCCCAGTACTAAAATCAAAACAAAACAAAACTTAGTGCTTCTTCAATGAGTTATAAACACCAAAGTGACCATAAGCAAGTCACCATCTATTTCACTGTGCCTTCATGTCTTTATTTGTTGAATGAAGTCAGTAACAGCAGCTAACTACATTTTTTTGAAATATTCAACAAGATAATCTAATTTTAAACTCAATATAATATTTTGATTATACTGGGCCTCAATAACTGCTAGCTATTCTAATTATTTTTTACCATAGGCTACTATGATAGTATAATAATTGAGAAGAAAAGCAAGAGAAAAAAGGAAGAAAGGAGATAGTTGATATATTTGGGAAGAAATATATTTGTCTTTCATTTCCCATAAAATACTTTGGACTATAATTAATAAACATAACTGGGAAGGGACAGAGAGAGAAATAATACTACATTTGGAAGACTAGACATTAAAGATTTAGAATTTCATGAAAGATTTAATAAACTAAAAATTAGGGGTAATCACAATAATTTCTTGGTATCTTTTATCTGAGAGACTTCCTATTCACAACAAAATGTCAACACTGAGCATTGAAAATTCACACATAACAATCTCAACAGAAATAACTAACAAACTATGCAAAAACTAAAATATTCATCAAATCAGAAAATAAATACCTTTAATGTTGCCACTGCCCAGCTTCTTTCCTGATCTATCCAAGATGGAAGTTGATCACGTATTCTTTGTTGAGAGTCCTTTAATAAATAAAATTATTTTCCTCAGCATATTTGTTAAAATTCAGAGTTTAAAAAATAAGAAGTACAAAATTATGTCATCTACAGAAAATGGATAAAAACAGGTAATATGCTAAGTCTCAGAAAATCAATGATCATATGTTTCCTCTCATATACAAAAACTAACACGTATGAAAAGAGATGAAGGTAGATGTGTAGAAAAACACACCAAATGCTGTGTGCTCTGGATATATATATATATATATATATATATGAGTTATTGTCTCACATCATAATGTATTCATAGTTCTAGTGACATACACACACACAGCACTTGTTGAGCTTTCCCTCAGCTGCCTCTCCACCATTACCCTTCCCATACAGAATATTGAGATTGGCATTGGTATTCTCATACGTGTGCATAAGAGGAATGGAAATGATTCCCCCACCAAAACATACACCTTCCCCTAGAACACGTCCCTGGATCAACTGGAATTTCTCCTCCATTATCTGAAGAGCCTCTTGTATCCTGACTACTCTAGCTTCAACATATTTGAGAAAACATATGACACTTCACTATCTGAGACTGGCTATTCTCACGTAACATACTGTTATCACATTGAACCTTATGACATATAGTTACAATTCACCAATAAAAAGTATATTTAAAAAAGAAAGTACAGTTGTTCTTTCTAAAAGAAGGCAATTGGCTAGATATTTTTATGAACATTAATTTGAAAAAGTATTCATTTTATATACCTTTTCTTTATATTTTACAAAACACCAAGGTAAAATTCTATGTAACAAAAGGTAAAAAGAGAAACACAGACAACTTCTGTATTCATTGTATTTAATTTTTCATGAAACAGTAGAAAAACTTAAGTATATAAGAAACTATCATAAAATTTAAATTATTTAAATTATATCTTATATTTTAGACATGATCTAGGTTCTGTATCATATTCTCAGTGTACTGATTTGAAGAATATTATCTATTATTTATTCAAATAAAAAACTACTAAAGAAAAGTGGGTTTAAATAAATTTATTAAAAATTTTAGAAAAGTAATTTTTAAAAATTTAGTAATATAAGAAAATTTTCCTAGTTATAATACAAAGTTTGATTTTCTTAAAAATTATAAAATTTTTGTTGGAACAATATACCTACTGAAGTCATATTAATTTCTTAGCACTTAATATTAGCCTTAAAAATATGTTTTCAAGGTAAAAAATATATTAAGTCTATTTTATAGTAGGGCAACAGAGGCCAGAGAATATTCTTGTATTTGAAGTATAATTTCAACAATAACTTTAAACTCCTATGTAGCAAATTATATTTCATGAAGCCAAAGCCAGAATTATTTGATCTAAAAGTGAAATGATAAGATTTTATCATAACTTACAGCTTTCCGTAACATATCTCCAACAACCACACCTGTAAATGTATCCCATTCCTACAGAATAAAAATATGAGGAACACAAAAAATATAAAATACTGCCTGGTCAACAAAATTATTTTAATTTCCGTATAAGATGTTTTACAATACAGCTTTGTAAGGACATAAAGAAAAAACCTCCTTTTTCATCTTCTCACTCCTACTATATTAATATTATAAGAATATACCAATGTATTAATAAAAACTATTATAAGTAATTTTATTAAAATAAAAATATAACTACTTTATATCTATTAGTTTCATTGGCTAAAAATTTTAATGTTTAATTCAATTAACAGTTTTTACTACCTGTAAATTTATTTTTTATATGTTGCTTCTCACTGATAGATACACAGTATGGTATGCTGAGAGTTTAAAAATTGTATATGTTAGGTAAAATCTCAGGAAAGTCCTTCCATTAACTTAGCTTTTCCTACATATTAGGATAAGGCTGCCACAAGTCCTTTTCTCAGCCACAGAATCAATATTAATTGTTATAGAATCTAATACTCTAAGAAAGTCTATGTCTTTACCCTGAGATAGCCTCAGGTTAAATAATAATGGACACTACAATACTATTTGTTTCACACTGGCCAACAAATAAGCAAAATCTATAAAAGTTTGAGAGCAATATGGATAGAAAAACTATCAAAGCAACATATTTTCTGTTAGCAGCTACCATGACCACAGCCACTACTGTTTCTATTGTAATTATATAACTGTACATAATTAGGATAGGGAATAAAATACATGAGGAAAATGTTCCTTCCTCCCACTAATAATTGATTTATATTCTAGAACAAAAACCAGGAAATATAAAGTTTTATTTTATATAAAATATTATTGATATTGATTATTGATAAATATTACTACATATAATATTATTGCTCAAAATAAAAATATTGGAGGAGGGAAATACATCAAAGCAGTAGAAATAAAAAGTAAGTTAAGAAATGCATGACAAACTACACAAGTGGGCAAGACTGGGCTGATTAAGAGGAAACAAAGAACATAGGTAGAATTATGAATGATCTTCCTTCTTTTAACTATTTGAAAGAAAAAACCCCTGACAATAGTTAAAATATGACCAAGCAGGGCTAAAAGCTACTAGGTCAAAACCATGCTGCTGCCTGGAGCAGTGGTCTATACCTATAATCCTGGTACTTGGAAGGCTGAGGCAGGAGGATAACAGGTTCAAGGCCAGCCTCAGCAACCTTGTTAGCCTCCCTACAACTTAGTGAAATCCTGTTTCTAAATATAAAATAAAATAGTGTTTGGGATGTATCTCAGGGGTAGAATGCCTCTGAGTTCAATTCCCAGTACCATCACCACAAAAAATAAAAAATAAAAAGTGCTACAATAAAAACTTATTTTTTGAACTCTCATTCTGATATAAAAAATTGCTTGCAAATGTTTTTTTTAAAAAAAAATTAGAAGGAGATCAGAGATAGATTAGTTAGATCTAGCTCAAGGGAGATTCTTTTGAAGTTTCAGAGGGTGTTATAAGTCATACCAAAATAGAGATCATAGACAAAGAAGATAAATTATACATAGAGAGATTAATATAAACCTAGGGCTCCAGGAAGCTTCTGAGAACTTCCCACCCTCTTGCTTCACCTGCTGGCTCTTGGAAAGTCAGAGAAGGTGATAAATAATGTAACTGTACACTCATCCTGTCTCACTTTCAGTTCCAGTGCTAAGGCCAGGAAAATAGCAAGGCTGAGTGTCCTGAGTAAATGGACATTAAGTTCAGAAAACTCCAGGCAGCTTGGTAAGTTACCTACATTTCTTTCTTTTCCATTACTAAAACTGGAAAATAGCATTTTATACTAAGTTTCTAGCAATAAAAGTTTAATAGGCTGATATACAATTTATAGCCTAAAGTAACTTTTAATGTAACTAAAAGCCCATCCATTATGAAATTTCCATGTAACTCTATAATTTCTTTCTTCAATTTTACTTACATTTTCTTGAAAAAGTTCAGGATGCATGCCTCGAACAAAATGCAAAGCAAACATCAACTGGTCAGCCTGCAAAGAAAAACAGATGTTGTCATGCTTTTTCTAAATTTGTGTCTTTGGCAAAGAAGGAGAAACTACAGATGAGTAAATAAAGTGACCTGACTGAGGGGGATGGGAAGGGGAAGAAGAAAAGTCCCTAATGTACATGATGTACATTAACAAACATATCAAAGTCAATCACTATGCCAAAATGAAAGGAGGGAAGGGGGAGGGAAGGGGGTGGGAATTGGGGAAGGGCTAAATGAGTGATGTGTGCATGTTATGCCTCTACCA